>NC_089268.1:38771347-39387989 GCF_963930625.1 Muntiacus reevesi
AGTTCCAGATCAATAATTACTTGGCTTTCTCATAATTTTAGGAGAAATTTTATTCTATTCTCATAATAGGATCTCTAGTATTCTATTATATGAACATGCCATGATTTATTATATTTTATTTTTTCCATTGTTTTGGTATGTCCTCTTATCAATAAAAGGGGCTTTCCCAGGTGGTGCAGTGGTAAAGAATCTGCTTGCCAATGTAGGAGATGCAAGAGATGTCATTCGGGTTTGATCCTGGGTTGGGAAGATCTTCTGGAGGAGGAAATGGCAATCCACTCCAGTATTCTTGCCTGGAGAATCCCATGGACATAGAGCCTGGTGGGCTATGGTCCATGAAGTCGCAAAGAGTCAGACATGACTGTGAGACTAAGAATACACACGTAAATATTTTATTACTTCTTTTTTCTGTGTTCTCTTATCACATCATCAATGTTACGTGACAGTTTGCATTTAATGTCATGCTACTGTGTAATTCTCCTTATGCTCTGTCAGGATTGTGTGTTTTATTTATTTATTTTTTACCACACCACACAACTTGTGGGGTCTTAGTTCCCAAGTAGGGATTGAACCCAGGGCCCTGGTAGAAAGAGCCCTGCATCCTCACTACTGGACTGCCAGGGAATTTCCAGGATTGTTTGTTTTGAATCTTCAACTGTCAAAAACATCTTATCGGCAAGGCCAGTTCTTCCTTATCTTTTGCTACTTATCATAGGCAGTAAAGAGAATTATCCATATACTAAGAGTCATCAGGCTGTTCAGGGGGGTTGACAGAATCTACTAGGATGACACCCTGGTGAAGAGCGGGTCAGAGGTGACTGGCAGATTTTGCACAGACTTAGAGTGTGGCCGATTTATTGAAAATGAGAATGGGGAAGCGTTGGGGCAGAGTAGTGGTGGATCCACCAGATCAGCTGACATCCCAGAAAGGTTCTTGTCTACTTAGCAAAAAGCCTTAGGTAGGCTGATAAAACTTTAAAGTGTGCATTTGCTGGAGATTTCTCAAGGGAGGGATGTAGTAGGAAAGAGAAGTCAGAGGGCTAGAAATACCTCTCACTTCTTCCTTTCAACTCTTTATTTTCTTGATCAAGCATCTCCTACAATCAGAATTTAAATGCAGTTGCAAACAAATTTGACTTTGAAGTTTATGTCCCCGGTATACACCAATGAATCACTATATTCAGCCACATTGACCCAAACCTTTTTATTCCCCCATGTCTACACTACCAGCCTTCAATAGTGACCACCATAATGTACTCCACTGACAAAAGGTAAACCACCTGTTCTAATGATAAAAATTTAAATCAGAAATAAGTAAATAGAAAAGGCCTTTTTTTTGTTTTTGTTTTTTTCTGAAAAGGTTTCTTGTGCACAGAGGGGGAGAGTTCAGTCCTTCTTGGCTGCTGCTTTCCTCATGATGGCCAGGATGTGTGTCCCCACCCTTTTCTTTATGAACTTGAGGACCTGCTCGTCCCTGGAGACCATGAGCAGCTCCATGGCTCGCTGCTCATAAGGGGCGAAGCCACACACCTCCCGGATCGTGCCCTTCACGAACTTGCTATGTTTGGTGGCTGTGCCTCGACTTGCTCATGTTCTTAGTTGCCTTGTGGCCCTTGTGGAGGCCCTCGGCCAAGGGGTAGCGCACAGCCTTGGCTGCTGCTGTTCAAATGAAAGGCATTTTTAAAAGGAAGTTCTTTTTGGACACTTAGGTGCTGATTCACTTTATTAAACAACCAAACATAGAACTACATCACTTAAGTGGGTACAAGGTCTCATTTAACTCCAGGAGTTTAGGAAGGGTGTCATAATCATGTCACCAATAAAACTTACCTATTTTGGCAAAATTCATCTTGGAATACAAATGTCCTTAGTATGAAAATGATTCTTCATTTTCTCAGTTGGAAGATGATCAGTGTTTTAACCTGCTGATCATGAGACAGTGAATTCAGGAGGTCTGAAGTCCATTATTTCATTTCTGAACCGACAGGGAATAACAATAGGAGAGCACTCTTCCCTCACCCTGCCATAGCATGTTTGTTGAGCCCTCAGGCTCCTGGGGCATCTTTTTATATCTGTCCTGCTGAAATGAAAAAGAGTGGTTAGTGTTTTATCGAAACGGTGGTTCTAAGGTCTTTATGTGCTTGTCCCTCAGTCGTGTCTGACCCTTTGCGACCCCATGAACTGTAGCCTGCTAGACACTTCTGTCCCTGGGGATTCTCCAGGCAGGAATACTGGAATGGATTGCCATGCCCTCCTCAAGATCTTTATGGCAGGTGTTATACGGGACTTTCTCCTTCCTTCAGACTTGGAGTAACCTAAAAAAAAAAAACATTATCTGCTTTATGCCTTGACAAAATTTAGAATTGTTTCAACAAATAGGAAGATGTAGTAGTCAGAGTTCTCTCTCTGTTTTAGTTACTGTATTTCTAGAGGGTACCAGGTTTTAGGAGTGAGTAGACAGGTGCAACCAGGGTGATAACCAGCTTCAAAGACCATTTCTCAATAGTTCCTCAACTTGCTAGTGGGATGGTCCATGGCAGAGGAGGGAAATTGGCCAAAGATCTCCACGTTAGTTCTTGTTCCCTTGTCATGAGTAAAAATCAGGTGTCTAGAACATTATGGCTTCTCCTCTTGGCCAGTTAATTTTTATAATTCTACCATGATTGTAATACATGCCAAATAAAGGTTGTCTTGTAACCAGCAGAAGAATTTGGATTAGTAATTGGGAAGTCTCTGAGTACTAAAATAACAAATATCTCTGAACCAATGTTTCAGAGATAACAGAGAAAATATAAGGGTTTGGGGTAAGGAATCCAGGTCTGACATCTAGGAAAGTAAATACAAGGAGAGAAAAAATGTGAGAGAAGATACTTTGAACCAGTTATTATTTTAATGACCGTTGATATAAATGATGAACAGTTGAACAGCATGATATAGATATTTACTGGATAAAGACATAGGATTTCCCCTGTATTTACATATTTAAAGAAGAATATGAGGATCTTGGTGGGAGGTTGGACTGGAAATTATCTAGATCCTTTCCA
Source organism: Muntiacus reevesi (assembly GCF_963930625.1). Taxonomy (NCBI): domain Eukaryota; kingdom Metazoa; phylum Chordata; class Mammalia; order Artiodactyla; family Cervidae; genus Muntiacus; species Muntiacus reevesi. The sequence continues at coordinate 38,774,392 of NC_089268.1, forward strand.
AATGTAATTTCTATGATTTGATGGCCTCCTTACATCACTCTGCACACTATTCCCACTTAATTTGCAATCTCCAATTAGCTTTGCAATTATAGTTTTAGTAAAATGCTTCACTGGTCTTCACATCTAAATGCCTAATGCTACTTTACTAAAGACAACAAAGAGATAAACAGACACCTTGGTGATAAAGGTACTTGGCCTATGTCAAGTACTAATGTTTCATCTTGCAAGAGATTCAGCACTTATTTTAAAGCATCCTTTTTGCCTTGTGCATGTGCATTGAACATTACCATCTAGCCCAAGAATCTCATCTACAACTCAGAAGATATTTATAGTCATTTAGCGGTTGTGTTTTTGAAATACAAACTATGGCTTTATGTTATCAGTTTTGATTTCTGTAAGTCATCCAAGAAAACTAGTCTCATTACTCCATAGTCCTATCGCAAAGATGAATTCTGGCTATCTTCCACGTTGTTATTGACTTTTTTCCTAGGAAGTAGAGTTTATACAGTTCTATAAAGGATTTACAGCATATACAACAGTGCATAGTCAAACTCAATCTTCTAATGAAAGCAGGGAAATAGCCAGTTCCCTTCTAACTATGCTACTTGGAGCTTACAGTTTAGGGACACGCGGAGGTTTAGGAAGGTTCCCAAACCCTGACAAGGCTTGAATCTGTTTTGTTATCATTCATCCATTATCTAGTAATTTGTACTTGGTCCTTCTATTTCCCCTAGAGATTTTAACCTTTATAATAGTAGTAGTATAGTTATAATATATCTTTAAATTATGAGCTAGAGAATTATACTCTGCAAATATGGGTTACTTTAAGGCTGTGGTAAGATAAATCTCTTTTACTGTCTTAAAAATCAATAGCAAAGTCATGGCATTGATGAAATGGTAGGGGTCAAAAGTAGACTAGCTCATGTTCCCAAATGGTGGTGTGCATAACCCAATCTCATGTGTACTTGCCTAAAATACAGATATCTGGGAACCACCCCTTGTTTTTTGGCTTCCCATAATTCAAAAGCAGGGATTCAAGGACCACATTTTGAAAAATCCTGTCATCAACAGTAAATGTAATAATAAATTAAAAAAAACAATGTACATATGATATTTTATCAAACCAATAGGTAAAGGTAGACAATTCCAGACATAATTTTTTTTCCATTTATTTTTATTAGTTGGAGGCTAATTACTTCACAACATTGCAGTGGGTTTTGTCATACATTGACATGAATCAGCCATGGCAGACATAATTTTTTGAGAGTTATTTGTGTAGACGTCCCAGGGCTTGACACACTGTGAATGGGAATGAACTCGGGAGGGAATAAAGTGGAGATGCATGTTGGTGGTGATGGCATGACAGCATGTAAAACCTACCATTTATTGAACTGTGACTATATTCTGGGCACTATGAAATGGTTTCACGTATAGATGTGTGCATGCTAAGTCACTTCAGTCGTGCCCGACTCTTGACGACCTTATGGACAGGTAATCCCACAGGCTTCTCTGTCCATGGGATTCTCCAGGCAAGAATACTGGAGTGGGTTGCCATTTCCTTCTTCAGAGGATCTTCCCAACCCAGGGATCGAACTCAAGTCTTTTGTCGCCTGCGTTGGCAGGCAAGTTCTTTATCACTAGCACCACATATAGATAACTCATTTAATTTTCATGATCCTCAGAGGTAGCACCTCAAAATGAAGCACTGAGTGAAATTATTTAGCAGTTACAGTCAACAGAATAAATGCAGATTGAGAAAATCAAAACAGCCAATCGTCAAGCAGAGGCAGATAGATTAATAATCTATATCTATATATCAAGAAGTAGGGGGTTTCCCAAGTGACTCTGGTAAAGAATTTGCCTGCCAATGCAGGAGATGCAAGAGACACAGTTCGATCCCTGGCTGGGGAAGATCCCTTGGAGTGGGGATATGGCAACCCACTCCAGTATTCTTGCTTGGAAAATTCCATGGACAGAGGAGCCTGGTAGGCTATACAGGCCATAGAGTTGCAGAGTCAGACATGATTGAGCACGCACACACACAATCTGTAAGTGAATATATATACTCACTTTCAGAAGCCTAATCACTAATCATTAATATGCATGCTCTATTTTTAAGCCTAGAATTAAGCCAGGGATGATTATGGGAAGAAACTGTCAAAAAATAAATACAAAAAGAATCAGAGCGGGGTAAACTGGTTCTCCAAATATAGACTCTTAGGAGTGATAGGAGGAGTGGCTGTTTCCCCAGCCAAGTTTCACTTTGGAGGAGAACTCCTAATACAGTGTAACCACCGGGGCAGCTTTGGCAGGGCTGTTTATCATAGCCAGGGAAGGGGAGGGCGGAGCCCTTTTTCTGACAATGAAAACTCTTCACAGAGTTCGGTGAGAACAACATGAGTTCACTCCCTAAAGATCTCAAAATTCAACAGAATTATAAGTCATGAAAAACATTTTCTTCGCTGTAGTACTTTGACTGAAGTTACATATAACGTATCTTTTCATGCAGCTGAACTACGTAACTTCTGTGATTACTAAATTATCTGAAGATAAATCAAAGGGTACAGTTTCAGTTATGCAAGATGAATAAACGCTAGAGATTTACAGATAGAATACAGCATAGTATTTATAGTTAACACTACATTGTATGCTCTAATAGCACACACAAGAATAACAGCAATAACAACAATAAGAAGAAGAAAGAAAGAAAGCAGGAGAAAAACCTTTGAAAGCGATGAATATGTTTATGGCATAGATTGTAGTAATGGGTTCATGGACATAGATAGCCTCATCACCAAACTCATTAAGTTGTAGACATCAAATATTTATAGAAAAAAGATCAGCTGATTTGGGGGTAAATGTGAGTTATAATCTGCAAGATATTCTGAAAAACTGATGGATTCCAGCCTTGGAGACATGATCAGACTTGCAGCCTAATCTGACTGCACTCCTAACTGTACTACTGACTGTGTTAGCTTCATGTAATCTTTTTCCCTTCAGCTTCCCCATTGACCACTGCAAGGAGAGGCTAGAATCGCTTAGTCTACAGGGTTCTGCCCAACTCCAATAGTCTATACTTTAATAGTTCATTTGGAGTCTTATTTTCAAAAAGACTTTTGCAAGACTGCATGCTTTACCTTCTTCAAGAAAAATACCAGTGGCCTCAAGCTATTTTAAGTAAGTGTCCATAGGATATTGAGAGACATGCTGGGGAGCCTATGGCTGCTCTGTGACACCATTCTATAGAATACATGGACAGAGGTAGGCAGGAGGCTACTGCAATGATCCAAGCTTTGACCAGGCTGATTTAGCAAAAGTGGTGAGAAGTATTGGGTATATTTTGGATTTACGGCCTGTGGGATGTTAGGGAAAAGAGGAGTCAAAATTTTCTATAGTTTTTGGTCTTAAACAACTGAAAAGACAAGAGTTGGCGTTTATTGTTTAGAGTCCTATGTGAGGGGTGGGCATAGGGGAATGACAGTTTGGTTCTGCCCGTATTAGATTGAAATGCCTACTAAGGATCCAAATTGGACCCAAATTGGATATCTGAATCTAGAGTTCAGAGGAGATGTTTGTGCTTGAGATGTAAATTTGGGAGTGATCATCCCCATGTGAATGGTATTGTCTCCACAAGACTGGATAATGCAGTCTAGGGAAAGAGGGTAGCTAAAAAAGGGAGTCCAAGGATCAAATTCTATATCACGCCAACATTCAGAAGTTAGGAAGATGAGGAAGATGCAGAAAAGAATGTGAGACGAGAGACCAGTGAAAATGGAAAGAAATAGCTTCAAAGAGCAGGGAGTGCCTTGTATATTGTGTTGTGTATTAGCTGCTCAGTCGTGTTCTGACTCTTTGGGATCCCATAGGCTGTGGAGCCCGCCAGGCTCCTCCATCCATGGAATTGTCCAGGCGAGAGAGGAAATTATCCATCTACCTAAAAAAATATTATTACCTGCTTCTAAATTCAGTCTGCTAGGGTGCCATGTAGTAATTTCTTCAAAGTAGAAATTTTATCTTTCTGTGTTTTCAGTGACCTGATGACACAGTTGATGCCAACTATCCAAATAACCTACTTTACAACTGCAAGAATGCACTGTAAAAGGATTAAAAAAAAAAAATCTCTAAGTAAGCATTTTTTCCCCTTCTTTTTTGTACTCATCATGTGAATGTATTGCTGGACTTCCCTTATAAATAGGACACATGAAATGAACGCATGAGCTCTAACATGATGTCTTTTGATTTAGTTCACTTCAATCGCTCAGTCGTGTCCAACTCTTTGCGACCCCATGGACTGCAGCATGCCAGGCTTCCCTATCCATCACCAACTCCTGGAGCTTGCTCAAACTGATATTCATTGAGTCAGTGATGCCATCCAACCATCTCATCCTCTGTTGTCCCCTTCTCCTCCTGCCTTCAGTCTTTCCCAGCATCAGGGTCTTTTCCAATGAGTCAGTTCTTCGCATCAGGTGGCCAAAGTATTGGAGCTTCAGCTTCAGGATCAGTCCTTCCAATCAGTCTTGTGATTAAGGGACACATTCAAGGCTTGGTTTCTCACAGTGCTTTGTCCATAGCTCTCTGAGCAGTCCCTCCAGCCGGCACCTTTGACACTAAGATCTGTCATTTACAGCACCTCTTATCTGCTCCCATCTTTTCAGCTCTGACTGCTCCAGACCAGGTGTTTGCCAGGTGGTCTGTGAGGTCACCTATATTTTTTCACTTCTTCAACTGTGGGCAGGAAGCAACTCTGACAGCTAACCAGAAACGCTGGGGATGAGTCTCATCTCACTTGTCCAGTTGCTTCGTAGGAATCAAAGAAAACTCTTCCTGTTTACATCATTCCCACTGGCCCCCCCCCTTGTTGTTGTATAATTGCTAAGTCATGCCCGAGTCTTCGTGACCCGATGGACAGCAGCCCGCCAGGCTCCTATGTTCATGGCATTTTCCAGACAAGAATACTGTACCAGTTGCCAGGGGATCTCCAAGGGATCTGCCCGATCCAGGTATCCAACCTATATCTTTTGCTTGGCAGGCGGAGTCCTTACCACTGAGTCACCTTTGAAGTCCCTGTTTTATTTGATCCTTTTTGCCTGTGGATTTCAGAATAACATTTATGAGGATGCTATTTTCTCATATGCTCAGAGAGAATGCTCTTTTTAGTGGTTTGGGGCCCCTTCCCTGCCAGTGGTCTTGGTACTTAACCACATCATTACTAAACTTACATTCTCTACAGTGTAAGTCAATGGATGCTTAAAGATTCTGGTTTTCAGTTATGCTGATCCTATTTGTATATGTGCACACCTTGAGAGTATCCCAGTAAAACATGCTGCCTGCTCTGTTAGGCTGTGCATTGTTTACCTGACATTACCTGAAGCATCTGCTTGTCATAACATAATTTAGCATTTTATTCTGTTTCCACAATCACCTTAAATGCCACCTAAAGACAGTACGTTCACTGGGTGTTTTCTTTCCCTCTTAATTATTGCAATGAAGTATTAATTTATACCAATAAAAACAAAATTATTTTCTGTATTTACTTTCTAAATGTTCTACAACAGGTGTGAATTATTGTACGAAGAATAAAAAGAAGAAATACATCACCAAAGAATTTCTACTATAATTTTTTTTTTTTTTTTGCTGTTCTTTATTTAGTGTTATTATTAAGGAGTATGGCTTACTTCCCAGTGACTTTTCTAGCTTAATGAGGGATCCTGGGAATATCAGTTCTGGGTGAAGACAATAAGCATAAAAAACAAGATACATATGCCTTTCTCCTAGAATACAAATAAAAAGCCCAAGCGGTCTGGAAGGCAAAAAGCAGCACAAAAGGATACTTATAAAGGAGGCCATAAATACCCTGAATTTGGGGGTGCCTCAGCCGGGAGTTGGTGATGGACAGGGAGGCCTGGCGTGCTGCGATTCATGGGGTTGCAAAGAGTTGGACACGACTGAGCGACTGAACTGACCTGAACTGAAACCATTCCAGGGAATAGTACTACATCACGGGTCTTTAAGTGAATTTGATTTCTCTGTAGGTAATATAGGAGTCTTAGGTGGCTCAGTGGTACAGAATCAGCCTGCAGGGGACACGGGTTCAATCTCTGGGTTGGGAATATCCCCTGGACAGGGGAATAGCAGCTCATCCAATATGGTAATATATATGTTGTGAATATAATCCTTACCATTCTAATGTTAAAAAAATAACCTTTTCACTTGGAATAATTTTGGATGTACAGAAAAGTTGCAGAACTAGAACAAAGAGTTCCTGTGTACCTTTTCTTCAGTTTTCCCAAATGTTAACATCTTTCATGATTATGATACATTTGTGATGATTAAGAACTTAACCTTGTTATACAGCTATTAACTAAATTACAGACTTCATTTGAATTTAACCCAGTTTTTCCAACTACTATCTTTTTCAGGATCCAATCCAGGATACCACACTGCCTCTCCAACTTTTGAGGAATATTAGGACTGAGAGTTAGAACTATAAAGACCTCAGACAAAATGGATAGCTACTGAGGTATGGAATCAAGAAGGATTAATAGAAATAATGGATGGGAAAAACCTTAATTTCAAAGATGTACTATCATTGTTTTACTTCAAGCAATTTATATATCTGATGCTACTATCAGATCTTCTGGTATTCTCCTTTATTGTCAAAATTTAATAAGGGCTCTTTTAAGTCATGATATTGAAAACCCTATTCACTGTGCTATACTCTTGGACTTAAGCGAAGGGCAGTATCTCAGAGATTTAGCTGCAGCATCTAGATGAAAATGTGTATGTAATGTTCGGAGATACAGTTACCTTCATACATTGCTACTATCTTTATGTATCTTATCTCCCAGTTTATCCCTTATCCCTTGACCTGTAGCTATAGTAAACATCACCACGTGTCTCTAGTTGGTTCATTCATTCACCCCAAACAAGTATTGAGAAACACTTTGTGCTAAGTACTGTGCTGAGCTCTGCGGACCCATTAGTCTTTCGAATAAACCCAGACAGGATAGCCAGGCTTTACTGTAAGTGTATACCCACTGTAAGCGGGTATTCCTAGAGTGCTTGTTCATGCCTGCTAAGTCACTCAGTCGTGTCTGACCCTTTGTGACCCCATGGACTGTAGCCCGCCAGGCTCCTCTGTCCATAAGATTTTCCAAGCAAGGATACTGGGGTGGGTTGCCACTGCCTCCTCCGGGGGATCTTCCCAACCCAGGGATCGAACCCGCATCCCCTGCAGGCGGATTCTGTACCACTGAGCCACCTGGGAAACTCCTTCTCCTCTTCACCAACACCTAAATCATCCACATAAGAGTAGATTGAAATTCTACTTCCCCTGAGAAATGTTTTCCCTACTCCTCAGACATACCTACTCACTCCCTCCCATAGCTCTTTGCTCTTAACTCGTTTATAGTATTTATCACCAAGTGTTGTATGAATTGTTTTCTGTGTCTGTCTCCCTACTATAGCGGGCTTTGCTAGGTCAGGGCCTCTGTCTTACTCATCTTGTAGTCTTTAGCATTTAGGGCAGTGCCTGGCACAGACTGTCTGCTCAAATATTTGATGAGTGAGAGACAGAATGAATATTTGCCAGTCATGGATAGAATGCATGAGACAGTCGATCTTTCCCTCCCAAGTGAACATTCGCTAATCCCCAAATAACCTTTCGCAAAATTCCATGCAGATCATTTAATTAGTTCAATTGAGGAAATAAGGAAATAAGACTCAAAGAAGGAAGTTTAAGTCTTTAAGCAATTGATCTAGATTAGAATTGCATGGTCATGATTAGATAATCAAAATTTGTGAGTTAGCAAGTAAAAAAGAGAAATGTTTATGGATGGAAACTCATTGCAGAATATTTTATAAAAATGATGTGTGATTTACCTCAACTGTCTTATGTGGACAGAAATTTCTTTAGTTTTGAGAGTTATCAATGCAGGTATATCAATTCCTTGTAACTCAATTGGTAAAGAAAGTCTGCCCGCAATGCAGGAGACCTGGGTTCGATTCCTGGGTTGGGAAGATCCCCTGGAGAAGGAAATGGCAACCCACTCCAGTATTCTTGCCTAGAGAAACCCCATGGACAGAGGAGCCTGGCAGACTACAGTCCATGGGGTCGTAAGAGTCTGGCACGACTTAGCAACTAAACCACCATGACCAATGCAGGTAAGCAAAGTCTCTGTTGCTGCTGGGTGGTAACTAATTTTATGGGAAAAGAGCTTGAGTTAGCCTATTGAAATTCATGATGTCTAATTTATAAATAGTCCCTTAAACTTGGGGCAGACATCACAAAATGCCTAATAATGGGGCCAGTTCAGTAGCAGAAAGGAACAAAGGAACCAGTGCAATCAACTAGGATATGGAAAGACTTGTGAACTAGGATCATGCCTGACCCATCTGAAAGTGACAGCAGTTAATTCAAGGGACAGCTGATGTGCAGGAACATGGGGTCAGTCTGCTGTAATTTCTGTTTGTTTTTTTTACAAGAAGCCAACTATCTAAACTTTTAAAAATAGAAACTGTATTTTTATACTAACAGTACGTTTTAAAATGATTGATATGGTATAAGTGAATTCTCTTCCACTGATGACAGCATAAGCTGTTTTGAATCAACCTTTCCACTGAGAGCAGCTAGAGAAGCTAGATTAAATATTTTTTTTTAAAAAAAGTGTAAAATCAGTGCAAAGCCAGCAAGACTGTGAAGAATTGTGAGGTCAAGATCGAGACGATGATGGAAGTCCATAGAGATGAACCTGGTATTTGGGTCCACTTTTCTCCTTAAAGTGATTGCCGATTTTGAAAGCTAGGGCTAAGAGGATGAGAACTGAGAGCTTTGGATGGACTCGTGGAGGTAGTGCTTCCCAAGGAGTAGAGATCTTGGTAAATATCTCAGGCAGTCAGTTTGGACTCAAAAGGGCTATACCCAAGAATAATAGTGAACTGGAAATAGACCAATTCTCACAGGAATTAAAAAAATCCAACTTCAGATGAGCTCCATTTGCTGATTAGATTAAGGAGTTTAGGGGTTATTACTGCCCCTAACCTAGCTGCCTGCCTAAAGCATATGAACTTTCTCTCTGGAGTCATATAGCATCATACAAAATCTCTTGATGATTATAATATACAATGTCTGGTGATCAATAATAACCAGCTAAAATAAGAGACAGGTTATGACCAAAATCCAAAAGAAAAATAGACAAGACAAACAGACCCACATGGGATCCAGACACTGGAGTTTTCAGACACAAATCATCATTCATATTTTAAGCAATTAAAAGATAAGATGAAAAGTGTCTACAGAGAACTAGAAACAATAGTAATGAACCAAAAGAAATTTTCTGTTTTTACAGAACTGAAAATTTATTGACTCTCTGAGCCATAAAAAACATAACCAGGATATTAGATTTTTGAGCACTGTCCTAAACACTGTGAATGCAGACATAGCATATATGGCACCAGTGCAGAAAATAAAACAAATCCCATTCTTGAAGAATATTGCCAATTGAAGATTGTCCTGGTTTACAGGACAGCATACAGCATTTGGCAGAAGTAACGAAATGTTTCTTTATGGGCCACAAAGGATAGAAAGATTACAGTCATCAAACAAAGGTGAGAGAATTGCTGAGGTTCTGTTAGCTTTCATCAACGACTTGGACCTCCCAGAGCTCTTACATATAGGAATTAACCTAACAAAGCCTCAAACCTAAAAATCACACCTGAAAAGTTTTGATATGGAAATGCTGAGAGATGTCATACTGGGTTCCGTAGTCTACAGGATCAAGGAAATCTAGGTTTGATACCTGAATCTCCTTCTTACTGTGAGTGACCCTAGACCAGTTACTAAACACTCTGAATATTCCATATCTAAAATATGGATAAGAATTGATTTGTTGATATTGTGAAGAAAATTAGAAAATGCGTATGAATTTCTCAAGCACCATAGAACCATAGAGTTATTGGCACAGAGATGTCTTTACCCCCTTCTTTCTTCTCTAACCCACCTAGAACCCCTTCCACCCTGTTTCCTCCCACCATGTGCATTTCTGCACTCTCTCCTCTTCTTCATTCCTCTTATTTTATTTTGGGAGAGAAACAGAATCAGCTTCATATCATTAATTATCATCATCTAGAATTAATATATTTTCTTGAATATATGTTAATATCTATCTGAAAGTGAGTCTATTTTAAAACATCAGTGATTTAAATTTATTCTGAAAGTGCCAAAAATTGACCTTTTTACTTTTCTCACAATATGTCCAGAATAAAATATCAGTAGGAGTTGCCTGTTCAAACTAAAAATCTATTAGGTTTTTTTAACTTTCTTGCCAAGGAGAAAGGGTTACAGCTTTATATTTGTGTGTTAGATAGCCTCCCTCGTGATAAGCAAGACAGCTTAGCGGGGTCCTGAATCATCAGCGAGACCCCCAACTGCTTCAGTCAATGCATAGAAGGTTGACAGAGGAAAAGCTTTTGAATAGATAATGATCTAAAACCTTAATTTTGGGGCCATCTTTTCTTTCTTCTGCACTCTCTTCTTTTAAGTGTACATTTCTATTAAACCATACCATATTGATATTGACAAATATCATGAGATATGCAAATTTTCCAGAAAAGTCTCTATTACAAATTATATTGAAATATATATCATGGATAAAACGCTTTTTGATGTGTCACTTTCCAAGAGGTCTTCACTAAACTAAAAAACACATTAGAGAACAACTTTACGTCAAAAACACATTATATAAGTACATTCCATTTTCAATGTTTGTACTTCAAATATTAGTGCTTAAGAGAATTGTAACACGTTTGCTTCCTTTTATGTGAAAAAGAAATTGAAACTTTGTTTTTTATTAAAGCTATTTAGATGTTTTGTATCTGATCTCTATGTATTTTCTTCCTCAATTTTAACATCTCACTATGATAAGGATGGTTTTCCTCCAAGTTAACATCAGAAAAATGACAATATTCTTAAAGAATGGAATTTATTTTCTGCACTAAGATACTATTACGAGTTAGTCATACAAAACTCTAAGAGTCAGGACAAACACTGTTTAACTGGATAGTCCTACAAAAAAAAATTTTTTTTATATCAGCTTAAGTAAACAAAATACATTTTGCAGTTTTAATTATCACACACACAAAACATTCTCTTCACTACCTCTTGCTACTCTCTTACTGGAAAGAAATACTAATTTAATAATTATGCATTGATAGCTTATTAAAACTAGGGTTTGGGGATGTCAATTAGCATAACCTGACCACTGTCCACAATCAAGGCACTCATGGGTCCAGGTGCCCAGGGTGTGTCCAGTTTCTTAAAGGTTTTGAAGGAGACATTCTCACAGGTTAGTTCGTGTTTTTCTTTCTCTCCTCCCCTCCTCATCCCCTTCCTTCTTTTTTTTTTTTTTTCCCCTTCCTTCTTTTTAAAAATAAACAAGTTTTTAGAACAGTTTTAGATTTGCAGAGTCATTAGAAAGATAGAATGGAGATTGCATATACTCCACACTAGCTTCCCCTATTATTAACATCTAACCTTGATATCATATATAAATGTAATTCACAAACCAATCCTGGTACATTGTGATTAACTAAAGTTTACACTTTACCACATTTCTTTAGTGGTGGTGGCTTAGTCGCTAAGTTGTGTGCGACTCTTGTGACCCCATGGACTGTAGCCTGCCAGGCTCCTCTGTCCATGGGATTCTCCAGGCAAGAACATTGGAGCGGGTTGCCATTTCCTTCTCCAGGGGCTCTTCCCGACCCAGGAATCGAACCCAGGTCTCCTGCATTGCAGGCAGATTTTTTTTTACCGACTGAGCTATGAGGGAAGCCTTTATTACACTTCTTTAGTTTTCATTTAAGTCTTTTTCTGTTCCAGGATCAGATCCAGAACACCACTTTATACTGAGTTGTCATATCTCCTTAAGATTCCGCTTGACGGATTTCTTAGACACTCCTTGTTTTCAATGATTGTCAATAGTTTTTTGGGTGTTTTTCTTTATTGAAATATAATTGACTTACAATAGTATTGGTTTCAGGGTGTATAACATAGTGACTTGATACTCTTACATATTCCCAAATGATCACCATGACAAATGTTCTTTGATTGTTTTTAGGAATAGTCTGTGTTTGCCTAAAAAAATAAAAAGACTTGATCATAGGCTGAGGATCACATCCTGCAATTATTTTTCCAGTTGAGGCAGAGCGCCCACTCAACTGGACAGTCCTTTGGTGAGGGCTGTGCAGGGTTTACTCGGCACTGCTCCTGAGTACATCATCACTGCCCATCATCAGGGGCTCTTCTCTAAGCCCACCCACAGGGCACCTCCAGGCAGTAGCTGCTTTTCAAATCACTTTCCTGGCTCTTGGCAATGATGTTTGGCCTCCCTGGACCTTTTTTGGTCTACCTCAGCCTTTCCAGATTTCCAAATATTTCTTTACGCCAAAAGTCCTCATTGCTTTTTTAAACTAGCAACCAAGTCCAGATTTTCATCAGCAGAAATCTTGTACCTCCTTACTCAAGGTCAGAGAGAACTCAGTCTTCATAACCCACAAATGCCTGGTCTCTGTTTCCTGGAGAGGAAAGGAGTTGTTTGCATTCCATCTTTCTTTTAGAACTCCTAACAACTTCTAATGCAGAAGAGAAGACAAAACAGCTGAGTTTACATTCAGAATAGAATGAACATGCATATATTCTGCTGGACATAATCACAGTAGCAGAATTAGCATTGTTAACAGAGGTGTCTACTAGATGCTGGAGGAGCAAACAGGAGGGAGAAACAAAATCTGTCGCTAAGTAAAAGGAAGAACGGTGAGCAGGGAATCAGCAGAGACTATAAAGCTTCTCATCAGTAATATCTGAGCTGAGTCTTCATAATATGTGATGGGTAGTGCGAGCATCTTAGAAGCCTAAGCAAAGACACAAGGGCATGAACAAGAGTGTGTTTAAGGAATTGTGAGTAATTCTGAACTGGTACAAGTGGGAGTGGTAGGATATGAGATTGGAAAGGCAAGCGGAAATGAATCAGATTGGAGAGCGCTTTTCTGCCCTTCGAAGGTCTAAGATTGCTGTTGAATGCTGTGAGGTTAGGTTGCCTTGCTGGCAGAGTAGTGTGGTTTAAGATCAAGATCAGAAAGGGTTAGAATAAGAAAGTCAGGAGTTATGGCACTCAAGGAAGAGACTTATAATCCCAAATGGGATCATTTGGGAAAATGGTAAAAGAGCACATTTAAATCTTGACTTTTAGAAGTCTTAGCTTACTGAGCCTGTGGATTGACTAAGAGTTGGCAGTGTAAGGCTTAAGACTAGGTTATATGAGAAACTGAAAACTTTGACTGTCTGGGACTGAGATGCTCTTTGGTCCAAGAGGACTCCAGAGGCTATTTGCCCTCTAGTGGCAACCACCAAGTATTTTCTACTTTGCTAGAAAAGGACTAGAATACACAGTACAGAACAGACCATCTAGGCAGCTAGTGCTCATTGTACTTCAAGAAGCTACTTGAATTACTACCTAGAGTCGAATATCTAGCTTAATACACAAGCCTAATATGAACTAGTTGAAACAGAAAAACAAATTTCATAATAAAAACCTATCATACATACCACTAGGTAATAACATTGTCTTTGAAATTACTTATTGCAAAGTTTTAATATTATGTTTAATAGACAGGAATGAAGGTTTTTAAGTGTAGAGATTCAATTCTTTTAAATGTACAACCTAGGAAGATATTTGGAGGTAGAGAGATAAGTGTCATTGCATATCCAAGAATCTATCTTAGGTTCTCTGGTTGTTCACTTAGACTTTTTTTCTTGGCTGTGCCATGCAGTTTGTGGGATCTAAGTTCCCTGGCCAGGGATCCAGCCCAGAACCCCAGTGGTGAGTGTTCTGAGCTCCAAGCACTGGACTGGCCAAGGAATTCCTGAGTGTCCACTTGGAGTCTACACTTGCCATCAAGGGAACTCTGGCCACCAGTTTAACTTTATAGAGCTTCCAGTTAATGCCTTTCTTTTTCTTCCTTTTTTTTTTCATATAAAGGCTTCTATCCTACAGCTGTGTTGTGTTCTGCTTAGTTGCTCAGTTATATCCAACCGTTTGCGACCCCATGGATTGTAGCCCACGAAGCTCCTCTATCCATGGGGATTCTCCAGACAAGAATACTGGGATAGGTTGCCATCCCTCCTCCAGGGGTTCTTCCCAACCCGGGGATCGAACTCAGGTCTCCCGCATTGTAGGTGGATTCTTTACCATCTGAGCCACCAGGGAAGCCCTCTAGGAACGTTGGCTCTTTGAAAGTTTTTAATCTTTAAAGTGTTTAGCCTTTTGAGAAGTAACGTTTTCTCCTGCCTTTGCTAAAGGCATCTCGCCAAAACATTTCATTATTTATTTATAAGGGAAAGTCTTCAGAATAAGGTAACAGTACCACTGGCCTGGTACAGCCTCTGCACACACCAGCACATTCATAATTGATGGAAGGGTCTATGCCACTGCGGCAGTTAGGGCAAACTCAAGGTCAGGTCTCCGGGAGAGCAAACCCTGTCATTACTTTTCTTAAGAAATGAACAAGGAGCATACGTTTAAAACTCTCTAAAAGGAGACATGAGAGTAGTGTAGGTAGGGGAAAGAGAAGGAGGTGTGGGAAAGAGGAGAGAAATCAAACTGAAGGCAACCAGCCTAGAGGAGTATCTTGAGCTATGCCTTGCTAAGAAAGCAATTTAAAAAAAAAAAAAAAAGAAAGCAATTTTTGTTGTCTTTCTGAGCTGTCTGCCTTATTAGGGTAGGTTAATGATTGGCCATTATGTTAGGCACTTTTTGCAGGCACTTAGGCCTGCAGCAAAACTGCAAGTCTTTGAGAAACAAGAGGATTAAATTGCTTTAGGAAATTCTGGTCAGAAGAACATCAAACAAGCAAGTAAGTTTCTTCCTGGAATGCTTCTGCCCAGGTTTCCTTCCCTTGGAAGTGAAATGATCTCCTTAGAGAATTCTCCTCCATCGATCACTAACGATGAGATGTAAAGCTATTGACACAGAATGATACTCACCTGTGCAGCTAAGGGAGTGGGCTAGGGTAAGTGAGTTACAAAACATATGCACAGTGTAATGCCATTTTTGTAAAATGTATGTATGTACATTTATTTATATACACGTGTTTATACCTATGGGCTTCCCAGGTGGCACCAGTGGTAAAGAACCTGCCTGCCAGTGCTGGAGACTTAAGAGACACGGGCTAAATCCCTGGTTTGGGAAGATTCCCTGCAGGAGGGCATGACAACCCACTCCAGTATTCTTGCCTGGAGAATCCCCACAGACAGAGGAGCCTGGTGAGCTACTGTCCATAGGGGTGCACAGTCAGACAGGACTGAAGTTATTTAGCATGGCATATTTATACACAGATTTTTTTTTTTTCTTTTGAATTTTTTATTTTGCATTGGGGTATAGCACGTTAACAATGTTGTGATCATTCCAAGTGAACAGCTAAGGGACTCAGCCATACGCATACATGTATCCATTCTCCCCACCCCTGCCATCCAGGCTACCACATAACACTGAGCAGAATCCCATGGGCTACACAAAGGTCCTTGTTGGTTATCCATCTTAAATACAGCGTGTGTACATGTCCGTCCCAAACTCCCTAACTATCCTTCCTCCCCACCCCTGCAACCATAATTATGTTTTCTAAGTCTGTGAGTCTCTTTCTGTTTTATAAGTTCATCTGTATCAGTTCTTTTTATTTTTTATACATGAATTTGGTGAATACAAAACTATCTGGATTTGCTCTGTTAGTAAGGATTATTTTAGGTTGGCGAGATTGTGGATAATCTGAGTCTCACCTCTTTTTATAGTTATCTGTGTTTTTTGAAAAAAAAAAAATTTTTTTTAAAAGGATATAAATGTTTTCTTGAAATAGAAAAGACAGTTACCCTGTAGGCAGATAACTATTTGAAAATACTCATATTTATGTGTGTATATATGACTGATATGGGCTTAAAAAATTATTCAAACTCAGAAACTTGAAAAAAGAGATGAATACTAATCTGATTTTTGAATGGCATAGATATTTTATGTATTAAAGCAAAGAAACAAAATGCAAATATTAATTTATTTTATCACATAATTTTTAAAGCCTCTGTAAGTTTTTAAGTGGTATAGTCCATGGAATTCTCTAGGCCAGAATACTGGAATGGGTAGCCTTTTCCTTCTACCAGCAGTTCTTCCCAACCCAGGGATCGAACCCAGGTCTCCTGCATTGAAGGCAGATTCTTTACCAACCGAACTTTCAAGGAAGCCCTTTTAAATGGAAATATTGTTTGAATAAACATTAGACATATGCCAAACTCAGGTGAAATATTTACAGTGTACAGGACCAATTAAAAATGCACAGCACAATACCTGGAACAGGATAAGGGGAGGCCATATTATTATTATTAGTTATATTAATAAATATGAACCATTTCTTAAAAATCAGTAAGAAAATAAAAACTTCAAAATTGGACAAATGAACAAACAACTCCCTATTATGCAGTGGCAAATGGAATCAAATTTTGACTATCTCAGTGTTGTAGAAATGCACGTTAATATATATATATAAATATACAAATATATATATATACAAATACAAATCATTCTTTACCTACCAAACGAACAAAGGTTTATAAAAAAATTCACTTCTAGTGCTGGCAAGGTTTCAGAGAAATGGGTACTCACTATGCAAGGGGGAATATGAATCAACACAAATTTTTCAGATGGTAATTTGTCAGTAAATATCAAAACCTTAAAAATATTTATGACTTTCAACTCAGCAATCCCATTCCCAGGAATTTAGCTTAAGGAAACTGTCAGGAATGTTAACATACACTCTTTAAAGACACTGTAATTTCAGATAGATGCAGGAGTTTATCCTGCAAATAAACTCAACGTGTGTAATATGTCACAGATATGGGGTTATGTATGCAGCTTTGTAATAAAAGATTGTAAATAACCTAGGTCACCATCAACAGGAATAAGATAAAGAACTTTATGCTACTTCCAGACAATAGAATATTATGGAGGTATAATAAAATGAAAAAAAAATGTCTGATATAGGAAAAAACAGCAATATTTTAAAATTAAAGATACAAAACAATGTAAAAATGTGAAAAATAAGAATCTATTTCTACTTGCTTGTATATTGATAAAAGTACTCTGGATGGGTACATGAGAACTCATTAATAACAACAGAGACTTCTGTGGGGGTATGAATGGGATACTGGACAGATATGGGATGAGAATGAAGGGGAAAATGCTCTTTCATTTGTTTTTTTGTTTTTTAGTAATGATTTGGTTTTCTTAATTTGATTTTTTAAAACTTTTTTTTTTAATTGGGGGAAAATTGCTTTATAATATTGTGTTGACCTCTGCCATACTTCAACATGAATCAGCCCCAGGTATACATCTGTCCCCCCCCCCTCATCGCCCACCCCATCCCACCTCTCTAGGTTTTCACCAAGCACCGGGTCAAGCTCCCTGTGTCACCCAGCAAATCCCCACTTGCTGTCTATTTCACATGTGACAATGTGATCCACACTATTCTCTCAATAGCATCCCCCAATACTATTCTCTCTCTTCCCACCCTCTCCTTCCCCTACTGTATCCACAAGTCTGTTCCCTACATCTGCGTCTCCACTGGTTTTTGAACACATGGGTACATTAGGTTTTTTTCTTTTAATAGAATGAAAAATAAATACAGAATATAAATAAAAATAAAAATACAGAATGCAGCTGTAAGAGAGTGTGGAAAATCAAGTACCTTTTAAAGGTACAGACCAAATAAATACAATACCTGACATTAATTGTTCTTATCCTTTCCTCTTTTAAAAAAATATTTTTAATTTAATATATACTGGGTCTTAGTTTCAACATGCAAAAGAACTCTTAGTTGCAGCATGTGGGATCTAGTTCCCTGACCAGGGATTGAACCCAGGCCCCCTGCATTGGCAGTGCAGAGTCTTAGCCACTGAACGACCAGGAAAGTCCCTCCTTTCCTCTTTGAAGACAGAAAAATTGCTTTTTTTCTCTTGGCATCCTCATATCTGAAAAAGTACCTGCACATAGTAGGTACTCTGTTATTTTTAGGGAAATGAATGAATGAATGAATCCATGCAGGTTTAAAAATTCAATTAGTCACCCAAGAGAAAGCCATAAGGACTTCTCACTTTCAGGATTATTTTTTCAGCAAAAACTAAATTTTTTTGGAGAGAAAACTGAAAATAAAAGTTCCAAGTAGGTATTTTAAGTACTTACCTCTTTCATCAACTGTAATCCTAAAGAGGCTGTTAATGTAGATTGTTAAAGCTAAGATAAAATCAAGTAAAATATCTGTAAGTCAACACACTGCCACACTATGGTACCATATAGTTTCATAGACTGGGTTTATCACTTCCATCCAATAATGTGCCAAATCACTTTTTTTTTTCTCGCCAATGAGAAATATCAGGATATGTTCACAACTAAGCCATGACAGTTAATGAGGGATAGACGACATTGAGCTCAGAGAATGTGCTATAAACCATCAAAATCCACCACAAAATACACCAAGTATTAAAAATGATGTAGTGCTCATATAATAGTTAGCACTAGGGGTAATGTTCAGGGGCAGAAATGAAGTCTATGAAATCAGCTAGTGACTGTATATTAGGATTAGTGATTCTCAACACTGGCTGCACATTATAATCACCTGGGGAGGTTTAAAAATCCTGGTGCCAGAACTTCACTCCCAGAGAGTCTGATTAAATTCATGCAGGGTGGAGCCCAGGCATTCCTTTCTTTTTTTTTTTTTTAAAGTTCCTGGGGTGATGCTGATGTGAAATCAGGTTTGGGAAATATTGCATTGGAATCTGAGAAGGATGAAGGTAATTCTCGTACAGGAAAAAAGATGACTTAATCAGCTGATTCCAGCCATTATTACATATAAAAATCCAAATTTTTTGGATTAAAACTTTCCCTTTATTTCCTCATCTCCCAGATCTTATCCAAAACTCCATGCTTGGACTTTTAGGTTATTTCCTATAGGCCTGTCTCTTCTGCTTTCATTCTTCCTTCATATTTCCACCTTGCACAACTGTAACAAATGGTTTTCCTGGTATCAAGAACTCCTGCTATGTACAGGAACCAGAGATCAAATACCAGAGGGACAGAGGAACCAGAGATCAAATTGCTAACATCTGTTAAATCATCGAAAAAGCAAGAGGGTTCCAGAAAAACATCTACTTCTGCTTTATTGACTATGCCAAAGCCTTTGACTGTGTGGGTCACAACAAATTGTGGAAAATTCTTCAAGAGATAGGAATACCAGACCAGCTTAACTGCCTCCTGAGAAATCTGTATGCAGGTCAAGAAGCAACAGTTAGAACTGAACAGGGAACAACAGACTGGTTCCAAATTGGGAAAGGAGTACGTCAAGGCTGTATATTGTCACCCAGCCTATTTAACACATATGCAGAGTACATCATGCGAAATGCCAGACTGGATGAAGCACAAGCTGGAATCAAGATTTCCGGGAGAAATATCAATAACCTCAGATACACAGATGACACCAACCCTTATGGCAGGAAGCAAAGAAGAACTCAAGAACTTCTTGATCAAAGTGAAAGAAGAGAGTAAGTTGGCTTAAAACTCAACATTCAGAAAACTAAGATCATGGCATCCAGTCCCATCACTTCATGGCAAATAGATGCAGAAACAATGGAAACAGTGAGGGACTTTATTTCCTTGGGCTCCAAAATCACTGCAGATGGTGACTGCAGCCATGAAATTAAAAGATGCTTGCTCTTTGGAAGAAAAGCTATGACCATCCTAGACAGCATATTAAAAAGCAAAGATATTACTTTGCCAACAAAGGTCCATCTAGTCAAAGCTATGATTTTTCCAGTAGTCATGAATGGATGGGAGAGTTGGACTATAAAGCTGAGTGCCAAAGAATTGATGCTTTTGAACTGTGGTGTTGGAGAAGACTCTTGAGAGTCCCTTGGACTGCAAGGAGATTCAACCAGTCCATCCTAAAGGAAATCAGTCCTGAATAGTCATTGGAGGGACTGATGCTGAAGCTGAAACTCCAATACTGTGGCCACCTGATGGGAAGAACTGACTCATTGGAAAACACTCTGATGCTGGGAAAGATTGAAGGCAGGAAAAGAAGGGGACGACAGAGGATGAGATAATTGGATGGCATCACCTACTCGATGGAGTTTGAGCAAGCTCCGGGAGTTGGTGATGGACAGGGAAGCCTGGCATGTTGCAGTCTGTGGGGTCACAATAAGTCGGACACGACTGAGCGACTGAACTAAACTGAATTGGTATGTACAGAAGGTACGCAGTCTATATTTTCAGCTTGGCTTCCACTGCAAGCTCTGTCATCACCTAATGGGATAATTTTTCTGCCCAGTTTCCTCATTTGCACCAAAATAGGGTTGATAACTTCTAAGAATCTTTTCAGCTCTACAATTGTAATTTCTCTATTTCATTACCCATCCCACCAGTAAATATCCATTTGGCACAGTGATAAAGAATCGCCTGCCAATGCAGGAGACACAAGAGATGCATGTTTGATCCTTGGGTTGGGAAGATCCCTTGGAGGAGGAAATGGCAACCCATTTCTAACTCCAATATTCTTGCCTGGAAATCCCATGGACAGAGGAGCCTGGAGGGCTACAGTCCATTGGGTCCCAAAGAGTCGGACACACATACTCATACTCACACTCATCTTTTGTAGTTCTCCAAAATATTTCTAAATTAAGTTCAACAAAATCCTCTCTACCGCCCGACTTATTTCTTGCTCCTTTCCCTCCAATGTCATCATTATTTATGCTGTTTCTTCTCCTGAAATGTTTTCATTTCCCCTCAGCCTATCACATCCTCAGTCACCTGGCTCAAGTTCACCTCCTCCAGAGGCTTTCAGGAAATGATACCACCTTACACTCATCATAGTCTTACTCTAAAATGTGATGAGTACCTTGTAGTGTAGACCTTCTTTACTCAAAGTGTGGTCCATGAGCCAGAAACTCTTGGACACCTATTATACATGCAGAATCCCATCCTGCTCCTGAGTCTGCATGTCAACCAGATGCCAGGTGACTTCAATGCACATCAAACTTTGAGATGCACTGTTCTACAATAGTTTAGTAGCTTCTTTAAAGCTTCAGTGATGGCTCAATGGTAAAGTATCCTCCTGTCAATACAAGAGACTCCGGTTTGATCCCTGGGTGGGGAAGATTCTCTGGAGAAGGAAATGGCAACCCACTCCAGTATTCTTGCCTGGGAAATCCCATGGATAGAGGAGCCTGGCCACAGTTCATGGGGTCACAAAAGAGTTGGAAACGGCTTAGTGACTCAACAACAAAGCATCTTCTTTGCCTTTCTAGTTTATTTCTTACTTGGATATCTAGAGGTTTTCGGGTCAGAGATCCTATCTTCTAACTTAAAAAAAAGTTCAATCAAAACTTCTAGTACTGACATAGCAGCACCTTGAACTATTTGTTGAATGAATGAATGGTCGTCCTATTGACCAAATATAATTATGGGAACAGTCAACTCAGAATTTAGTTTTAATGGCTAATAAATACTATGATGGGCTTACAGAACTTTAGCGATCTTGAGAAAACTTCTCACCAAATCTACTTCTTTTACAGATGAAGAAACTGGAGGCCCAGAGAGGGGAATGACTGCAGCTGGGAAGGCTGGTTTAACACCTTCTATAATGCTCAGATCATACTCTTTTACTTTTCCAGTTTCAGCATCCCCAATCTTGACACCGCCAAAATAACAAGTAAGCACTCCAAACAGATGCTCAGCAATTCAGGGGGATTCATTTAACTCAAGCGTTTACTCGAAGATTATGTGCTTTTGAGTTGTAGACTCTTCATCACAATTCAGAGTGCTTATCATGTGTCTGAGAGAGTGCTAAAGGCCGAGGATACTGAAATAACCATGAAATAACTGAAATAACTTGGCTTTCTGAAGGTCACTGTCTAATGCAGAAAGTCAGGGCAGAGGAAAAACAAAACATGAAGACACTGAAAAACGCTAGCCCTTCACCTAGACCCTTACAGACACTGTATATGCAGCACAATGGATTAATGGAAGAAAATGCAGTCAGCTCTAAGTTTGATGCATTTCTTTCTCCCCCTTACAATCTTAAACTCTTCTGAGCCCTCTGTGTGTGCGTGTGTGATTCCAGCACATGCAGAACACAGTGAGGCCGCAGTGAAACAAGTCAATACTTTCAAAGCCCACTTTATCTACAAGGACACGTTTTGTTTTCCCTTTTTTCATGAACAATGGCATAGTCACCATAGCTGGAAAATAGGTCCCCTCTCATCAAACCGGGCCCAGGTCCCGGGCCTCGCTGCAGAGCTCGCGGTGGGGGAATCCGCAGAGAGCTAGAGGGCCGCGGCGCCCAGCCGCATCCGCAGCGCGAGGAGCCAGGAGCGCCAGCGCAGCCTCGCCAGGAACGCGCCGGCCGCCCTGGGACCGGCGGGGCGGGGCGGGGCCGGGCGCAGCGCCTCCCCCGCCCGGGCCGCGCGGCTCCCGGCGCATTCCAGCACCCTCCTCCCGCGCGCGGCGCTCGCTCCCCCGACAGCTGATTCATTGGCTCGGCCGCCCAGACTGCCTGGCGCCGGCCGCGTGACGTCACCCATTCACCGAGCCCGCCTCCCCCCCTCCGCTGGCGCCGGCCGGGCGGTCGCCTTGACAACGCCGACGCCAGCCGGCACAATGACTTCCAGCTGGAGCATCCCGGGCAGCCCGCGCGCTCTCGCGCTAGCGCTGAGCCTAGGAGCGCGGGGGTGGGTTTCTTTTCTTTCTTTCTCTTTTTCTCCAAGCTCCTGCGGGTTCCCCCTGCCGGGAAATGCTCTCCCTCTGGTTTTCTAGGGCTCTAGTCCCAGTTGTTCCTGAAGCGTGCTTGCGGCCTCCCTTCCTCCGTCGCGCTCTCCCTCGGCTCTGTTTGGCTGGGCAGCATCCCATGCTAGACTCGGCAGACCTACTGGCGGTTGGCTTCAGCCCTTGGAAGCACTCACACCTGCAGAGTCTAGGCTCCTGCCAAAAGATGTAAAGCAAAAGGAGGAAAATTTATTGCCATAATAGCGAAAATGATAAACCTCGGCTCTCCTAGAGAAGAATGTCGGAGTAGGTGTTGATTACCTCCCACGATCGCAAAACAACTTTCTTTAAGAAAGAGTTTTGCGCTATCCCCTCTTAAAACGCGGCGGTTCTTATTCTGCTTTTAAAGCAGACTTCAAGACTTTTAGGAACTTGAAGTTAGGGACTGAACGCTTCCAAGGCGATGGATCATCCCAGGAATAAACATTATCTGGGAAGTTGTAGTGGTGTAAATAAGAATGGAGAGTATTTGCAAGGAGAGGGAGGGAGGGAGAGAGAAAGAAGGAGCGATGGAAGAGGTTGCTGGTTTTCCGAGTAAGGCAAATAGTTTAGTATGCAACCATTTTCACTCTCACCCCAGCCCACCCCCATCCAAAACTCTTTAAGCCCTGAAGGTGGGGGAGTTGGGGAGGTGAAGGGAGTGAAGAAGACTTAGCTATTGACCAGGGTTGGGTGGGAGGTAATACTTTATGCTTTATTTCACTTGTATTTTTTTTGACAAACCTCTTGCTTCATAACATCTGCATTTTTGGAAGTAAGTCCATAACAGAACTAAGCGAAACCCTCCCACGGATAGCATAAATTTGCATTGCCGAAGCTGCTGGTCTGCGGGATTCTTGAGCCGGGAGGAGGCAAATTCCCTTTCCAGCTATTGCAAAAATACCTCCAGTAAAAACAAGCACTTTGGCCCCTTTCTACTTTTCATTAGCCCAGATTTCAGCATATCCTTCTTTGCTTTACTTATTGTTTATATGTTTAGTTCTGTCTTCAAATGGATTTTAAACATTTCTAAAGCAGAGAAGGACTCTCCTAAACTTTACATCTCCCGACTCAGTTGACTAGATGATGCGCAATGAGTACCTTTGGATGATGGTGCTAAAGAGTGATTACTAAGCACATTAGGCACAGTTATCTGTAAAGAGACTACGACGTAGTAGATGATCATTAATATAACTAATATATTAGAATTCACGATCAAGATTGCAGTATTAACTTTTCACGTATCCCAGGAAACTGCTGGTAGCAGTCATCAGTTTGTTAATTTTTTTTCTTTAAATCGCCGAACTCATTTTGTTACCCATCAAAAATGAGGATTCAGTGAAACATTAATTTTTGAAAATTGCTGCATATTTAAGTGTGATTGTAATTACTCCTAAGCATTTTGAAATTTAAAAATTTAAAAATCCGTACCAAGTGCTTTAGAATTCAAAGAACAATCTATTGGGGTTGACATTTTTGTATAAAATGGTCTATAACATAATGGATGACTGATTATCCCAGTCACGTTATTTGGATTCACTTAAATGCCAGGTTGCAACTTGGGGTGGGGGCACTATTTTAAGTATTTAAAATAGATCTACATATTTATTTTTTCCCCTTCCTTTCTGTCTTCAACTAGACTTAAACACAGATATCTCACTCACCTGTAATTTCAGTAACAGCATTAGCTGCCAGTGGTTCCAACCCTAGCCACGCTTGAGTGTCACCCTGCTGCTGCTGCTAAGTCGATTCAGTCGTGTCCGACTCTGTGCGACCCCATAGAGGGCAGCCCACCAGTCTCCTCCATCCATGGGATTTTCCAGGCAAGACTACTGGAGTGGGTTGCCATTGCCTTCTCTGGAGTGTTACCCTAGGAACTTAAAAAAAAAACACGCTTGGCTGGGTTCCTTCCCTAGAGATTTTTGTTTACTTGGTCTGGGGTATGGCCTGGGACATCTTTTCTTAAAGTTACTTTCCGCTTATTGATTCATACAAATATAGTACAGCCAGGTTCCATATATCCTTTACTTTGTTTCCATCTTGGTTTCCATTTACATAACTAAAGAACAGTTGTAAAATCAGGAAACCGACATTGGTAGAAAGTGTTCCTGTAATTCTGTGTCATCTCATCATTTGCAGATTCTTGTAGCCACTAGCACAATCAAGGCATGGAATTATTCCAACACAACTAAGATCTTCCTGGTGTCCTTTGTAGTTGCCCAGCCCCCACCATTCCTGAAGGTTGGCAACTATGCCTATTCTTTATCTCTATTATTTTGCCCTTTGAAAAAGATTATATAAATTGATTCTTACAAGCTTGTGACTTCCGGAGATTGGCTTTTTTCACTCAGCACAATGCTCTTTAGATCCATACAAGGTGTTGCACGTAACAATAGTTTGTTCCTTTCTGTTACTGAGAGGTATTTCATCATATGGATGTACCACCGTTTAATTATTCACCTATTGTAGGACATTGTGGTTTCCTTTCTTGGGGGCTGTTCCAAATAAAGCTGCTATGAACATTCACTTAAAGCTTCTTCTGTGGACATAAATTGTCATTTCTCTGGGATAAATGCCCAGGAGTGTGATTGCTGGCTCATATGGTAAGTATATGTTTAGTTTTTTAAGAAACTGCCAAACTGTTTTCCAGAAATGCTGTACTATTTTACTTTTCCAACACTCATGCACGAGAAAGCCAGTTTCTCCTATCCTTGCCAGCATTTTTTATTTTAACTGTTCCAATATGTGTCTAGTGATATCTCACTATGATATTATTAATTTGCAGTTTCCTAATGACTAGTAATGTTGAACATCTTTTAGTATCTTTATTTGCCAGCCACACATCCTCTTCAGTGAAATTTCTCTTCCTATTTTTTTGCCCATTTTTGTATTAGATTGTTTTGTTTCTTTTGAGTTTGGAGAGTTGTTCATAAATTCTAGATACAGATCTTTTATCAGACATGGGATTTGCAAGTAGTTTGTCCTAGCCTTTTTGTACTCTTAAAAGATTGGAGAACAAAGTTTTTAATTTTGAGGAAGACCAATATTTTGATTTTTTAAAAGGCATCATGCTTTTGGTGTTGTGTCTGAGAGATTTCCACCACATCCTGGATCTTGAAGATTTTCTTTTGTTTTCTTTTATAAGTTTTATAATTTCACATTTTGCATTTAAGTGTATAATTCATTTAAGTTCATTATTATATAAGGTGTGAAGTTTATATCCGAGTGCCAAACAAAAACCAATCACTATCATGCTATATATCTGAAACTAACACAATATTGTAAATCCACTCTTCTTCAATAAAAAAAGACTCAGACAAGTTAGAATTTTAGTAAATGCCAAAATGAATTTCTAGCACTGTCCTATACCTGTAAGGTACTGATGTTCACTGTTACCAGTTGCATGAATCATCTTGGCAGTTGAATGTAAAAATTCACTATATATATTTCCCTTTTGGGCTTCCTTGGTGGCTCAGTGGCAAAGAATTGGCTTGTCAGTGCAGGAGATCTGGGTTCAATCCCTGGATTGAGAAGATACCCTGCAGAAGGAAATGTCAACCCACTCCAGTATTCTTGCCTGGGAAATTCCATGGACAGAGTTTGGCGGGCTACAGTCCATGGGGTCACAAAGAGTCAGACATGACTGAGTGACTAAACTGCAATGTTTTCCCTTGCTGTGTTTTAAAGTTTTTGGTTCTGAAGAACATCTGTTCCTCTCTCTCTGCCTCATTCTGTCTCTCTTTCTCTGTTTTTCTCTTAAATCCAGGCAACAAGAAAGCATTCTATCTTTTCTGTAATTTAAAAGGTTTTTAGCAGGTCTAATTTATTTGAAAAGATCTGAATACCGACTCCTGGCAAAACAGAACTCTGCAGTCAACTAATTACAGAGGTATTTGTGTCAAACCTTATTCCTTTACGTCTTCCTTGTTGCTTACATTCACTCACTCCTTGTACTGCATGTCCTATAGTAAGTCAGAGTATATCGCAGCTAAAGTTAGTTTTTTGTTTGTTTTTACCATACCACGTGGCATGTGGGATCTTAGTTCCCTGAGCAGGGATGGAACCCGTGCCCTCTGCATTGGAATACAGAGCTTTAACCACTGGACCACCAGGGAAGTCTTTTATAGCTGATGGTTAGTTTTATACTATAATGAGGAATCCCTGTCTGTTAGATATGAACTGGGGCTGCCAATTCTGTAACTGACGACTTGCTAATGTTAAACCAATGCTAAGAGTAAAGCAGAGTGATAGAAAGGGTATCTAATTTATTGTACATGTTAATGAAGAAAAGATATATGTATATGTTCATATACGTGTATATGTGTATTTTCTTTTTTCCCTTCCCTTTGCCCCATGCCCCCATATCTACACACCTCTATGGGGTGTTCCACTCATTTGTTACCAGCCCTAGGTCACATTCTTGTCCCTTAGACTCAGTGGGAGACTTCCAGCCCTTTGTGTTTGGACTAAGCAGAATGTTGCCCAATGACCATGTAAAAAAAAAAGAAAGAACCTTACAATCATTTGAAACAAAGCCAATTATTACTTTTAAGAAGTTACCTGCTTTCAATTAAGCAGGAAATTATCTAAGGAACCACTTAATTTGCCTTGGTCTGTAGTCTCACAACTGCTTTATGCTGAGTGGAGCATGAAATTAAATATGTAACAACTATTCTAATGGTTATGTTTCAGAATCCAGCATTTTAGAATCTTAGGTATTCTGAGTGGTGACAGATACAAAATGTACAAATCAAAGAATAGTACTGGGTTGAGTTTGAGTAATAAAATGCAGAATATTATTAATGTCCTCTCGGTATTTTATATATTTATATGTTTTAGTTATATATGTAAATATATTT
The DNA here is from genome assembly GCF_963930625.1 of Muntiacus reevesi. Lineage (NCBI taxonomy): Eukaryota > Metazoa > Chordata > Mammalia > Artiodactyla > Cervidae > Muntiacus > Muntiacus reevesi. The sequence continues at coordinate 38,802,137 of NC_089268.1, forward strand.
TTTAAACTGAGTTTTTAAAAAATCCTCTATTAATTTATACATGCAGGAAGGCTAGCCATGCCTGTATAGAAAAATCTCTTTGATTTACAACAAAATGCCACTTTTTTTTTTTTCACATGGAGATTTTTACACTAGCTTTTTGGATCTAAATAGAATGTAGATTCTGCCAAGCTATATTAGAAGAAAAGGTAATAGTAAATTTTCACCATTTTGTGAAGAAATGCTAATACTAAATCCTTGTTCGAGGTATCTTTGTTGAGAGCCAAAACTACAGACTATTTGCAATGGAGAAACTGTTTATGTAGACATATAAGGGCACTAGTTTATGCAAGAAATTTTAGAAGCTTTGCTAAGATGACACTTCAATCAGTACTTAACAATGTTGTAAATGCTAGATGGTTCTCAGAGCCTCTTATTTATTTAAAACATTTTTTACAACTTTAAAACTATTTTTATACTAGATAAATCTTTTCAAACACTAATCATTACGAGTAAACATTTTTAAAAAATCTCTGTATAAATGGGATAAAAGCATCCTTTTTCTTTTGTAGTTTGTATTCCAAACCAACCCTTCTCTCTCTCTCCCTCTCTTTTTAAACCAAGTCAGGAGTTCTGGCAGTTTTACCAGGGAATTTTGACAAATAGAAAAATTTGACTGGATATCTTCCCCCGCTCCCCCCCATATCCTGTCTCGCCCCATTCCCCCACCATGTGTGATTCAGGAGAAGTTTGAGCTGAGATGGCTTGCCAGGTAAAAGTTACTCTGAAACTCATTTATTTGATGCTAAAGATGCCTAGTTTCCATCATTGAATCTCTCCATACTTGATGATAGTATTAAAACAGTTTTCTGTTTTAGTAAACTATTTTCTATAAAAATTCTCTGGGAAGCAACAATTAGGTCTCTAGTTGTTGGCAGCCACGGAGGAGGACGTGGCTACCCAGGCCAGTATTCTTACCTGGAGAATCCTGTAGACAGAGGCGCCTGGTGGGCTACAGTCCACAGGGCTGCAAAGAGTTGGACATGACAGAAGTGACTTAGCATGCACACTCACATATATCTTTTTAGAACAAAAACTTTCCCCTCCATTTGTCCTTCAGTTTTTTGTCTTAATCGGAGTGAGTATTAACCTGAATCCCAGAGCCCTTGTGCCAGAATCTGTGCAACCTGGAGAGAGTGGCTGAACCTCTCTGATCCAGGTTCCTATAAACTGCAGCATTGTTTATGTGTGCAATGGACATAATAACTGTCTATCCAAATAGTGAGGATTTCTTGGGATAAGGTAAGACAAATATCCCTTAAAGTGACTGACACACACTAGGACCTCGTTATCAAGATTTAAGTGGCTCCAATTATTTGGTAGATCATCTCGGATTTTTTTTTTCCCTGTTTACAAATGCTTCATGTCTTATATTTCATTGAATTCTCCCAACAACTTGACGATCTCATTCCTAATATTATTATCTAATTTTACAGCTGAGGAAGTCAGAATACAGATACTGATGATATGATCGTGTGTGCCCGTTTCAGACAGACAGAAACAGGTAAGAGTGACATCCGGAATTCAAGAGGCCTCTCTGTCTGAAACTCAACCAGAAGTTTTCCCTGCTTGTAAGACCTTTTGTGCCTTATTGTCCCTGTTGTTTAGCTGCTAAATCGTGTCTGACTCTTTTGTGAACTCATGGACTGTAGCCCAGCAGGCTCCTTTGTCCATGGGATTTCCCAAGGGAGAATACTGGAGTGGGTTACCATTTCTTTCTTCAGAGGGTCTTTCCGACCTGGATATTGAACCCACATCTCCTGCATTGGCAGGTGGATTCTTTACCACTAAGCCACCAGGAAAGCTCTTCTACCTTATTTTAATGTCAGCCTGCAAAACAGTCCTCCACTTTGATCGAGCGTCTTTTGACATGAAATATTAGTGACTGAGTAAAGGATAGTGATGCTTCTAATGCTGTTAGAATTAAAATGGACAGACTTCAGCATGTGGAATTTGTTCCCAGCAAGGCCAAGTCTTTGCTACAATAAAAGATATTTTAGAACAGTCCAATTGCATTTATTAGACAAGCACTGGAATGCAAATGTAAAGATAGAAATAATGCTTTTCTGTACCTGGGGGTGTGATTTATTTATGCACAAGGGGGTTTAATTTTCCAGTTAATGAGTGGGGTCTATGCACACCATGTCCATTAGTGCTAACGAATGATGTGTGTGTGGTGTAATAGATCGCTGTGCTAAACACATGGTGCTCCCTGCCAGGAAGTAGATCTATATATTATAATTTGTACATGTGATGTCACACCTATGAAATCCAGAAAATGAATTAATTACACTCACAAATGTTTGGTGGAGTGACAATTTCAAGAGTTAACAAATTCTTTAAGAAACAGGAGAAAGTGCTTTACTAGGAAATAACTGGGTGATATTTTAAAAATCTCAACATTGGGGAAAAGTTATTTAATTGAAAGGAGTGAATCTGAAGACAGGACCTAAAATAAGATTTAGAACCCTGCAATTTACAAGTCAAAATTGGTCTTGATTTAAATTAGAGGTGTCATTTGATCCTAAGGATGTAGGACTAGCCTTTACCTAGCTAGATAGTCACTCCTGAGAGCTTGATGTGGCTCCAGGAAATATGGTTTCTTGTTATTTCTTTTCATGGAAAGTTGCATGTAAAGTAGAATTAGAAAATGAAAATGTATTTGGTTTCAGGGAGCAATAGCCAATGCTCAGCTGGTAAAATGTACCAGGTTTTCAAAATAAATGAACCCAATCTTAGGGTTTCATCCATCTATACAACATGCGTCCTAACTGTGGGTCACAGGGAACCACAAACTTTTCTCTCAAGACATTCCTGGTGCCTGTGGCTGCAATGCCACAAAGAAATGAGAAAAAAAAAGACAGAGAGAAAGAACAGCAATAGCAAGCTACATTCTTATGTGATTTCTATATAGGTTTTCTTTCTCTCTTTACTTGTAATAGACACTCTCTTACTGATATACTATGAAGAGTGAGCAACAGGTGTGTATGCTGGTCGGATACCTGTATCAAAAAGTAAACTCAGCTTGAAGAGAAGGAGAGAAGAAACTACTTAAGCTTTGTATTTCTGGGAGACAATTACAAGTCTAGTCCCAACTTCTCAATTTTATTTGAATTTACTCCCTGTCTGTGTTTGAATTCTAGACTTTTTATACTAAGCAAAGTCTAGCATGCAGTGAGTGACCAAAAAAGTTCATGAAAGGGACTTCTCTTGGAAAAACAGAACATTATTTTGGAAGATACTCAAATAATTATCAGGACATCATTTTTCTTATCTAATGTTCTATGGCTTCCCTGGTTGCTCAGATGGTAAAGTGTCTGCCTGCAATGTGGGAGACCTGGGTTCGATTGCTGGGTCGGGAAGATTCCCTGGAGAAGGAAGTGGCAGCCCACTCTAGTACTCTTGCCTGGAAAATCCATGGACAGAGAAGCCTGGTAGGTTACGGTCCATGGGGTCGCAAAGAGTCGAATACGACTGAGTGACTTCACTTTCCTTTCCTTTTCTATGGTTAGAGAAATGCAGGTTCAGCTCTCTGGTTTGCTACATTATGCTCTGTTATGACTCAGTTTCTCATTTGTCAAATGGGTATAGGAACATGTCTCTGCAATGAGCAGGAAAGTTAAATAAGGTGGATGAGATGTCATAATGTTTAAAAGACAGTACTATTTTTTAAGCAAAGTGTTATGTAACATCATTAATCAACATTGTTAAAATAATGGTACAAACCATAAGGAGAATTTCTTGTCCATAAGGCCCTATGAGGAAATGTTCTAGAACATTTAGCTAATTCTATTGATATTATGTATAAAGTAGATGGCTAATGAGAACATACTGTATGGCACAGGGAACTCTACTTAATGCACTGTGGTGATCTGAATGTGAAGGAAGTCCAAAAGAGAGTGGACATATGGTGGTGCCAGTGGTAGAGAACCCGCCTGCCAATACAGGAGAGATCAGAGACAACCGGTTCCATCCCTGGGTCGGGAATATCCCCTGGAGGAGGGCATGGCTACCCGCCCCCGTCTTCTTGTCTGGAGAATCCCATGGACAGAGGAGCCTGGCGGGCTACAGTCCATAAGGGTCGCCAAGAGTTGGACGTGACCGAAGCCACTTACCTAGTACACATGCATAGGTATGTTATGGCTGATTCATTTTGCTTTCCAGTAGAAATAGCACAGCATTGTGACTCAACTATGCTCCAATAAAATTTAATTTAAAAAGAAAAAATAAATCTCTAATTATATTGGCTATTAGGAGCCTATCATAGTCCGTTTCCAAAGTATATCTTGAATGAGGAACTAATGAGTAAATGAGTGCCTATGTCACTTTTCACTTTGGGATTAAATAATTAAAGGCCATAGAAAAGGAATGGCAAATATACAGCATGTGTACCACTTGTCCAATCTCCTTTACTAATTTTATTGCTAAGAGTGAAGATAACCTCAGATTCTTTCTCAATAGAGGACTTCACGACATCCCTATCAGTCAACTGGAATTCATTTGCAAGAAAGTGTATTTGCAATCCTGAAATATTTAGTGTTAGTTATATTTAGAGAGATTAATAATCAAAGGGGGCAGGGTTAATGATGGGCGTGACACTTATCTGGGGCCGTTTAATGCTTGATGATTGTGAATATATTCAAACATACCATGAGTTTGAGCAAATTCTGGGAGATAGTGAATGACAGGGAAGCCTGATGTGCTGCAGTTTGTGGGATTGCAAAGAGTCGGATACAACTGAGCAACTGAACAACAAGGACACAGGTTTCTCTGGTGGCTCAGGAGTAAGGAATCCACCTGCCAGTGAAGGAGATGTGGGTTCGATTCCTGGGTTGGGAAGATCCTCTGGAGAAGAAAATGGCAACCCACTGCAGTATTCTTGCCTGGGGTGTCCCATGGACAGAGGAGCCTGACTAGCTACAGTCCATGGGGTTGCAAAAAGTCAGACATGGCTTCGTGTCTAAGCAGCAAGGGCAACAGCAATACCAGGACACAGAAGAGTTGAAGGATACATATATCCCCAAAGAGATGTCACTTTTGTGATAGCATGTGCCAATGTGGAATCTAGTGTGTGATAAGTAGAGAAAGTATATTGATATGAAGACGATTACACACAGAAAGTCAAGTTGCTCAGTCGTGTCTGGCTCTTTGCTACCCCGTGGAGCATAGCCCACCAGGCTCCTCTGTCCATGGGGTTTCCCAGGCAACAATACTGGAGTGGTTCCCCATTTCCTTCTCCAGGGGATCTTCCCAACTCAGGGATCGAACCCAGGTCTCCCACATTGTAGGCAGACGCTTTACCATCTGAGCCACCAGGGAAGTCTATGTGTATTATGAATAAGAATTATCTTTTGTAGAATTTATGCCTAAAATTAATTCACACCATGCATTGTCAGCAGTTCATTTAATCCTAAAAGTTTCGATGCTGTAGTGATGACTTAAAAAAAAAAAAAAAAACTGAGATTGTAGGCTTTTTTTTTTTCCTTTAGAACAAAGTTTATTTATTACTATTTTTAAAAACAGCAGTTAAGGGACAGATTCAACAAACATCTGAGACCCCTCTCTCTTTCATGACCTCCTGTAAAATGCTCATCCATTTGCTGCCATTGTTCTTTGTTAAAAGATGCATTTATGGTTCTCAAGTTCCCTACAAGTACTGCTTTAGTTGCATCCGACAGATCTCGAGAGTGCTCACTACTATTTAGGTCTGAGCCACCAGGGAAGCCTCTATTTATTTTTAGATTTCCATTTTGATTTCTCAGTTGGCTTAAAAATGATGTAGAGGTATGGGGCGGAACAGTTTTGGTTTTTGTTTTTTTTTTCCAGTTGGGAGATAGGCAACACATTCAAAGTTTCAAAATCCAAAAGGATTTTGGGCTTGTTTTAAAACCAAAGGGAAGTTTCATTCACTTCCTCTATGTGTAATTACTGAGTACTTGCTATGGCCCAGACACGGTTAGCTCCTTTGATAGATTCTTTTGCAATCTAGTAGAGGAAATAAAATCTGTACTCGATACTATTGCTACAGGGAAGAAGTAGCTTGTCCCATAAAGGACTCACAAATTGTTATAGATTATTTTTTTCTTCCTCAATTCCTATGTTGAAAACCATTTAATGCCTAAGGGATAGTGTCAGGAGGTGGGGCCTTTGGGAGATGATGAGGTTGAGAGGGTGGAGCCCCCTGGATAACTCCCTCATTCCCCCCACCCCCAACCATGTGAGGACACAGCAAGAAGTCAGCAACCTGCAACTCAGCAAGTCTTCGCTTGAACCCAGTCATGCAGCGCTCTGATCTTAGACCTCCAGCTTCCAGAACCATGAGAAATAAGTTTCTGTTGTTACAAATCACCAGTCTGTGGTATTTTTTGCTATGGCAATCCAAATGCTTATGACACTGATAAAAACTACTGAAATTAAAGGTAGAGAAGATTTCTTCTAGCCTCATGAAACTAGAGTGTGGATTAGAGATAGTTCATAATAATAGCACGTAAGTTAGGGCTTCAAGTAAAATACACAATCAGTCTATCTGTGTATACACATGTATATTCATAGAAGGGTAGTGTACACATGGGTGTGTAGTGTATGGCTTGAAATATTTTCACAAAAGGTACCCTATAATCAGTGCTCAGGTCAAGATCTAGACCTTTATCATGTGGTCTATGATACATCTTGAGGCTTTTTTTTTCATGTGGTGATTCATTGATTTCAGTACCATTTGTTGAAAACATGTTCCTTCCCCATTGAATTTTCTTGGCATATTTGCCCAAATCAATTGACTCTATAGATGTGAGTCTATTTCTGTATCTCTTCTGTTATTAATGGTATCTTTTGATGAATATAAATTTTTAAATTTGGTGTATACAAATGTAAAAATAAACCTACTTTTACAGTTAGTGCTCATCGTGTCCTACTTACGAAATGTTTGCCTACTCCAAGGTCATGAAGACATTCTCGTGTATTTTCTCTTAAAAGCTTATTGTTTTACCTTTCATGTTTAGATCTACAGTCCCTCTGGGACAGATTCTTGTGTGTGTATGATATGAGGTGAGAATAAAGATTTACTTTTTTCCACGTTTATCCAGTTGACCCAGAACCGTTTGTGGAAAATTCTGTCATTTCCCCAATGCATTACAATGAGTGGCCCCTTCGTCCTAAATCAAATGAACTCATATGTATATTTCACTTTCTGCATTCTATTCTGTTCTCTTGATATTTTTAATGGCAATTTATACCTATTTTAATGAATATAGCTTTATAATAAGTCTTGATATCTAGAGTGCAAATTATCCAGCTTTTTGTTGTTGCTCAGAACTGTTGTAGTGATTTTTGCCTTCTTGCCAAAATTCATTTGTCAATTTGTATATATATATGTGCATGTGTTATATATAATATGTATATATGGATATATATATGGGTCTGCCGGGGACTTACATATGATTGTATTTATCTATTGCTAAATTTGGAGAGCATTATTAGCTTTCTAATATTGAACCATTCAATTTATGGACATGGTATAACTCTCCATTCATTTACATCATATAACATAGCTCTCCTTGTAATTTTGTAGTTTTTCAATGCAGAGGTCTTGTCAATTTTGTTTTTTAGGGTTTATACCTAGGTATTGGATTTTTAAAATATTTGTGATAATGTTTTCATGTGTCAACTTGACTAAAGTCCAGGAGACTAGTCCCTCCTATGCTTGACTAGTGATTCAATCAAATACCAACACTGTGAATGTATTTTGTATAGCTAGTCCCTATAACTGCTGGACCTTAAGTGAGGGAGATTGTGTGGATAATCTGGACGGGCCTGGCTGCATCAGTTGGAGGGACTTAAAATCAGGACTGAGGTTTCCCTTTTGGAGAAAAGAAACTGGGACCCAGGATGGCAGCACTGGGTTGTGCCTATGGAGATTCATTTTATTCAGGATGCTTCCTGATGGCCTGGGCTTTGAATTTCTTACTGACTTAGCCTCACAGATGGAAACCAATGTTCTGTAATAAATTATCTACCTATCTACCATCTTTCACCTACCTATCTATTTAGTTATTATCTACCTCCCACTGGTTCTTGATTAAACACTGACTGAAACAGATTTTGGTGCTAGAAGTGATTCCAGAAGAACAGGAGCTGAAGGATGCGTTTTCTGAATTGGCTCAAGGCAGTTCATGAAATGATACAGCAAAAGAATCACTCAGATTATCACCATTGTATCCCCCTCATCAAACACCACCCCCTCAGAAAGATTAAAATACTGTAACCAGTCTAAACAGCTGTGCTATGCTGCCTCCCCATCAAGCACTGGGATTTAATTAGATATAAATTAAAGTTTTAATATTCATACCCTATATGATGGTAAATGTCTAAGCATCTTTTAAATGATCTTTTAAATTTTTGTATCGTTGGAAAGAATACATGGTTTGGGGATGTTGGATATGAGGAGAAATAGAGTGGGATGGTCCAGGATTTTCTGATAAGGTTTGGAATATTTTGTTCTATTCACATCCTGATCTACTCATTTCTCAGAGCCTTGATTTCATTCTTCTGATGTCAGAGAACATATTACTTTGCTCATATTCAAAAGCCAAAGATTAAAAAGCCAGAAGGAATACATTTTAAAAAAAGTTTGCCTGGGACTTCCCTGGTGGTCCAGTGGTTAAGATTCTGGGCTTCCAATGCAGCGGGTATGGGCTCCATCCCTGATTGGGAAACTAAGATCCAGCATGTCAAGCAGCGCAGCCAAAAAATAAAAATAAAAACAATTTGCTTGCTGTTTACAGCAGGCTAGTATTTATGAGTCTTCTCTTCTTGGAAGTGAGAACAAGCCCTGGTGGTCCTAATGGACTTGATTTCCTCGGTCAGCACAGGCAGACCATTCTTGCACGGAGATTTGCAGGCATCACAGCTGCTGCATTTTAATTTTTACACAGATTGAAAGAATATGTGAGCTGAATGCACCCTGGGCGAACCTGCAACCCTAATCTCCAAGGGAACCGGGAACTTAATGACGCCTCCGCCACCTCTGAGCAAACACATCCAGAGCAGACCTGGGAGGGATCAGGGCCAGACAAGCTGAGCACACAGCTTGGTCCCCTAGAGAAATGTTTTGTCTTTCTAATCCTAAAATATGGGGTATAATGGAGTATAGAGGATCTGTTAGGAATGAAACAGCCAAATGAAAAAGGAGGGAGAATAGAATGGCAAAACTTTGGGGTCTTCATGCCAACCGAAAATAAAGCATGTATGGAAATAGAGGGGGAAAAAGAAATAACCCAAAGATGTAGTCCAGTGGGACCAGGGAGAGAGATAGCAGCTCCCATTCTGCTTTTCTATATGGCAACAGAAACATTTCTGCTTCTTTTCTGTATGCCTCAGAAATAAACTTAAGGTATTGTCTTGGGAGAAACATTTAATTAATTAAGGTACAGTTTGGCTGACCTAGGACTTTACAGAAGGCTATGAGAGTATTTGCATTTTCATGGCTCCCACAAAATCTCTCGAGATGGCGTTGTCATTCCCATTTTCCAGACTCGCTGAGTCCCGTGCAAGATCCTCGAGGAGATGGAGAGATACATCTCTTGACTATTTCTTGAGTAAGGACTTAAGGAAATAATGAACACTCATATTCCCAAAATACAGTTTTGTGAGTCTTTTCATTTACCTGATTATCATATAGTATTTTGAGGCAGACAAGGCAAGGATATAATGGAAAATGTGCGTGGTTGAGGAAACTGAGGATTAAAGAAGTTGAAAGACACCAAATTTCAAACTTGGAAGCTGGAAGCTTTGGGCCACATCTGTCCTGCTTGTTACACATCGCAGAATGACTTCAATACAGGGACTTATACCTGTTTGCCTTTACCAGCCCATCTCCCTGAAATATCCATATTTAACTCCAACTCCTGAGCTCGATATAGCTTCACTGGGAGCCTGGAGGTGATCCACCACCCTATAACCATCAGACTTTTGGGGAAAGGCTTAGGGTCACTGCAGCTGGAGCTGAACCTGGGCTGGTACCTCTGGGGCTCACATCCTTCTAAATCTGCTGGAAGAGGAGGCTACAGAATGTCCACCAACTCATGAAAACTGACCCTCCTTCCAGTGGCAGGGGGAAAAACTCTTCTGAATAGTGACACAAGAGGGAAAAACAAAGGGACTAGCCTGGTGACTCAGATGGTAAAGAATCCGCCTGCAATGCAGGAGACCCGGGTTCGACCCCTGAGTCGGGAAGACCCTTGGAGAAGGGAATGGTTACCACTCTAGGATTCCTTGCCTGGAGAACCCCATTGGCAGAGGAGTCTGGCGGGCTACCATCCATGTGGCTGCAAAGAATTGGACAGGACTGAGCGACTAACTCACATAGGGAAGAACAAATCTGACTCCATATTGGATCTATTCCTTTTCTTCTAACCTTCCGGTTCTTGTTGCCTGGGCTTAGGCAAGCAGGCTCTGCACCTTTTGTAAGAGAATGTTGCTTATAGTCTGAAATGTACAGGATAAGGTATCCCCAGGGCTCTGACCTTTAAAGGTCCATATAGAGATAGAAAGTGGCAGAACAGAGAATAACATTTGTCTTGTTCAAGGTTTACAGGAACATCATGACCTGACTTTGGACAGCTGCAAGATCAAAGGATTCTGATACAGAAAAGTTTGCAACAATTAACCACACCTCTCTCTCACCTTGTCTTTAAAAGTGCTTTGCTGAAACCCTTCTGGGAGTTCGTGGCCCTGCGGTAAACCTTTCTCTGCTCCAACTCCGTTTTGGTTTGTTGGCCTCACTGTGCATCAGACACCGGAACGTGCCTTTGGTAACAGTAAGCCCTTGATAGGTTTGTTGTGTCCTACAGCTCCAGGAGATGGTGATGGACAGGGAAGCCTGGCGTGCTGCAGTCCATGGGGTCGCAAAGAGTCGGACACGACTGAGCGACTGAACTGAAATGGACAGATTCACCAGGTGAAAATAATCCAGACATCCTTGCCTTTGGTTCGGCCATCTTCCAGCCCAAGAGAGGTTCTTTGCTTCCTTCGTTCCCAGAACCATCTGCTGACCAGTCTGAGGTTAAACAAACCATTCGTTCAGCTTTCCTCCGCCAACCGGCTACAGAGAGATAATAATAATAACTGTCATTGATTGAGTGCCTTGCTTATATTGCTTTTTTAAGACCTCTGAGGTTATTTCAAAATTACGGAAGGGTAAAAGGAGGCTAGGCGAGGTAGACGAAGGTGCCTGAGGTGCCTGGTTAGTAATGAGCCAGATCAGAGCCTGGGCATGGCCATGTCGAAGTCTCATGCTTCTTAATTCCGTTTACTGTGAGCCGGGACAGGAAGAAAGGTCATTTCATATTGTACCTGGTGTCTGGTTTTGCCCCATGAAAGACGCCCCGATTGAACTTTCTCAGGGAACTAGCCGGCTCCTGCTTGCCTTCTATTAATTACCTGTGCAGACAGTCTTGCACTTGAATATTGCCTCACACCTGAGACTCTCCCAAGATTATTAGACTGTGTCCTAAGGTGAGGAAAATTCTTTTTAAACATTAGTGCTTAATGGTTTTCAGCTCAAAGTGACTGAATCTCCTACAGGATTCTGTCCTGGGCCCCAGGAAAATAAAGATAATTTAAAACTGGTCATTCTTCTCCAGGAGCTTTTGGATGTGGAGCAAGTATTACTTTCAAATGAAGCAAATGGACATGTCCTAGAAGGACAGCATGTGACAATAAATAGAATGAGTAATGCATATAATAGGGAATTGTAAATAATGTGACAAATGTACTGTATAATATAGAGCAATAATACCAAGGAATGTTTGGCAAGAGTATTTCCTCTGATATTGATGGTAACTTTGTCTGAAAGAGTTAATTTATCCCACAGTTCAGTTTAGTTTAGTCCCTCAGTCGTGTCCGACTCTTTGCTGCCCCGTGGTCTGCAGCACCCCAGGTTTTCTTGTCCATCACCAACTCCCAGAGTTTACTCAAACTCATGTCCATCGAGTCGTTGATGCCATCCAACCATCTCATCCTCTGTCGTCCCCTTTTCCTCCTGCCTTCAATCTTTCCCAGCATCAGGGTCTTTTCCAATGAGTCAGTCCTTCCCATCAGGTGGCCAAAGTACTGGAGTTTCAGCTTCAGCATCAGTCCTTCTAGTGAATATTCAGGACTGATCTCCTTTAGGATGGACTGGTTGGATCTCCTTGCAGTCCAAGGGACTCTCAAGAGCCTTCTTCAACACCAGAGTTCAAAAGCATCAATCCTTTGGTGCTCAGCTTTCTTTATAGTCCAACTCTCCCATCCATACATGACTACTGGAAAAACCATAGCTTTGACTAGGCGGATCTTTGTTGGCAAAGTAATGTCTCTGCTTTTTAATATGCTGTCTAGGTTTTTAAAAAAGTGTCCACATTGCTGTTTAATTTAAATATTTTTGGTATGGGTTTAGGAATAGGTAGTAAGAAAAGCCAATCCTACAATTTAATATTTCTGGGTCAAGTCAGATAAAAAGTATCATTTCTGAGTGTAAGTACTTCATAAATTAATACAAAATGTCAATTTTGTAGAATAGCTATTGGTTTTGACTAAGAATTCATCAAATGTTATTGTCTCTTCAATGAAACAATTGCTTATATTTTAAGTGGCGATTCAAATGAATGTTACATAATGCATAGTATTTGGTGATGGAGTCTGATTTCATACAGGGTATTTTTCATTGCAAAATTTGTTTTACTTTTTTCATTTTGTATTTTTGTCAGTAAAAGTAGAGTATTTGTGGGAGAAACGTGTAGTTTTGTAGTTCGGCTCAGTAACTATATCCCCTCTGGTATTAACTGGTAGTTACTTCACAAATCCATACATTTTTAAAAGAACAGATATCCTTTCAAGTAATTCGAAAATGTTTTCTAGGTACTTGTTTATATTCAAAGTCCTTTATCTTGCATGAACAGTCCCCCAAACATACACCAGGCATTCTTCTCATATTTTGAGTTGTCAATATGAAATGTACTTAAAATTTCCCCCAGCATCAGTTTTCTTTGTAAGTTTTTCAACACATTTCCTATGCTTTGATAACAGATAATGTCTTGTTTTGCAATTACTTTCAAGAAAATGACTTCTATAGTTTTCTACCTTTAACTCATATTAAAACTACGCCAATAAGCTGGTTGTCACACATCTTTGTGTCAAATTGAAGGTAGCATTTGAAGAAGCTAATGAGAAAGGTTCATTTCCTGAGCAGGACTGATATTCAGTCGTGGAATTACCTGCCCAGGTAGTGTTCCCAGCCCTTGCTGTCTTGCTGAAATGACTTACATTTTGTGGAAGCTGAGCTATTTGGACCTTTACTTTTAAGGTGAGGAAAGCTTTTTGAAAGGCTATTTGATAATAAGAAAAACATAAACAGGTAGATGTAATAGAGTGGAACAAATTACCTATCGTGATAAATTTGCTAGCAGTCCCTTCCTTAGACAGGTATTTGTGTGTGTTGTTTGCTTACCTTTCTGTACACTTAAAGGCCATATTATGAAAGTACTACATTCTCATATAATTTTGAAGATTATTGAAAATAACTTAAAAAATATCACCAACTCCACTCATGGACAATCCCTGTCAACATTTTTCTATATTATATCTCTTGACTTCCTGTATATATTAAAAAATCATTACAGTATGTACATATCATTTTTTATCCTTTTGTCTGACTTTTCTAGAATTTCATCTAAAGGGACTATACAGTCTTTTGTGTCTAGATTCTCTTGCATAACATAAGCCTCTTGAGAACATCTATGCTATTGTTGAATCATATTTCATCGTAAGGATGTACCACCAATAGTTTATCCCTTCATTAATTGATGAGTGTTGAGTTTGTTCCAGCTTTTGACAATTACTAGTGTGAATAATGGGGAAGGCAATGGCACCCAACTCCAGTACTCTTGCCTGGAAGATCCCATGGACGGAGGAGCCTGGTAGGCTGCAGTCCATGGGGTTGCTAAGAGTCAGACATGACTGAGCGACTTCACTTTCACTTTCATGCATTGGAGAAGGACATGGCAACCCACTCCAGTGTTCTTGCCTGGAGAATCCCAGGGACGGGGGAGCCTGGTGGGCTGCCGTCTATGGGGTCGCACAGAGTCGGACACAACTGAAGTGACTTAGCAGTAGCAGTGTGAATAAAGCAGCTCTGAACTTGAGTACAATTCTTTGCATGGGCATGTTTTCGTTTCTTTTTGATAAGGACTTAGGAATGAAATTGCTGGGTCATATTGTATGTGTGTATTTAAATTGATAAAAAACTACCAACTTATTTTCCAAAGTGGCAGTTCTGTTCTGCATCCTCACAAGCCATGCATACGAATCTAGTTGCTAGACATCTTCACCAACACTTGGCAACTTCTATCTTTATAAATTTTTCTTTATTTTAGTCATTCTTGTGGGTACCCAGTAGTTTTAAAAAATGAGTGTTTTTCTAATGACTAATGATGTTGAAAATTTTCATGTGTTTATTTGTCTTCCTTATGTCTTCTTTAATATCTTCTGCCTTTTTTATTGGATTGTTTGCTTTTCTTATGGAGTTATAGGAATTTTTAATATAGTCTGCATACAAGTCCTTTATCAGATATATGTTCTGCAAATATTTTCTCACAATCTGTAGCCAGCCTTTTCATTTTCTTAACAGTACCTTTAGAATAGTAAAATTTTAGCAAACATTTCAGTTTTGATGAAGTCTATTCAATCAGTTTTTTCTTTTTCAGTCCTAGTTTTAAAATATTTGCCTAACCTAAAATCAATAAGATTTTCCTCTAGAAGTTGAATAATTTGGGGTTTTATATTTGAATGTATAATCCATGTTTTAAATAATTTTTAGATGTGATGTGAGTCATGTCAAGTTTCCCCTTTTTGCATATGAATATCTAATTTTTTTCTTGCACTAGTTTTGATAAACAAACAAAACAAAAAACCAAATGGTCATAGATATGGGAGTCTGTTTCTGGATTCTTTATTCCATCCACTTAATTTTCTATGTTGACATACTGGCATACTTTCTTGCTTACTATAGCTTTTAAATAAACTTGAAATCAGTTCATGTTAGTCCTATAACCTTGGTGTTTTTCAAAGTTGTTTTGGTTATCCTAGGTCCTTTGTATTTTCATAATAATTTTAGAAACAGCTTTTGAATTTTGTCAAAAAGGATTTTTATCTAAACTATATGAGGAACTCTCAATATGTGATATATATTTTTAACATGGGATGGGGGTGGGGCACCTCTTTTTCAAGCTTATCTTTTATTCCTTTAGCATTTCTGTCCAATGCAACTCCAGGTTGTTTGTACAAATAAGGTACCCATTTAAGCTAGAGGTCCTAGACTATTTCAGATAATTCTTAAAATATTTAGAAATGTGAGTACTCTTTCGAAGCTCAGTCCTAGATCCTGAAAGCAATGACGCATGTCAGGCCATAGGCAATCAGGATCCCAGTTCAGTTCAGTTTAGTTGCTCAGTCGTGTCCAACTCTTTGTGATCCCGTGAATCGCAGCACGCCAGGCCTCCCTGTCAATCACCAACTCCCGGAGTTTACTCAAACTCATGTCCATCGAGTCGGTGATGCCATCCAGCCATCTCATCCTCTGTCGTCCCCTTCTCCTCCTGCCCCCAATCCCTCCCAGCGTCAGGGTCTTTTCCAATGAGTCAACTCTTTGCATGAGATGGCCAAAGTATTGGAGTTTCAGCTTCATCGTCAGTCCTTCCAATGAACACCCAGGACTGATCTCCTTTAGGATGGAGTGGTTGGATCTCTTCACAGTCCAAGGGACTCTCAAGAGTCTTCTCCAACACCACAGTTCAAAAGGATCAATTTTTCGGTGCTCAGCTTTCTTCACAGACCAACTCTCACATCCATACATGACCACTGGAAAAACCACGGTGTCATGTTAATGATAGAATGGGTCTTTTTGAGCACATGCCAGATCTAGATTCTGCTCACCGCTGCTGCAGTCATAAGTCTAAGGATTCTTTCTTGCATGTGATGTACCAAGAACTGCAGTTCTTGTGGCCACAACTTGAATCTACCCAGAGCACTTATCGGCCTTGAGTATCTACGACAGTGTTACAATGTTCTGGCCCTAACGGCTGCAGCTGTGGGCATTGTGCTGTGTTGTGTTTGGTCGCTCAGTCATGTCTGACCCTTTGCGACCCCAAAGGGTCAGTAGCCTGGACTGTAGCCTGCCAGGCTTCTCTGTCCATGGGGATTCTCCAGGCAAGAAAACAGGAGTGGGTTGCTATGCCCTCCTCCAGGGGAACTCCCCAACCCAGGGATCGAACCCAGGTCTCCCGCATTGCAGGTGGCTTCTTTACCATCTGAGGCACCAGGGAAGCCCTCTTGTTCCTCTTTACAGTGATATTGTTCTAGAACTTGGATCCATTTTTCAATCCATCTTGTTTAGTGCTTCTCTCTTGTTGGATTCTTTTCCTACAGTTAGAAGCTACCAGTTTATTGAGATTTTATGCCGTGCTCTTTTTAGAATGCTTATTTTCAGGCATGTATCATATTTGTGGATCAGACCTTGACAATTACAAGGCATTTAAATGATTAGATTCTGATTGTCAAAATTCAAGCCCTTGAAATAGAATGCCTGAGCTAATGCATTCTACATGCCAGCATCTCATTTGCTGATCAATGCATTCATCAGAATCAGTGATGAGCGCGTACTATATACTTGTCAAAGTAAACTTATTAAAAATACATTAGTTCTAAATAAAACCTTGTATTGATTTGTCATTTGTTTTATTGATAGCAAACTTTACACCTGCCCTCAAATAGTCACATCAAAAAATATCTGTGTTTCAGATAGATTGAAGTTCAATGATGAATACAATTCCTCATTGAGAGGATACAGGCTCATCAGCATGTACCAATGGCATGCCTCAGGTTCAGAAAAACAAAGATGAGAGCAGCTATGGAAAGCAATTGATATTCCTGCCCAGGTTGGAGTTGATGTGCAAATGGATAAACACAATGTTACCATTCCAAGGAAGCTATATGGAATCACACCAGCAGGGGTTTGATGCTGAATTTCCTCCTGTTTTTAGCTCTGTTGTCATTTCAGAAGCTGAGAAACCAAGAATCTCCTAGAGATGTATTAAGGGATTCCAACCCCCAACAGGGAACTATACAACAATTAGCAATCACAGAAAAAGTAAACAATAAAGCATGTAACAATACAAGAAGGGTATTACAAAATGGATTTATAAATGTGGGGTGGTATTAGTTTAGTATGACTTTGTTACTCACTGTTATTAACATAGTGCTCACCGACCTTTTTAAGATAGTATATAAAATGAACTGGTCTAGAGCTAAATAGCTAATAGTTTCTGTTTTTAATTAAGCTCTGTCTTAATATCTCCCCAGGGGTCTAATACACTGGAATCCATTTTTGAGGGGAGAGAGGAGGTTAAGGCTACTTCTAAGGGACCCTCATTAAAATTTAAGCACAGAAAAATCCCTCCTTTTTGTAGATCTTTTTGGCAAAATCTCTGCATTGGGTCTTTGAGTAGCTGGAGGACAATCGGGAGTGAGTAAATTTAAGAGATTCAAAACTTTATTTTACCAATAGTAATGGATCTATCGGATCCCACCTCCTCTCCTAATGAGTGGTCCTTCTTCCTTCCTTCAGGGCCCCACCACCTGTCCTTCAGGGGGAGGCAATTAGCCTCCTTATCTTTAGGACCAATCCCAACTTTAGAAGGGCAGAGTTCCATTAGTTTAGAGTTGACAAATACTTGCTGTTAGTCTCACTCTGACCCAGAACCGGATTGAGGACATGGATTTCCGGTTAGCTCCGGGGGCTCAAGACCCACTTTGCTAATAATCCCTATTATCTCTAACCATAAAGAGATGCTTCCCAGGTGACTCAGTGGTAAAGTATCTGACTGCAGTGCAGGAGACTCAGGAGATGTGGGTTCAATCCCTGGGTCAGGAAGATCCCCTGGAGTAGGAAATGGCAACCCACTCCAGTATTCTTGCCTGGAGAATTCCATGGACAGAGGAGCCTGGCAGGCTACATACAGTCCATGGGGTCGCAGAGAGTTGGACTGAGCACACACATGCACTATGTGAGTATGTGTGACATAAAGAGATGGGTCCTGAGAGCTCTGCTATCCAGAGGCAGAATACTATCATATGGAAAGGGAGGCATAAGACAGCAAGAGAAGAGCATGGTATTCCCTTGCACTGCTCATGGGCCCTTATCCATAGGTATCATGTGTTCGGCATGTCTTCAACCCAGGGGAATGTGTTTATTCCAGGCCCTGACTTCGAGTTGGCATACTCATTTTGTAGGTAGTCTAACTGCTCATCCAACTGGCTTTCCATCTTGTGCTCATCCAGTAAATTATATCGTGTGACCATCGGAACAAGAACCCATATAGGACTTTAGTCCCCATGGATCTGACTGGTAGCTTTTTGTCTTACTCTGTTCTAGTAAACAAAATGAAATTTGGCTTACTTACATCAGGAAATAAATGCTGGTAATTAGATGGTTAATAGTGGTCTGTTCACTAGGTGAGACGCTTCAACCAGGAATGATTTATTTAAAGAGATTGATCTCAATTTAGGAAATAGTGCCCAAACCTCTGTCATGATTTTAAATTAGCCATGGCAGTGTGAAAATTCACAAGGTTGCAAGGGCTTCTCAAAGAAAGCTGGGAGTGGTGGAGGAGTGAGACAAAGCTTGCTTGGTGAGTCTGTCCTTGTATTAGGAAAGAAAAATCTTTAACTAGCTTGTCCAGTTCCTTTGTGTTTGTGTATGTGAGAAGCTCTTGCAGTTTTCTTAAGCTCAGTGCCCTGATCAGAATCTCATGGGCACTTGACATGTGCCCAACCTTGGCTTAAAGGAGGCTAGAAAGCTGCTATCCTGATTTTTGTCTTTATAGTGGGAGGCAAGCGAGACAAGAGAAAAGGGAGTTGGGAATGGCTGTTGTGTCTGCCCCAAGTGATCTTCTCATTTTTCTGTTTATTCAAGACGAGCCCACTGAACTTTTAATCTTTAGTTCTTCATTTTTTTGCTGTCTTATGCTCTTGGTTATGTTTTTCTCTGTGTACATTTGTTCCTTAGGATTTCTGCATCACTGATGGGATGAAGTCCCAGTTCCAAATCATAGCATCTGAGATCCTTCCTGCCTGGCCCCCGCCCTTCACTTCAGCTACCTCTACTGTTTCCTTAGTAGTGAAGACGCCACTACTGTTCCATGTGAGGTCTCTTTGTTGTCGTTTAGTCGCTAAGTCATGTCCAACTCTTTGTGACCCCATGAACTGTAGCCCACCAGGCTCATCTGTCCATAGGATTTTCCCAGCAAGAATATTGGAGTAAGTTGCCATTTCCTTCTCCAGGCCCCCCTGGTGGCTCAGACAGTAAAGAATCTGTCTGCAGTGCAAGAGACCTAGGTTCGATCCCTGAGTTGGAAAGATCCTCTGGAGATGGAAATGACTACCCACTCCAGTTTTCTTGCCTGGAGAATCCCACAGACAGAGGAGCCTGGCGGGCTACAGTCCATATGGGTCATAAAGAGTGGGACACGGCTGAGCAACTAACACTTTTGTGCTCTCCTGGGAATCTTCCTGATCAAGGGATCCAACTCTTGTCTCTCGTACCTCCAGCATTGGCAGACAGATTCTTTACCACTATACCACCTAGGAAGACCTGTGGATTCTCTAGAAAGTGAAAGTGAAAGTCGCTCAATCATATCCAGTGCTTTGCGACTCTACGGACTATACAGTCCATGGAATTCTGCTGGCCAGAATACTGGAGTGGGTAGCCTTTCCCTTCTTCAGGGGATCTTCCCAACCTAGGGATCGAACCCAGGTCTCCCACATTGCAGGCAGATTCTTTACCCGCTGAGCCAGAAGTGGATTGTTTTACTGTTTTCTAAAAGTGGCATACTGTCTTCAGGCCCATGTTGTCTCAAATTCATAACATTTACCCATGAATCAAGACCACCTCAGTCAATCTCTCTTCTGGGAAGCTTTCCAAAGGCCATCCTTCTGATTAGTATTGACCTTGCTGTGTCGTAATGGTTTTCTCACATTCCTGCCCTCAAGGATTCCTTGGTCTAGTGGGACAACAGGACTTGGGAACAGTGCCTGGCACAGGGTAAGCATGTAAAAAGTGTTCAGTGAAGGAGACTGAAAGCTTGAGGAAAAGGACTTTTAGTTTTTCCTTGTTTCCCCCCACAACAGCCTAATGTGATTAATAATTAATAATCCAAGATAAGTTGCTGCTGCTGCTGCTGCTGCTAAGTCGCTTCAGTCGTGTCCGACTCTGTGCGACCCCATAGACGGCAGCCCACCAGGCTCCCCCGTCCCTGGGATTCTCCAGGCAAGAACACTGGAGTGGGTTGCCATTTCCTTCTCCAATGCATGAAAGTGAAAAGTGAAAGTGAAGTCGCTCAGTCGTGTCCGACTCTTAGCGACCCCATGGACTGCAGCCTACCAGGCTCTTCCGTCCGTGGGATTTTCCAGGCAAGAGGACTGGAGTGGGGTGCCATTGCCTTCTCCAAGATAAGTTGTTAGAACAAACCAATTTGATTAGTTGATTGAGCAAATAAGCAGAAAACATTTTTAACCTTATAATATCAATTTAGATTAATACTGATTTAAGCCCATCATTTTGTAGATTATGTATGTTACCAACTGAGCATAATAGCTATTTTCCTATCTTCTCTCCCAAGCATGTGCTCATATGTGTTTGTGTGACTTTATTATCTTTATTTTTCTTTCTTTACTTCTCATTTCCCCACCATTAGTATGGCAGTTCCACTTCCCTCCTTGTTTGTCTCTTCACATCTGATTAATGTTATCACCGGGTATAAGACTCGTCTCTGCCTCAGTGGAGCAGGAGCAGTCTTTGTATCCAAATGCTAGGATAAATCTAAGTGTTCTCACACAAAAGTCATTTAACATTCACAGCGCTGACCTCTGGTAAGCAGATCTTGTGTGCTTACCAGATGAAGCGTGATTCATCGAGGGATGAAGAATCGTTTTTTTTCCCCCACAGTAAATAACCTAAAGACTACTTAGATCCCTTACAGACTTTTCATTCCATTAAAAAATAACACTGCTGAATTCATATCACTTAATCTATATAGATCTCAGAGAATTCTCTGATACGTTTCCTTCTTTACGACAGAGAGACTGACCATCATGTAAAACTGGTGAGTTGGTTGCCTTGTTGGAAGATAAGAGTCTTTTCAGTATAAGGAGGACCAGCTTGGGACTTCCCTGGTGGTCCAGTGGTTAAGACTTCATGCTTCCAGTGCAGGCGGTGTAGGTTCTGTTCCTGGTCAGGGAACTAAGATCCCACAAGCTTCATGGTCAAAAAAAAATAAAAAGCACCTAGTGTTGGTTCTGAGACTCTTAAAAAAAAATACAGTATCATTCAAGCAGGGCCACCTAAATCCTGGAAGAGAGAAAAAATTTTTTAAATTATATCTTTATATACATCTTTATTTGTATTGTGATATAATTGACATATAACTTTGTATTGGTTTTAGGTGTACAGCATAATGATTTGACATATGCTTATACTGAGAACCAAAAGCTTTGTAGCTCAGTTGGTAAAGAATCTGCCTGCAATGACCAAGTTTGATCCCTGAGTTGGGAAGTTCCACTGGAGAAGGAAGTGGCAACTCACTCCGGTATTCTTGCCTGGAGAATTGCATGGACAGAGAAGCCTGGCAGGCTGCCATCCATCGGGTCGCAAAGAGTCGGACCCGACTGGAGTGACTGAGCACATGCATGTTTCTCGAAATGATTACCGAAATAAGTTTAGTTAACATCCATCACCACATGCTTACTTTTTTTTTTTTTTTTTGGGCGGGTGAAGAAAACTTAAGATCTATTCTCTCTTAAACTAACATATATCTGATATTGTTAACTACAGTGACCATGCTATGCATTGCATCCCCAGGACTTACTTATAACTAGAAATTTATACATTTTGATCACCTTTAGCTTTTCACACGTTCTCCTCTCTATTTTTATATTCATAGTATTTGTATACTTTTCTATTTGAGCATCTTGGAACTATGAGCCAGTGAAATGGCGCTCACTTAGGCAGGACCTTATTAGATAATAAAAACAACAACCAAAAGACCTCTTCTGCCAGTTGATTTACTTTGGGCCACTTACAGAGCAAAATTGGGAAACAGGTGAAGTTTTACTATCGTTATTCCTTCAGTAAACCCTTATTTAGTGGTCACTGGGAAAAAAAAACCCACATCCTCCGGGAATTATTCAGATATGGGATGCAGGCCATATATTGGTTGCATGATGTTGGGGAAGTTGTTTCGCTGTTTAAAACTTTGGTTCTTACTTCTATAAAAAAGGACTGGTAATCCTTATCTCAAGGGCTGTGTGGCTGGGGCACTCGAAGGTAAGTGCTCAATAAATGCTAGTTATTGCTGTCGGCATTATTACTGCTGTTACTGGCTCTAACGGGCCTTAAGAACTACGTGGGATAAGTCACAGTCCTTCCTCCAAGGAGTTTTTATACTTTATTTGGGAGGAGATCGTAAACAACTAATTATACCACGAGACAGCATAATTTTAGGGCAGTTATAAAGGTATAAACAAAATGTTACAAGATTAGAAAATGGGTAAATTTGGACCTCATGGAGACATCAGAAAAAAGCTCTGTGACGAGGACGAATCTGTGTGGAGCCCTTGGAAATGAACAGGCTCTTAGGAGAGAAAGGGGAAAGGGACATTTCCATCACCCCAGTCTGCTGTTCCTTCAACCTGTGTGATTATGGGGTTTCTACCACATTCCTCCTCCTTGTTGTACCTGGTACCTGCCTCAGAAAATAATACTGTATTATTATCTGAGGGGAAATGTTCTATTGTATTTGCGTGTAACCCTTGTGTGGAAGATATATGGATGGTAGTATGGTTATAAGGTAGTATTGCTTTATGCTCTGTTTGTAAAGATCAAGGACCTACTGGCTTTAAGTGAGAATCAGTCACTGTGAAAGCAGTATCTCGGGCTGGACAGCCAGAAACCAGAGTCAACTCCAGAGGGGCACTGCGGGGTGATGCTCTTGTCTTTACCCATGCACTTAACCAGATACCAGAGAGGTGGCTCCCTTTGGAAGGTGTGAGCCTTCTCCCCACGGGGTAGACTGGGCACGGGAATGGGGAGTTAGCATGCTCAAGCAACTTAACCAAGAAGTTGTGGGCATCCTTTGGGCTCCGTGTGATCCAGATGTATGCACCTAAGTTCATGCACATGTGGGTCTGGAGTCCAGCTCTGCCATTCACCAAAAGTGGGTCTTGGGCATGTTACTAAATCTCTCTGCACCTTGTACCACTCATGTGCATGCATGCATTTTCAGTCCCTCAGCCGTGTCTGACTCTTTGTGACCCTATGGACTATAGCCTGCCAGGCTCCTCTGTCCATGGCATTCTCCAGGCAAGAAACTGGAGTGAGTTGCCATTCCCTTCTCCAGGGGATCTTCTTGACTCTCGAGAGACCAAACCCACATCTCTTGCGTCTCCTGCACTGGCAGGTGGATTCATTACCACTGCACCATCTGGGAAGCCTACCACTTATAAAGCGTGAAAAACAAAATCTCCCTTATAGGATTGGTGTGAAAATGAAATGAAATAGCTCCTAGGCATGGGAACCTTCTAGACAAAAGACCCTAGAATGTTAGTTCTTTTTCTTCCTTCCATTTCTTGTTTCCTGCATGTCCCCTGCCCCTGCCAGCATTGAACTTTAATATGGACTAAAGACTGGAGTCTTCTAGTCAGTATCAGCTCTGGTAAGAGACACTGAGGAAAGCTGTTTTAGTCATGTGCTTTAGAATACCAAAGGGGAGCTCAGTGTTCCTGGGGGTCAGCAAGGGGGTGGCTATGAAAACTGAAAGGAGAGAACCTCAAAGAGGGAAAACTCTGGTAAAGGGTGTGGTGAGGGAGATGAACACCCTGAGAGACCTACCTTTTTCACGAGGACATTGATCTTCCAGTGCTGAGTTCTAATGGGTCTGCATGGTAAAAAGGGAGAAGGTACCTCCTCTACAGATATCCCTTAATATAAAAACGAGTAAGTGCACAACTTATTCCTAGTGGCATTTTGGGTTTTGTTTTGTTTTTTTTTTTTTAGCAAAGAGGGCAATTTATTTGAGAAATAAGAGACATTCTCAGGTACCTAAGTACTCACGGACTGAATCGGGGAAGGAAACATCAAGATCAAGGATGCTTTCTGCCATGGTCTTTTTCACTACTATTTTTTAAAAATAATTTTATTGGAGTATAGTTGATTTATAATGTTGTATTAATTTCTGCTGTACAGTGAAGTGAATCAGCTATATGTATACATATATCCCCTCTTTTTTGGATTTCCTTCCCATTTAGGCCACAGAGCGCTGAGTAGATTGCCCTGTGCTGTATAGTAGGTTCTCGTTAGTTATCTATTTCATGCATAGTAGTGAATATATGTCAATCTTAGTGGAATTTTACAACCAAAAATCTTGCCCCATGTGAAAGGAATTATAGGAATTCTTAGGCAGTTTGGGGAAATTTCAGGGAGGGGAAGATGAAGACAGGCTTCAGTGATGGGGATATTCACTCCACTTAGAAATTAAGACACTAATTTCTAATAAGTCACTCGACTTAGAAATTAGACATTTACTTGACCTAACTATAAGTGGTTCTACCATGGTGGGGCAGAAGACCAGAAATTCCAGTATTTAAATTGCTCAGCCTCATATGATGAGCCACGATGAATGATATACACTAGCTGATTTGAGTGTCTTCTAACAGCCGGGTCCTATAGTACCCTAATTGACATCATCATCTCTCAGTATTCTTCTTTCCTTGGCTCTGAAAATGCAAAGTGAAAAAGAGAAATGAGGCAAAAATGGTATTCAGCACAAATACATGAAGTTGAAGTGGCTTTTGGCCCAAATGGTCCAGAACATTGTCTCCATTCTCTGTCTTTTTAGCCCAGTGGAGAAAAGCTGTTGCCCTAATGGGGAAATGAGGAATCAATATGGAGCTAATCCTGACTTGGAACCTTGAAATGTGAAAATCACAGATCTTTAGGGAGGAAAGCTGTGTTAAAATCCAACTTGTATTTGACACATGTATAGTATGTCTTAGTTTCATGTATGTGAAGCTCATCTTGCATGTAATCATTCTAAGGGTATGCATAATCATCCTAAATAACTAGATCTATTTTTTAATTTTTATTTATTTTAGTTGGAGGCTAATTACTTTACAATATTGTGGTGGTTTTTGCCATACATTGACATGAATCAGCCATGGGTGTACATGTGTCCCCCATCTTGAACCCCCCTCCCTCCTCCCTCCCCATCCCGTCCCTCAGGGTCATCCCAGTGCACCAGCCCTGAGCACCCTGTCTCATGCGTCGAACCTGGACTGGCGATCTATTTCACATATGATAATATATATGTTTCAATGCTATTCTCTCAAATCATCCCACCCTCGCCTTCTCCCACAGAGTCCAAAAGTCTCTTTACCTCTGTGTCTCTTTTGCTGTCTTGCATATAGGGTCATCATTACCATCTTTCTAAATTCCATATATCTAGATGGCCTGCAGATGTTTGAGAGGGGAGCCCTTCTAACTCCGTAAATGGTACCAGTGAACGTGTGACGAAGCAAATGGGTTAGACTTAGGAGGCCAACTGATTTGCAATGATGCGTGGGTTAATGTCAACATGAAGGTAATCAGCAGTTCTGAGTGTAGTTGAGTCTTCATCTCGTCTCACTAATGATGCTGGCGAGACAGATAGAAGGATGGTATTGAGAGAAGAGTGACCTGAGACAAATATCAGTGGTACTGTCCACAGCTCATTGTCTGTAAAAGCACTGAGTTAACTTGACAATAGTATCAGTAGAATTCTAGTCTCTCAGAATTAACATTAAGGATATTTTCCTTATGGTTGGAAGTCTTCAGTTGGAATTTAGCTGAAAGCTGGAGACTTTCCTGAGGTAGATGCAATGACATTTTCAAGTCTGTGGTTGATGGTGATCACTGCACATCGTATTCCAGGTTGGCTGAACTAGCATCGTAAATGATGTCAGCATTACCTCTGTATTCCGAGCCTTGCTGCTTATGTTGTGCCGCTGAGTGTTCATTTTTTAATTCAGTGTTCTCTTTGCCTTTCTTTGCTTTTAGAATGCATGTGTACGGATTGTCAAAAATCTTTCTCATTTTGTTATTCATTCTATTTCATTATCAAGTCTGTTGGAAACAAATATATGCCATTGTTATTTTGGCTAAAACAACTGGTTCCACATCTTGATAGTTACTTCAATCTTTTTTGCAGGTGGAGATGGAGGCCAAGTGGGTAACCCCATGTAATGAGAAATGTGTATGTAATCAGACGTGCATCTCACGACCAACAAATAAAAAAAACTACATCTCAAAGAGAATGAAATGACACATATTTTGGTCAGTGCTGAGAATATAAAACTTCACCTATTTCTGCTGACTGCGTTGTTTAAACTCTCTGCAAGAATGCTTTGCTCCCAGGACCTACTCAGTGCTCAGCATAGAGGACATTGTAAGGAAAAAACCCACCAGTAGATCCTTGTTGAGGGGATTGACTCTAGCAGCAAAAAATGATAGTAGGGTAATCAATATTTCCAGGTCATCCTCATGTAGTCATTACTTTCTTTGCTAGGTAACAAAGCAAATTTCTGGACGCATCTCTGAAGTTCTAGATCCCTTTTTAGGATGATGCAAGATTGAAGATGAATGCAGGATTAGCAACTAAGGAGAATGGAAAAATAAGAATGAAATGAAATGAGTGAACTTGACTGAGTGCTCTTTGTAGTCAGCGAAGAGAAGCAATTGATAGGAGATTTAACTTCATGCCAGCTTCTATGTCAAGTTCCTTTCATTCATTTCAGCTAATCTCTACTACAACCAGGAATCCGAGGCAAGAAGAGATTAAGCACCTTGTCTGAGGTCTCACAGCTGACAGGTGGATCATCTAATCTTCTGACTTCTTCACTCAGACCCAACTGCCTACCCGTAGTTAGGCGATGGCTTTTATTTAGTTGATTTCATGTAATACCTGACAGAAACACACCAGATGTCACGTTCTCTGATCACGACCAAAAAACCAATGCAGTTTTCTTCTGATTCTGTCTGTTAAGAAGTCATCATCTGACTGTCAAGATTTACCCATCAAAGACATCAGTGAGCATGTAATAGGAAAACTTCACCCAACTGGTTAAAGCAACAAGTGAAAATGGTCAAACTGGGAAGAGTGGTTTATTTGTGTTGTGTTAGAAAGTCAGAAGTGTCAGCATGTCCTCAATGGGCTCCATCTGCTTGAATATCTTTCAATAACATTGACAGGTCGTTGCCTTTCAGCTATTATTTCTTTCTAAGCAGGGCATGGTATAGTCATTAAAATACCCTTATTTAATTAAATACCCTTATTTAATTGCAGGCAAGGTTACCATTGTCTCACAGAGTCTGATATTGAGAATACCAGTATACAGTTTATATATGGCTTTTTATATTGACTCCATAGCATAACTTACTATGAATAGTATATTTTCAGCTAGACCCTCCTCCATGTCTATCATGTAAAACAAACAGAAAATCATAAGAAGAAAAATACACCTGGCGATGTGATGATTTTGTTAACAGTGAGCCTCTGTGCTTCTGTGTGATTGAGATGCAGTCTGTTTCTGCTGCACCTCTCACTTACTCCCAGGAAACAGTCCCAGTTGTCTAGAGAGTCAACACCTTCTGACAGGCGCCATCTGGTCGGCCATTCATTAACTCCCACGATGCTGTCTTTGAGTCTGCCTCTCTCCCTGTGACCAGTGACACCATCAAGAGCTGGTGTGGCCTAAAGCAATATTGTTTCCCTGTTTGGATCTCCCAGGTATCACCAAGCACGAGTCCTATAGGCCATGTACTATCTAGTGTGTGGATTTGTTGTATCACTAAATGGACTACTTGATGACAGTTTGGAAATTTAAAGGTGATTGCAAACAGCAAAAGAGTAAGAAGTTTTGATGGGTGAGCAGATCATCAATGATAAAAGGATTATTGTTTGGTTTGGGGAGGAAGAACAAGGTAGAAAATTCTTCTTTGAGAGTGCATTGTTTGAGAGGTGACTAACAGACAATCATGAGTTAGATTAATTTTCAGCTCAAATTCAAAAAGTAGCTGCTTCTGCTTTCTTTTAGTAAGAAGTCTAGTACCTGCTCTGAGATGCTGAGGGAGGAACAAGGAGAGTGACAGTGAAGGCAAAGAGGAGGGGAACCATCAGAGGAACTGAGTGTGAATAGCAAGGCTTGTGGTCATTACCATTAAATTAATCCATAAGATCCAGTGTCAGATAAATGTTCCATCCTGTCTCAGACTCATGTTTTTCAAATTCATTTTTCTCCTTCTAGTTCTCCTATAGGGAAGTTTGTCTTATTTTATTGTAAGAGTTATTTGATCTGCCATGAGTCTTAGAAGGGTTCTTTTGAAATTTTCTGATGCCAAAACTGTTGCGAAGAACATCACCGTCCTAGAGTAATTCTGCTAGAATTTGAGCTCTATGAAGGGAGGAACCAGGCTGCCTTATCCGTTGTTGTATCCTGGGCACTGTGTCTGCCATGTCTGAGATGCTCTATACCATCTTGTTGAATGCACCAACGGTCAATTCTGCAGTGCTGTGCAAACACGATGCTCTGGTAACCATGACAGTAGAAAACATTTGTTGAATTCTTGTAAGTTCCTTGCACTGGCATACATGTATTTCATGTGCATTATCTGATTTCGTTCCTTATAAGCAACTCTTTGTGGGTGCTGTTTTTATTCCCATTTTGCAGAGGAGAAAAAGGAAACTTAGAAGTTACCCAGCTGGTAAGTGGCAAAATCTTGGCTCTAAATCCTGGGTTATTTAAAGGCAAATAACCCATGTTCTAAACTGATTTGCTGGATTCAGTGACCCATTGAATGATGTGAATTTTGAACATGACAATTTAGTTAACCATTTGTTTCCTCCTTCCATTTCTGTGTGTGTCATCCCTGGATTGTTCACATCCTGCTCAGTACGTATGCCTGGATTTTGCAAGCCTGGATGCTATCTTCCCTGTCCTCTTTCATGCCTTCCCTCCTTCCACCTTGAATGGTGACATGTAGCGAAGGCATCGAGGGAAGTGGGCTGAGTAGTTAAACATATGGGTCTCCATCTCAGTGGAGTAATGATCTTACACATTTTCATCTTCAGCCTCCCTCGTGTGGAGTCTGAGTCTTCACTATATGCCTCCACTTCATCTCTCCAGCTCCCCATATTTACTTCCCCCTCCACCATCCCTATAGGTAGGAGTATATATAGCATTTGTAGGGAAAATCAGATAACAAAATGTAGTAGTAATGATAAGAACAGCCAGCAAGGAAAGTCAGCTCCCTGAGGGTAGGGCCTACATGTTATTTATCTTCCCTGTGCATCACCTCATTCACTTCCTGGCATATAGAGGCACTTCATAAATATTTGCTGATCTACTTATGTATGTATGTGTGTGTCATAAGAAAACTCACTGCCCCTTTTATTTTCTGTACAATATAATCAACTCTCTTCTTTTTCTGTATATTCTCACCACAGTATTGAGTTATCAATGCATTTAACAAGATCTATGAGTATCTTTCCCTCTCTCCTTCTGTGGTCTATCTCCTCTAAATTTATTCATTTATAACAGGGTACCATTACAAAAAAAAAAAGAAAACCCTCTTACAAGTAGCAGAGCAGATATGGAACTTATACTCACCTTTTTAATCTCAGCTGAATAGCTGTACATATCATGTAGCTTCCTTGAATGTCTTTCAGGCATGACATAAAAGACATATTTAAATATGTCTCTTTATTTTAAAGGCTAATAATATGTGTTATTTTAATTGTAGGATTTGGTAATGTACTCCAATTTTACAAATACTTCGGGTAGTTAAAAAAAAAGAGCAACTTTTGAAAATAACTTGCACTCTGAATTCAAGAATGTCTCTTTTTTGTGATATCAATTCCCCTTGTGCCTTGGACTTTTGTTTCTTTCCATTTCACCTCCAAAATTACATTGAAAACATCTGCTAAGGACTTATTTAAACAGCTAGTTAATGCTTTATAAAGCTCAGAGGTGCGCCCATCTGTTCCAGGAGCATTCTCTTTTCTCAATGGCTCTATCATATTTTCTACCTGTCTGACAGCTGGTTTTGCCTGAAAACTCTTAATTTCTTTCTATCAGTAGTGTGGCACCTTACATTAAAATTTATCACTGAATTTTCTTTATTTTGCTTTGCTCTGAATGTCAAGTTATTTCCTTTTATTCTCACGTCTTCCTTAAATCCTTCAATGTTGTAGTTTTTAGAGCCAAGACGTCTTCCTAACCAAACTGAAGTCAGGATGTAGTTCTGATGGATGTCATCGCCAAGATCTTGGTCCTTATGCCCCCTCCCCACCAATTTCATCTTCGTGTACAGGACCAATGCAAAGCCCTCTAGTGCACATCTCCTCCCCAGGGATTATGGGTACATCCTTACTAGGGAATTCATGCCAATCCCAGTACCACCCTCCAGCCTAGCCTACCTACTTGGACTGTTTCAACTTTCTCAGGGATGAGGCAGGAACCAATCCTCTGTGTCACCTGACAGAGGAAAACCCATTTCTAGATCTTCTGATGGCCCCTTGGCAGCCCCCTCCCACCATCCTGTCTAGGCTGAGATGACAGAGGAGGCTCTTGCTCTCCACCCCTTACCATTGGGCAGACTCAAAGCAACTACCATCTCCACACCATCTCTTCGCTATTTCTCTCTCTCTCCTTAGTCCATCCTTTCTTTCTTTTTTTTTTTTTTTTTAAATGAGTGATAGGATTCAGGAGGTGCAGAACCGATTCTCCGAAATTTCTTTTGTAAACTTTGCACGTGGGGAGCTGTTTCATATTCTTTAGGGCTTCTGATAGCTAAAGGGTATTATCACTTCGCTTGGAGAGAGATGATGAGTCCTGGTTTAACTTCCACCCCCTCCCTGCCTTATTTTGTTATTGTGGCAGCAATTCAGATGCAGTAATTTGTGTTCTGTCCTTATTACAGAACATCAGATGGCATCTTGTAGCTATCAATATTTATCTCTTACATACTCAAAGTACCCCATTGACTTTTTAAAAATAAATGTCTGAGCAGAGCTAACAATCCTCCCATTTTAGACCATGGTCTTACTGCTCAGAGCCTGCATCACTCTCTTCCCAGACTGCCCTGGGCTTCCCTGGTGGCTCAGATGGTAAAGAATTTGCCTACAATGCAGGAGACTCGGGTTCGATCCCTGGGTTGGGAAGATCCCCTGGAGATGGGAATGGCTCCCTACTCCAGTATTCTTGCCTGGAGAAGCCCATGGACAGGGGTATCTGGGGGACTACAGTTCTTGGGGTTGCAAAGAATTGGACACGACTGAGCAGCTCCCACCGTTTCACTTTCAAGTTGCTCTGGGTTGCTTCCCAGGTCTTCAGAATGCTCTGCATGCCCGTTGGTATTTTTTCCTAATCATGGAACAGTTGTTGCTTTATTATTATTGTTCTTGTTATAATCGTTTTCATAGGTTAGTTACCTAACAATTAAATTCCCATTAACACCAAATTTTTTTTTTCCTGATATAAGAATCGTAATTCCTTCAACTTTGTCTATACATACCCTCTTCTGCTTTTCTCCTGATGTCCACAAATATCCTTTAAGAGGCAGCTACACTCATAGTCTTCTTTCTTTTGCCTCATCAAATGTAGGGGGTGCTAGAAGGAAGAGGTGCAGCGCACATTTGATGCGGACTTCACCCCTAGAGAAGTTTATTTGGAGCTGCAATTGGGGCATGCAGGAAAGGCTTATTGGACACAGGTTTACCATAGACCACTTGTTATGATCCTTGATGTTTGATTTCTTCTCAAAACAGAGCTCCCGTGTCTCAGAAACCAAGCATAGTTTTCCATTTGGTCCTCCACCAAAGAAAATACTGTCAGTTGGGAGTCAAATACAAGTCTGTCTGTCCCAGTTCATTAAAAAAAAAAAAAATTTATTCAACTGCTATTATTAGTAGATGTCAGTTTCTAAGGGCAAATCTGAAGAGTAAAAAAAAAAATGTGTGTGGTTACTTTGCATTGATATAGGCATGGCTATCTTTTTTTTTATCTATCATGGAGGGAAAAAAAAGACTACTTCATGTGTGTTCCATGCATACACACGATGGGAGCCATATTTCTCTGTCAACCAGTGAAGCCAATTGAAAAGCAAGGGCCAGTAATAGAACTGGAAAGTCATGCTGATGCTCGTTCTGTGCTTGTGAGATTCTGGCTCTGTGAATTGGGGATTTTGCAATTCCCGATTGCAAAACTGTTTGTGTATCTGATGGTCCATGCCATTTCAGGCAGGTGTTTCTTCGTGGCCCAGTTATTCCACCTGTGAAGTGAGTGGTTACAACAGGACTCCTGGGTAGTTTATTAGCAAAATGGAGTCATTGTTGAGCAAGGTATCTGCAGGAAAAACTGCTAGGAACCTTGACTATTCTAGAAGTGAAGCAAGTCTTTTAATTTTTATTTTTGAAGAGGAGGCCCAAGGACAGTGGATTGTGGAGAAGGAGGTCATGGTTCTCATGAACATTCTCTGTTTCCTTTGGACCCTTTTATTCTTCTGGTTCTCAGAAACTCTGAGACTTGTTTTCCTTTTTCCTCTCAGCGGAGGGCAATCTTCTCTGAGAATTAGCCAATACCAACACTAGTCCTCTAAACAGATTGCCTTTTTATTGTGGGCTCTTGCAAATATGAGTGTAAATATAGGAATTTCCAACCATAGAATGGCAGTTACAAGGGGTGGGGGAATTTCCAGTGCTATTCAACTCATAATTGATCACTGATGCCATCCTCTATGAAGGCCAGTCTTGGATCCAAGACTATACTGAAAGCTGGGGATGATTTCACCAGCAAGCATTAGCAAATTCTGGAATATTCTTGTTGTCAGAATTAAAAGCAGATTCTAATTTTGGCTTCATGGGTTCGTGGGTTGTCCCGTTTGGAACCTTCCTGGAGATCCTTTAGACGCTGACTTCCTGTCCTGTTTCCCTGGCGAGGCGTGATGTAGTTTTCCTTACTGTTTTCTGAAGCTCCAGAGCAGTGGGAAAGGTCTCCTCTCCCTTTTGCAAACTCCTGTGAAGGAGCTTAGTAGCAGTACCAGGGCATTTGTTGGCCTGTAGAGCGGATGGGGGTGGGCAAGAGCGGAATGAACTTCCTCGTGTTCATCAGTGAGAGTCAGGTCCTCTCATCCTATCTACTACTTCTTACACTTGAAGCCATCATTTCTCGTAAGAGATTTTTATGATATCAAAAGCAAGCACAAACCCCAGAATTGGTTGGGCATGAAGAATATGTATTACAAGGTTACTCCTAACTGTGAGAATCATTAAGGCTATTTTTCTATGAGATGGTATGGGTGGTCGCCTATGTATGGGGTTGGCCAAAAAGTTTGTTTGGGTTTTTCCACATGCTGGTATAGAAAACTTGAATACACTTTTTGGCCAACCCAGTAATGGCTTTGCCTCATCTTCTCTATCTAGTCAAATTGCCACTTTCCCTGCTAAGCTCCACGTCCCAGAGTGATCACCTTCTAAATCCCTTCCTCTATCAGATATCAGATACCTAGCACCTAAGTCATGTACTGGCTTAGGTGAAGTTTGTGTTGTTACCTTTTTAAGCACTATATATTTTATTGGATACACATTGTAACTGCATGACATTTCTGCAGGGCTCTATTCTTCTGGTCAAACTGAGTCTGACAACTATGAAGCTTCCTGGCTTTCCTGGTGGCTCAGATGGTAAAGAATCTGCTGCAATACAGGAGACCTGGATTTGATTGCTGGGTCGGGAAGATCCTCTGGAGAAGGGAATGGCAACCCACTCCAGTATTCTTGCCTGGGAGATTCTATGGACAGAGGAGCCTGGCGGGCTACAGTCCATGGGGTCGCAAAGAGTTGGAAGCGACTAAGTGACTAAGACACACCCTGGAACTACTGCAGTTCCCTACTTGGCCTTCTGTCCTTCTCAATTTACTGTTTGGTTCACTTAAATATGTTCGTAAGAGATATTTATAATATATAACGCAAGGCAGGCAACTGGTATTCGTTGTGCATAAGAAATAGTGTTAGGCACTATGTTATATGATTTCAAATTTCATTTCATTTTTGCAAGTGTGACCTGAGATTAGATATTGTTACCTCTGTTATCTTCAGATGAGAAAAGCAAAGCTCTCTTTATTTTTTTTAATCCATAGCTACCCTTGGGGAGTGTCAGGACCAGGGTTCAAAGTCATGACTGTAAACTTCAGAATCTGTTATTTCCCATTACTCCAATAAAAACATTGGAGAAGTCACAAACTTTACAATGCCAGACCTATCAAAGACATTTTTTTAAGGTGCAAAATATATTTTTATAGACTCAGTAATCTTCAGTTAAAGAATAAAATCAATGTGTCAATAACATTACTTTTCTAAGCTCTTATGTAGTATTTATACCCTCTTCTCCCCACTTCTTCCCTCACACCCACCTTTGCCCCACTCAGGCTGTAGGAAATTCCCTAACTTTCTGTTCATATTTGTCCCACTGAAACTCTTATCAATCCTGAACTTGCTTCCTACACACCTCGTGGATCCAGTTTCCATTCAAGATATAGTTCGTACACATAGAGCAGATTTCTTCTCTGAAGTAATTGAACAGGAGAAGTTGCAGACTCAGAGAAACCAGATATTATCATAGGTGAGGGTGAGGTAGTGGATTGGGAAAAGGGTTTTGAGGGAAAGTTAGCTTAGCTGGTAAAGAATCCGCCTGCAATGCAGGAGACCTTGGTTCGATTCCTGTGTTGGGAAGATCCCCTGGAGAAGGGATAGGCTACCCACTCCAGTATTCTTGGGCTTTCCTGGTGGCTCAGATGGTAAAGAATCTGCCTACAATGCAGGAGACCTGGGTTCGATCCCTGGGTAGGGAAGATCCCCTGGAGACGGTAAGGGCTACCACTCCATTATTCTTGCCTGGAGAATTCCCTTGGACTGCAAGAGTCCCTTGGACTGCAAGGAGATCCAACCAGTCAATTCTAAAGGAAATCAGCCCTAAATATTCACTGGAAGGACTGATGCTGAAGCTGAAACTCCAATACTTTGGCCACCTGTTGCGAAGAACTGACTCATTAGAAAAGACCCTGATGCTGGGAAAGATTGAAGGCAGGAGGAGAAGGGGATGAAGGAGGATGAGATGGTTGGATGGTATCACTGACTCGATGGACATGAATTTGAGCAAACTCCAGAAGTTGGAGATGGGCAGGGAGGCCTGGTGTGCTGCAGTCCATGGGGTCACAAAGAGTCGGACATGACTGAGCGACTTTCACTTTCTGCCTAATGATGCCTAGGACACAGGGCTAGCTTCCCAGGCACAGTGCTCAGGAGGGCCCCATGCTTGACTGAATGCCACCATCTTGAAATCCTTAATAATTTTGTTTTGAATTTGTGTTTTGTAAGTGAAACTCAGTGGGGTGATGGAGCATGATTATGAGCAGAGAAGATAGGCATGATGTGCATTTGACAGTAGTGTTTGTGATGCTCCAGGAGAACAGAATTCCAGTGAGCCCATATGTGAGGTAGTTGAGCAAGACTTAATATTGTAATACAAGGTAAGCAGAGCACATTAGCCTATAAGAGAGGACGTTGAGGCACGTCCCAAGGGACCATGCTTTCTCTTCTCATGCTTTTTTTTTTTTTTTTTTACTGACTGTCTTTCCCGTCTTACTGGGCAGGCACAAGACATACCAGCAGGCAGGGAAGAACACTGGTTTATAGCTACAGAGAAGATAGCAGAGAGGGCCAGAGGATAAATCAGATAAATCAGAACTTTCAAATGCAGAAAAAGGCAATTACATTCTAAGAAACACAGCCACCAAGGAACCCTATCCTGACCTTTCACATTCCTGTTACTTTTCTGTATTAGCCAAACCACCTACAATAAAGCTGAAGAAAGAAGAAAGGGGAAAGATTGGGCAAGGCAGAGTTCCCTTTCAGTTCTATCTGACTCATCAGTAAGCTCAAGGTAGAGTATATGGCTACGCATATCAAGAAGTGAAATGAAAACCATCTTGTGTGTGTGTTAGACATTGTTTTAGTAAGAATGAGATATGTATATACAAGTATACTCTATGAAGCAAAAATTATGTAATTTTGGTGATTCTCCCTAAGCGTTAAAGTTCTGATAATTGCATTTAGAATTGGCATGGTGCAAATATAAAGATGAACAGTAAAATTCATGCTCATAATGTAAAATTTTATTTTTTTACTTAAAACAACTTTAAATAGCATCTTAAAAATACCATGACCAATTGAGAGAGAGATTACAGGAAAAAGGGAAAAGCTTTCTATTTTGTTAACGTTAATGGCATTTTTCCTGCTTTTGGAACAAGGGGCCTACGTTTTCATTTTTCACTGGGTCATATAAGTCACCTAACTGGCCCTGGTGGGATGTTTGTTCCTTCCTGAGGTTCAACTGTCAGGATTTTACCCCGATGATTCTACCCTGGAGAAAATAACTTCCATGAATTTAAATGAAGGTGAAAGTTGCTCAGTCATGTCCAACTCTTTGGAACCCCATGGACTGTATAATAGTCCATGGAATTCTCTAGGCTAGAATACTGGAGTGGGTAGCCTTTCCCTTTTCCAGGGGATCTTTCCAACCCAGGGATCGAACCCCAGTCTCCCGCATTGCAGGTGGATTCTTTACCAGCTGAGCCACAAGGAAAGCCCAACAATGCTCTACTGGGTAGCTGATCCCTTCTCCAGTGGATCTTCTTGACCCAGGAATCGAACCAGGGCCAGGGTCTCTGCATTGCAGGTGGATTCTTTACCAACTGGGCTATCAGGGAAGACCCCATTCATGAACTGAGGAGTTCACCAGTATGCAGTGGACCTTCCCTGCACTCATTCTAGAGAGAAACCTATGAGGGTATGGGCCCTCCCACATGCACTGGGTTTCTTATTGGTGTTAGGCTCTCACTTCATGAACAGATAGGCAAAGACCTACAAACATCACAGCAAAATTTCCAGCCTGTTCATCATCCTGCTACTCTTCTCTGGCTTAGAAGACGCCCTGCTTCTCGATTCATTGCAGATACAAACCTAAGTCATCACCAACATTAGATACAGTTTTTGTTAATTGCATTTCTTGTCTGAAAGTGGTCTTCATAGAAAATATAACTTCAGTGAGCTTCTCGAGAGAGAAGTTGTGATCAGGCGAAAAAGTCAGTCTAAACTCTGCATTTAACACAGTTGATGAAGTCATTAATTCCAATTTTTGGAGAAATATGTTTAAGCTGGGCATAGAGGAAAAGAGGATTTAAACAGGTGGCTGTGATATTTGGGGGAAAGCCCGATTGATTTTAAATTGCAATTCAGAGTGAAGAACAGAATGTTGATACTAGCAATGTCTGGCAGGCAGCTCGGTGGAATATTAGGTCTTACTAGAATCAGGCTTCATACTAAACTGACAAGTCTCATTTCTGAAGCTTGGAAATCCGCCAGAGGTGTGGGAAGTAGTACGTGCATGGCTATACCCTGAAGCTGGTCAAAAAGAGTCCTTGACTGTCTACTGTCCTGGGC
Organism: Muntiacus reevesi; assembly: GCF_963930625.1. NCBI lineage: Eukaryota > Metazoa > Chordata > Mammalia > Artiodactyla > Cervidae > Muntiacus > Muntiacus reevesi. Next base: position 38,839,846 of record NC_089268.1, read on the forward strand.
TGTCTGCGGGTGATTTGGGGGTGTGTGTGTGGGAAGGGGGTGGGTTAGTATATGAGAAGAAAAGCAGGATTTACAATCAATTTAAGAGAAATGAGACATATTTCTTACTCTTAAATAAGTTAAATAGAAGCTTTTTGGGAAGAAGGGCATCTTCTAAGTCAAATAACCCAGTTGACTCTTCTGCCTTTTGAACCTTATCTGTCTCGCTGTACAAATTGGTCTGAGTCTATTCCGGGGGTCTACACAGAAAAATGTAACCCTCCTCCCCATGATGGTCCTCCCCACTTTTGAAGGCAGCTACGGTATGTTTTGTAATCCTCTCTTCTGAGAATCAGAGAGCCCTCTTTTCTTCAGCCTTTCCTCATTGCAAAATTTCCAGCCCTTTCATCATCCTGCTACTCTTCTTGGACTTTGCTCACTTATCAAAAATTTATTGTGCACCAACTATAGGCCAGGCATGCCTAGAGCTAAAGTATCAACATAAATAAGATATAGACCCTTCCATGAAAGAGTTCTGGGGTTAGAGGGTGAGACAAATGAAAAACTATACACTGTAATCAGTGCTATAATACAGATCTGCATGGGAGTATAATTTGCCTTTTTGTGTAGAAATAATGTGTTTCACGTAGGGTTTGAATGGTGCAGAGCAGGGAAGGTCTCTCATATCTTAGAATTTTAAAAATCTCATCTGTAACCTAATTTATAAGCCCCTTTTCATACCTAATGTTAATTTTTTATGACTTCTCCTTTGATCTCTTTTTCTGTATCGTTGTTGTTTAGTCGCTAAGTCGTGTCTGACTCTCTGCAACCCCCTGGACTGTAGCCTGCCAGGCTCCTCTGTCCATGGGATTTCTCAGGCAAGAATACTGGAGTGGGTTGCCATTTCCTTCACCAGGGGATCTTCCTGACCCAGGGATCCAGCCCACGTCTCCGATATTGCAGGTGGATTCTTACCACTGAACCACCAGGAAGGCCCTTTCTGTATCATACTCATCAACAATTGTCTGTTTTATTGCTTCTTACTTTTCATGCACATATGCTTTAATTTTCATCAATTTTTCTACTTTAAAAAACTGAGCTATCATCTCTATCATTTTGGGTTTCTTAGTTTTCACTGTTCTGGAGCTCTAGCACATTCTTTTCAGTCGACACATCTCCTTTGGGTACTGCTTTCACCACACTCCGTGGGTTTTGGTGTAGGAGGTTGTTCAGTGGTTGCTCAGTTATAAACGGTTTGTAAAGTTAGGTTTGTCTAACCCCGAAGTTCTCCCAATGACTCTCTCTCTCTTCAGATCCTGTCGTGCAGAATCCCTGCAGAGTCTGACGTCTCTGCTAAGAGGACACGGAGCGATCGCCCCTGCAGAGGGTCACTCCTCTCGCAGCGTCCGTTTGCCTTCCTCACCACTTTGAGAGGAACACCAACCCCCCGCCCCCCAATTAGGGCAGACAATGAGGGGAGCTGGCAAATGGGCATGTTTTTCTTAACTATGTTGCCAACATGCGAGAATGAGTTCTGGGGAGAGACCCTTTGCCAGAACAACTAGTTAAAACAGGAATATGATTGTGTCTAGATTTCATCACAATAGGATGAGAAGCATCATTAAGCAAAGTGGGAAGGCGGTGGGCTGGTGTAAATCGGCTCTCCTACTCATTCAGAGCAGGAACTGTTCAGTGAGCTGCAGGTGAGCCTCATAAAGCTTTGTTTCACGTGGATGCCTGCTGGGCTGGCGACTGAGAAAATAATGTAGCCCCAGTTTGTTACTCTTAAAATAGCCTTTTCTTATCATCCTTCCTTCAGGACACAGTGGTTTCATGTTCCCTTTCTCCTTTTCCCTATAAAAATGCGCCCTTGAGAAAAGATCCAGAAAATCCAAGATAGATAACAAGATAGAAATGATTAATAACAATATCCAACCTTACCCAGACTGACATTCATTTTAAAGGGACACAAAACCTTAAGCTGAAGGAAATCAGTGTGGATTTGTAGACTTTTCATCCTCAGTAGTGGAAGGGGCGGCAGTCGGAGATGCAGGCTCTAGTGTGGATGGGGGTGTGGCTCGAGTCTTAAATGAGCCGAGAGGACTGGGTGTATGCAAAGCAGTGGTTCTTAAGCAAGGAATATCCTCCCCTCCCCGCCCCCCGGGTGGGGGGACATTTGGCAATGTCTGGGGATGTTTTTGGTTGTCTTAACTGGGGTGAAGTTTACCCGTGACATCTAGTAAGTAGAGGCTAAGGATTCTAGACAGGCCCCCACAACCAAGAATTATCTAACTACAAAACTCTGTGCTGGAGTTCTGAGGCTGAGGATGCCTGGTGTAGACGGATCCAGGTTTGGTAGTGACACTGGCCCCCACGTGGGAGAGGCAGCTGGAGAGCCTCAGTGTACCAGCTGGAGACTGACCGCCTTCCCTGAATAAAGGAGTCCTCACTGCTTAGCCATCGAGAGTCACTGTCCTACGACCCAGTATAGACAGATCTGACTTCTTTGGAGAATTCTGAAATCCGGATTTTTACATGAATGTCTACAAATGGCAACAATGAATGCTTACAAATACCAGCAATGAATCCAAATGAAGGAAGTTGAGAGAGACACACGAAAGACAACCATGAGCTGCACTTGGTGTTTGGGTGACTACCTACAAGCTCTCACCCAGACAGTCATGTTCTAAGAAGTACAGAGCAGGTTGCCCATCCAGGGCTGCAAGGTACCGGGGGAAGGCTCTGGCCACCGCCCTTCTGTCTGCAAAGGCTACAACTGTCCTACTGAGGCAGGAGGCACAGAGAGGTCTGTTTTAGCTCTGTGGGGGGAAAAAGAAAAGGTATTGATGATCTAAAATTACTCTATCATTATTCAACATAGTATCCCAAAGCAATTTCACCTTTTCCTCTTGTAAAATTCTCTTGGGCTCAATATGCACATTTCGGATTTTGGATGTCTACTAATTCAAATCTCTGTCCAAAAGATTAAATAAGATAATACACAAGCAAGTTCAGAATGTACTGTTGTCTGGCACTAAGAGAAATGTCAATTGACCTTCACTATGGAGACACTGCTTAACTATGTGAATGGGACTGTAGATACCGTTGTTTAACTGGATAGAATTAGTGACCAGCTCCTGGGATAATGAGCTGAGTTCACCCGCTTGAATTTGGAGGGCAAACACATGTTCTTTGTGTCTGGGAGGTATGCTTGAGGTTTCCTTTGTCTCTCCCTGCTTTGGGGAAAAGCAAATTTGGCATGGCCTCTGAATGTCTGCCTCCCCCACGCTTTTTTTTTTTTTTTTCATTGAGTATAGAAGCTTTGTAAATTCGCCTTGTTCAAAAACAAGCACCATCTTCATACCTGCTGAAAGGTAACTCTGGTCCAGAGGCTGCGCAATGAACAAAGGGGGCAGTAATACCAACGGGCGTGCAGGCAGCTCAGCCCACGCAGGTAACACAGGCAGGCTGCACCGACCGGGGAGGGAGGCCTTTTGTAAAGATCCCTTTTTATTGTGACTCTTTCACCTCCCCCAGCCCAGCCCGAGCCATGAGAAGAAGAGCGATGTCAATGAGACAGGCCAATTTTACCCATCTTACACAATCGTGCATTACAGACTTTCCAAGAAGACGCCATTCGGGGTGAATCACCAGATTCAGGATGAAAAGGTTTTGATTTGCAAAAGCGCTCAAGCATTTCTCTTTAGAGCCGGAGATGGCAGGGAAGGAAGCGACGTGCATGCAGCTGCTTCACCTTTGGGCCAGGTGCTCTGGCAAGCACCCCGTGGTGGAGCAGGGAGAAGGCACCCAAGCATTTACCGGCGCCTTTGTGACACCCTGGGCGCCAGGGCCCGTGAATGCCTTATTTAAGCCAGCAGACAATGAGAGGGTGCTGGTGACAGTGGGGGTATTGAGACGTGTGGAACTGAGTCAAAGCATGAACTACTTGTTAACATCAACCGAAATGAATGTTTAAGCTTTCAGGTTCTCAATTGGATTTCATCAACCCAGGAAAGAGGTGATGAGAAAGTGCTAGATTGAGGATTCTATGACTTTGGATGATTTCGGCTACTGATAACAGAAAATTTATGTCAAATGACTGAAACCTTTTATTACTCAAACTTTGGGCTCAGGACCACCAGCATCACCTTCACCATCACCCGGGAGCTTGTCAGAACTGCAGAACCCACAGCTCCAGTCTAGACCTAAATCAAAATCTGCATTTTAACAAGACACACAAGTTATTTGTATGCACTTTATAATCAGAGAAGCACAGCCTTCAACAAGACCTCCGTGTTTTTCTTTTGCTAAGTCTCAGAGACCAAGTCGACTGGAGGTAGGCAGTTTCAGGGTTGGGTTAACTCAGCAACTCAAGGATGTCAAGAAGGACCTGGGTGTTCTTCATTTTTCTGCTCTGCTCTGCTAAGTGTGTTTACTTTTATACTCGGATTTATCTTCCTGTCGTCACAGGTGGCTGCAGAAGCTCCAGGCATTACCTTGAGCAGCTGAGTGAAGGGGTGGGAAAAAGGAAGCTTCCTTTCACACATATGCCTTTTTAACAGCAAAGAAACATTTTCCAGAAGCCACTTACTAGATTTCCTTTCATGTTATATGTCTCATATCTGGCTGTCCAGAATTGCAATTTCTTGCCCATTTCTAAACCAATCACTGGCAAAGGATTAGAATAATGATCATTGGCTAAGGCCAATGAATATTTAACCTCTGGGACCAGGTAAGTCTGGTCTTCTTCGATGCACATGGCGATTAAATATATGAACAAAATGGGTTTCTGTAACTTGGAAGAAATAAGAGTTCATAGGAGAGACGGTTGGTGGGAAAATCAACAGTGTGTGCGGCAAGAATTTTTTAAAGGCTGGTCATGTATATTTTGGGACATTAGGAATTTCCTCGTGAGTGTTTGTTTGAGAGTTAAAAAAAACCATCTGTGAGGGTTCCCTCTATGTCTGAACTAAGAGATATTGTTCTAGTGACATGTATAGCCTTGGCTAGTTTGTGCTACAGAAAGTTCTTAATAATAGAATAATGCAATTATGTTTTAAAACGAGACAGCTAGAAGGGGCATTTTAGATTACTTAGTGTCATGCCCATACGGTTTATAAATGAACAAAAAGTCCAAATGACCCGTACCGTACATTGGTCTGTTGTGTTGAGGTTGTGGTAGTCTCCTTTTATGTGCTACCATCTTGATGGAGGTAATTCATTCTTTAAATTTTACATCTGGACTTTAAAGATCATTTTACTTTTCTGGGGGAAAATGAATGATTATGTGGAATGAATCACATAGAGGCCATTTTAAGACCATCTAAGAGAAATAGGATTTAATTAAGCTGGTCAGAGGATCCCGGCTGTCATGAAACCATGAGACCCCTGAGAGCAGGATCTATGTGATACAATCTGTAAGCACTTGGCAAGTGTTTGTAGAACAATTAATGGAGTGGATAAATGAATTAAGTGTAATTATATCTTTCTCTAAAGAAAGTTGTCATGTGACCTTCCTTCACCATTTGCATTCTTATTTGCTGTATGTTGTTTTTAATTGATTTTCTCTGAATCAATGTGACTGAACCAAAGGATTCCTGGGAATCCAGGATACTTTCTCTTTTGTACTCTTATTTCTGAGGGTCTGAAAGAGAACAGCAAATACAACAGTAGGCTACATTAATAAATGAGGTGAGAAAACTGAAGCTCAGAGAAATTAGTTCAAAGACAGCTACTTATCTGTGAAGTTGGGATTTAAAAAGGGGACTGTTTGACTGAATCCATGCCTTTAACATATATAGTAGTTAATCTATCTAAACATTATTATATGCTAGGTATTGTTCTGGGCTTCTCAGATGGCTCAGTGATAAAGAATCCGCTTGCCAATGCAGGAGATGCAGGTTCAATCCCTGCGTCAGGAAGGTCCCCTGGAGAAGCAAATGGCAACCCATTCCAGTATTCTTGCCTGGGAAATCCCATGGACAGAGGAGCTGGGGGGCTACAGTTCATGGGGTCACAAAGAGTCAGACACAACTTAGCAACTCAACAACAACGATAGGCATTGTTCTTATTGTATTACTCCTGTAATCCCTGCAGAAAGCCTATGACGTGGGAAATGTTTACTATTCCACTTTACAGGTAAGGAAATTAAAGCTTAGAAAGGCTGAGAAACCTATCTGTGTTCACAGAGCTACTCCTGTTAGCCCTGGGCATGAACTTATGCCTGTCTGATCCCAGAGCTCCATGCCCCACTATTACATTATTGCTTATGGATGGTGGAGCACAATATCGTATCCTATGTCGCTTAAGAGAGCAGGATTAGCATTTAGAAGAACTTTTAAGAATTGGTCTGTGCCAACAACAGACTAGTCTGCCTCAACTACAAATGAGCTGCAAAAGTCACTGTCAAGAAGGCATAGGCAAATTTCCTGCATGTAATTAGAAGTAGGATTGGTAATTTCTGTGGTCTTTTTTAAGAATAGAGTTTTATAGTATAAATCTTTTTTAAGGCAATTTTGTTTTCAGTACTGAGCCATTCACTTAATTGGAAGTTATTCTTTGCAAGGGAAAGAAATAGGTAGAAAAAGGAGACTTTCATCTTCTTGTCCTTTGTTCTCCCACACGCCTACCCCACCTCTAGCTCTTACACTCAAACCCCTACACTTGCAATTTATTGTAGATGACATTCTTTTCCACATCTGTGAAAGCAGTACCCACACTTTCTTAAATAAGAATTGGACTAGATATATTGGACTAGATATATATTGGTCTAGATATATTTAGCACCTCTTCCCCAAACACCAAAGTCTGATTATCTAAAAGCCCATATCTAAAAGTTGTGAGCTGTAGTTGAAGCTTCCATCAATGCAAATCTTAGATAACACTTCACTGCAGCAAGTGGTTGCTTCATTTCAATGAGGTTAAGATGGTAGTCAATGGAAGCTCTGATTGGTTTTGAGAAATGAACACAAGTATTTCTTTTTTCAAATTGGGATATAGTTGTTTTACAGTGTTGTGTTCATTTCTGCTGTAAAAGGAAGGGAGTCAGCTATATGTATACCTATAATCACCTCCTGGACTCACCAAGCCCCGCAATCCTACCCACTTAGGTCATCCCAGAGCACCAACCTGTGTTCCTCCTGCTACACAACAGGCTCCCACTAGCTATCTAATTTACACATGGTAGTGTACAGAGAGCAGTATGGAAGTTACGTAAAAATCTAAAACTCGAACTACCCCATGACCCAGCAATCCTACTACTGGGCATATACCTGGGAAAACCATAATTAGAAAAGACACACGCACCCCACTGTCCACGGCAGCACTATTTATAATAATCAGGACGTGGAAGCATCCTAAGCGTCCGCTGACAGTTGAATGGGTGAAGAAAATACAGTACATATACACAATGGAATATTACTCAGCCAGAAAAAATTGTAGAGATGTGGACAGACCTAGAGTCTGTCATACAGAGTGAAGTAAATCAGAAAAACGAATATTGTATATTCATGCATCTATGTGGAATCTAGAAAAATGATACAGATGAACCTATTTGCAGGGCAGGAACAGAGATACAGACACAGAGAACCAATGTGTGGACCCGAGGCAGTGGGGAAGGAGGGGAGTGTGGGATGAAATGGATACAAATTTAATATTTGCCCAGAGAAATATTTTCAATCACCTCAGTCTAATTTAAGACACCATTCTCCATCCTGGCGAATGATGCTTCCGTAACTTGACACCTTACAAAGTGACGTCATCCTGTCTTTGAGATAGTGAGCTTGGGCTCAGAGGACAAGCTTCTCAAGCTGATCCTGGGCACTTTCTGTTTTCTCTCTGTGTCTCTCTTCCCTTTTTCTTTGTCCTGCACTCTCCTTCCTCCCATGGTCTACTTTTCACTTTGAAAATCACTGATTTCAAAAATGCATCTGTAGCTGTTAATTTTGCATGTATCTGATTTTATGGGTTTGTGGAGCTCCTGAAGTTAAATTAATTTTAAATGGATTTTAATTACTAATGCTTTGGGCCATTGCCTTTAGCAAAGTCGACAAAACAATCAGGGTTACCTTAGTTTGTCTCTTTGAGGAATGTGCTCACCCGTTTGGGCTCTTACTAAACAGAGCAGCTTTCTAACTAGAAACATAAATAAATCCATGGCTATATTTGAAGGTCTGAGTTTATTTCTTTTTCAAAAACAGCCACCGTTGATTTAAGAAATAGGATTTTAAATGTGCACCAAGGGATTTTTGTTTGTCAATAAAACCTCTTTATTTTTCAAAGGTGGAGAGGATCCTAGTCATAATAGTATGCTATGTAAATGCTAAAGCAGAGGCTAAATTATGACCCAAAGGTTTGAATTCTATTCTTAGCCCCTCACAGAGTGCTTTGTATGTAACAGTAGAGAAATCGGGTTCCTTCTCAATACAGTATCCCCTTGTAAATTAAGGGTAATCAACTCCTAGTTGAAAAGTGAAGGCATAATGAGATAATGTTCAAAATGGCTTTTAAGTGTCTACCTATAGAGGTTGAAGGTGAAAAAAGCACATTGCCATGTCTGTGAATACCCGCCTCCCGGGAGGGAAGGCTACTCAACGTTGTTCCCAGCGGAATGTTCTGTTCAATCAGGAGCCATCACTTGAGTGGTTTGATAATAATAAGCTTAGATTGACTGCAGATAAAAATGGGAAAGGTTGATTAAGTCATTTAGTCCCTTGACAATTTTTCGAACCAAGCGATTTCTGTTAAGGATTAGCCTTAAACTGTGTAGCACACGGTCCAGTTGAATCACCGAGGTTCTGGTCTGCACCTCCCACACCTTCCCCCAGAAAAGAGCATAGGATTTTTACTATTTTCTCTGAAAATTCATATCAAATTTCCTTCCTCTCCATATATGCTACTATTATTAATGACTCCTAGGTGGTCTCTGATACTTCTTTCATCCCTCTTAGTTGAAAACGTGCTAAAATACACCCAAGTAATAGAAACACCCGTGGTTGGCATCTGGTTAATTCATTAATCAGTTAAATTCATTGTTTACCTTGACAGATATAAGAATCTTTCTAAACAGCATGTTAAAGCTGTATGTCCAAATACAAGAACATAGAAGATAATTAGAAATAAAACAGTATTTAAAATTAAAACTCCAAACATAAATTTCCCGAGACAAGTACAGGAACAGAAAAGGGCCTTTTTTTCCCTCCAGTTTCTCTCTAGAATTGACTTTCCACTCCTATTTAATACAGCCCCCAATAATCCTATTTAACTCACACAGTGTATCTAAATGTGCAAAGCCAAATAAATATACCAGCAATTATTTATTTAATAGCAAGAATGTGTGTGTCTATACTTTTACAGTTTCGAGAGTATTTTAGACTCATTCTTTTAAATAATATCTGCTTATTTTTCTCAAGCTTTAAAAAATAATCTATGTAATTGTTTCACATTTATAATGCGATTCATCTTTCATTCATGTAATTCTTGTTTGGTTCATGTGTACTCAATAATTTAAAAAAGTAGAGGATGTTTGAGAGCACCCCCAAAGTTCAGATTCCAAGGTTTTGTATGAACACTGCCACAGGCAGGCACATGGACACACACACACACACACACACACACACACACTCTGCTTCTTTTATCTTTGTCTTGTTTGCTATTCTCGGTGAGAAATTACTTTCCTTTCAAATCCCCCTTGATAACTCAGATTCTATGTGATTGCTCTCAATGGTTGCCCACCATTAAGGAGTTTTCTTTAAAGGCAAAGAGACTGGATAGCAAAAAAGATGAATCAGAGGAAGGAAAAAAAAACTTTGAAAAAGAAAATATGCTTGGGTAAAACAGGAAAAAGCAAATGACATCTCTTTTAGTTATATAGGTACTTCTAAAACTTGTGCTATTATATATTATATATATAATGTAAGTTGCACGTGAATTCTCCATACTTTGGAATAAATTTTGGAGTAAATTTTCTTGCTCTTATTCATCTTAAATATAGATCACTATTTGAAAAAATAATAAGTGATAGCTTGTTTTCTCAAGTAAACAAGGGTGAAACTGACCATAGAGGACTTCAAAAAAAGAAGCAGGGGAGAGGGGAATTTGCAAGATGAGGTGTTTGACAGAAACAAAAAAGTGAGCACTATTTAGACAGAGTACTTGTGACTACTAAAATCATAGGATTTGAGCAGTGACGGGAACTTCAGCTCATCTTTAATTTCTTTATGCCTCTTGGGTAGTTTTAGGCACATAAATGAGCCTCCAGTGAAAATGTCTTCATAATCATCAGTTTAGTTCAGTTGCTCAGTCGTGTCTGACTCTTTGTGACCCCATGGACTGCAGCACGCCAGGCCTCCCTGTCCATCACCAACTCCTGGAGTTTACTCAAACTCATGTCCATTGAGTCGGTGATGCCATCCAACCATCTCATCCTCTGTCATCCCCTTCTCCTCCTGCCTTCAATCTTACCCAGCATCAGGGTTTTTTCAAATGAGTCAGGTCTTCGCATCAGGTGGCCAAAGTATTGGAGTTTCAGCTTCAGCATCAGTCCTTCATAATCATATTTGATCACTATTGTACCCCTCCCTTTTCTCATCCTAGCCACACAGGCTTTTCTTTACTTCTCCAAACAGTCAAGGTTTCCTCCTGTCTCAAGACCTTTGCAAATGTTCTACTTTGCTGAAACAGTCCCCAGAAACAGCATCGATCCAGGACATCAGGATGACCCATGATTACCATCATGTAGATGGTCACCCATGTGGAACAGCTGGTTCTACAGATGTGGGTGTGACACAGCATCATAGCAGGGTCACTGCAGGGGGACATAGAACACACTGTCGGGAGAGTGCGGGGTGAGGGGATGGCAAGCCGCTGAGGAGTGAATCTCTGTAACAGTCCCACGTCTAGAGGAGGCATCAAAGGAGAATGAGAAATGGTCATGGAAATAGGTTCTGTCAGCTTAGGGCAATGTCTTAGGAGCCAAAGGGAAAAACGAGTTTTAAGAAAACAGATACAAGCAGTAATGGACACAGTACTAAGCACAGGGTTGGCAGGTAGAAAGCACTTCATTCTTTCTGCCCCATTCATTCATTCATCCATGCAACCATTCATTCTACAAATATGCATGTATAGCCAAGTGCCAGTTGCTCACCTCATAGAAGTGAAGAAAACAAATACGATCCCTACTTCATCCTAAAGCTTACATTCTGGGGGAAGAGGGAGTGGGGTGAAGAGAGACACAAAACAAATTCACAATAAGTATATAATATAATATCAGGTGGCAGTAAATGCTATGAAAAATGCAAAGCAAATTATGGAAATGGAAAGATCCAACGGTGCTGCTTTGGGCAGGGCAGGCAGGAAGACCTCTCTGTCGGGGGCAGGGTGATATCTCAGTGCAGAAAAGAATGAAGTGAGGCCTGAGATGCTAGCAGTTATGATGACTGATGAGATGATGCTGCCAACGACCTGAAGAGGATGGCGTGAACAGCACCAAGGGATGAGAGAGTTCTAAGCAGGAGAAAGTTGCCAACAACTCAAATACATTGAGATGTCAAAGGAGAGGAAAGCGTTTACTGGATTGTTAGTTTTGACCATTAGGGAGGTTAGTGATCCTAAAGACAGCAGCTGCAGTGACTTGTTTGGGAGACAAACTGCAGATGAGTAAGGAGTAAGACGGTAACAGGACATGGATAGAGGGGAGATATTTTGAAAAAGTTTAGCCATGAAGGAGAGTGGTTAAGGGGGTTGTTCAGTCGCTGAGTTGTGTCCAACTCTTTGGCGACCCCACGAACTGTCGCCCACCAGGCTCCCCTGTCCGTGGATTTCCCAGGCAGGAATACTGGAGTGGGTTGCCATTTCCTTCTCCAAAGGATCTTCCAGACCCAGAGATCAAACCCACATCTCCTGCTTGGCAGGTGGGTTCTTTACTAGATATAAATGACATAAAATTTTTTTTTTGCTACCCCCCCCCCCCCCAGACAAGGTTTTCTCAGCCTCAGCACTGTGGACATTTGGAGCTGGATGATGCTTTGATTTGGGAGTGATAAGGGGGACTGCCCTATGCGTTCTAGGATGTTCAACAGCATACCTAATCTCTACCTACTAGATGCCAGGAACACCCCTTCCAGCCAGCTGTGACAACCAAAATTGTCTCGAAGTGTTGCTAAACGTCCCCTGAAAATTAAGTCTCCCTTAGTTGAGAACACATGTTCTCTACTGAGTTAACCTGTATAGTTAGAAATGATGGAGAACGAGTCCATGGAGAGAGAAAGAGAAAAGAGATTGAGAAGGGAGGGTCTTAACATGAGGCACCATAGTCAGGAAGTTCAACACATCAGCAAGTGAGAAAAAGCAGAACTCTAAGGGCTGTTGTCAGTGCTGTATTGTATGAGCTTAGGAACAAATGCTGTTACTCCAAATTAAGAAGGGATCATTGAAACTGGAAATCAGAAAAGGGAAAATACATTTGTTGTAACCATTTGGAAACCAGCATGCAAACTTTCAAGGAAAAGCAAGATTATTGAAAAAAAGAGAAACCACCAGTTATCTTTTTAACTTATTAGGAGGAGAAGACAAATGAGCGCACGGTTTGAGTTGGAAAGTAGATCATGTGATTCATAAATTGCCCCTTAGCCTGGGAAGTCTTTAACTTGGGATTGAAGACAGATGTTTCTGATGTGACTCATGTATTTTTACCACTTTCTCATGGGCATGAACTGAGTTTATTCCTTTCTGTCTCCTGGTGATGTCAGTGTCTTGTTTACACAGGATGAGCCTGCCTAAGTCAAAACTAGCCCCAAGTCATGTGATGCATGGTAAAAATACAGAGGTGGGTTTCTCTTTAGATAGAATATAGTTGCAGGCTCTAGGGGAATAGACTTGATTTCTGGGTTGAGTGCATGAATTTTAGATATTTGGGGATGTTCTAGAATAACAGGATTTCAGAGTAGAGAAACACTGTCACGGTTATCTCCACAGACATTTTATAATTTCTCAAGGTGATATTTTAAATATTACACATTAAAAACACCCAAAAATTGTGCGTCTCTTAGGAATAGAACAAATGTGAATATACTACTTGGCAATCAAGTGTTCTTCCCGCTAAATTAAAATCAAATATTCATCTACATCTGAAAAGACCACTGGCATTTATTAACATATCAGAGAGAACTATTATAGTTATTTTATGATGTGATTTCCCTAAAGCCTCATGACAATTTAGTGAGTCAGGTATTATTTCATGTGCAAGCAAGAAAAACTAGCAATTGTGCAGAAAATCATACCTAACAATGTAGAAACAGCTGATTTATGTCCAGAATTGATCTTTGGACATCCCTCCTCTAGTTATTTTTTTTAACCTGTTTGATGAGATCTCAACTTCTTTTTAACGGTAAATACACAAACCAAACCACTTTGGGACTGATATTCGGGCAATTGATTTCATCCAGCCAGATTCTATCCAGTAGAGCTGAGTCAGCAAACATGATTTTTGTCCAGCTCCTGTCTAGCAGAGCACCCTTCAACCTCCCCTGGCCGACCTCTCTAGTAACACACTCGGGAAATGATCCATCAAAGGGTCATATCAGATGTTATGAAGAGGTAATTTTCTCTGAGATTTAAATTAAGGACTTGGGTTTGGTCATTGGCCTCCATGTGAGGAGAATACTTAATGATTTTTAAATTGAGTACAGTTTTTGTAAATAAGCTTATTGTGTTGCAAGATTTTTGGAATTTATTATATCCTAAAGAAAAAAACAGCCCTCAGAAAATCATTAATTTCTAACAAGTAACTTATTTCCATTACAAGGACCCTTTCTTTGAATGGGTAGTTCTGGTCTAATCTATATGCTTTCTTTTTTTTTTTTTTATTTTTCAGTGGGTTTTGTCATACATTGATATGAATCAGCCATAGAGTTACACGTATTCCCCATCCCGATCCCCCGCTCCCACCTCCCCCTCCCGATTCCTCTGGGTCTTCCCAGCCTACCAGGCCTGAGCACTTCTATATTTTTTCTTAACTTTCATGGTAACTGATACTATGCACTTATTATATATGTATATGTGTGTGTGTATATGTATGTATACACACACAAATACAAACATCTTCTGCTCCAAATGTTCTGTTTGTTTGCCTGTTTTCTTTTCATTGGGTTCTTAAGAGCCCCAATAACCCACAATAACTTGCAGGATCTACTTAGCCCCAGGGGAAAAAAAGCGCATCTCTGCTAAGCATCACTTCTCCCAAACATTATAAGGGGATACACTGAAGTGACTTTAAAGAAAGCAATCTGTGGATATAAGCTTCAGGATACTCAGTGTAAAAGCAACCCCTGAGCCTCTAAGACAGCATCTCACCCAGCAGAACCAGGGATCTCTTCCCGGTGTGCGTGCAGATGAAATGATTGGGAAGGCACCGTTGGGTGGCCCAGTGGGGAAAAGATGGGGGAGTGGCCTCTGTGTCTGTGAGGTGGTCAGCGAGAGAGGCAAATCCCACCGCCCCCCACTCCCATAGCCACTCTTCCTCTATACAAAGACAATTTGCTTTTCATGTAGTAATGAAGAACAATGTGTAACAGACAAAGGCGCTTCGAGTTTATTATTGTGCTGTCTTTGACTAGAGCTCGATGCTGGGAAAAATGGTAATTCACAGTGTGAATGCTTCTTTTCCAGCCTTACGGGTTATGGCTGAGCATGTACATTGTATATTGCAGATGGTACAATAGCGAACACTGTGAGAAGGAGGAAAGAATGAATTACAGCTCCCCCCACCACCCCCCACTAGCCAAGAAAACCAGGAATTTCTTCACAATGATTTTTTATGTATGTTTCTGTGTGGATGGGGTATTCCTCAGCAATACAGGCTACTGGATTCTGATTAATGATTTTAGGTTTTAGTGTTTTTTAATTAATGTATAAAATCTACCACGATGCTCTTAGAACACCTGTGTTCTGCTTTTCCCCCCAATAAACAGAAAAGACGCAGGTGGTGCCTCATTAACTTATTTCATGCAAATAAAAACATATTGCATGATTTCTTCTTCTTAACTATATAATCACTGAAACATGATCGTGTTGATGAACGCAACAAACTTTGGAAGGGGAAGATTCAGCATCTTTTGTTGGTTCTCTCATGCTGAAGGGATTTGCAGGCCTGGTAAATCTGATTTAAGTGGAAAAGTAGAGGGAATGTCTCTTTCCTCTGTCAGAAATCTATTTTCTTCTAGTCTTTTCTGCATGTCCTAGGACCCTCTGTAATATAAAATTGGAGATATAGAATTGGAAAATAAAGGGAAGACCAAATTTCCCATGGAGGTAGAAGAATTGGGAACCCAGATGAAGAGCCATCACAAAATAAGCATGCTTAGGTGTCTTGATTCAGTGTTCAGATATTCTTATCAATGATTTTCAGGGAGTGACACTGATTTGCTCTGGAAACAATGATAGAAAAATAGTGAATGTGTACTGGAATGCTTTTAGCATTCTAAAATCATACTGGAAAATGTCCGAGCATTCCAACCCAACTGTAAACAGTACCATGCTGTATTTATGGGGGATCACAAGTCTGTTTTTAAGTCTTTTGAGATATTATTTCTGTTTTTAATTTATTGAATTAAAGCCAGATTTATTCAATTAAGATAATACACTAAAAGGTTAACTGCCATTTGCTGTTCATTTAGGCAAGCTATTGTACAGTTATGTAAATTTCATGAACAGAGACACTATTTGAGTGTCTTAATTACAAGCAAAAAGTGTCATTTAAATATGAATTAAGTGAATCATTGCCAGTATTTCCTGTTCCTGTATTTTGTATCTTCTTAAAATCTAAGGGCTATGCTATGATTGGTACTCTGTTCTAAGATTCTTTTTCCTACAAAAGAAAAACACTCCTACTACTAAATATTATTTTTCAAAGTAGGAAAACATGCAAAAATGCCACGATCTCATTGATCATGAATCTGAGAAATATCTGAATAAGAAGGTGACAGTTTTTTCTCAGGTGGCCACTGACAGTCATCTTCACATTGTTACTGAAATTTAAAAAGAAAAAAACAAATTCCATCCTATAGTAGGGAGATAATTTGCTACATGTGTCATTTGCTCAAACTTACCCTCCATGTGCATTCATATTTTAAAAAATACTCTCTTTTAAATCTACCCATTTATAATGCATCCAAGCATTCAGTTCTCCAACTCAAACACTGGGATGAGCACAGTTTTACCACTTCTTTAACTTTGTTGAAAGGAACCTTTATTTTAAACTTAGAACTGTCACGTCTATAGTTGCTTAGCAAAAGGGACCCACGGTGACCTAATACTTTGTGGATTTCTGTGAAATAATTCCCCGTGCATCTCGGATAGACACATGGTTTTGTGTGTCGTTGTATTTTTTGTATAGTTCTTGTGTATAAAAACGATCTAGAGGCCAATCTGGGATTCATCAGGACTCGGGAGGGAGGATTCACAATCCTGTTCCTGAAAACCCCACCTCACTTCTGCGCAGTCGGTTCCCAGCGCCACCGCTGAAGCCTGGGAAGATATTTCCAGCCCCACTCCCCACCCCAAGGTAGCTCCTCCCTGCTCCCCCAGGAGTGAGAAGTTCACTATTCAACTCGGTGCTTGCATCATCCTTTCCAACATGTTCCCACTGATACATTAAAGGAATTAATTGCTCATAATGATCTCACCATCTGTTAACAGAGGTTCGTACCTACAGGCTGGTGGCATGCGGTGGTTCTATTCAGGGATCAATAGGCAATGCGGGGCGGACGCTTTTCCCACATTTGGCCGCCTCTGCGCGCTGAAAGGGGAGGAGAGCTCCGTGCCGGCCATCTGCTCCCTGTCTTTCTGTGCAAGGCCTTGACGCGGTCCAGCACGGCTCTGATCTGACTCCAGTCCGATTGGAATGTGGCTGATCTGAGAGCCTCTCAAAGCTCTGAAAGTGAGTCAAAAGGAGATGCCCATTGTCCGGCGGGGCTGAAAGAAAATGATCACTTTAAAATTCATAACTCCCAGGTGCCTGCCATCTATTCATGGGAAAAACCCTCTGAACTTTCTCTTCATTAAAAGAGAGAGAGAGGGGAGTCTTGCTAAAAAGAGAGAAAAGGAAGTAGTTTGTGGGAATGTGCAGGGGATTTTCAGGCTAAACAAATGAGGAATTTGGAATTTTTGCACTTGTATCAAAAGGGCTGTGTAAGGAAAGGGGAAGCTCTTATTTTTTAAAAAGGGCAGGGAGGGGGGTGGGTGGGGGAATTGGGGGGATGATTGGGGGTGATTCCTTCCTGGGGCACTGTAGCAAATTAATAATTTTTTTCTCCAGGAAAATTAAAAAATCACCCTGACCTTTTTACTTTTATTACCTGAAGCTGAGAAAAAAAATTCTTTTTTTGATTCTGGACAGCATTCTTAGTTGATTTCTATTCTATTCTGGATAACATTCTTAGTCGATTTCTATTCTTATTCAACTGGGGTGCAGTTTGGGTGGGAGCTTAGGGAAGAATGAGAGTGGGAAATTCCTGAATAGGTACAAGACATCAATGGACACGAAAATGAAACTCAGATCTACCAGGTGTTTCTAGGGAGGGGTTTATTCAGCAGGATTACCTGCACCCCAAGATATCTGTCAGGAGCAGAGCTCTCACTGAGCCTCAATCAAAAGAGGAGCCATGAGGAGATAGTAAAGAAAAAAAAGTTTTTAAATCTCTGTGTCTAGGCAATTGAACATTCAGCTAAGTTCCAGGACTGCAGGGACCACAGGACTGTTGTATCGACTACTCTTGGCTGTTGGTCACTGTAGAAAACTGATATTGTATCAGAGACACTTAAGAATTCAGAGGATTTATGGGTTAATGAATTGAGAGCCAAACAAATGTATAAACAGGAAGACTTAAGTTCTATCTCTTGAAAATCTTATATCTTACAGATATTGACAAGGCCCCTAGAGGTTAGGTGGCACTGGTGATAAAGAACTT
Organism: Muntiacus reevesi; assembly: GCF_963930625.1. Lineage (NCBI taxonomy): Eukaryota > Metazoa > Chordata > Mammalia > Artiodactyla > Cervidae > Muntiacus > Muntiacus reevesi. Next base: position 38,857,788 of record NC_089268.1, read on the forward strand.
GCCTGCCAATGCAGAGACATGAGAGACGCAGGTTTGATTCCTGGGTCAGGAAGATTCCTTAGAGAAGGGCATGGCAGCCCATTCCAGTATTCTTGTCTGATGAAGTCCATGGACAGAGGAGCATCGGGACTGCAGTTGACGGGGTCAAAAAGAGTCAGACAGGCTGAGCAACTTAGCACAGAGGTTAAGTGATAGGCTCAAAGTCATAAAATGTGGGCTATAACCTTACCTGTGCAATTTTCTTTCTACTGCTTCATGCTACCTCTCTCAATGGGGAAAATTTCAAATTATTTTTGCTCAACTTTCCCTAATTAAAACATACATCAGTATTACCAACCTAAATAATATGTTTTTTTTTAAAATAAATTCATGAGGTCATAGGAAGATGATGAATACCAGTACTAATACCTAAAGAATAGAATATTGATCAAGCAAGGCCTTAATATCATACAGAAAATATTGCAAAGATGGCAGAACCTACTGGTGGAACAGGGTAGTAATGTCCTGTTGGACATCAATAACCAAATATAGGAAGAAGGAGGCAATCATTCATTCAGAGTCAAAAACCACCTCCTTGACAAGCCAGGAGTCAAAGGAAGTTAATGGCAGAAAGGAGATGGAAGAACCTAGAAAAAATTCAAATTCTGAAAATGAGAGAAGATATTTATATCAGTAATAATTGCAACTTGGATAAACCTCTTTGGCTATGATATTTCCACTGTGCGAAGCTAGGGGAAAGATATTTCTGACAGAATCTGTGTTGCTTCCCTAACAAAGAAGAGGCCACACCTTGACCATATTTTTTTTTCTAGAAGTTTAGTTTCAGTTTATTAAGGATCTTTGTTTTGCTTGACTTTTACTTTGTGGAAAAGTATTTTTAATTTTTAGGACAGTGGATGGGAACATAAAATACACTGAATAGAATTTTGACATTGTTTTTTTTAGTATTTTGACATTGTTTTTATAGTAGGTTGAAGTGAGAAAAAGCCGTCAAGGTCAATTGTAGATTTGTTCACTAATCCAATTTAATTCTTAAGTTATTAAACTGTCTACTCTATAGTTTATGTGGATAAAGTCAGAATTGGTGAGATATGGTTTGGGAAATAAAACTCATGAGATTACTCCAGAAAAAGTAAAAAAAAAAAAAAAATAGGTAAACCAATAAAAGAAATGAATTAAAAAGTTACCCACAATCCCCTTACCAGGGAAAACTACTGATAATTTTCAGAATGTATATTAGACAACAATAAAGTGAGATCATATTATTCATATTATCTTACATAGTATTTAAGTTGAAATTATAAACATTTGAACTACCCCCCCCCGCCCCCCCAAAAAGGCAGTTTACAAGTGGGTCAGCTTAAAAGCTTTTCACTTAGCAACATATTGCACATCTCTTTCCTTTTTGATAAATAGGCAACCAGCTCTACTTTTAATGGTTTCACATATGCTTTAGGAGCTATTTGAACAAGTATTCTCTGAAGGCTCTGAGAGTTTCAACTCTTTTCAAAATCAGATTGAGATCCACATGCAGATTTCATAGTAGAACTAACATGCTGCAGTGACCAACTGTTTACTTAAAAACGTAGTTGCTATTTTTTCCTCTCGTATTGAAATGATAACCCTCTTTCTACTGATGTGTAGAAAGCCATCACTGAAAGCCAGTCTGAGCCCACATTAATATGAGGAGGAGTATAGTTAATGCAGACGTGCCTTAAGAGTGAGACACACACAAGGACCTCCTATCCAGCACAGGGAACTCTGCCCAGTGTTACATGGCAGCTTGGATGGCAGGGGAATTGGGGAGAGAATGGGCGCATGTGTGTAGGTATGTACGTGCGTGTATGCATGTACACGGGTGTATGTATGTACATGTGTGTATGCATGTACACAGGTGTATGCATGTACACGGATGTATGTATGGCCGAGTCCCTTTGCTATCCACCTGAAACTATCACAACACTGTTAATCGGCTATACCCCAGTACAAAATAAAAAGTTAAAAAAAGAGAGAAAAGAAGGATGAGGCATACGAAGGTACCCAACTCAAACCATGACAATGACCACAAGCAATACACTTGAAAGCAATAGCAAAACCCTGAACAAACAAACCACCAAACTACAAACCATCAGTGAAGCACCATACTGAATTCAAAGGTGGGCCATTTCTTTAGTGGTTTTGAATGAGGAGAATGCAGTTGGAAGAACCACAGGGAAACAGCTTGATTCCTGGCTCTGTTATGATCTGTGGGCTATAATCCCCAAAGATTTAAGATTCCATTTCTTAGGGTGCTCTGACTCCCAGAGGAATATATGACTGTGAATGTGTTTATATTAACTTCATTTCTAGTCGTTCTTTTTTCTGTCAAATGCTGTCTGTGACTTGGTTAACATTGTTTTTCAGTACTTTTCCCACAGACTCTTATTAGGGCTAGAAATGCCCATCTTTTCTGTAGATGAGTGCATTAAAAAAAATTATTTTTTTTTATTTTCAAGGATCCTACAGGAAAATTTCCTCCCATTTAAAATTATCCAGGTTTTGAAACTAGTTTTTTATTTTTTTAAAAAAAAAAACGTGCCACTGTAATCACTTTATATTTGCTCAATCATCGGACTCAACTTTCTTCTCAATCCTTGTGTGCAAAGCTAATAAACAGAGAAGATTTTTAAAAGCCACAAAACAAAAGCAAATACATTTCAATGCTGTCCCACCCCTGCCCTCTCATTCTCACAAACACAGGACTTGTAGGGTTAGCTGATCTCTGGGTTTTATTATTTTTCCCTTTCTTTCTTTTCTTTTGAGGAAAAAAAAAAAAAAAACGCATGGAAAGTAAAAGTTTATTGGGGGCAAGAGGTTCAACGACTATTTTTCCCTCAAACAAATTAATCTTGTATAACCTGCATTTATAAAGGCTATTTTTAAAAAGAGGAGGAAATAATCATGGGGGCCTTATTTGGAACTCTTGTGGGTTTGAGTTCACATTTGCACCAGCCAGAGATTTTCAATTAGCAGCGCCTTAGAAAACAGGGACCCCTGCCTTTGTCCGTGTCCTGCGCAAGAAGAAGAGCAAATAGATTGGAAATGGTCTTATGGCTCGAGCTCCTGGGAAAATGTAACAGGTGTTACAGCTCAGCTGGGTGTGAGATTTATGAAAAAAAAAAAAAAAAAAAAAAAAAAAAGCCCACTCAGACTTTGCCCATAGAATTCTGCTTTCTAGCCAGGGCTTCAAGTAGGAAGAAACTAATGACTTCATTACCATCTCAATTCTGGGAAATGCCTGGTCCAGACCTGAATCATTAAAGGAAAGGTATAGCACTCTGGGTGACCTTGCAAGATCAAAATGTTATTTAGAGTGATTCCATTAGTCAGAGCCAGAAACCTGCAAGAACACACCCTTCAGGAATAACACTTTGGCCGTGAAATGAGAAAAACCAAAACCAAAATAAGCCCCGCCAGAAATAGGAGGAAGAAAGAAGGGAAAAAAAAAAAACATGTTCTGTAATCATTCTGCTGGACTCTTTGAAAAGCCCCCCCTTCCAGCACCTCTTCCCCTCACTCTGTGTTGTGACACATTAAATGGCTCTTGTCGCTTTTTCTCTTCCAGTGGATTATAATTGGGGGAGAAGTAGAAGCCAGGAATGATGTCAAAGTTCCAAGCAACAGAAGGTGAAATGAATCTCGTCAGTACTAATAGTACTTAATGGTACTAACAGTAGTAGTACTTAACTGGTAGCAATTAACAGTAAATTTTGTATTAGATAATTGCCTCTTTTATTAATCTGCGGTGGGAAAAACAGGGTACATGCGAGTCAGTCTCCTGTCCTGTTTAGCCTTAACAGTCCTCTGTAGCCATTATCTTGGGTTTTATTTTCCGTCGCTATTCCCCTGAAAAAAGATGAAGCTGGCCAGTGAAAATGCAATTTCAGTAACCTTCTCACTGTCTGTTTACCTCTAAATGCCAGTCCCCTAGTGGCGGATCCCCCACCCCCATATGACTCATTTTTATTATGCTCCCGCATGCTCTGCTTTCCAGAACATCTTTGAGAGAAAAAAGAAGGCAAAAGATTGTTCATAAGGCCAAAGTGTTCAAGCTTGTGAAGTTGCTTTAGGAAACCTTGGTGCTCGCTACTGAACTGCACTCCTAAGGAGATGAGCTTCATATTTAAACACAGTTTCTCTTGTAAAACATGGGGTGATACCTTCCTGCTAGATCTGAGACCCGTCAGGTCCTGGGGGACATTATGACCCTTCTACTAGAGCTAGGCATTAGGCTGGATTTTAATGACTCTGTAGACTTTAAAGTCCAATGGGATGACAGGGTTGAAGCAAAGTAAATTTGGATGACAGAGGGTAACAAATACTGCTGAGTGTGGCAAAATGGCCAATTAAGGGTTGCAGTCCTTGGTCATCACATATCAAACTAATGTCTGCCCATCATTGCAAGTATTAATTAAGGTTATACGGTAATTTGGGGCTTCATGTAGGGACCATGCAGGGGCCTATTTAGTGGTCGAGACAAATTGGGTATGATGTTTGGGATGTTACTTCATGATGAGGCCTCTAGATTAGAAATTTCCTGAAAGAAATGTTAGAAGAATATTTTGCCAAAGAACTATGTTATGTCTTACAGAGATTTACTGCTAAACCTATAACCTCTCTTGACTTCCCTTGTATATTTTACTTCTACTAGTTCTTTTTTTCAGTGTAAGCATGTTATGGATGAGAAGGTGTAAAATCTTACATGAGTACAATTTATTACTTATAAATTAATCTCACCAAGCTCTTCACACCTGTCCCTGGAGTAGATAAATGAGGAAACTAGGCTTAGAGAATTTGTTACTTAAGACCAGATCCAACTTGAACTCCTGAGGACAATCTGGTCTTTGTCACATTGGCCACCTATGGTTTTGATATAATCCGAAAATAAGTCTAAGCACAGTTTCACTCATGTATCTTTAATAAATTCTTTATGAAAGTGGAAACCCTTAAAAATTATTTTGCTTGCTATGCCTTCGACTCAGAAGCAGGGCTTTTAAGCTAGAAGATGGCCAGACTTGTGATTAAGTGTCTGCGTGTTAGTGCTTCATCAAACGCTTAAAGATTTGATGCCACATATGAACAATAGGATCTCTGGCTTCAGTGGACAAGGAATAAGGGAGAGAGAGGCTAGGTAGAGGGAAATATTTTGACTGTAACAGAAAATCCTGAGGATATCCTACTGGAAAATGCGCCCTGTAGATGACCACTGCCACTCGATTTTTCCCACCTCTGGCTATGAAATGAAACATCCTGGGTGCTCAGTAAATAATCAGGAGCATCGGGAAATTTGATCTAAAATATTTGCTGACTTAAAGCTACACAGGGTTAAATGCTCTGGCTTTGGGTTGCAAAATCCCCCCATGGAAGAAAAGGTGCAGGAGTTTGGACAACTTTTGAAGCTGCTGAGAATTGTGGAGCTCTCGATAAATTGCTGTTGTGGCAATTGTTTAGTCACTAGGTCATGTCTAACCCTTTTGCGACCCCATGGACTACAGCCCACGAGGCTCCTCTGTCCATGGGATTTCCCAAGCAAGAATACTGAAGTGGGTTGCCATTTCCTTCTCCAGGGGAACTTCCCAACCCAGGGATTGGCATTGGCAGACGTGTTCTTTACCACTGAGCCACCAGGGAAGCCCATGGATAAATTACAGATGGAAAAAAAAAAAAAGTTCTGCCTCCCCCTGCCCCCAAAAGGGAAAAAAAGACTTAAACAGAGCTAGAAAAGTTGTTATTCAACCTGAGATAAAATTTGGCTTATAGAATTAATGAATTAGGGTCCTAACAAAATAGCAGTAATAATTGCCTTTTTTTTTTTTTTTTAATGTTTGCAACATTCCTGGCACTGCATTGCTGCGTGCCAAGTTGCTTCACTCATGTCCCACTCTGCGACTCCATGGACTGTAGCCCACCAGGCTCCTTTGTCCATGCGATTCTCCAGGCAAGAATACCTGAGTGAGTTGCCATTTCCTTCTCCAGGCACTGCATTAGCACAAAGAAGGTAGAGATGCATTAGCACAAGGAAGGTAGAGATGAAGAAGATATTCCCTGGGCTTCCCTGCTGGCCCAGTGGTTAAGATTTTGCCTGCTAATGCAGGGGACATGGGTTCGATCCCTGATCTGGAGGGATACCACAAGCCACAGGGCAGCTGAACCCGCGAGCCACAAGTACCGAGCCCATGTACACTAGAGCCGGTACGCCGCAACAAGAGACGTCACCTCAATGAGAAGCCGGCACATCCCAACTAGAGAGTGGCAGTTGCTTGCTACAACTAGAGAAAGCCTGGATGCAGCAACGAAGACCCAGTGCAGTCAGAAATAAATAAATACATAAATATTAGAAAAGAAGAAGATACCCGCCCCTGCCTTGAAGGAGGTAAATGACAGAACATTTGTTGAAGTGTTAAACATGGCAGCACGAAAGAATAGCTTTTCATTTTCTCTCGGGATGAGTCTCAGATTGGCTTTTTCAGATCAGCTTGCAAAAGCTCAGATACCTATCTTTGGGCTCAGAGACTTGAGGAGGATTTGTTCAAAATAAACGTGCAAAGAATAAAACATTAAGGAGACGGGCATGAGATGTGGGCACCATTCCTGTTCCACCTAATTTTTTGGACCAGTCAAAGCATCTTTCTAGTTCATTGTAAAGACCATGCATCTGACTTACAGAGTAAGCTGTCTTTGCATGAGAGTCACCGGACCATTTCACAAAAGCAGAAACAGTATCAGTGTGAGATTCTTGACATTTTTATTCTTGCTAATGATATGCTAAGTATTAAGTAGTAGGAAATGATGCTGCTGGCCACTTATCAGGATGGCATTATGGTTTTTCAAAGAAAGCTTTTTTTCTTAAAAAAAGATATTACTTGATTTTCAGCTGGCATGTCCAATGTGAGTTGGTTTTTTTTTAGACATTGGCAGAATCAGGAATTGTGCTATGTTATTATTAGATGTTATTTCTAGGTTGGAATTTTGGTGACATAATATGATCAGAGTGTTTGCCATCTATTTTTTTCTGTATGCTTATTTTATCCTCACTTGCCAAAATAAATGGTGAAACAACAAAATCAGACTGCAGTTTTATTCCAGGATCCATTTTATATTTGACATAACTTTTCTACATTTAATATTAGCTCAGATAAGGAGGCGTGATGATAAAATTACTTCATATTTACACAGTGCTTTTTCCTCTGAGGATTACAAAGTAGACATTTGAAAGGCTTATGAAATTTACATTCCTCTGCAGGTGTAGTGCACTGCTATTATCCCATTTCACAGATGGGTAAGCTCTAGAGTGCAGGCTCAATAGCTATGGTGCTTGGACTTAGTTGCTCTGTGGCATGTGGGATCTTCCTGGATCAGAGGTCCAACCTATATTCCCTGCATTGACAGGTGGATTCTTAACCACTGGACCACCATGGAAGTCCTGGTTGTTTTCTTAAAATGACAAAAGTTAAAAAAAATTTTTTTTCATGAATTAATAGGAGGAAATAAATTCCTTTAATAGAAAGAAAAAAATTATTTCTATATGTTTTTAAATTTTCCATTTTAAAACCATGACAAGATGGTAAGGAGAGTGATAAATCACACTCTCTTACTTGGTCAGTCACATCATTAATTATTCAAAGCTCTCAAATGTTGGAGAGGTTTGACCATCCCAATACATTTCTATTGCGCTTCGTATTTCCAAGGTTCTGAATACCTCAGAACAAGTGATTGTCGAGGACAAGAAGGTGGGGGAAATGGGGGGATGTTGGCCAAAAGTGCAAAGTGGAACTTAGGTAGGGTGAATGAGTCTAGAGATCTGATATACAGGATGATGACTATAGTTAATATTACTGTACTGAATTTTGAAAATTGCTAAGAGAACAGATTTCATGTACTCTCATCACACATGAAAATGGTAACTTATGTGGGGAGAAAATGTGTTAATTGCCCTGAAAAGAGTAAACATTTCACTATGTATGTCAAATCATATTGTACACCTTAGATAAATGCAATTTTTGTTTAAAAATTGGTCAGATACAGGAAATCTTTTAAAAGTATGAGATCTTCTGTATCCAGATGCAAATATGCATACCTTGTTTTTACCTGCCTATGTGCTTCTCCTTGGAACTGTAGGGATACTAATAATTCAGATGTTTGTGGAGGAGAAACTGTCACTAACTTTGTGTTTTACCCAAGTAAACTAAGCTTTGCTTGAGTGATTTTTTTTGGATCAGTTTTCTAAGGTTATTACTGAAATAATAACTCATTCCCATGTCTGGAGGTGGGCCCAATTCTTCCATTCATTTGCCTCATTTCCTATGTATGGCTATTTAGTATAGACTGAAGAAAAAGACTTAGTCTGAAAATAACAAATTCAGAATAGCAGATTCTAGAAAGTAACAAAAAGTCATAATAATGGAAATTCAGCAGTATGGTTTTAGAGACATGTGAAATGCAAGACATTTTGATGGAAGAAATGCAAGACATTTTGATGGAAGAAATGCTCAGATTTATGTGAATTAATGTGAATTTTGCTGAGGACAAGGTTGGCAAAGGAAGTCATCTTAGAGCGCCCCCATTGATGATGAAGAGTAAAGAGTCAGTCTCATACACACTGTGAAACCACATTGTGTACGGGAAGAACACACAGCTTGCAACTGGGTGATACGCAGTGTAAGTCCACCTTTGTACTCACTAGCTCTGTGATCCTGGAAAGGTGCTTGCTTTTCGTGAACCTGGGAAATATACTTTTCTTCTGAACCATATTTTTCATCTCTAATCAGGGAAAATAATTCCTATTTACCTGAGAGGGACTGAGGGAATTGTATTGTACTGTGATGTACTGTATGAAATGTGTTTTTATTACTGTATTATTTTGGGTTCAGACTTGAGAACTAGGTACCAAAAGATGCCAGGTAATTAAAGTTTGCTACCCAATGTGGAAAAATGATTTTATTTCAGTACATTTTATAGTTTGCATATTTTTCACATAGCCAGCAGATTGTTTAGTACCTACTTACCAATAATTGCTTCATCTGGAATGGAAAAATGAAAATTTATCCTTCAGATTTGTAGATATCTGTTTTTCAGGAGGAGAAAACAGGATTGGCTCCTGATAACCGAGAATTATCTGGAGTTTAGGAGGGCTCTTGTTATCCTGGCATCACTAAGCCCTAGCTGGTCTCCTAAGCAGGCATTTTGAGAACTCATAAACTGATGTGTGCAGAGAAATGTGAACAATATTATCCGTAAACTTTTAACCTAAGTAAATGTAACACTTTATTCCAATCTATTTGAAAGATGTTTCTTCTCTATACCAACGAGTGGGAAAGAAGGGGCTAATTTTTTTTGAGGGGGGGAAGGCAGTGAAGTTCTTATCTCTTTCCTCCAAAATACCATGACATTAAAATTTTAATTTTCTTGGTATATTTATCACATTCTGCTTTGAATTCTAGTTATCCCAGTAACTGTCTTTTCATCCCCATTAAGTTCACTGGCTCAATGGACATGAGTTTGAGAAACTCCGGGAGTTGGTGATGGACAGGGAGGCCTGGCGTGCTGCGATTCATGGGGTCACAAAGAGTCGGAACACGACAGAGCGACTGAACTGAACTGAACTGAACTGAAGTTGACTTTGTCTCATGGATTCAGACAGTTGTTTCTCTACACCTTAACAACTGTAGGACCTTGAGCTACTTAAATTCTTTGAGTTTCAGTTTCTCCATCTGTCAAACAGGGATAATATTTCCAAGCTTAAAATGTCATGTGTTAGTTGGAGTAACATATGTAAAATATGGTACATGGTAGTCATTTAATAAATAATCAATTTTTTTTCCAAAAAACAAACCACGTTATATTTATATCTTCCATAGTGCCTCAATCATAGTAGTTATTTAATAAAGTTTTGTTAAATCAAAGAATGGCAGTGATTTACAGTGATCCCCATCAGCGCAATGAACATCTTCCTTGCTGGGGGAATTGGTCTGACTGCACTGACTTCTACCCTTCCCGGCTCCGTGGACACTCTCGATTTGACCATCCAGTTTTCAGTGAAGACTTGGACACAGCTGGCGCCCTTGAAGCAGAACGTGGAGGAAAACTGCTCAATCTTCTGGGACTGGACATCCCCAAACAGCAGTAGGGACCTTCTGAAAATGTCACGTAACTATTGTTGTTCAGTCGCTCAGTCGTGTCCGACTCTTTCACGACCCCGTGAGCAGTAGCCCTCCAGACTCCTCTGTCCGTGGGATTCTCCAGGCAAGAATACTGGAGTGGGTTGCCGTTTCCTTCTCTAGGGGACCTTTCCCAAGTAACTATTGGAAGTGGGGAAAACAGAGCACACTCACCAAATGACACAGACTCCAGCATTGTCTGGAAGAAGACCCGAGAGGGACTTGGTTCAAGTTTGCTTACATGAATCCAAGTCTGGACTCACCATTCACCACTAAATATGCTCCAAACCCTTATAAAAGCACAGTCCTCTAACACCGTACAAGAGAGACTTTTAAAACCCACCCTTTTAACAACTTTAAAATATACTAAATATACTAAACTGCATAGTTACCATGCTGTACATTACATACCCAGAACTTATTTACTTTATAACTGGAAGTTTGTACCTTTCGACCATCTTCACCTATTCCCGACCCCCCACCAAATCCCACCCCTGAGTAACCATTAATGTTCTCTTTGTTTCTGTGAATGGAGTTTTCTAGATTTCACATATAAGTGAGATACTGCAGTGTTTGTCTTTCTCTACCTTATTTCATTTAGCCTAATGCCCTCCAGGTCCATCCATGTTTTTGAAAATGGTGGGATTTCTTTCTTTTCTGTGGCTGAATAATATTCAATTGTGTATATATATGTGTGTGAATATATGCCTTATCCATTCAACTGCTTATGGACACTTAGGTTTTTTTCCATGTCTTGACTATAGTAAATAATGTTGCAATGAACATGAGGATGCAGATATTTCTTTGAGATACTGATTTCATTTCCATTGGGCATATTCTCAAAGGGAAGAGGGACTGCTAGATCAACTGGTATTTCTGCTTTTAGTGTTTTGAGGCACCTCCACCCTGTTTTCCATAGTGGCTATATGAATTTACATTCCCATCAACAGTGCACAAAAGTTCCTTTTTCTCCACATCCTCGCCAACACTTGTTATCACTTGTCTTTTTGATGACAGCCATTCTTACAGGTCTGAGGTGATATCTCACTGTGTGTCGATTTTCATTTCCCTGATGATCAGTAATGTCAAGCACATTTTTCACGTATCTGTAGGCAACTTGTATGAGTTCTTTTGGATATTATTCTCTATTCAGGTATCAGTTCAGTTCAGTTGCTCAGTTGTGTCCGACTCTTTGCAACCCCATGGACCACAGCACGCCAGGCCTCCCTGTCCATCACCAACTCCCGGAGTTTACTCAACTCATGTCCATTGAGTCGGTGATGCCATCCACTATCTCATCCTCTGTCGTCCCCTTCTCTTCCTGCCTTCAATCTTTCCCAGTATCAGGGTCTTTTCCAATGAGTCAGCTTTTCGCATCAGGTGGCCATCAAGTGTTGGGATTTCAGCTTCAGCATCAGTCCTTCCAATGAATGTTCAGGACTGATTTAATTAAATTGGGATATTTAAAACATGGTGTCAATTGAATGAGACCATAATGTCACCCCTCTTCTCCACATTGGGCCACATTCTGAGAAACAGACCATCAAATGTGTAGGTGAAGGACGGGAGGGAGTATTCATCTGGACAGAAATACATTTTAGTGAGTACATTTAGTAAATACATTTAGTGAGTGAATCAACAGAAACTAGGGGCAAAGGAAAAGAACCGGAGCAGTCAGAACAGTGTCGGAGGCCCTGCACACATTATGGAACCTTGATTACTTGCCACCTGCTAGGATGACGGGAAGACAGAAAACTGGTTTTTTTATCTTGATTCTGCATATACAAAGACACTCCCTGCTGGTTTGTTTACTTCTTTAGCTTTGTCCTTAAACTGCAGACCAAGATGATTTTTTCCCCCTAAATATGTAATTTTGAATTAATGCTGTCTGTCCCCATTCCAAATTGGCTCCCATTTCCGCCCCCCCCCCCATATCCTCCAAACACCTCCACCAATCTTTATCCTGCCCTATAGAAAAATAAACACAAAAATGGGCTTGCACTATATTTAGAAAGTCTGATTTATAAAAAAGATCAGTAATTGTATCTGGTTGTATTGTTCCCCAGACCACACTCACCTCCTCTGCCACATTTAGAGGTCAGTCGGAGGGGAGAAGGTGTCATCCACAGAAGTGGAGTTGAGGTGCCGATGTGCACACAGCTGCAGCCCCAAGCACTGATGGGATCCTGAAGCTGGAAAGGGGACGAACTTGGTTGGAAACAAAGCTGAATAGGAAGTGTTGATCACACTGCAAAATAGCCAGTATGTCCAAGTGGTCAAAATGAGTATTTCTAGTCTATTTTAAGTGCATTTTTATGGCTTACAATTTTAAAAATTAATTAATTTTTATTTTTGGCTCTGCACTGGGTCATGGCTGCCACACGGGCTTTCTCCAGTTGCGGCAAGCAGGAGTCACTCTCTAGCTGTGGTGCGCGGGCTTCTCATCGCCGTGGCTTCTCTTGTTGCGGAGCGCGGGCTCTAGGGGCACGGGCTTCAGTAGTTGTGGCGAATGGGCTTAGTTGCACCATGATATGTGGGATCCTCCCGGACTAGGGATAGAACCTGTGTTCCTTGCATTGGCGGGCGGATTCTTAACCACTGGACCACCAGGGAAGTCCCACTGGTTCACAGTTGTTATCTAATCATTGTGTATTACCAGATGGTTGGAATTTCAGGTCAAAAGGAGAAGTAGCTATGCCTCAGTAGAATACACCATTGCAGAGATCATTTAAACAAGCGCATCCCTTTTAAAGCTTCTAGAATGAGAGATCACCAATTATCTATTATCTATCTATATCTCTATATCTCCATCTATGTGCTAATATATAACTATATATGTACCTGTTTACACACACACACACACACACACACACACACACACACGTAACGATAGCGTGGGACTATGTCTTTGAATTGCATTTCTCTCATGCCTTTTTACTTGGTCACTTTTCCCCCAGTCCTGGACTAAAGGAAATCATTTTGAAGAAAAGAAACTCTTCATCTTTCCTTTGAATTCTAGCAAGAATCTTGTTTTGAAGCAGAAAAGTCACTTAATTTTTTTTCCCTCTGAATTCGATATTCTGACTGTCATGAAACCCTTGTTTAGTAAAGGCAAAAATTGCACCTACCTCAATCTTGGCTGTTTGTTCACTGTTTTTAGATGGAAATCGAGGTAAAAGTTTGGATGGAATTTGAGCAGACTATTTGACATGCTATGTATTGTCCTGCTCATTAGTTTGTGCTTGAGTAGACAGCCTGCCACTCTCCACAAGCCACGGGCACATTGGTATTTTGTTGTGTGGATTATATTTATGGGAGCCTTTCTGAAACTCTCTTAGCAGTTTGAAAGCATAAATCCATATTTTAAAATTTTGGATGATTTCTTCTACTTAATAACTGCCTGACCACTGATTGCTTTTATTTTTTTCTGCTATTCAAACAGACTTTTCACAAGAAGAAGCCAAGTTTTAAAAAAATGACACAAAAATGATTACACAAACAGCAAAAGAACATATGTGGAGCATTTCTACAAAAATGTCACTGTTAAGAGTTTCATTACAATAAAATAGATGTTTTTCCCCTTCACCTACTGAGACACTAGCAGTTTGGGTCTCCTGAATTATATTATGTTTGATAGCTTCCTATTGCATTAGTGAATTTCCATTTGGTTATAAAAAAATTTCCTGATAAAGCACCATTATTTCTGTGGCTATGAGGCAAAGCATAATCTGATTATGTAGCTACTTTTATTATAACTGTAGCTAATGTGATAGTATACACCATATTATTACAGAAACGCTTTGTGGTGTTTTCACTTTTGGAAAAGGGCAGACAGGCTTAGAGAAAGAACAACAGGAGGGACGAGGGATATTTGAACAGAACAGCAATGTATGCCCTTAAAAAGCAAGTCGGCTCCACAGTTGTATCATGCAATTTGTTCTCCCAGGAAGAATGAAGAAAAGAGGGGCTGTTCCCCTTCCTCACAAATCGGGACGACACACCCTGTGTATGAAATCAGAAATCACCTGTCTCATGTTTAGGAGGATACCCAACAGTGGAGATAAGCAACGGGAGATGAGATCATTAGGGCAGACTTGCTATCTCGTTTAGACTGAGTTTACATCAAAGCCATTCAATTCCAATCCATATGTTGAGCCCCTATGAAGCAAAAGTACTATGCCAATGGTGCGGATACAATGGTGGAAAGACCATGATCCCTATTGTTAAGTGGTGCACATTGTTTAGTAATTACAACACAATGTAGTGGGAGGTGTGTAAATTAATAATTATTCAATGTAACAAGTGATATAAAAGAGATATCGATAAGGTCTGTTGAAGGTTGAGTAGGAGTACCAGACGGATGAGATAGGAGTATGTTGAGCAGAAGGGAAGAGGTGGGTGTGGGTAGAATCAGGTGCAGAGGTATTGGAGGGTCACTGGTTAAGGCCAGATGTGAAGGACATGACATGCTCTGAAATATATTCTGGAATTTATCCCATGGCAAGGGTGAAGGAGGTGGTCCCCAAAGGAGCAGCAATAATAACTCAGATTTATGTTTTGGAAAGATGTCTCTGCAAATAGAGTGCAGGACAGATAGGAGCGATAAATAACTGGAAAGAGGAGGATCAGAGAAGAAGGCTGTGAACCAACAGTGAAGTAACTCACAGGATTTGAGGGATGTGCAGGTTTGCTATTTGTGTTTAAGCCAAAATCAATTGAATGACTGAGGGAAAAGGTGAGATTCAAGGGAATTGAGTTGTGTGACTAGATAACTGGTCAGCCCCATTAATGGATAAAGAAAAATCTTGCTAATGAGTTTGTTTGAGGATACTTTAACTTTGAGATCACTTTCAGAATATCCAGGTGGACTTGTCCAGCAAGCTCAAGAAAGATACCAAACTTCTGAGTTATCAGTATATTAGCAGGAGTTACAGTTTGGGAAACAAATAACATATGGAAGAAAGAAATGGAAGGAAATATGGATGATGACAGTCTGGGAACACTCACCTTCAGAGGCCATAAGGAAAAGAACTAGAGAGGAGGACCAAGAATAAGGGGTCAGGGGGAGAAGGACAGAACATAGGAAAAGGTGAAATAGTGGTTTGGTGAAGAGAGTTCCCAGATGGAAGGAATCAGTTGTGTCAGAGACCCCTGGGAAATCAAGAAAAATAAAGACAAAAAGTCCTAAAGAGGACCAGCTGGGAGGGATCAGAGACTGTGGAGACAAACTACTTTCTCTGAAGCTTGGCTCCCACCTGGCACCCGTGGTAAAAAACCCACCTGCCAATGCAGGAGACGCAGGAGATATGAGAGATGCAGATTCAGTCCCTGGGTAGGGAAGGTCCCCTGGAGGAGGGCCTGGCAACCCACTCCAGTGTTCTTGCCTGGAGAATCTCATGGACAGAGGAGCCTGGCAGGCTATGGTCCATAGGGTTGCACAGAGTTGGACATGATTGAAGTGATTCAGCACACATCTACATACAGGCAAAAGAATGATAAGAGATACAGTGAGGGTAAGGAACCTTTGTAACTTGCTGAGAGCTGAGCAAGGCTGTGTACCAAGGAAGAGATAAATGTGCAGAGAAGATATAAGGATTAGCTTTGGACTTGGAGAAGGAGGGTACTCATGTGAAGGTAGAATGGAAAGGAGGTGTGTGATGGGGTTAACACACCTGTAAGGCTAGGCTATCTGTCTCAATCCACTTGTATGTGAACGTTTGCATCTGTGGCTGCAGACTGATTAATCATCTTATGAAAGAGTATCATTGTTCACAACAGTCTCTAAGTGAGGGGTATGTCAAGGTCATCACAAACTCATCAGGAATGTTACAATGATGACAATAACAGAACCTGCAAACCAAAGCCTCTTAACACATACTGTACTTTTTATGTGTTAGCACTGTTGTATTATCTTAGTGTACAAGAAATGAAAACAGAGTGATAAAATTGAATTAACAGATAACCTCATTGCTTGAAGTTTTATTCTACCTAACCTTCAGCAAAAAAGAGACTAATGTTCACAGAAAGAAACTTTGCAAAATTTCCTTCCTTAGTCACTCTCTACACTGAAAGTCCTAGGTAGGTATTATAAAATGTTATTGAACATGATACCCCAAGGCACAGAGAAATACTGAATCATTAAAGAGAGATCAAATTATGCTCTATTTCCTACACAGTAAGGAAAGAAGGGCTAAGCATTTAAAGATTTTCAGTGGAGTTAGAATACAAAGTATTTGTTTGGTTGACCTCAGGTTAAGCAGAAAATAAAATTTATCAGAACTTCTCATTTCCACCATTCTCTGGGCACTCCAGTTAATTTAACTTTTGTATATGGAAACAGTACACAGTTGATTTTTATTCTACCATGGAGAAATTATACTTGGTTACAGGTATGAACTGTCTAGATTTAAAGCACAGAAATGTTTTCATCCCTGATCATAAATCTTTTCGTAAGTTTTATCCAATTCACTTAGAATCATTGAAGATGTTTCAAAGGAGACAGTCTGTCATTGACACATAAGATAATCTCACTCAATGAGATTTTTTTTGGGGTAGGGGGAGAATGAAAATCATGTGTTTGATTCCAGAAAACTGAAAGGCAAACCCCAACCAACATGATTATGCCACCATTTTTGCTTAGAACCATAAGATTGCTGTAGTTAATCTTCTTCTTCTTCTTTTTTTTTTTTTTTTTACGTTTAGATGTTTAGACTTTGGATCCATAGTGACAAATACTTTGGGGAAAAAACTTGACCTAGAAGTAAGTATTGTTTTATTAATCTCATTTATATCAATTGGAAAATTCGGGTATTTTACCCTGTTGAAGGATGGTCTCCAAGTAAAGGATTTCTGGTTTTGAGACTGTATGGGATATCAAAAAGACTTTAGTTTGGATCCCAACAGTTACGTGTATGAAAACCCAAAACTCTCAAAATCTTGTTTTTTCTAATTTGTGAAACAGGTATAATAATACCTATCTATATCACGGGGTTATTATATGGCTTACTATTAAAATACATAAAACACCAGTCACATAGCACATAGTATTCAATAAATGTTAGGTGTTATTTTTAGCATGTTAGCTCTTTTATGGACCAGTAGCAATCACGGAAATGTTACCTTTTACAAGGGGAATAGTATTTTGTGTCAAATAAATAAGGATTTGGAAATGTCTGCAGAAATGCAACCTTAAAGACCATGATGTTTCTAGTTCTGGTTTCAGCTCTGCTGTAGGACATTGACAAGTCCTTCACCTGTTTGGACCTCAGAGTTCTTATCTAAAATGCAAAGTGTTTGTCTAAGATGAACTTCAAGGGCCTTTCAGATTTAAGATGCTATGTGTCTATATTCTTTGTATTTGGCCTAAATTTTCCAATTTGGGGCTACGTTTCTTGGATCATATCCTTCAGCTATCGAAACATCTCCCATCTTAAAATAATTTTCTTCTATGCCCAGCAGTCATCCCATTTCTCTTAGCAAAACTCCTTGAGAGACTTGTCTGTCTTGGTTGTCTCTCCATCCTCACTTTTCATTCTGACTTAAACCTTCTCTCCTTGGTCTCCTGCCCACATATTTTGCTGAAACTGCCCTTGTCATAGTTGACAGTGATCTCCATCTTGCCAAGTCTTGTGGTCAATTCTCTATCTTTATTTTGCTCATGTGACTTAGTTAACTGTTCCCTCCCACTTGAAAAAAATTGTTTCTCTCATCTTCCATGTACTGCACTTTCAATTTTCTCCTGCTCACTGGACAGTAACCCCTGCTGACTTTTTTTCTTCTCAGTCTCTAATCTTTAGAGACTAAAGATTAGACTCTTTAATCTAAACAAAGAAATCTAACTAAAGAAAGACTAAAGCCCTCATAGAAATAAAACATGAGCTACCTATGTGATTTAAAATTTCCCAGTATTTAATTTCTACATTAAAAAAGTAAAAAGAAATGGGCAAGACCAATTATAATAACATATTTTAATTAACACAATATTCCCAAATATCATTCCAATAAGTAATAAATAATGAGATATTTTAATAATTAATGAGATAGTTTCTGTTCTTTATATATATACTTAACCTTCACAATCTGATGGGCATTTTGCACTTGAGTGTGTTTCAGTTTTGAGCAGCATATTTTGAAGTTCAAAAGCCACTAGTGGCTATTAGTGACCACCATGCTGGGTGGTGCAGCGCTAAATGCAGGAGTGGCTCAGCACTCAGTCCTGAAGCCACGTGCAGTCTTTCTGGACCTAGGTGAGCATCTGTTACCAGTGTGTCTGTAAGTATTTGTCGGGTGCATGATACGGGCCAGGCTACTGTGTTCTAGGTAGCAGGGGACACAATAGTGAACAAAACAGTCATAAATCCCCACCCTAATAGAGCCTATTTTCTAGTAAGAAAGAGCAGACACTAAACAATATAACTGAGTTTAGTAAATGGCAAAATAGAAGGTGAGAAGTGCTATGGCAGAGACAGAGGGGTGGTCAAAAAGAGGAAAATGAAGTTAGAGAGGCAAAGAAGGGGTCAGATGATGTAGGACTTTTGTGTGTGCTATTGAAAAAACTATGACTTTTATCACCTTGAGCTGAGGAACCATTAGAAGGCTTTATACAAAGAAACACGTGATAGAATTCAAACTGTGAAGATGCTTTTGGCTGCTGTTTTGAGAATACACAATAGAAGGTCAGGGGAGAAGCACTGTGACCAGATAGGCAGCTGCTGCAACAATCTGAGCTGGAGAGGACAGTGGCTTTGATCCATTACCTGAGGAAGTAGTGAAAAGTTATCCGGTTCAGGCCAGATATACCATATAAATATGGGAATCAACACATGTCTACTTTGTCCAATGGGGTAACTACTGGCCACATATTGCTATTTAAATTAAAGTTAATTAAGATAAAGTAAAATAAAAATTCAGCTCCTCAGTGACACCAGCTGTATTTCAAGGGCTCAAAATCCACTTGTGGTAAACGTTACTGCAGTAGACAGTACTGCTATAGAACATTTTCCATTCTCGATGAAAGTTCTATTGGGCAACATTGATACAGATGACATTTAAGAGTTTTATCTTCCTGTCTCAATCAACTGCCTGCTAGCTGTCTCCACTGAATAATTAGATTATTGTTATACTAACAGATGTCCAATAATCATCGAATACACAACATGGTCAATATTCTTGATTCCAGTCTTCATCTCTCTGTCTACTTCGACTTCACTTTTGCCATTCTGATAAATGCGATCACCATCTATACTACTGTACCAACTGCGAGGTCATTCCTCATTTCTATCTTTCTCTCCCCACCCACCTCTGTCACTTCTAATCCATTAGCAGGTTGATTTGCTTCTACCTCCAAGACACAGCCTGAGTGTGACTGCCTCTTAGCATCTGCACTTCTATCACACCATTTTTCACTCAACAAATGAGATGGCTTCTAAATTAGTGTTTTTCAACTCTTATAATACAGTAGAGTCACCCAGGCATTTAGAACCAAGACAAAGCAACGATAAACAATGCCTGGTTGCTACCACATGCCCACAGGTGGGACTTAGCTTTACAAAAGCTTCCCAGAGGCAAGGCAGACCACTTTTACTTTGTCTTCCTTCTCCATTTCCCATTGTCCATTCACCACATAAGAGGCAGAGTGACCTTTCTAAATAATAAACCAGATCATGTTACTCCCTTGCCTGGAACTTTCTCAGGATCTCTCATTGTTCTGAAAAGAATTCGGAGCTCCTGACCCTCTAAAATCAGACCCAGAATGCTCCTCCAGCCTGCTTTGCTTGGCAAACCCCAGTGATCGTCACTTCCTCTGGGAGGTGCTCTGTGCATCTTATCTGAACCAGCCCTCCTCTCCTTTCCCAGCACCTTTCTCAATCACTCTTCTTCCCAATTCCCTGATTTATTTTCTTTTTGGAATCTACTGCTTTCTGAAATTGTTACCAAATGCAAGTTCGTGTGCCCAACACATGTGAGGCAAAATGTCAGAGTTTGGAGCAGAGAAAGGTTTATTGCAGGACCATGCAAGAAGAAAATGGGTTCATGTACCCCCAAACACCAAACTCCGGAAGGGTTTTAGCAAAGCAGTTTTAAAAAATCAGGTGAGGGAGGGAGGTCACAGAGTCTGTGATCATTTGGTGTACGGTTCTCTGATTGGTTGATGGTGAGGTAAAAGGGTGGTTAACATTATCTGCCTGTAGGTCTAGAGGCTGTTGTTAGTAATTGGGCTTCCCTGGTGGCTCAGATGGTAAGGAATCTGCCACAAGCGGGAGTCCTGGGTTTGACCCCTGAATTGGGATGATCCCCTGGAGAAGGGAATGGCTACCCACTCCAGTATGGTTTAACATTATCTACCTATAGGTCTAGGGGTTACATGCTCATGATCATCAAGTTGTCAATTTCTTCCATTTGGTGGTAGTTTTTAGCATATGAAAAACTCAGAAAAAAAAAGAAAAGAAAAACTCAGAAAATATGCATGAGGTACTATTATCTGGGTACCTAAGAGAGTAACTACAGCAGAGGATATGGGGGAGAGGTCTGTCCAGGGAGGCTCCGTAGGTTTCTGCTTGGTTACACAATGATCATATTTAATACTTTTCTGATCTGTTGTTTATCTCCCAGACTAGAACATATAGTCCATGAGAACAAGGAACTTTCATCTATTTATCGCCAACGTTAAAACAGAACTTGGCAATGAATAAGTATCTTTGAATGCCTCCATTCAGTTCCTTCATTTTCAGGGAAAAGACAGTGATTACAATGATCATAAAAATGTACATAGGAACAGCTATGACTTACAGAGTGCTTACCCTGTGCTAGGCACTGTGTTTATTTCAATACACCCATTTTGCAGATAGGAACACTGGGTTTTAGAAAGGCAGAGTAACTTGATTGGGACTGAAACAGGGTGAAGGGGGCAGAGCACAACCTTTAAAAGAATGACATAGCCATGAGACATGACAAAACCTGGTTAGAACCAATCAGGACCAAGATGGTGGAAGATTTGGTTTCCAGTGGACCTGGAGCATCATCATATGCTCACTGAAATCTCCGCCCCTTCCCGTGAAATAATCCTCCCATTCATTAGCTTATGAAATTGTGTGTGTGTGCTAAATTGTCTCAGTTGTCGACTTTTTGCAACCCTATGGACTGTAGCCCACCGGGTTCCTCTGTCCATGGGATTCTCCAGGCAAAAATACCGGAGTGGGTTGCCATTTAATTACCCCGCTCATAAAAACTAGCCACACCATATTTCAGGGACTCCCACCTCCTCAGTTGGCTCAAACTCTGTCTGTGGGGTGTATTTCTCTCTAAATAAATCCACTCCTTACCTATCACTTTGTCTCTCACTGAATTCTTTCTGTATGAAACATCGAGAACCTCAGACTCATCAGGAAGAGGGCCACCAAGGTAGTAAGTATGAGAAGCCACATCTGGAGCTGGGATCATTCTGAGACCAAGGGCTTAAGTCTCAACGAACAAACCAAAAACCAAAGTTGTGACCATTTAATAAATAAATGGCACCTGATGCATTTCAGAGACTTGTCAAACATTGGTACTTAGTTGATGACCAGGAAAAACAATACACTTCATCTCCTGTTCCCATACAGACTATGGGTCACTGTTGCATCCTTTTTGCCTCCTTAAAGGACTCAAGTGCTGGCCTGCATTCCTCTTTTCGCCAGTTATTTTGTGCAACATGCAGTTCTGGCCTAAAGAATTCCATCTCCTAGCAGCTACCAGGGTTACTTGCAGCCTCAATGATCTTCCTTTGAGAGAGGGAAAAAATCCCTTAACTCTGTAACACAGCCCAGCGATGCATGAGAAGCCTTTGTCAAACCGTAGCTGGGGGAAAAAAGGAAAATAAAAATACCGTTCTCCTTTGGAATGTCTCCTAGGACTGGTGAAAAATGCTAATTTTGACAATAGCAGAGTCATTTAAAATTCAAGGCCTCTTTCAGTTAAATTCGAAATGAGATTAAAAGGAGAAAATAATGATATTCTTGGAATCTAGCAGCATCTTATCCTGTCCAGCTCGGCCCTCCTGGTGCAGGATGCCCTCTTGTTCCTCCAGGAATGATTTCCCTTAACTCACCCTGGTCAAGCTTTCGTTCCCTTGGAAGGCAGAGGGCTGCAGGCTTTTCTGGATTCCCTGGGAATAGGCTGATGGGAAGTTCCAGACTTCCCTCCTTTCTTTAAAAAACCCCCAGGGGTGCAGCGTTTTTACTTTTAATTACTCTAGGGTTAGCCTGCAGGAGGGTGCTTACCCTGTCACGCCTCGACTTCACGGGCTCAACTGGAGGCTCCAGGAGATCAAGTTCAAAGTGAGTCAGAGCGCTTGCAAGAGGCGAGTTTCTCATTCCCAGAGCAGGTCTACACCCTCCGCATCCATCCATCCTCATGCCTCCGAGAGCCCCTCACCCTGCAGCGGGGACACCCCTCTCCCCCAGGGCATCCTGGAAACAGCGGGCCTGGGGGATGCGCTCTGGGGCAGAGGGTGAGGACCCCAGGCCGCGCTGTGTGTCCCCGGCTCCCACGTCCCCGGGCCGCCCGCGCCCCGAGGCTCCGGGCGGGGGCCCGTCCGCATTCCTATGCAGCCGGATGACGGCCCTGGGGCGCCCCTTCCTCCCCGAGCCGCTGCCAAGGACCGGGGGCGGGGGGTGCGCCCCAGCCCTCGGCCCCAGATGGCCCGGCAGCCCCGCGCGGGGACATTTTCTCAGGCTTTCAAAAAGAGCACTTTCTTTCCTGCCTAATATTTAGCTCCTTCAAATGCAAATGGAGAGGTTTCGCTCCAAGGTTAGCATAACAATTATGGGAAAAGCTTTAAATCTGATGCGTTTGTTTACACGATGAAAGGCCGGCAGGATCCGAAAGCGCGGAGGCCCCGGCTTTTCAGCGACTATTTTCTAACTGGTGCCCTGCGAGTCAATTTTAGATCACAAAGAAAACCAATTTATAGGACGGTGGAGGCTAATTTTGGAGGGAGTTCGACGTTATTATCTTTTTTTTTTTTTTAATGACCGCTGCAGAAAGAGTGATTCCGCCCCCGCGCCCCCTCCCTTCATCCTGAGGTCTGGTGGGAGGTAATTGGTGTCGCCTTCATTCCTCGGGGACCTGGGCCCGGCGTGGGGCTAGCGCAGCTGGAGAATTGTCCGGAGACTTGGTGGGATTCGGGCCTAAGGTACATCACAGTAATCTTGCAGTGCACGTGCTGAGGAAGTCGATTTTCTTTTCCATTTGGCTTAGGGGTGTTAGGTAGTTAGATTAGGGAAAAGGAGCCCAAAATGGCGGTGGCTAAAAGACAAGGAAGGGAAAAGCCCGCGAAAATAGACCAGAGCAAGGTCAAGGAAGGTCCGAGGACCGGAGTGAGGACTTCAGGGAGAACAGCGCTCCTGGCCAAGCCCAATTTGCGTAGGGCAGGCCCAGGGGGAAGAAAAAAAACATAAAAAGAGGAGTCAAAGGGCTCTCTCTCTCTCTCTCTCTCAGGAGTCAAAGGGCTCTCTCTCTCTCTCTCTCTCTCTCTCTCTCTCTCTCTCTCTGAGGAGTCAAAGGGCTCTCTCTCTCTCTCTCTCTCTCTCTCTCTCTCTCTCTCTCTCTCTGTCTCTGTCTCTCTGAGGAGTCAAAGGGCGCTCGCACTCTCTCTCTCTGAGGAGTCAAAGGGCTCTCTCTCTCTCTCTCTCTCTCTCTGAGGAGTCAAAGGGCGCTCGCGCTCTCTCTCTCTGAGGAGTCAAAGGGCTCTCTCTCTCTCTCTCTGTCCACCCACCCCCCTGCCACCACGCTGGCGCGCTCCTCCACTCTCTTCTCTTCTTCAGGATGGGTTCTCCTGCTATCTTCTAAGTAAAATAGAGCTGTAACACTGAGTTGTCTAAGAGCTATGACAGTGTTTGTCCAAGACCCAAGAGCTGTGACACGCTGAGAGCCTTAATGTCCGTCACTCCAAATCTTTGCTGTGAGGAGACAAAGAACCGAAGAGCATACACGCGCCTGACAGGTGGCTTGGTATTTCAAAAAAGGTGGTGTGGTTTTAACTACCAGTGATGGGTATCAGACTAAGATTTCAAGGAATGACGTTCCCTCACTGTTGTTGAGTTGCTAAGTCATATTGGACTCTGTCACCCCATGGACTGCAGCTCGGCAGTTTTCCCTGTCCTTCACTATCTCCCGGAGGTTGCTCAAACTCATGTCCATTGAGTCAGTGATGCTAGCTAACCATCTCATCCTCTGGCACTTCCTTCTCCTCTTGCCCTCAGTCTTCCCCAGCGTTAGGGTCTTTCCCACTGAGTCCCTCACTATAAAACCATTAATTTCCAGACCTTGACAGTGAGAACTGAGCCTTGCCCATTGGAAGTGTCTTAGCTCTGCTGAGAGCAGGAAAGTTGACCATCAAGGCCGGCTGATGAGCAAAAAGGAAATCTCAGGCTTTTTTTTTTTTTTAAACTGTCAGACCCTCTAGGAGACTCTTTCCAGACCTTCCTCCTGGGGCCACCGGCCCTCCTACACACCAAGGACAGCTCTTAAATGGCATGCTGTGAGATCTCAGCCTATTAGTGTTCTTCTCAGTGTGAGGCCCAGGAGAGAATGAAGACCCTCGGGAGCTTGTTAAATCTATTGGCTTCATTGACAATATATTGGAACATGCTTGTAAACATTGCAATCTACAATTCCTGTAACACTGAAAGTTCATGAGTATGGAGTATTTAAGAATATTAATCCATTTGGGGAGTGTTTATTGACCAACATAAATATGTCATTTTGAGTATGAAGCTAAAGCAACAAAGATATTTTGTTTTTCTCATATTGTTTCCACAGGTGAACTGAAATACCTTTCCTGACGGTGGGACCAGGGCAAGCGTGAATGGTGTTATTATCAGACAGGTACGAAGCAGTAGTCTTCAACTTCAGTGTTTACCAGAATCACCCGAGGGTCTTGTTAAACCGGATGGCTGGGTCTCAGCCCCCTCCCCCCCCCCCCCCAATTGTTTGATGGAGCAGGTCTGGGGTGGAGCCCAAGAATTTCCATTTTGCACAGTCGCCAGGTGATACTGGTCCTCTTCCCCAGACCACACTTTGGAGAACCACTAGCTGTAAAGAATCAGAACTGTATCATTTTGAGAGAACCTAGTATGATTAAGAGTTTCCTCTTTGCGAGAATAGCTTAGAGAAAAAAAATAGCTACTGCTTGCTACTAGGAGTTAAGTAAGACTGGGGAACTATTCTTAAATGTAAACATTTCTCTAATATAGATTTCTAAGGATTATTGTTGTGTTAGTTGCTCAGTCATGTCCAACTCTTTGCGACCCCATGTGTTGTAGCCCTCCAGGCTTCTCTGTCCATGAAATCCTCCAGGCAAGAATACTGGAGTGGTTTGCTATTTTCTTTTCCAGGGGATTTTCCCCAACCTTGTGATCAAACCCAGATCTCCTGTATTGCAGGCAGATTCTTGCCGTCAGAGCCAGCATGGAAGCCCAGTAACATTTTGTGGAGTGCTAAACTGGTAATTTAGTATTACCAGATTATTGATTTGGCCTATTTAGGAACTCGAAGTGAAGTCTTCCTGAGTAAGATGTGTGTTAAAAAAACACTATTTGGTAGTTAAGGGAAGTAAACCCTGAATACTCATTGGAAGGACTGGTGCTGAGTCTGAAGCTCCAGTCCTTTGGCCACCTGATGCAAACAGCCGGTTCACTGGAAAAGACCCTGATGTTGGGAAAGATTGAAGGCAGAAGGAGAAGAGGGTAGCAGAGAATGAGATGCTTGGATGTCATCACCGATTCAATGGACATGAGCTTGGGCAAAATCTGGGAGAAGGTGAGGGACAGGGAAGCCTGGCGTGCTGCAGGCCACGGAGTCACAAAGAGTTGGATGTGGCTTAGTGACTGAACAACAACAAACCAGATGAGTGGGTTCTCAGCAGATGGTGGCATATTAATGAAATACGTTTGTTTTCAAATACTCAGATACATGGAGATCCACTGCATAGAACTGGCCTCTTAGTAAAATCATGTCCCTCTTATGAATTACCCCATGATATAGTCTCTTCTGGAGCATTTTCTTTCTCTGAAACCCTGGACTACAGGCTCCTTTTCCATACTAAGACCCCTCTTCAGACCCAAGTGCTGAAATAAATCTTGAAGATGGAAAGATTGAGATGTTCATGAAACCTTAACTGTCTTAAAAAGAAACCTTTAAACCTCCTCTCATTCCATTTGATGTAATCAAACATACTTACATGCTTATGTTTAGTGTCTGTATTTGATCTTAGTGTCTTCAATATGTGCATTTCCATTTTATTTTAAATTGCATATCCTATGAGGATTTGCAAAATTCTGATTTTTCTTAGTGCCTAGTATGGGGCTATACAGAAATAGATACATAAAGGCAACTGATTTTAGTGACAACGATGATGTGTCATTAAATGGCTTGACCTGAAGTTAGGGTCTATTTATGTGCGGCTAAAATATATAGATGAAAATATATCTTTTAAATAAAATCACTTGTCCATGGGCACATGTCATGCTAGTTGAGAGACAAGTAGCAAATTTAAATTACCGGAGAAATTTTTCCTCAGGTCGTATTTTTATGTGCATTAATGTATATAGCTCAGTGGGGACTTCCACTGGTTAAGACTGTGTGCTTCCACTGTGGGTTCAATCTCTGGTTGAGGAATTAAGATCCCACATGTCACATCAGTTCAGTCGCTCAGTCATGTCCGACTCTTTGTGACCCCATGGACTGCTGCACACCAGGCCTCCCTGTCCATCATCGACTTCCGGAGTTTATTCAAACTCATGTCCATTGAGTCGGTGATGCCATCCAACCATCTCATCCTCTGTCATCCCCTTTTCTCCCACCTTCAATCTTTCCCAGCATCAGGGGCTTTCCTAATGAGTTGGCTCTTCGCATCAGGTGGCCAAAGTATTGGAGTTTCAGCTTCAGCATCAGTCTTTCCAGTGAATATTCATGACACATGGCACTGCCAAAAACAAAAAAAGGAAAAAAAATAGCTTAATAAATGGTCTGTAAATCATTTTGTGAGATAAAAAACACCTAAAACTGATAAGTTGTTTAATAGGCACCATAACACACTGGACCACACTGACAAAAGAGCTTCACCAGTAACTAGTTTTGTGACTGGGTGTGGAGGATAAAGGTGATGCTGTTGAAACAGACCTTGTTGAGTAAGTCATTTTACGCTCTCTCATCTACAAGCGAGAGGTATGAGTGATCCTTACAGTTCTTGCTGGATTACGTGTATAGTGTCTGCTTTGGGTTATTGAAACCACATGATAAATATACATGCATGAGGGTCAGCAGTGGTTTAAACAGGTGACTCTATTATGGTAATATTGTCAACACCTTATAAAATTATTGTGGTCTCCTCTACATATGTTCCAGTCTCCTTGGATTTGTGGGAAATGCTCAGTTGATTGTTTTTCATTGTAAAGGAGTCAATTTCTTTGAGCAACTGCTATTTCTACCTGAACGTTCAAGTCATTGAGGAGACATTTAATTTAGAAATGGAGCAGAATTTCTTTACCCTTGCTGTTATCCTGTGTCACAGCTGACTGCTTTAGTGCCAATAAAATGCTAGGGGCTCTGGTTTTTACTGGGCAAAAGCTGTGAGTGACAAAGTCATTCCTATTAAATATTAACATTGTTTACTAAGAGTATAATTAGAAATAAAATAAGCAAGCATGTAAAATTTGTATCTTAATCATCCTCTGTTCTTGTTCAGGTGTTAAAAAACCATTTTCTTGGTCCTAAACATCGTTAGGGTTTTTAGGGCATTAAGCTGTTGTCACAGAGAGGCAGTGGACACTTCTGTAGGTATTTTAAGAGACTTGACTATTTTGGAGATGGAGTGAAGAGCGTGACAAGAAACGGGTGTGTGTCTCTGTTTTGTGAGGTGCAGAATGAAAGTGGAAAACGACAGAATAGATAAGGCTCTCAGGTATTTACTAGTTTGGAAATAAAAGCACGGTTTGAATCCAATAGGTCAATTACATATAAATACAGTGTAGAGGGCAGATAGCCAGAAATAACAGATTTTATTCTCAAGAGGGAAAGGGAGAATTAACCAGAGCAGAAGCTTCTGGAACAAGGATACTCTGTTAGATAAGAACGGTAAGGCTTGAATGCATTTATTTCATTGTATATTTGTCTTATTTACCAGTTCTCTTGCTGGTGGACATGTATGTTGCTTCTGTTTATTTTTTCTATCATAAATAATGCTATTTCATTATTGTGCCTGTTTCCTGCTACAAAGGTGCCAGGTTATCTCAAAGGCATATTCCTTTTGTGATGCATTATTAATTTCTATTCTGGCTATAATGTTATGAACAAAATAGTAATCTCTAGACTGATTTCATGTATTTGCACAGTAGAATTGTTAATTAAAGGCTATGTAGCTCTCCAGTTTTGCAGCTAATGCCAAAATTGCTTTCTAAAAACTATATACTCTGACCACACTGTAGAAGAGTTCCTGTTGCTTTTTATCCTTCCTACCATTACTCTATTGTCAGAATTTTACCTCATTTTGTTTTTTAATTTCCTCTCCTTGATTATTTTAATATAGCTGATATTTTTGTATATATTGTCCGTTCATCTCTTTTTTTAATCCATTTTGTCTTTTTCGTCACATATAAAATACTCTTCATTTTTAAAAAAATAATGAAATTAAAAATTAGTTAAAATTATTAGAAACATTCTCATACTTGGGATGACTATATGCTATTGCAAAATCATTCTTACTTTGTGACTGGCACTTTGATCCTCTATTAGATATTTTTTGATCCACAGAAATGTTCTGAGCTTTAGATGACTTATCTAAAGAAAATTAAGGTTAAGGTTTTCACTCTTTATGTTCTGTTTAAGAACGCATCTTCAGAAACCAACATGACATTATAAAGCAATTATCCTCCAATTAAAAATAAAAATTTTTATAAGAAGCATTATATCACATCCTTTTTCTAAAAGTGCTAAGTCCTCAGTCAATCTGTAATTGTTTTCTCATGAGGTGTGAAGAAGAGATCCAAGTCCATTTTTTTCCTGAAGGAGCAGTTGCTTATCCCAGTGTGTTTAAATAGTCCCTTCATTCCTATTGGTGTGCGATACCACCTCTATTGTATTTTCATTGTTCATATTTACCTGGGTCTATGTTATGGTTCTCATTTGTGTTCTATTAGTTTATTTGACTCTATCTACCCTAATTCCTTGATAGCTCAGTTGGTAAAGAATCCGCCTGCGATGCAGGAGACCCTGGTTCGATTCCTGGGTCAGGAACATCCCCTGGAGGAGGGACAGGCTCCCCACTCCAGTATTCTTGGGCTTCCCTGGTGACTCAGCTGGCAAAGAATCCGCCTGCAATGTGGGAGACCTGGGTTTGATCCCTGGGTTGGGAGGATCCCCTGGAGAAGGGAAAGGCTACCCAGTCCAGTATTCTGACCTGGAGAATTCCATGGGCTGTGTAGTCCACGGGGTAGCAAAGAGTCGGACACGGCTGAGTGACTTTCACTTTCACTTTTCACCCTAATTCTATGCCATCTTAATTAAAAATGGCTTTGTTGTCTTTCTATTTGGCGAGGACAAACCTTCACTTGACTTCTTCAGGTGTGTTTTGACTCTTCTTGATCTCTTGCTCTTTCATACACACCTTAGAATTAGCATGTTATTTTCCACATAAAGTCTCTTCTGAATTTTGGTTGAAATTGTCCCAACTCTTGCTCAGTATGGGAAGAATTGACATTGTCCCAGTATTTCAATATCGAATTTTCTAAGACATGAAAATGATAAGTTCTCTATTTATCCTTATGTCTTCAAACGAAAGTTGATCATTTTCTCTCAGGTTTTCATGACTTTTGTTCTAAATAGTTAATATTTGGTGCTATTACAAATGGTATATTTTAAATTAGTTAAATGTTTTATTTGTATATAAATGAGTTTTGACTTTTACGTCATAACTACATCTAGCAATTTTGCTGACATGTCTTACTCAATTTGATAATTTACTGTAGATTCGGTTGGATTGTGTTATATACCATCATATATGAGGTATTGTTTTATTATTTTTTGCTTCAAGATTTCTAGATATTTTCAGACTTTAGGGATAGCTATCCCATCTTTTTGTTTGTTTTGGAAACTCAACTACATATTTAAATATTTAAAATACATATTTTACTTTTGTACCTGGAATAGTTCTTGTGATATTTAGTTCTGCCACACCATACCCTCACACTGTTTTTTTTTTTTTTTTTATAAGAAATAGTCACAAAGTGAAAAGTCAATATTAAGACTTGAATTTAAGATCAGAGAAATTCACTAGCTCTTAGCTACTAGTTTATACAATCATGCTTATGATGACAAATGATGACAAATACATTTTATAATAATTTGAAGAGGCTCTATTTTCTAAACTTATTACTATTATTTCCATTCAGGAGTATAAGTAGCTATGACAAGTTTGCTTTCAAGGGTTATAGGGAAGGCCCTTGAGAATCTCAAATGTAGGTGAAAAAAATTAAACTTTTCCTAGTTTGCTGGCTACATGGAGAACAGTACACTTAGCACTCTTACTTGGTTGGGGAAAAACAAGTCCATATTCTAATTCTGACAATCAAATTTTATCATGAGTGTTTTTTTAAAATCTTATTTCACTTATAATGGCTTAGCTTTTGTATGTTTAATGTGTAGAACAAGGGGAAGGAATGAGAATGACTTTACCTGGAAAACTTGGAATGTTTTATTTTTTTAAAACTGATAGTATTTACTCTGAAGGTAATGGCTCAGACAGTAAAGAATCTGTCCACAATGTGGGAGACTCAGGTTCCATCTCTGGGTTGGCAAGATCCCCTGGAGAAGGGAATGGCCACCTACTCCAGTATTCTTGCCTGGAGAATTTCATGGACAGAGGAATTTGGCAGGCTCTAGTCCATGGGGTCTCAAAGAGTCAGACATGACTGAGTGACTAACACACACTGGATATCACTGCACTGGTATGTAATGTTTGTGTTTATTTCCCTATCGGAGGAAGAAAAGACAGAGAGATTGCTTATAAAAGAGAAAGTACTTAGTAAAGGAAAGGAAGACAGTTTTCATCCAGGAAAATGGTATCTACATCCGATTTCCTTCTAGGCAATTTCAGATTACTGGATATATTTATAATGGGTGGCGATTTTTAATCATTGAAAGTAATAACCTCATGTTTTTTTATTAGTTCCTTGGCTTTAATAGGCCATTGGAATAATGCTTTAGCTAATAGTTTTGTGGCTTTTAGTGAGAAGGAAACAACATTTTGTTATTACTCAAGAAAAGCATATTGCTCCTTAATGATCTGTTATCAATGAGTTTCTTGTTGTTTCCTATTCTGCAAAGTGTCTGTCACTTAGAATTCAGGGGATTAATTATTATTTTTATAGAATTGATCATAAAATTCTACTTTGGTTATATGCAATCATTTGATGCTTTGTTTTTTTAATAGTCTTTTAGAATGACCATATTTTAGCTTGTGCTACTTTAATAGAAACCATGCCATTTGGTCCAGAAGGCAAAATATTTATTATTTGAAAAGGTAAAATACAAAATTATAGTGAATTATTTTATAGCTTGATTTACTGGCATCCCCCCCCCCCCCCGCCCCCGCCCCTTGCTTTTATGTCTTTAGTCCTGGAAATGTCTTTCTTAGAGTGAGTAGCCTGGGGTTAGTATAGGCAGGATTGAACAGATTCCTTGTTTTCAGCCTGGGTTGGAACCTGGTCAATATATGGTTAGGTAGAACTAGGATTCTGGTTTTACTTCACTTAGTCTATATTATCCCAGTAAAATTTTGATGGTTTGCAAGACTGCTAAACTATACAGGCTTTTACTCAAGGTTTGTTTGTTTCTTTTGTGACCTGTCCTGTTTTTAATAGAGTACACAATAATATTTTTCTTCAAAGAAAGAGATACATCAAAATTATTATGGCTTTTGAAAAAGTAACATTGGATCACTTTCATTCCTCAGTTGTTTCATATTTGAAAAAGCAAAAATGTTTGGATATGATGGGAGTATGTAGAACAAAGTTATCATAAACCAGAACATTGTGGAATGCACTTAATAAACCCCCAGAAATAAAATCCTGTGTATTGTGGAAAGGGGGAAGGTGAACTCAACTGAAATATAGCCCTTCTCAAGAGAGATAGGGTTCAGACTGACAAGCTTGTGGTCATATTTCTCTATTATAGTGGCTGGGAGGGGAAAGGAGAAAGTGGGAGGAGTTTTATGAGCATCTCATACCATAAATTTGAAATACTAACTCCAATGTTAATAACCTTCAGAGAGCCTCAAACTTAAGAGATTGGTCCCTGGCATTTGATTTTTCCATCTTTCTTCTTCCTCCTTATTTCACTGGTTTTTAACATTGTCTAGGTTTCACAGTCACTAGAGTAATTTTAAAAAATAAATATGATACTCCAGTGCTGTTGAATCAGAATTTTTAGGATATGTGCATTTTAAAGTGTGTGCTTATGGTACTGGCACAAAGACAGAAATACAGATCAATGGAACAGAATAGAAAGCCCAGAGATAAATCCACGAACCTATGGACACCTCATCTTTGACAAAGGAGGCAAGGATATACAATGGAAAAAAGACAACCTCTTTAACAAGTGGTGCTGGGAAAACTGGTCAACCACTTGTAAAAGAATGAAACTAGAACACTTTCTAACACCATACACAAAAATAAACTCAAAATGGATTAAAGATCTAAATGTAAGACCAGAAACTATAAAACTCCTAGAGGAGAACATAGGCAATACACTCTCCGACATAAATCTCAGCGGGGTCTTCTATGACCCGCCTCCCAGAATATTGGAAATAAAAGCAAAACTAAACAAATGGAACCTAATGAAACTTAAAAGCTTCTGCACTACAAAGGAAACTATAAGTAAGGTGAAAAGACAGCCCTCAGATTGGGAGAAAATAATAGCAAATGAAGAAACAGACAAAGGATTAATCTCAAAAATATACAAGCAACTCCTGAAGCTCAATTCCAGCAAAATAAATGACCCAATCAAAAAATGGGCCAAAGAACTAAACAGACATTTCTCCAAAGAAGACATACAGATGGCTAACAAACACATGAAAAGATGCTCCACATCACTCAT
The DNA here is from genome assembly GCF_963930625.1 of Muntiacus reevesi. Taxonomy (NCBI): domain Eukaryota; kingdom Metazoa; phylum Chordata; class Mammalia; order Artiodactyla; family Cervidae; genus Muntiacus; species Muntiacus reevesi. Next base: position 38,891,114 of record NC_089268.1, read on the forward strand.
TATCACAGAAATGCAAATCAAAACCACAATGAGGTACCATTACACGCCAGTCAGGATGGCTGCTATCCAAAAGTCTACAAGCAATAAATGCTGGAGAGGGTGTGGAGAAATGGGAACCCTCTTACACTGTTGGTGGGAATGCAAACTAGTACAGCCACTATGAAAAACAGTGTGGAGATTTCTTAAAAAATTGGAAATAGAACTGCCATATGACCCAGCAATACCACTTCTGGGCATACACACTGAGGAATCCAGATCTGAAAGAGACACGTGCACCCCAGTGTTCATCGCAGCACTGTTTATAATAGCCAGGACATGGAAGCAACCTAGATGCCCATCAGCAGATGAATGGACAAGGAAGCTGTGGTACATACACACCATGGAATATTACTCAGCCATTAAAAAGAATTCATTTGAATCAGTTCTAATGAGATGGATGAAACTGGAGCCCATTATACAGAGTGAAGTAAGCCAGAAAGATAAAGACCATTACAGCATACTAACACATATATATGGAATTTAGAAAGATGGTAATGATAACCCTATATGCAAAACAGAAAAAGAGACACAGAAGTACAGAACAGACTTTTGAACTCTGTGGGAGAAGGTAAGGGTGGGATGTTTCAAAAGAACAGCATGTATATTATCTATAGTGAAACAGATCACTAGCCCAGGTGAGATGCATGAGACGGGTGCTCGGGCCTGGTGCACTGGGAGGACACAGAGGAGTCGGGTGGAGAGGGAGGTGGGAGGGGGGATTGGGATGGGGAATACGTATAACTCTATGGCTGATTCGTGTCAATGTATGTCAAAACCCACTGAAATGTTGTGAAGTAATTGGCCTCCAACTAATAAAATTAAAATAAAATAAAATAAAATGTGTGCTTTAAAGAGCTCCCCCAGATAGATATGGTAATTGTGAACCACTGGTCCATTTCCTAGTAATATTACCTAAAATCCCCTACTTGTATTTGCAAATGAGTTCATGTCAGAAAGGCAATCAATTCATATTCTATCTGCCAGTTTACTATTGATCTAACTTACACGTTGTAGAATCTTGCCAGAGAGATGAAATACACCATTGTAAATAATCTCCAAAATAAGGGATAAGTTGAATTTTTTGTTATTTTTGATGTCTAAATAGATATAGATAAGGAAAGCCGTAGTCTTGATTCTGAAAGCCTGAAAAGCAAATGCCCCATCAAGGATGAAGAGGTATCTATTGACTATGCTAAGTTTCTATGCCTTTATATAAAAATTGATGGTTGTTGTCATTTTTCTAAATAGAAAACAAAAGAATTGTTTAGGAAACATATTTTGGATCTTCATACAGAGCCCTGTTCATCCCTTGTGGAGATAATGCCCATTTGGGGTTTAGCTCTGTATGTATAGAACTCGGTCACAAGAGAAACAGACTCTTAAAAAAAAATTAACTCAAATTCAAACAATTTTCAGTTTTCTTTTCTTTAAAAATGTATTCAGCTGGAACTTGTCAGCATTTCCAGGGAAAGGAAGTCACTCACTAATTAGTGCTGGAGGTGGTGAGTGAAATAATTGTGTGTATGTGTGTGTATCTGTGTGTGTGTGGGAGGAGGCAGAAATGAAGGAAGAGGAGGTTTTTTTCTTTATTTAATTCCCATGTTCCTACACCACTTTTCTCAGAGTGATTTTTCTTTGTGATTAACTTTCTCAGCCACATTAATAAGATCTGATTTTTTTCCCCTACCGAATCTTGTGTTTATTTATTTGATTTACAGATAATGCAGAACTGCTTGTTCTTCTCCGTCTTAGATATAGGTCTGCTGCCTACTGGGTCTTTGATACATTTAGTCTCCTTTCTCAAGACTTTTGTCCAGATTTTAAAAAGTGTAATAGCTCCTTTAGAACTGATAACTAATAGATTATCGCCTCAATAAATTCTAAATTAAGGGGCTCTCTAATAGTGCACACTGACAAGATAGAATTTTGATGACCTTTAGAATGAGTCAGTGAGTATGAAATTATAAGATGTTCAAAAAGCCCAATGAGGGCTTCTATTTCCAACTATTCTATTTAAAAAGGAAACAAATGCCAACTAGATCTGCAAAAAAACCTGAAACCTAAAACACCTAAGTGTTGTTGGAAATGTAAAAGAACAAGGACTCTTAGGCGTTGTTGGTGGGATGGAAACTAGTGAAACTAAACATACATATGCAGTATGATCCAGTAACTCCAAGCTTATGTGTATACCCTCCATAAGTTTCTGGCTGTGTATACCAGAATTTGGCTAACACCTTTCAAAGCTGCCCTGTAATAGGCTATGTATATATATTTATATCCCAAATGGGCTTCCCTTGTGGCTCAGTTGGTAAAGAATCCGCCTGCAATGTGGGAGACTTGGGTTCAATCCCTGGCTTGGGAAGATCCCCTGGAAAAGGGAAAGGCTACCCACTCCAGTATTCTGGTCTGGAGAGTTCCGTGGACTATATAGTCCTTGGGGTTGCAAAGAGTCGGACACGACTGAGCGACTCTCACTTTCACATATCCCAAATGCCCATCAAAATTCAACTTAATAAGTCAACTGTGACATATTCGTGCATTGGAACGTAGTATGCAACAGCAGTAGCGCTTCCCAGGTGGCACTAGTTTTAAAGAACCTCTCTACCAATGAGGGAGACTTGAGAGACAAGGGTTTGATCCCCGGGTCGGGAAGATCCCCTGGGAAAGGAAATGTCAGCCCACTCCAGTATTCTTGCCTGGAGAATTCCCATGGACAGAAGAGCCTGGTGGGCTACAGTCCATGGGGTCATAGAGTCGGACACGACTGAAGCCTCTTAGCATGCATGCATGCAGCAATAAAAAATAATTGCCAGTGCTGGAGACCTAAGAGACACTGGTTCGATTCCTGGGTTGGGAAGATCCCCTGGAGGAGGAAATGGCAATCCACTCCAGTATTCTTGCCTGGGAAGTCCTATGGACAGAGGAGCCTGGCAGGTTACAGTCCTTGGGGTTGCAAAGAGTTGGACATGACTGAAGCGACTTAGCATAGGACAAACTACACGTACATGGAAGAATGTGAGTCAATCTTAAAGATACAAGCAAAGATCAGGCAAAACAAAGCCAGACCTGATGGAATATATTCTTTGAATTTCATCAATAAAAATCAAGCAGAATTCAACCACATTTTAGGTATGCATAATAAGGGCTTCCCAGGTAACTCAATGGGTAAAGAATCTACCTGCAACGCAGGAGACCTGGGTGCAATCCCTGGGTCAGGAAGATCCCCTGGAGGAGGGCATGGCAGCCACTCCAGTATTCTTGCCTGGAGAATCCTGTGGATAGAGGGGCCTGGCAGGCTACCGTTCATAGGGTCACAAAGAACAGTGAAGTTGCTCAGTTGTGTCCGACTCTTTGCGATCCTATGGAGTGTAGCCTACCAGAATCCTCCATCCATGAAATTTTCAAGGCAGGAGTACTGGAGGGGGTTGCCATTTCCTTCTCCAGAGGATCTTCCTGACCCAGGGATTGAACCCAGGTCTCCCACATTGCAGGTAAACACTTAAGAGCAGGACACGAATGAAATGACTTAGCACAAACATGTAGTTGCTTTATGATGTTGTTTTCGTTTCTGCTATTTAGTGAAGTGAATCAGCTATATTATACATATATCCCTTCCCTCTTGGACCTTTCTCCCCCTCTCCCCGCGCCCCCATCCCACCCATCTAGGTCATCACAGAGCCCCAAGCTGAGCTCCCTGCGTCACACAGGGGGTTCCCACGAGCTATCTGTTTTACACGTGGCAATGCACATACATTATTCCCAATCTCCCAGCTCATCCCCCTCACCTTCCATGTCCATACATCCATTCTCTTCCTATCCTATTTCTTTGTCTCTATTCCTGCCCTGCAAATAGGTTCATCTGAACCATTTTTCCTAGATTCCACATATATATGTGTTAATATATGATATTTGCTTTTCTCTTTCTGAATTACTTCACTCTGTGTGACAGACTCTAGAACCATCCATGTCTGGTCTGTTATTTCTTGTCATGAGTGTGGGTTATGTCACTATTCAAGGGTTCATGAAAGTGTACATTGGTCTTATGCATTTTTTGTCTTTATATTATATTTGATGGGGCTTCGCTGGTGGCTCAGTGGTAAAGAATCTGCCTGCAATGCGGGAGACACAGGTTTGATCCCTGGGTCAGGAAGATGCCCTGGAGGAGGAAATGGCAACCCTCTCCAGTATTCTTGTCTGGGAAATCCCATAGACCGAGGAGCCTGGCGGGCTGTAGTCTGTGGGGTTGCAGAAGAGTCGGACATGCCTTAGCAACTAAACAAAAACAACACTATATTTCATAATTTAAAATAAAGTGCTCGAACTATTTGTAGAAAGGAAATTAAGGCACAGCCACATGTAAAGAAAGTTTCAGGGTCTGACTTAAAAGTCACAAAAGCAAGGATGGCCTCTGCTAATTGCCTCTTGCTTCTTACTAATCCTGTGCCTTGTTATGGCACATGCAGCAAGCTATGATACCTGAAAGGACCCCAGCAAGGATTTCAAGGGTGTGAAATCAGGTTGCAAAGGAAGCCTTAAGTCTGAATCTGATTACTTGGGCAAGAGAAAGTCAGATGCTTCATGTTGCTCTAGCATAGTTTCGTGTGTGTGTGTGTGTGTGTGTGTGTGTGTGTGTGTGTGTGTGTGTACACGCATGTGCATGTTAATATGTTAATTCTATTCTAGTGTGATGAGGGAAGTGCTGGAATTCTGTACCAGCCAAACACCTAGTCTGTGCTTCAACCCCTGACCATAATGAATGTAAAATGCTGGTAGTAATAGATAGATTGAAATGAAAACCCCTTCATCTTGGCATGCGAGAGATTAGCAATCACATTTGGATTCTCAAAATGCTGCTTGATTGGAGATGAACGTGTGGGTGGATTGACCTTCCCTGCGAGAGCCGTTGTTTTTGCACTAGATGTGTGAAAAACAAATTTCGAATAGCTGCCCTATTGCACTTCTCTCGTGATTTATATTATCACCCTTTTAGATTTCTCAGCAATTATTAAACTCACTGGGGCCTTTTTTTTCCTCTTCCCCTCCTCCAAACACTTTTATTTTTCCTCCATGGGATGGAACTTTCTACCAAAGAAAGGTTAATTTTTTTTCACCTTTTTCATACTGTCAGCATCCAGTTTCTTCATCGATTGACTTGTATTTGAGTCCCAAGAATGTCCATTTTAAAAGAAAGGGAGCTTTTAGGATACTTTTTATAGAGGTTGTTCACAATCCCAGAAGGAATAAACCCCGTATTTCATTTTTCTCAGCTTTAAAATTGATTATACAGTTCCTAAATATAAATCTTTCTCCAGTCTTCTTTTTTTAAATAATAAACGTTTCCTGTGTGCCGCCCTGTACACAACTATGATGCTTTTTCTTGTTATGACTATGTAATTGCCAGAGTAGATTTAGGGTTTTGGTCAGATTCTTAAAATTTCTTTAAATGATTGAGAGAATGAGACAATGTGTATGGAATCTAGAAAAATGGTACTGATGGATCTATTTGCAGGGCAGGAATAGAGACGCAGACATAGACATCAGACCTGTGGGTGCAGCGGAGGGGGAAGGGATTGTGGGATGAATTGAAGAGTAGCACTGAAAGATGGATATTACCATATGTAAAATAGATAGCTTGTTGGAAGTTGCTGCGTGACACAGGGAGCCCGATCTGGTGCTCTGTGACAGCCTAGAGGGATGGGATAGGTGTGGGGTGGGATGGAGGTGCAAGAGGGAGGTGACGTATGTATACTTACGACTGATTCACGTTTCTGTATGGCAGAAGCCAATGCAACATTGTAAAGCAATTATCCTCTCAATTACAAATTTTAAAAAGGAAGTGAAACAGGTGATCAGTCTAACCTACCCTTTGAAGAATCTTAGGAGAAAAAAAACCCCCAAAAAACTATCCACACTCTACTATACTTTCAGTGTGGTTTGCTTTATTTTAAATGCTATTTTGAATCGGGACTGGGATGGAGTGAGAAGAGAACAAATGATCATCTGCCAAATCAGGAGCAAGCAATTATGCTCCCTCCTCTTTATATTTTAAGATTCCTCTATGTTTTAAGTAGCCTAGGAAGCTAAGTCATTTTATTTTCCATCATGTGTGCTGTGTTTGATCTCATAAACAGCCTTGACACGTGTAGGTGATTTGAACTTATTTTAAGTATTTGAAAGATATTTAGAAAGTGTTGGGATGGTCACGGTTTCAATGGTCATGAATGCCAACACAGAAACCAGATATACTGCCGCAGTGAGAAGCCTGAGCACCACCAATAGAGAGGAGCCCCTACTTGCCACAATAGAGAATGTCTGCATGCAGCAATGAAGACCCAGTGCAGTCAAATATAAATAAATAAACAAAGTTTAAAAATGGCCCCCTTGTTCCAGAAGAATTATAGAGACAAGAACACAAACTAAATAGCCTTACGAGTGGATTGATGGCACATTTGTGCCCTTGAAAAATCTTCTCACAGGGGATTTGTAGAGCTGTTATTCTGCGAATAGATAGAATTCTTCAGTGTCACTAGGGAGTACAAGGCGATTTAATCTGACAGTGGCTGCCAAGAGCAGTCCACATCTTTGCCAAATGGTAGAATATGATCACAAAGTCAGCAGCTTCCCGTGGTCCTGCTGCTCTTCTCAGAAGGCTGCCTCCTGGGATGGTGACCTTTGTCAGCTGTGAACCCGTCTTACTGTGGAGAGGAGACAGGTCACCTGCCATTAGCATCAGGCTAGAGTTTATCCTGGCTTCCTCAAGATTTTTCAAAGTCAGAAGCTGGCTGCTGATGGACACATTTGAACTTTAGCAGTAGAAACATGGAGGGGAAGATGTGGACCATAGAGGAGGGAGGCAAGATCTGGGAGGTTTTGTGGGCATTTGACATCAATTCAATCACATTTGTAACCTGTATGGAAATACAAGTCCTGGATTGAGTTAATAACAGACATTGGGAGATACAGAATTACATATGGGGTATGGAGGGTGGTGAGTTACAGGGGTGTAGATAGTGTAAGGAGATGGGAAATAGACTCAGAAGAGTGTCTTCCAACCCTGCTAACATAAGCTTTGTTGATTGTGAACTTAAAGGTAACTTGAAATGGTGCTTCCTGGACCATGATTCAGTCTGGTTTCTCTGGACAGTGTGTATCCTCTGGTGTGGGCAACAGGGCATGTCACATAGGAACACGCAACAGCCATAGTGCTGGTGGGGTGTGTATGAGTCTTTGCAATGTTGGGAATATCCTGGTTTCTATCCCTATATGTATCTGCATAGAATTAGATATCAACACATACACATATACAAACATATATCTACACACACGCACATTCTCAGAAACCAGTTGGTGGTAACACACAGGGGTTTTCAAGATGCTAAGGGGAGTGGGCTGAACATACTTCCTATTTGCCTTATTTGTCAGTGTCAGGGTGCTGGAGGTATGAGGGATGCTCTGTGTCTGGGGCTGATGTTAGGGAGGTCTTGCTGATGTGAGACGCTTAGGTTGACTGATGACCCCATTCAGCCTGTGCAGCTGACTAATAGGTAATTGCTTAACCAATTGTTGAACTCTGTCCCAGTCTGTGGAAGACTAGCCTAGTTGCTCTTCGGGAGTTCAAGGCTCAAACAGGTTTCTCTTTGCTTTCTGGGATGCATAAAGAACTTTTAGGAATTCTGAAAGCTTGTTGACACCTTCATTTGGAAGGAAGCACAGCTGGTCCTTAGAAAGATGCTGGTCCTCTGTGTGCCCTCGGTCAGGTAGGATGACTCTGACTTTAGGGAACAGTATGACCTTGAAGGAGGAATGCTAGCAATGAGGGTGCCAATGACTGGATGGAGGGTGTGTGTCTTCTTCCTTCTGCCACAGGCCCTGGTTCCCTGCTGGCAACTCCAGAACCTTGTTCTTCTTCCAGTTCTGTAGCTGCAAAACTGAGCACCAGAAATAAATGGGAGAAGACAAATCTTCCATCCTTATATTTTGAAAAGTGGCAAGAGAAAGTTGAGCTGTTTAGTGGAGCTCTTTGGATTCTATTTTTTCATTGAAGCTTCAAAAGATGCTTTATTTTAAGTCCTCTTTGAATCTGTGGCTTTGCCTATTCTAGTGCTAGGTCTTTATGCCTATTCAAGTGCTAGGTCTTTAGAACAATCCTGGGTTAGCCAGTTTTAAGCAAAATCTTGAAATGAGTGATTTTTGTTTTTAGGGAGCTTGCTACTTCCTTAGTGACTTTTACTCTGAAGCCATCCCAGTTTTTCAGGTGACTAATCATTTCTTGGAGAAAGGAATCCCTCCTCAAAGCAGTGAAACACATCAGATAACAAAACAACAGCCATATTTAGGATATGGAGATAGTTGACTGCCTTTTTTTAAAATAACATTGCACTATTATTTTATTTTCTGCCCCTTTAGAATTTAAAATCCTTTAAAGATAGGAATTTTTGTCAAGTTAATTCACAATTCTGTTCCCACACTTAGAAAATTGCCCAGCACATTCAGTGCTCAATAAAATTCTGTTGAGTTAATAACTGGATTTTTATTTTATTTTACTTTGTCTTATTATTTTTTGATAGGATTTCTTGATAAAATCCAGAAACATTTGTATTAGAAAAATGGAGATATAATTGCTGAGAAATTCACAGGAATAGATCTTTAATGACACATTGTTGAGAAGTTTTATATCAGGCCAAGGGAGATATTTTGGGGCGAAGAAAGTTTCTTGAATTTTGCTACTCTGGCACACTGTCTTAATCTACTTGTAAGGTTAGTCCTAGTCATTGATGTAATGTATTCAAATGAATGGCTTGTTAGCAAATGAAATGAGGGTATAAAAAGTGTCTGTAATTTTCCCATGATCAGATGAAAGTTAATCTTAATTGTTTGATTTTGCTTTTCATTTTATTGGCAACCTCTAAAATGCTTTCCAGGGGTTATTTTTTAAAAAATATTTATTTATTGATTTGGTTGTGCCTCTCAAGATCTTCATTGTGGCTTGCTGGATATGGGATCTAGTTCCCTGACCAAGGATCAAACTCAGTCCCCTTGCATTGGGAGCTCAAAGTCTTAACCACTGGACCACCAGGGAAGTCTCTCCAGGGGTTCTTTTAAATGGTGATGAATAAGCATTACTGAGATTTCAAAACAGCTTGGGCTTCCTTGAGGCAGACTGTTGTAGCTAAGGAGATCCTGCATAGAAGTAGTCATCTTCCTTGCTGTCATCATCTTCATCAATAATAACAGATTGCATTTAATGGTACCCCTTCCCAGAGTTGTCATCATCTAACCGACAGTTTGATTGTTCTCACAACATCGTGTTGATGGCAAATAAGAAATCATGATGATTATCACTCTGTAGATTCTGACTGTCTAGTTGGACTGATGCCCGAACCTTCTCTCCTTGTCTTTTCTCTCCCCCTGAAGTTGTGTAGCCACGGCTCAGTGGATGGCGAGCATGATGTAACCTTGAGTTTGTGCAGAACAGAGCTGTCTACCACTCCCCCCTCATCTGGGGTCACAGCTTTTACTCTGATTGTCTTCTTGTCGCCCACCCTCCTTTTTTTTCTTAGTCATCTGTCTTGTTCTTTCTCTCTTCTCTCCTGGCATTGCACTGCCTCCCCATCTCCATTCTGTTCTTTCTCTATTTTCGCCGGCAGATCTCTAATGCACCTTATTCTGTCTCGCCTTGAAAGTTTATGCGAGATAAAATATGGACCTAGACATTTGTATAAAGAACAGCTCTTTAACTTTCAAAAGTGGGAAACAGAATTCACCAGCAGTACAGTGGTTAAGACTCTGCCTTCCAGTATAAGGGCATGGGTTCGATCCCTGGTTGGAGAACTAAAGTTCCACTTGTCTTGGGGTGCAACCAAAAATTTATAAAAAATAGTGGGGAAGGATTTATTCTGCTCTGTTTTTAGTGTACATGTTTTTTTAAATGGATATTTCCGTACCTTTGGTGACCGTTAGCATGCTTTTAGCCACTTAGATGGAACTGATTTTTTTTCTAGCCCAGTTTCCTTTTTCCTTGTTCTTCCTCCATTAAGCTTCCATAGAACTGGGAGTAGGAGAGGACAGCTAGAGGGTTTCAGTGCAGAGCTTTGGGGTTGGTCCAATCAAGGGGTAGGTAAGAGAAAAAGGGAGGGCTCCCTCATGGTGTGCATCCAGTTCAGTAGAATAATGAAGAGCCGGTAGCCCATGTTTGTTGAGCACATGCTATAGGCCAAGTATTGTTGAAAGCACTTTATATCCACAAATGCAGGAAGTAGGCCTTTTTGTATTTGCTTTATTTCCCCTGACATTCTTGGCAAAAGCTTATTTTCCATAATTTCAAACTCATTAAAACTGAAATACAAGGATAGGAATTCATGCACACATTGGACATGGTCAAGAAGGTCACTATTATGGTAGGATGGTATTCCCATGAAGGGTAGTTTGAATTGCAGCATTAGATTGGGAGGAGTTGGTAAATCTCTTGGGCTAAGTTTCTGTGGTGACGGGTGGGTGGTGCTGGTGGTAGAGTGTAGACTAATAAATGGTCCTGTCTGTTGATGGGAGTTCATTCTGGCCAGTTCCAAAGAGAACTGGGTTTGATCCCAGGTCAGGAAGATCCCCTGCAGGAGGAAATGGCAACCCACTATAGTATTCTTGCATGGAAAATTCCATGGACAGAGGAGCCCGATAGGCTACAGTCCATGGGGTTGCAGAGTCAGACATGACTGAGCATGCACACACACACACCGAAGCAAAGAACTTTTTAGGCGTGTTTTTGGGAGATCTATCCATTTGTGAGTGAGGAAAAACTTTTTTCTTTAGATCGTCTGAAGTTGGCGACTACCTCTTGTTTCTGAGAAATGGTGTATTTTAAAATGCAAAACCAAACAAACATAAGCAGAAACCCAAAGTACTTAAAATATAGGAATTTTTTTTTTCATATGAGGGAAACTTGATTCTCTTGGTCTCTGCTGCGAGAGGTTTTGATGTTCCCCTCTTTACTTCTTTTTAAAATAACCTTTTATATTCTAGTGCTTGTGAAAAAATACCTTTGATTCTCACTTGGCCTCTTCCACTGAATTGGAAAATTTGGTTCCATTCTCTTAGCAGGTAAATAGCCTTAAAACCATTCATGGTTCTGTCAGGGTAGAGGAGAGCTGAAGAGCATTACATATGTTCCAAGTTAAGAGAGGCCAATCTTTTGCTATTTTCAAGTGGTTCCTTCCCTTCCCTTCTTCTATTAAGGGCTCCACCACAAAAGAGCTTTAATCAGCTTCATTGATTTAAAGCTCATTTGCACTTGGCTTCAAGGTTAAGGTCCACAGCACAAGCTGAAGACCTTTAAATCAGAAGTCAGAATGAAAAGCCTTAGGTATATCATATTGTCTGCTGTGCATAAGAATGACAGCTCTTGATGACTGTGAATTAACTATTGGGGAAAAAAAGGCACAAAGCCAGTTTTTCTTCTGTGTTAATATAACCTCTGCTAGCCGAGTAACGCAGCATTGCTATCCACGTTTCTGTTTCATCATGTAAATTGATGGAGTTGGCTGAAAATACTTTGGTATTGTGATGTTTGCAGCCGTCAATTTCTGCTTGGTTTCAGTTGGATTTCAACCTAATTGCCAAACTGATTCCATCTGTAATAACTTTTAACATTTATTTTTCCCAAAGGGAAAAAAATGTCTTGTCTGTATTCTGCAATTAAGAAGGTGATGAAATATTCAGTGTATGTCTCCACTCTGACTAAATTCTTTTGTTAACTTTATCAGATAAACTATAAAATATTAACCAGGCTCACTGTTTGAGCATGTGCAGATGGCATAATATTTACCAGGCATATTTTCAATCACGTTTAATTTTATAAATTGAATTAACTATTACATGGCTAATTTTTTTCTCTTTTCCAAATTGATGCAACAAGCAACCGTGTTGTTGGCTGTGTGTACTACACTAGAACATTTGTGGATAATTTCATAAGCTTAGCTGTGTATATAATAAATAACGTTTCCTCCAAACCTAACCACACGAAATCAAATCAAGCAGAAATAATGCTATTTTCTAAGCAAAATTATGCTGAGTAGCAATGTGCAGGGTTTTTGCTCTCTCTCTTTTTTTTTTGACAGCTTAGTTTTTCAGATTTTCTGCAACATTGAAGTAGGTAAGTTTATTTTACCTACCTCTCTTATCCTCCATGCAACTGACCTTAAATACCCACTGCCTTACCCTCTCCGCTACTCTCAAATACACTAATACTTCAAGTAGATTTTTTTAAGAATGTGTTTTGGACAGAATAAAGGCCGAATTCTAAATCATGGTATAAAATTCATTCTAATTAAGGACCATGAAAACTCTTAAAAAAAAACAAAACAAAACCAAGACTAATGAACAAACGGCTTGGTTGTTGGGGAGCTGGTAAAATTTCTAAATGGGTCTGTCTAGCTGATCTGAATTCCTATGAAGCTGTACTTTGTTCGGTGCCCTTAAGGATCTCATGATCTATTTAAAGAAAACAAAAAGGTGAAAGGAAACAGTTATAATCCAGTGTGACCCATGTTATACTGGAAGTTACCTGGTAGGGATCAGAAAAAGGAGGGTGGGTGTATGGCTGATTCTGGCCATTAGAGTTAATGTGTTGGGAAGAAAGAAAATGTTAATCAGTCAGTTGTGTCTGACTCTTTGTGACCCCATGGACTGTCACCCACCAGGCTCCTCTGTCCATGGGATTGCCATTTCCTTCTCCAGGGGATCTTCCCAACCCAGGGATCAAACCCAGGTTTCCTGCATTGCAGGCAGATTTTTTTCCATCTGAGTCACCTCCCAGGGTTAATGTGATGGCGCAGATGACAGTTTAGCTGAGGTTTAAATGGCTATCCATGTGGACAAGGGAGGTGCAGAGGAGAAAGGGCTTTCTGAGCAAAGGGAACAGAATGTGTGACATGAGACACGTTTCAAGGCCATGATAGATGTGTGAAAGTGCATCAAGTGTGAGGTAAGGAGAGTTGGGAGAAGAAATAAGGAGGGTGGTTGCAGCCCGGACTGCAGAGGTGGAATTAACAGGACCCACTGGTGTCGTCGTGACCGTGTGGTTCATGCGGCCACAGGAGTGGCACGTGCTGGAAGCCATATGCCTGCAGGCAAAAGGCAAGCAGTGGAGAAGACAGGCCTGGTGACTGAGTTGCTTGAGGTCCCCAGAAATTACTTAGAGAGCTGCATCTTGGGAGCAGAGTAGAATGTAGCTATGAAAAGGATGGGGAGGACCTGGGAGGGCTCAAAACAATTCCTTTGGAATATGGGACCTTATTTTGTACCACAAGTTGGTGAATAACTTGTGATCTGTAGCTCTTGATGACTCAAGAGCTACATGTGTAAATCTTTTCCAAGTTTATACCAACCTCCGAGTTGTGGAATCTGATTTTATCATGTTTCCCTGTGCATCAAAGTGGTTTTGAGTCTCCCTCGTTCCTCCTCTCCCATTAATTGATTATAAACATGATTACTTGGAGGTGTCATTCAGTGTCAAGTGATCACTTTCAAAAAGAGCAAGCATGTCCACCCATGACAAGTTTGTGGTTAAGCCCAGAAAACACAGGCCTTTTTCAAAGTGAAGAGTTGTGGGCGCTACGGTTCACTGGAGTTGGGAACTCAGAGCATGAATACCTACATGTCCCTATTTTAGAATGTATCAATCCATGGTCGTGTTGACAACTCATTTCAATTTGTACATATAAGTTAAACGTAAAATACATATTTCATAGGTACGCTGAGACAATAACGATGGGTTATCTCAAGAGAAGGAAAGGCGATGAATCTAAAAAGACATTTGGGTAATAGAAGTGCAAGGCAAGACTGGATAGACCATCCATTTATTCACATGAAGGAGCAGGAACACGCATAAGCACTGAATTCCCCTGAAAGCAAGAAGGTGAGGTTGGAGAAATATTGTTTTAACATCACTATTTCTTTAGAGCGTGTTACCTGAAAACATTCGTTTTTGATTCTCAAGGTAACTGAGATCATCTTCCAGGATCACATTTGGTTATTCAGAACAGTATTGGCGCCATGATCATTATCCTCAAGGGCAGCCCCAGGTACAATTGTATAAAGACCAAGGTTCAGTACCCGCTCAGCTCCCCTTTTAAGTCCTTCTCTGCTTCAGTCTACCACCTCCCCTATGGCCATCTGCTCTAGGAAAAACGAAAAGCAAATGGATTCACACTGAGGTGCTAAAATGTGAAAAGTTTAATTTTTACTCTCTGTGCAGAGTATTTACATTATCGTTGAGAGCAGAGCCTTTCACTAAAAGAAGGGCATCAGCTTGGATGTTTAGGCTTCAGCTAGTTCAGAGGAGAAAGTTGCAGCAGGTGTTGATTTTTCCTTTACTCTAGAGCTCACATCATAGACCAAGTCACCTGCTGTCCCTGCCACGTCCATCACCTCTTATCTATCTTAGGGAAATACTCTTCTGGTTGGTCTTTTCCTCTATTAAGCCTTTCTCCACAGTAGGACCTTGTAAGCTTAAAAAAAAAAAAATTGAAAGCATGTAGGTTAGAATAATTTTCAAATCGCCACCTCACTCAGGAGCCTCTAATCGTCCATTAGGACAGATAGGAATGCTTCAAACTGAGTGACAGTTGAAGGTTCTTCTTCAGCTTCTGTGAATAGCTCCTTTCATCCTCTCATTTTTCTGCATTGTCCAAGCTAACACTTGGATGACATCTCTGCCTTCCCCTGGAGTCTTACATTTGCCACCGTCTTCCCTTGAATCTGTGTCTCAGAATACAGGCTCACTTTATCCATGATTTTTTTTTTCCTAACACTGCTCATCCGGACCACTCACTTTGCTATACCATTTTATGCTTTCTTCAAGTTTTATGGCTTATAAGTAGGTATTGCCTGATGTGTTACTTTGGGTGTGCAACTTTTATTATTATCACTGGGTTTCAGTTCTTAGTAAATAAGGAATGAGCAACATCATCCTAGCAGCTTCTTTATAGAGCCCTTACAACAAGCTAGATATCTTTCATACATTATTAAATCCCACCATGAAATTGTCCTTATTCCTAATTTGTAAATGAAAAACCGAGGCAGAGAGGGTTGAGGAAGCTTGACCAGTTGTACTTGGTAAATGGCAGAGCTGAGGTATTAGTCTCACTCTTCTTTGTTGAAACACGTATCATTCGTATTTGTACTGGTCTGTGTAGGGAGAAGGTTTGCTTTTGTTGTCAAGGATTTCTTTTATGTGTCTTGAAAGCCTAGTAAACATGAATTTCTTAGGACCTGCCCTTTACAATTAGAAATGGAAGATTTGGACACTATTAATGTGACAGGCATTTGCAAGCTCTGCTTAATTCATCTCACATCAGTCTCTGGTCACATGATGGTAATATAATTTCAGCCGTTGACAGCCACACAAGAAACTGACAACCTGATGTCCTGGGAACTGAGTCCTTCAGTTAAACTCCTCAACCCTCATTTTGAAGATTTATGCTGTCATATCATGAACATGAATTCCATAGCATCAAAAACACAAAATTGTGGTAGTTATTATACATTTCTGCTTATTGATCACATATGGATGGACAGTCAAACTTGTCAGCATCAAGCCAAGCATACACCAGGAAATAAAATTAAAAGGAATAAAATATAACTGTCTAATTGCATTTGTGGCCAAGGGACCTACATTATACAGCAACCAGCGTGTAACAGTGTACTTCACGTTCCGTGATTTACCTTGCTGATAATTACTTTGCACTCCTAATAAATTAACCCACAGAACATCTATTCATCTGCATCTTCTTTTTATGCAGAGCTAGAGGAAAAAGGACCAGTATAGCAATTTGAGTGGCAATCATGCACTGATTGTAGCAAAGAAAGTGGCATGGTGGGAGTCTTAAGCATTCTGAAAGCATTTCTTTGTAAGAAAAGAGGAAGGAGAAAAGAAGAGAGGGCTTTTGTTAATTAAGTTCTGTTTTTTTTC
This sequence comes from Muntiacus reevesi, assembly GCF_963930625.1. Taxonomy (NCBI): domain Eukaryota; kingdom Metazoa; phylum Chordata; class Mammalia; order Artiodactyla; family Cervidae; genus Muntiacus; species Muntiacus reevesi. Next base: position 38,907,117 of record NC_089268.1, read on the forward strand.
ATTTTGTTTTATTCGCTATGGAGAATACATTATATTCCAGGTTCAAAATGCTTGTTTAATACAGTATATTTCCAGCCAGATATTTTATTTTAATATCATTCATTTATTTTCTTTAATATTCATAGAAAATTCTCATTGTTATTTTTAAGATTCCTGGAAGGAAAGAAGGTATAAATAGTTTATTGTACTCCTAAGGGGTTCCTTCCATAAATGTTATAATAAATCTCATATTTCAGTTTGCTCAATTTTTTTGTTGGACTTTGTAATCAAAATCACTTTAAAATTCTTTACTTTTACTCTAATACATCATGTGCTTTTAATACTTTATGTTCTATCTAATGCCTTGGTATGACTTAGCTTATTTGATCCTCATAGTCAACATGGTAGAGTGGAAAGTGGAAGGAGTGAGGATTTCAAGCTTACATCCTGCCACTAGACTGGGCTTAATGTTGGTCTTATTGTTTTCTTTATCTGAGTCTCCATTTTCTTTATCTTAACATAAGGGATTACAGGAGATGATCTCTAAGGTCCTTTATAAATTCCAGGATATGCATAAAAAATATTGTGGGTGCTTAAGGTTCACTGAGGCCAATGACTTTCACAGTTTCATAAAAGTGGGTGGGTGGTACGAGAAGGACAAGAACTAACTCTGCTTCCAGCAATATGGCAGACTTGATACCCTGACTGACCTTCCTGCAAATAACTGAAAATGCCGCTTAGGATAGTTTTTTAACAGTCTCTTTAGATGCAACAGTGAACTGGCAGGAAAATAATAATTCCATTGGTGGAATGTTGCAAGAAAAAGATATAGGAAATAAAGTTATATTTGAATTTCAGATAAACAAATACTTTTTCAGTATGAGTCTATCCCAAGTCTTGCCTTTGATATACTAACTCTAAAAATTATTTGTAGTTTATTTAAAGATTCAGGTTTAATTGGGGATTCCGTAGCTAATTCTGACGATCTACTCAGAGGCTTAAAACTAGATGATAGTAGGAATCTGGAGAAATAAACTAGAACTGAGGCTGCTTTCCCAATGAAGGTATTTGCTGAATCCAGGCGACATTAAGCTTTGGCTTTTCCATTCCTACAGAAGGGAGAGAGGAAGGAAACTTAATAGGAGAGTCTTTGAATAGAACCAGGATCCCAAAAGACTACACCGTCACTGTTTAGGTAACTAGAAGCAAACAGGATCCCTGACCTGAAATGTATGTGTGGAGGAGGGTAGCACTGATAGCAACAAACATTTTTCATCTCAAACCTTAGTGTTGGCTGGGGAAAAGGGAGGAAGTCCACCCTGAGAGTTCATATCTGAATTATATAGCTTGGTGGTCTCAATACACTCAAGTTAATAATTTAACTTAAAGTGAACCTTAGTTAACAATGTGAGTAGGCATCTGGGAGAAGCAAAGGCAGAGCCTTTGGAAAAAATCCCACATTCAACCCAGGTCTCAAAAAATTCCCGCATATGAGTATCCAAGGAATTGATCCAATACTTTGGCCACCTGACACGAGGAGCTGAGTCATTGGAAAAGACCCTGATGCTGGGAAATATTGAAGGCAAAAGAAGAAGGGGATAGCAGAGGATAAGATGGTTAGATAACATCACCGACTCAATGGACATGAATTTCAGCAAACTCCGGGAGATAGTGAAGGACAGGAAGCCTGGTGTCCTGCAGTTCATGAAATTGTAAAGAGTCAGACACAACTGAGCAACTGAACAACAACAACAACAAACTTGAAACAAAATCACTTATATGTGGAATCTAAAATATGATACAAATGAATTTATTTACGAAACAGACACAGACTCACAGATACAGAAAACAAAGGTACAGTCACCAAAGGGGAAGCCAGGTCGGGGAGGGATAAATTAGGAGTTTGGGATTAGAAGATACAAACTACTCTATCTAAAATAGATAAGCAACAATATCCTATTATATAGCACAGGGAACTGTATTCAATATCTCTATAATAAACTATAATGGAAGAGAATTTGAAAAGAAGTATATATACACACACACATACATATACTGCATATACCTCTAAAACCTGAATCACTTTGCTGCACACCAGAAATTAACACAGCTTAACTCGTAAGTTAACTATACCTTAATTTTTAAAAACTCGCATAGATAAATACATTGTGATATAATCGTTAGAGAGGACAAATGTATGCACATACATAGAACAATTAAAAAGAATGAACTGTAGCTATCAGCAGCAAGTTAAATGCATCTCATAAATGTAATCTTGAGTGAACAATGCAAGTCACATTAGAAGGCAGGGGAAGATCTAGAAAATTCATATTCCAAAATAGGAACAACTAAGAATCTGTTGTCTAGCATGCGAATGGTCTGGTGAAACAACAAAGAACCCGAGGAAATGATAAGCATGAAAGTGAGGAGGGCAGTTACTTGTGGAGGGAAGCGGGGGCGCCATAGATAGCAGTAATGCTCTGTTTCTTTGTCTGGATGGTGATGTATAGGCTTGAATTTTACTGTGATTCTTTGTACTACAAATATTTATAAATGTTCCCATGCATCTAGTCAATATTTTACAAAGCAATTTTAAAAAATTGGGCTAAAACCTGAGTCTCTGAACCCTGTGGCAGTTCTCTTTCTCGTGCCCCGAGCACGTGTTCATAGGCTTTTCTCTATTTGCTGTGCTGTGCTGGCCTTAGTCACTCAGTCGTGTCTGGCTCATTGCAACCCCATGGACTGTAGCCCGCCAGGCCCCTCTGTCCATGGGGATTCTCCAGGCAGGAATCCTGGAGTGGGTTGCCATGCCCCTCTCCAGGGGTCTTCCCAACCCAGGGATCGAACCCAGAAATTACAGAGCAATTAATTACCCACATTATTGTCATTGTAGGATAGTTACTTTTCAGTTCTCCATCACCCAGCTAATTCACCATGCCTTCTGAATGCAAACCTCTTATTGCATTTCAAACCGTAAGTTTCACTGTGTTCAGTATATTCCTTGAGAATGAAAGACATTATTTAAAACTGGAGTGATGAAAAAGCAGCCTGTAATATAATTGGAAAAAGGGTCTTCTGAAGAATCTGAAAGAGCCAGCAGCTGGACAATACGGTATAATTGTTAGGAGTGCAGGTTCGAAAGTGGACATATGAGTTTTCATTCTGCTCTGCTATCTACCAAGGGGCTTCCCTGGTGGTTCAATGGTAAGGAATCTGCCTGCCAATGCAGGAGATGCAGGTTCAATCTCTGGATTGGGAAGATCCCCTGGAGAATGAAATAGCACCCCACTCCAATATTCTTGCTTGGGAAATCCAGGGAACAGATGACAGTCCATGGGATTGCAAAAGGGTCAGATATGACTTATCGACTAAAGAAGAACAACTGCATACTAAATGATGGACTTTAGCATGTCATTTGCTTTCTGAGTTTTTGATTCTTCATAATGTTTAGGATTCTGTAAGCTGTTATAAGGACAGCATTTATGTGGGTGTCGAGTAAAACTCAGCGGAGAAGGCAATGGCACCCCACTCCAGTACTCTTGCCTGGAAAATCCCATGGACGGAGGAGCCTGGGGCTGCACGTGACTGCACATGACTGCAGCGACTTAACAGCAGCAGTAAAACTCAGATAATTGATAAGTGTTATTATTACTCTTATTATTTTTTATTAAAGAGTAAGAAAAGTGCATATTTAGAATAGAGCTATGGAAAGTAAAAATATACCCATAAATTAGCTTTTATTACAACTGTAAAACTTCCAGCTCTCTTGTACTTCAAAGGATACTTTGGTATATTCAGAATGGGAAGTTCGATGAATGGAACTCACTTCCCTTCATTGCCGTGTACTTATCATCTGACCTGACCTTTCATAATCTCATTTTTCTCACCTGAAATGCAGTGATGATGGTGACACTGTCTGTTTACATCATCCTGGGTTTTTGTGAATCTCCACTGGAGTAAAAATTAGAAAAATTTATTTAATAAACATGTCATTATTATAATTATATTCTAAAAAACACATTTTGGGGGATACATTCTCTGTAGTTTTCCAGGAACAAAAAGGCAAGTGCTCAAGTTTTCAATGTGTGTGATTATGTTTTCATGACCTCTGGTCATTACTATCGAAGCTGCATAAAAGTGGTTGTGTAAAATGTCACATAGCAACGTGTCCCATCTGCTTAGCAACAGGAAGAGGAGAGGTAACATTAAAAGAGAACCTATAGAAAACTAGAGTGAAAAAAGAAAGCTTCATCCTAAGCCTACCATTTTATTTTTCCCCCCTAAAAACAAAACCAAACCTTGAAACTGTAGGCTGAAAGAAAATCTACCAAGCTCCCTCACAGCACTGAGTTCTTATGACCCTCACTGTGTATTTCATTTAAACACAGAAACTCTAAAGTGTCCCAGTATCTCGATGACTTTTTCAGCCTCCAGATGATAAATGTGAGGTAAGAGGAATAAAATCCCCTATAGGAGAAAAATCCTCCTGTGTGGCAAATTAACTTTCCAGAACATCAAGATACAATCCATAAGAAGTGATTTATTAAACGGTGCCAGGAGGAATTAATTTACTTCATAGCAGCAAATAATTTGCTACAAGAGAAATGCTTACTCACCTTAGATATTTAGGTGTAAATTCATTATAGTTTTGCTCATCTTGGGGCTAAAGGAACGGTCCACTGCTACTGTAATGATGGATAATTATATGATACCATTTCTGCATTATTCTATTTACCACTTGATGGACCACTGTTCTTAACAGGCTTTTCTTCTCTTTGGTATGGATGAAGGAGTTTTGAAAGCATTTAAAGATATTCTTCAGTGAGTGCTTTATTTCATCAATTCCAAAACATCATTAATTGTAAGATTATATTATATTATGTTGTTGTTTTAGTCACGAAGTCGTGTCTGATTCTTTTGTGACCCCATGGACTGTGGCCTGCCAGGCTCCTTTGTCCATGGAATTTCTCAGGCAAGAATACTGGAGTGGGTTGCCATTTCCTACTGCAGGGGATCTTCACAACTCAGGGATCAAGTGCGTGTCGCCTGCATTGGCAGGCAGATTCTTTACCACTGAGCTACCAGAGAAGCCATTATATTATGTACCAAGACAGAAAAAATATGCTATTAATTAAACCTGACATTATGTGTTCTTATTAATAAGAACACATTAAAAAATTTTTTTTAATTTAAAAGAATTTTAATTTTTTAAATTTTTATTTAATTCCTGTTGAAAGAATCCTTTAGATTTTTTTCAGATATAGATTTGTTAATCACACATTACTCTTAAACATTCATAACAAGGAAAATAGAAGTGACATATATTGATTATGGAATTCTCATACTCAAATATCTTCATACTCAAATTTTGAGTCTTCTGAATTATTTTTTCAGTTGGAGTCGTTTGTATCCCATGTTTTTCTGGAGAACATTTTACTCTGTACATTAAGAGGACCAGTGGCAGGGAAAGTAGCTCATATCCTTTCTCTAATGGCCCTTAAATGTTCTCTTGTCTACAAATTAAGAAGCTGTAGCTCCCTAGAAAAGCTACCAGGAAAAAGTCAGCTTTGTACACAAATAAACAAAGACAATGAAATCAACAGTCTACTCTGGTCGAGAATCATTTTAAGTGCTACTAGCTCTAAGATGATCCTCTATATCTGAGACATTAAAAATGAAAAATAGTGCATATTTGTGTTGGTGAAACATAGTATGGAGTTAAAATTTTAGTTTTGAATAAAAGCAGTCTGAACTATGCAAACATAAATGTGGCAGTATGTTTGGGATGCTTTAAAGGCTTTTTGTTTGTCATTCAGTCGCTAAGTTGTCTCACTCTTTGCGACCCCATGGACTGCAGCACACTTGGTTTCCCTGTTCTTCACCAACTCCCTGCGTTTGGTCAAACTCATGTCCACTGAGTTTGTGATGCCATCCAACCATCTGATCATCCTCTGTTGTCCCCTTCTCTTCCCGCCCTCAATCTTTCCCAGCATCAGGGTCTTTTCAAATGAGTCGGTTCTTTGCATCAGGTGGCCAAAGTATTGGATCTTCAACTTTAGCATCAGTCCTTCCAATGAATATTTAGGCTTGATTTCCTTTAGGATTGACTGGTTTGATCTCCTTGCAGTCCAAGGGACTCTCAAGAGTCTTCTCCAACACCACAGTTCAAAAGCATCAATTCTGCAGCGCTCAGCCTTCTTTATAGTCCAACTGTCACATCCACACATGACTACTGGAAAAACCATAGCTTTGACTATCAGGAACTTTGTTGTCAAAGGGCTATTTCTCCTTTTTAATGTGTTGTCTAGTCTTGTCATAGCTTTCCTTCCAAGGAGCAAGTGGCTTTAAATTTTGTGGCTGCAGTCACTGCCTGCTTTGATTTTGATGCCCAAGAAAATAAAATCTGTCACTGTTTCTGCTTTTTCTTTATCTATTTGCCATGAGGTGATGGGACTGGATACCGTGATCTTAATTTTTTGAATGTCAACTTTTAAGCCACGTTTTTCACTCTCCTCTTTCACCCTCATCAAAAGGCTCTTTAGTTCCTCTTTGCTTTCTGCCATTAGAGTGGTATCACCTGCATATCTGACTTTGTTGCTCTTTCTTCTGGCAATCTTGATTCCAGCTTGTGAGTCATCCAGCCTGGCATTTTGTATGATATACTCTGCATATAAGCTAAGTAAGCAGGGTGACAATATGCAGCCTTGACTTACTCCTTTAAAGGCTTAGAGCTCTAAATAAGTTTCAGATTGGACAATGAAACGTGATTAAGTGATTAGCTCCAAACTATGTAGAATTCAGTCTGATTTCATGAACAAGATTATCAGTAGGCTGGAACGCAGATTTGACCAATAATGTGACTCAAGGAATGGTAGCCATGAGCATGTGCCTAGAAGACCTTCAATTATGGCAAACTGACTAATGCCCTGGCTGCTGGGCTATGAAATCCATTGCTCTGTTTGTCCTGAGACCACCCTTCCCACTGGCTTCTGCCAGACTGAATGTTGGCACAGAAACCAAGCAGGCTTATTCTTGTGTGACGAGGAACTCATACAAGAATGACCCTTAAACGTTGGATCCAACTTTGTCTCAAGAACTCCCCATCCAGGCTTGTCCCATCTTCCCTGGCCACTGGGCAGTCTAGGATGCTTTTCGATCGCTCTTTCTCTTGGGGTTAGACTTGTATCTTGGTCTAATGGCTGTCCCCATCTTCCCAGAATCCTCCCCTGTTTTCTTTCATAGACTTTCCCCCTAATAAAATCCTTGAGTGCTTAATCCTGTTTTGGCATCAGCTTTTTAGAAGATCTAAACTAACACAGATAAAAATTGCTGACCAATTTTCTTATTTATTAAAAGTTTTAGATTTTTTTTTTGTTTCAGAAACTCTTTCATAATCTTCTTAAAGGCTTCTTTTTCCAGTAAATAGCAACAGGGTAGAGGCCCATAAACATTTGCATGCAATTTTAACAGACACATGGGAACTTTGTAAACCATCCGAGAGTCCTCTGAAAGTCCACTGCACACCAGGTCGAGTATCCTCTCAATACACTCTGAAGACATTGATAGTCTGCATTGATAAGGACTAATTATGCTTTAGGAACTTTTCTTTTCCCCTTATAAAGCAGGCTCCATAGCAATTCAAAGCCTGTGGTGATATTCAAATTACTTAACAACCAATCAGAACAATTACCTCTTCAGCCTCTAAGACATGTACTAGTTCCCACCCTGTTTGTTCTCATTATCTTTCTTCCATGAAATGAACAATAGCTGTTAGCATGTACATTCTTCTACATTTTTATTAAGAAATATTCAATACATTTTATTAAATGTCAGTAGGGTCTGTGACCTTGGGTAGGGTAAAACATCAGAAAAAGAAAAAAGCCCACAAAAATTAAAGATAGGAAAACTAGCAATAAAGAGTTTCTCTTTTTCTTGAGTTAAATGCAAGCATGATTTAAGTTTGAGCGATGGTTTGCACACCACTATTCTTTAAAAAGCCAACAAAAGGTTTTCGAGGCAGCCATTTTTAATTGGTCCAATCCTCATTCATATCTTTTGAAAAACCCTAACAATTTGCGTTGAACTGCATGTCTACCTTCTTGTGTTCCAACCCTTTGGCTCACTTTGTCTGTTGTCTTTCCCATATGGTTCAAAAAAGCACTATGCATAATGCTTTTCTCTAGCATGCCCTTTTGATTCTCAACATTCTTCTGAGGGCCTTAACTCTATAACCATTACCTGATCATGGTGCTTTCATCTGGGATTAGGTTTTGCACTTCTATTGATCTTCCTCTATGGGGTTGAATGTAGTAAATGAACCTCCTAGCTCCCAACAAATTTGCATGTAATTGCCTGTCCAGTCCTGAACACCAAATAATGGGCTGGAAGAATACACTAGTATTAACAGAGCCAAAAATGTTTTTCTTTCAAAGGCTCTGCTCCTTTGTAAAAGTGGCATATATGGGAAGAATCAGAAAGCTTTCTCAAAGTTTGGGAAAATGGTAAGGTTGGGGAATGTCCGAGAATTGCCATGCCATCTGAATCATTATAACCTTGCATGTACCTTAGAGTCTAGAGCTGGTGTTAACCTCTTTTTGACCACTGGAATATACTGACCTACATTTACACCTCCCCCAGAGAGAACTTAACTCTTTCAATCATTCTTTAACTTTATTTCTTTGTAAAAGTCTTACTACAGAGTGATAAAAACTTCACTCTTAAACTGTGACTTTGATGGATTTAATGATCAATCACATCTGAAGGGTTATTGTTGAATGATTTTGAATCAAAAATATATTTATTTGACCTCAGACAACTGTTCTGTTTTATGTGCTGTCTACTTTATTAAAAATATCTTCTGAGCTATTATAATGGGTAAGAAAGGGAATTTTTAGAGGAGATATAAAATTTACTATAGAGATGTCCAAGTTTTTTTATTTTCATCATAGTTAAAGACTAAAATTCAGAACTGTATTGTTTTGGGGCTTGATTTTTTTGGAAGTGATGATGACTTCATGAATATTTGTATAATATACTTCTTATTGACTGTCTCCCCAATACGACCCAGTTATAGAGCATATACTGTATTTACCTTAAAATGTTTAATGGAGGATTTAGAAAAAAAATTAAATGAAGTAAAGTTTAGTTTTCTTTGTAATCATTGGGAATCCACTGGGATGTCTCATATCTAGAGGATTGGGAATTATTTCTCCTAAGTAAACCTTCTTTCTTCTTTCTGGAGAACACAAAAGCTCTGCGTTCTCACAGAAGAGTTGGTGTGTGACTGGGAGAGGAGTCAGCACGCGTCTCCTTCTGTGTCCTTTTCAGCCTGAGTTGGTAAAGTCAGCAGACTAAAGACACGCCTTGGAATGATTAAGAGGAATTCTTTGGGAGGAGGTGTATTTTTTGAGGAAACGTTGAAAGGATTTCTAAATTGCACTAACTGTTGAAATTGAAGCATTATTAGCATTGACAAGAAACCAACGGAGTCTTTAGTAACATTATAACATTTTCACCATCCCAATGGAAGTGGCAACACTTCATGTTATTTGAGTTCAGTTTTTCAGTATTCTACTTTGAGTTAGCTCAAAATGCACAATAATAACACCATGTTATAGAATTCTGTGCAACTTGGAAAACAGATATATGTAAATTCATTTGGAATGAAAATTTCAGAAAATAGAACAAGTTCTATTGTTTTAGATCACATCCTTATATCAATAATTATTTCTGTCCCTGTTGTTCTATTAGTCATATTAAGGGGGTATCGCATAAATAATAGTATTCCCAGGAACTGAGCTAAACCCTATATATGTTAGCTCAATTTATTCTACAGAAATAATGAGAATATGAGGTGTGGAATACTTTAAGATGAGGAAACTGAACTCCAAGGGATAGTCTCTGTCTTTGAACCCTAGTCATCTGATACAATTTTTCTACCTTATGAAACGCTCATGTTTGTGTACTGTTAGCTTTATACTGCTTTGAAAACCACATGGTAATATGGGTAGGGTCCCAGATTGAGAAGCAGGAGATCTGTGTTGTAGGTTTAACACTGATCTTAATTTGTCCATGAAACACTTTAAAAAACAACAACTAACAAACAAACAATTTAACTTACATAATATAGGCTAAAAGTAGTGAAACTTTAAGATGCAGCATCTATCTGTCCATGGCTTATGTGACATAAAAACTCCTTCCTTTCTGCTGATTGTGCTTTTGTCTGAATTACCAATTCTCCAGTCAGTTCACATGAAGAAACATTTTAAAAACCAAAACATGAATAAAACAGTTTACATAGAGATATTTTAAAACATTCATCTGTTGATGGACACTAAGGTCGTTTCTATACCTTGAATAATGCTGCAAATGCAGTGCAATCCCAATCTTCAAATTTATATGCAAGTGCAAATTCAAAAGGCCCATAATAACAGAACAGTCTTGAAAAATCAGAAGAACAAAATTGGAAGACACACTTCCCAATTTCAAATCTCAATAGAAAGTTACAGCAACCAAGACAGTATAGTATTGGCATACAGACAGACATATATATTAATAGAATGTAGTTTTAAAGTCCAGAAATAAACCCAATTGATTTTCTAAAAGGTGCCAAAATCATTCAATGGGAAAAAAAAAAAAATCTTTTCAAGAAATGAGGCTGAGTACATGGTGAGACAACTGGATAGCCACATGCAGAAAAATAAAGACCCCTACCTCACATCATATATAAAATTTAACTCAAATTTTCAATCTAAATGGCTAAAATGATCCAACTTTTTGCTGTAAATCTTGACCTTGGATGAGGTGCTTATTTCTTAGATATAACACCACAAGAATCACAAGCAATAAAAGAAAAAAAAAAAAGGATGACTTGGACATCATCAAAATGTAAAAATTTTGTCTTGCAAAAGACACTCTTCAGAAAGTGAAATGATAGCCTGCAAAATGGGAGAAAATATTTACTAAACATGCATCTGATAAGAGACTTGTATCCAGAATAAACAACTCTTACAACTCAATAAGAAAAAGACAAATAATTTAAGTAAAAACAAAAGGTTCATTGAAATATCTGGATATTTCCTACAAAATCCTCAAAATAAATTTGTAATTTGAATGAAATATTCATTTTAAGCATAGAAATTCTGAGCACTTTAGATTATGAGTGGCCAGAAACATAGCTCCTCACTGGATGGTCACGTATTTTGAAGATGCTATCTGAAGCATTCTGTAGATCCCAACTAGACTTTCATGTTAACGACTGTGGGTAGGGTGTTGATGGTGAAACACCAACAGCAGGAAAAATAGTGCTCTTACTTTCCTCTTCTTAAAATCAAACAGATACAACCCTCATATTAAAAAAGATTAAATAAATTCTCATGACATAATTTTCAAATTTAATGTCACATAGATTAATCATTTAATTTTTTGATTTCAAGGTGGTTCTGTTTTGTTATATTAATTTTTCTTTACTTGATCTGGAATTACTAATCCAGAAGAGGCACCATGGAAAGGCTAGTGTGGAGAATCTTTTTGTTTCAAATTGGAATTTTTTTTGCCACAACATCTGTTACAAATTGGTAAAAGATGGTAACAGAGGTTTTTGTTTTATGCAGTAGATTTGGTAAAGACCTATTATAATATACTTCAGATGTATAGTACATGTTTAGGAATTTCAAAATAAGCTGACTCCAAGGCAGCTTTTTTTTAATATACCTTAAAAACAGTGCACCGCAGAATTTCCAGTAACCAGATTTACTATAATGTCATGTGCATTACAATGAAATCTCGTAAGATAACTGTCAATTATGTTTTCCTTCATCTCATTAGCCGAGAAGTCTGATATTTTTGTGTAGCTAACTGAGAATTCTTGGCACTTGGTGTACGATTGTATTGTAAATTGCTTTACTTAAAAAAAAATTAGCTGTTTATGTCATGGCATGATTGACATTTTGGCAGAACTGTGTAGAACTCTGGAGATAATGTTTATCCCTTAACTGATGCATTTACAGGGAAGGTTCAAAAATGAAAGAAAGTTTCTTGTGGAATAAATGGTAATCTCTTTGGGGACTGTATGGCTTCATGATTAGAACTGGGCAGGGGATCTTTCTGAATTATCCTAATATATCTTTATGAATAAGTAAAAAAGATGTGTTCATGCATTCATTCACTGTACAAACATTGTAATGGATGCCTGGTAAGTGCCACGTGCATGAATAAATGCTCTGTGTGCTGTGGTGACTACACAGACCTGGTTGATGCCTCTGGTGAAGTAATGGTTCGGTATAGAAATCAGCATGAATGAATATATCTTTATATGCAAATACAAACACACAATGTTTCAGAAACCAAATTCCAGAACAGGTGCTATTAAATCAAGATTTTAAAAGTGGGTGGCAGAAATCATTCAGAGAACTTTTAATTCCCTCTCCTAAATAAGGGATATAAAAGGGTATGGAAAAAAGAGAATGAGGAGGGAGAGAGTTTTTAGACACCTTACTGTGGTCCGTGAGTGCTTCCATACCTCAACTCAGTGAAAGACTGTGGAGTCCGATTCTTCAGTTGAGTTTAAGAAGACTTTTGATGAGACAGTTCTGAGTTGATCTATGTTCTTCCCAGTGGGGAGCCCCATTGGATGGTCTAACTCCTACCTAAGAAGCATAGCAGGGATGAAAGACACTGACCGAATAAGCAAGAGTGATTGCAGAGGTGCATAGCCTGCGTTCTCTGGTGTTGTAGAGATAAATGTATGTGAGTGTTTCCTGTGGACTGAATTTGGGCCAAATGCAAGATAGACTATCAGCTTGGGATCTTCTATGATTCTGTCAAAGAACAGATTATTTCTGAAGAGACAGACATAAGCAAAGAATTCCCTGATTTCAGAGGCAGAGATAATGACAATCAATGAGCTGGTATACCCCCAGCATCAAGGGAAATCCAGATGAAAGTCCTCCAGTTATGAGTCTCCTCCATGAAATCACTGCTATATTTTAAATTGGTAGCCAGCAAGGTACTACTGTAGGCTTCCCTCGTAGCTCAGTCGGGAAAGAATCTGCCTGCAATGCAGGAGACCCGGGTGATTACATACTGGATCAGGAAGATGCGCTGGAGAAGGAAATGGCAACCCACTTCAGTATTCTTGCCTGGAGAATCCCATGGACAGAGGAGCCTGGTGGGCTCCAGTCCATGTGGTCGCAAGAGTGGGACACGACTTAGTGATTAAACCACCACCACAAGGTCCTAGCGTATAGCACAGGGAGCTCTGCTCAATGTTATATGGCAGCTTAGATGGGAGAGGAGTTTGGGGGAGAAAGGATATGTGCACATGTATGGCTGAGTCACTCTGCTGTGCATCTGAAACTATCACAGCATCGTTAACCAAAGCAAAAGTTAAAAAGGAAAAAAGGACCCGTGAAAGGACCCACAAAAGAGAGGCTTCTCACTGCCTGTCTGAGTCCGAGAATGGGATGCCAACTCCCAGTGGTGTCAATGGAGTCAAAAGTTATCCTTTTTTTTGAAGGAGTCAGAAACTATAGATATCAAGATGGGGCAGAAAAGGGTAAGTGAAAGATGCCTTAAACTTCTGTCTTTAAATTTCCTTGTCTTTAAAGATGGAATTAGTAGCACCACATCACAGAGTTGTTGAGAGGATTACATGGGATAAATATATAAGGGTCTTACAACAGTGAGTGATACACATTAAGAAAGCTTATGTATCACTTAAAAAAGAAACAGCAGTACCCAGATACAGCATCAAAGGGAGGACCGTTTCAAGAAGGACAGTGGCAAATGTAAAAGAAAAATCAGGGAGGGCAACAGATAAAAAAGAATAATGAGTTTGTCCCAAATTGCTTCTGTTCTGTACTGTAAACTGGATACACAGGTCAAGTTTCCATGGTCAAAGGGAAGTAAAACTTTTAGAAGTAATCCAAACAGGGAAGGAAACATAATACACAGTTTTTCAGAAAATTTGCATTTATGTATCTTATACAGTGATTTCAACTCTCCATACTGGTTTTCCTCTGGAAACTTTTACAACCGATCTGGCTTGACACAAAATAAATATTGCCAACCTTATCCGATTATTTGGCTTAAAACTATTGTTTTCCTCTCGTCATTGTAAACATTTATCCTGTATGGAGTAAAGTAAAACATTGCTAGAGAAAAAGAAGCCTGATTATCTTTGTTAAATGCTGAACATGCCAGCAGTATTTCCTAAAATAAATCCACACTGTTGACCATCACCCTTGTAGGTCCTTGTTAGCACCCTATTGACACCATTACTTAGAGCAGTTGTTTTCAACCAGTTTTTAGGCCGATGACTCAGAGTCACATCATTTGCCACTTCCCCATGGAGCAGTGGCTTCTGTCGTAGGAGTGGAGGTGGCACATTTGTTGAAAGAAGAGGTATGTGTGTGCATGCGTGCTAAGTTGCTTCAGTCATATCTGACTCTTTGCAACCTTATGGACTGCAGTCTACCAGGCTCTTCTGTCCATGGGATTCTCCAGGCAAGAATACTGGAGTGAGTTGCCATGCCTTCCTCCAGGGATCTTCCCGACCCAGGGATCGAATCCGCATCTCTTACGTCTCCTGCGTTGGCAGGTGGGTTCTTTACCACTCGCGTCACCTGGGAAGCCCAAGAAGAGGTATTTGTAGTTTGAAAAACTCCAAAGTGGTTCTGCTATGGGTCATTCCTTCCTTGCCCATCCCCCACACCGACTCCCCTCCCATCCCACCTCCATTCCCACTCACAAGTTGAGGGGCCGATAGTGAGTGTTTAAGATGATGTAAGAAATTAATGTCTTTTTTGACTTCACTGGGTCTTCGTTGCTGTGCAAGGGCTTTCTCCAGTTGCAGAGAGCAGGTATTGCTGTTGCCTGTAGACACGTGGGCCATGGTAGCTGAGGCATGGGACTCTACAACTTGGGAGCATATGGGATCTTCCCAGACCAGAAATCAAACCTGCGTCTCCTGCATTGACAGGCGGATTCTTAACCAGTGGACCACCAGAGAAGTCCCACTATAATTCATTTTCAAGGACACTTTTATTGAGATACAGTTTACACAGGATACAGTTTGCTCATTTAAACTGTACAGTTCAATAGCTTTTAATATAGTCACAGGGATGTGCAGTCATTCTCACAGTTGATTGTAGAACATTCTCATTACTACAAAGAGAAACCCTGTTCTCTTAGGTATCACCCCCTTGTCCCCTTTTCCGTTGTTTCCACCCTTCCAGTCCTAAACAACCATTCATTTACTTTCTATAGATTTGTGTGCTCTCAATATTTCATTTGAATAGAATCACATACTATGTTGCCTTTCATGATTGACTTCTTCCACTCAGTACAATGCTTTCAAGTTCCATCCATGTTACACAGTATATCAATATTTCCTTTCTTTTTATTGCTGAAAAATATTCAGCATGGATATGCCCTATGTGTTTATCCATTTTTGCTGTAGATGGACATTTCAGACATTTTTTTGTCATTACATCTTAGCTAAGTAATATATCATCCGATGTATGAAATCCCGTAATTTATTTTGGGTGAAAATAATGGATTATTGATGTATGTTATATGTATATACATACCCAACTAACTCAAGAGAGTGGTATAACTTTAAAAATTATACACAGTAATTGAAAAGTCTCCATAACCATCAGCGGGATGGGGGGCTAATCAGTTTCAAATGCTAAAACGTGAATATAGAGCCAGCAAAACTGGAATGAGTTAGCTGTGCTTAGGAACTCTCTGGGTTTCTCAGGGCATTGGAGTCAGTTTGGCTAGTCCTACTCCTGCTAATAACTAGCGCTGACATTTTATTTGCAGTTTGAGAAACAGGTAAGATTTAAATCATCAAGAATTTCAAGCAGATTCTTTGCTTATTTACAGCAATCATTTTCAACTTGAGCAAACATCTCACTTAAAAAACATAGCAGCTTTTAAACTACTGCCAAAATATTAGGGTAGATAGGGGTGTGTGTGTGTGTGTGTGTGTGTGTGTGTGTGTATTTGTCTTGGCAGAGTGTACATAAACATATAATGCCTTGCTTAAATATTCATAGGCTCCCTGCTCGCAGTACAATAACTTAATAATAAAATATTTTGAAGAGGGAACGATGCTGTGGAGCTAGCGATACCACTAATGGATTTGAAGAGGATGCTAATGCATTGTAGGAGGAAGTGAATTGAGCTCTCGTGTGTAAAGGAGGATTATAAAATATAATTATGAAAAAGCAATAGTGGCAGGCTTGAGAAAGTTCTGATGATGTGTGGGTACTACAAACGACATGTTTTGTTGATGAGTAAGAAGGCTTAGATGGATATTTACGGTGCTAGCAATCTTCCTTATCTGGAAACATGGAATGCATTATAGGAATGGCCATATTGTGAACTCTAGGCTGAAAGTTAAACAGGGTAAGATGGAGGCTGACAAGACCCATGCAGCTTTTCATTTCAAACAACAGTTGTCTAGGAAGGCTATGCTTTCATATCAAGAGCTTCGTGAAGACACTGGAAGAAAAAAATGTACTATAACTGTCAAAATAGATGAAAATCTTTTTTTTTTTTTGTAAAAATAAGCTTAAGGAACTCCAGGATTAAATAATTCATGGCATCTTGCTGGGAGAGAAGAAAGCATGAGGACCTTTCTGAATATCTTTTCCTGGGTGCAGCACTGACTACTTGTTATAAATTGTGGGCATCCGAGGGAACAGCTATGCTAAGTCAGGCAATTAGAACCTTGACTTCTTTTCAAGTTTCCACCTCTAATCTCGTTTCTTTACCTAAGGCTCTGCCCTTTAGGGCCAAATGAAGAAGCATTCTTATAACATTAATCTGATATTTACTGGAAAAAATAAAGGACAGTACCTAACAATTCAATAGACGTAAAAACATCGAAGAGACAGATCCGTAATAGATACAGCTCGTCTTGATCCAGTTACCCTTCCCTTCATGAAAAATTTTTCATTTTATGCTTGAAGCTCAGTGTTGTATTCCAATCTTTAAACAAGGGGTATCTAAAAAACAGCAATACAGTTTATTTTTTCAGAAGCACTTAAGTAAACAAGTGTTGCCCTTTAATGGAACTATTCTGGAAGGCCATTTTGACATGGTTAGCACATTTATGAAACGCTATACTTCTGTAAAGAAATTGTTTAAATATTAGGAAAACATTCAAACACAGAAAATATATGCAACTCGAAGTTTAACATTGGCCATATCTAGTGTCCATTTTCTCGCTCCCCTCTCTTCTTTCTCTCTCTCCCTCTCTCCCTCTTCTGATACAAGAACTACTGATGTACCCAAGTCCTCCACCCTCATTTTTTCTCTCTTCCTCCGCAGAAGAAGCCACTCTCAAGATACTGGTGTGAACCTCTCCCATGTACTCTTCTGAAAGATTTCATTTTTGTAGAGTAGTTCTAGTGTTTCCCAGGTGGTTCATGGGTAAAGAATATGCAATGCAGAAGACACAGGTTCGATCCCTGGCTGGAGAAGATCCCCTGGAGGAGGGTATGCCAACCCACTCCAGTATTCTTGCCTGAAGAATCCCATGGAGAGAGGAGCCTGCCAGGCTACAGTCCATAGGGTTGCACAGTCAGACACAGCTAAAGTGACTGAGCGTGAGCGCCAGAGTAGTTTTATGTTTGCAACAGGAGATTTTGCATATACCCCCTTGCTCTCAGCCATGCATAATTTCCCCCTGTTATCAACATCTCTCACCAGAATGGTACCTTTTTTAAAAAACCAGGAATGTGTCTCCATTAACACAAACAAAATTCTTTGTCTAACAAAGATCAATTGGCCATTTTTGTGGGGGTCTATTTTGATACTAGACTGTTTGACAACTGAAGCTTCATATTAGTTCATAAGCTCATATAAGGTGAACTCTCCAACTCTTTCTTTTTTAAAATGTTTCAGCTATTCTGATTCCTTTATGTTTTTCCATATGTATTTTAGATTCTGTTGTCGACACATTTTGATTAGGATCATACTGAATTTATAGATCAATTAGAGGAAAATTTTCATGTAAATAGCATCAAGTCTTCCAGTACAGGAGCATGATATATCTTTCCATTTTATACAGGGTTGCCTTGCTTTCTTTCATTGGTGTTTCAGTTTTAGCCTACAGATTTTGTACATATTTTATTAGATTTATATCTAGGTATAAATAATAATGTTTTAAAATTTTCAACTCCCAAATGTTCATGTCTAGTCTGTAGAAATGTTATTGAATCACACTGAATTTACATATTTATTTGGAGAGTACTTTTAACATATGTCAGCTTTTAATTATATGGAATATTTTTTTTCCCTTTTACCCCTGTCTTTCAGTACTTTTTCTTCTTGTGCTCTATAAGTTTGTGGCAGTTGTAAATTGTATCATAATGCAGTTTTATTTATAATTGTTTCTTGTTGCATAGAAATGCTATTACATTTTGTATTTTAATCTTATACTCAGAAATAATGCTAAATTCTGTTAAGTCATCATTGTTTAGTAAAAATGTAATGTGAACCACAAAAGTAACTTAAAATTTTCTGGCAGCCACATTCAAACACAGAAAAAAAGAACTTCAACTGCAATTATAATTATTAAATTATATTCTAATAATACATTCTACTTAATACATCAAAATGTTATTTTTCACTTGTGATCAATATATAATTTATTAGTGAGATGTTTTCTTCATTTTATATTGTCACCAAAATGTGGTATGTATTTTATACGGAAAGGAGATCTCAAACTGGGTAATAAACTTTCAGTGGTTACAATAAAATGTAGTTCTGCTAAAACAATGAAATGTTTTAGCATTTTGTCCTATCAAAACAGTAATATTTAATAAAAAATTCATATTGCTTCAGTTTTAAATTTACATTTAAATTAATTAAATTAAATTAAAAATTCAATTCCACAGTCACACTAGTCACATTTCAGATGCTCAAGAGATACACAAAGCTACACAAAGCTAGTGGCTACCCTATCAGACCATGTAGCTCTAATTAATTCTAATATGTTTCATTTTTCTTTATACCATTTTGGTCCTATTTTATATTTTTCTTATTTCAGTCTTCTTCAAATGTATTCCATTGTTCATTTTTTTCCAACTGGATAGTTATTTCATTAATTTAAATGTTTCCTTTCATGTTAGTATAATCAATTTAAGAAGATTATAATTTTCTTCAAAGTACTGCTTTACATATATCTCATTGTCATTCAGTTTTACATTTGTTCTAATTCCATTTTCAAATCTTCTATGACTCATAAATAATTTAGGCATACTTTTTCAAATTAACAAACATATGAGAGGACTTAGTATAATTTCATTATTATTTCAATTTTATTGCATTGCAGAGAACTTAGTCCATGTAATATACACTCTTTAGTATTTGTTGAAACTTGACTTGTGACCTAGTATGTTCTATCTGTGGCTTCCCAGGTGGCTCAGTGGTAAAGAGCCCACCTGCCAATGCAGGAGACTTGGGTTCGATCCCTGGGTCAGGAAGATCCCCTGGAGGAGGAAATGGCAATCCACTCCAGTATTCTTGCCTGGAAAATCCCATGGACGGAGGAGCCTGGCGGGCTACAGTCCGTGGGGTCTTAAGAGTCTGACATGACTTAGCAACTGAGCATATGTTCTATCTATATAAGGTAAGCTCTAAATTTGCTTCATCTTTGTTAATTTTTAGCCAATGTGATCTATTAATTTCTACAAGGCATCTTTTAAAAATCTCCTATCATTATTTTTTTTTCAATTTTTTGGTTATTTTAGGAATTCTTTAACAGCGTATTTGAGACTTTATTTTCGAGAGCACACAATTCAGAATTGTTTCCATCTTTCTGTAGTGGTTTTTATCTATCTTTCTCTTCATCCACTTACCTATCCATCTGTCCGTCTGTCAACTATCTATCCTTTATTCTGTCTATCCATTCATATGGTCTTGTATTTAGTATTTCTGATAGACTCTTTTACATTTCTTTGTTTTTAACTTATTGCATGTGTTTGTTGTTTACAGTGTTGTCTTTTTCATTTCTGGCTTTCTTCCTACAAAACAATCCCTGTGACTCAGATTTGGGTGCAGCTAGTTTATTTGGGGAAGCAAGGCCAGCAAACTTACAAAAGAAAATCAGAGAAGTGAGATCAGAGAAAAGCCAGTGAAGTCTGTGCAAATAGTCAAATAACCGCAGTAGAGAACTGAGGCTCAGTTGCCCCGAAGATGTTCTTAGAAATCTTTTCCTTGGGGCTGGGAAGGCTGGGAGATTTATACATGCCTTTGAGGGTTGTCCCAGATGTTAATTCCTGTATATATCCTGTTTGATCCTCTTTGTGGTCAGAAAGTTTACAAAACCATCAGGCAGAGAAGAGGAGAACCAGGTATTCCACAGGTGGGGTGTTCTCTGTGTTCAGGTGATTAACAGCAGCTTTAGAGGAACTCAGGTTGGGAGGAGTAATGGTGGGTCTAGGCATCAGCAGTGTCAGGGTTTAATTTAACTCTCTGGGTTTAGTTTTTTAAATACTATCTGAGAATCACTATTTTTCAGCTATCGGTTTTGTCTATTTAAATTTATTTGGATTCCCCCCGCCCCACCCCAATACTTACTTTAATGCTATCTATCCATCACATTTTTCTTGGCTTCCTTTTTCTCTCTTCTCCTATTATGTATTAAGTGTATTGAATTTTGTTTATCCTGATTATTCCCCTTACACTGGTTTTGAAAAGAAGAATTTTGTTTGTATTTTTTAATGCTACCATTAAAAGTTGAACAGAAAATATTTAACCTGAAGTTATATGTTATCTCTCACTTTTTCAAGACAATAAAAGAAACTAAACTTCTTCGTAGCTTGCTCCCTCTACTCGCTACCATACGTGGGTAATTGTTGTGCAGTATTTTAATTTACACTTTGCCTTTATTACAGAACAGTTAGTTAATATTTTTATGCAATAAGTGCTTGCATACTAATTTGCTCTCCATTGTTTCTCACATCCCACTTCTTCCATTTGGGTCCAATTTCTTGTTTCATTAAATGTCTTTCATACTTCTTTCTGTGAGTATTTATTTGTAAGTGGTAAATTTCCTTAGCCTTTTTTTTTTTTTTGAACAATATAGTTTATTTTTCTCTCACTTAAAAAAATGACTAATTAGATGCAAACTCTTGTTTGACAATATTTTCGATATATCATTTCATTGTCATGTGACCTCTATTGTCTGTTGTCTTCTAAATTTTTATCCTGTTGCGGATAATTTACTCTTCTTTCTGTTGGTTTTGATTTTCTTTTTTTTTTTTTTTTTTAGTTTTCTTTGCTTTCACAATTATGTATCTGAGTGTGGATTTATTTTTATTTATGCTGCTCTGCAGGTATTGGACACATATCTTCAATCTGAAGAGTTATATTTTTCATTATTTCTAAAAAAAATTTTCAGCCACTAACTCCTTGCATATTGCTTTTCTTTATCTTTTTTTGTTGGGGGGGACTACATAAGCTGGAGTTCCTCACTTTATCTATTTTGTCTCTTTATCACTTTTTAATATTTTCTGTCTTTGTGATTTCAGTCGTTTCTTCTGTGCAGTTTCCTTAGATCCATATTTCAGCTTGCACATTCTCTCAGCTGTTTCTAACCTGTCCTTTTACTTATCCATTGAGTTTTTAAACTTCAATGATCATATTCGTTTTATTTGTGTGTGTTCTAATTAGCTCATTTTCAGTGTCATTTCTAGCCTATGTAACTTGGCAATTGGATGTTATGCCATTAGTTTTTTTTTAAACTTATTTTTTATTCACCTTCTGGTTGTTAGTTTATCATCTGAAGTTTTTTCACTTAAAATCCTTTTTAGTCTTACATATGTTGGATTGATCATTTTTTAACGTTTGGACATTTTCATCATGATCACATCTGTTAGGTGGGGCTTGTTTTTCCCGTGACAGTCCTTTGGGTCTGAGTTTTGGGAGTGCCTGGGTGCCCAACTGTCCATGTTCATGACCATGCTTTGCATTCCTTCTCACCTTGGAGTTCCTTAGACCAAGCGGTAATATTTGACCATGAAGAAAATATATCTGCATTTGCATTCTCATGAGGGCTTTTTGAATTTTTTTAATTGCTTTTCCAGCAGAATCTAGACAAAGACAGATAATTTTCCTTCTTTCTTGCTCTCTCTGTGCCTTTTGGAAGACATTTTCTCCTTGTTCCCTCTCTCTTGTGTCTGCTCCAGAAACCCCAATTTTCTGAGTTGATTTCTTTCCTAACTCCCCTTTTTACATAGCAGATGGCCTAACCATCAGTCATCAGATGGATACTAAAATCCAGTCACTAGGTAATCAAGGTAGAACCCCCTCCACAGGGTTTTCCTCTTTCCTACCACTTTGATTTTCAGTTCCTTTTTTCCCCTGGCTTCTAGAGATCACCTTCCAGCTCCTAAAAGCTCAGCTAAGCATTCAGAAGACTTTTGGTTATTGTTTTTTATTCCTTAATTTTATTTATCTATTTATGTAATTTTTGGCTATCCAGGGCCTTTGGTGTTGCGTGCGGGCTTTCTCTAGTTGCTGTGAATGGGGGCTACTGTCTAGTTGCAGTGAATGGGCTTCTCTTTGTAGTGGGTTCTCTTGTGGAGCACAGGCTCTAGGGCCCAGGCTCAGTAATTGTGGCATGGGGGCCTAATTGCCCCACAGCCTGTGGGATCTTCCCGGACCAGGGATTGAACTGATGTCCCTTTCATTCCTAACCACTGGACCACCAGAGAAGCCCTGGTTCTCTTGTATACACTCTTTCCAAGAGTTTGTGATGGGAGAACCTCCAGACTTAGTTGGCCACATTGCTGGAACTGAAAACCCTGCAGTATCCCTTTTGAAATAGACTTCAGAACACCTTTATGATGTGCAGACTAATTAATCTTATATTACATACACAAGGTTACAGAGGTTCACATAGGGACAGTGGCACTCACCAAATTTGCCTCCCCTTTAATATTTGAAGTAGGGTTTTATGAGGATAAAGTTGGACAGAACATGTATGTTTCCAATGTACCTCTCTGCAGTGCTGTCACATTATACAGAACCTGTGACATTAAGTAGACCAAATTTAAAAACTCAGTATTTGTCCATTTTTGCCCATGTCCAAGAGTGTTGCCGAGTAATTCAGAGTCATAACAAATGGAACGAATCCATCACATTTTAAACTATAGTTTTAGCTGACCCAGGGTTTTGGAAATTCTTGTCTTTTTCCTTATTTTTTTCCCTATGTGTATGCTTTCTGAGATAATCTGACATGTGGCTGACAATGATTTAAATAGGACTTAATCTGGTCAACAGGGGAAAAAGATATAGAAACTTACCTTACTCAAACTCTGAAATTCACAGATTTTCTACTTGTCATGGTAACTTCACACCTGTGATACAGGAATGGCGTCTCAAATGTGTATTTAGTTGCCTGAAATGACAAAAGAAGTCAAAAGTTTCCCATTGCACTGTATGGGATGATTACCCTATAATTTTGTTTTAAAACAATTCTTAAAATGACTAAAAAAGGGGAAAAAAGTCTTTGAAGTAACAAAAGCAATTATTAATGTGTAGAACGTGTTAGCATTGTTTATGCAGTGTGATGTTACTGACCTTTGAAGAGGGTCTTTGTATAAGAGTCACTTCTGGGTGACTAGAGGTGCTTCCATCTGACTTCAGAAGTGCAGACCATGGTTAGGAAGGTTTCCTGGGAGGCTTTTGTCAACTGGCCACGACCCAGGAATAATCTCATGTAAAACACTAAAAAAGTAGAATGGACAAAACAAACTCATACTGTGTATATATCGAAGAGAGGGTGAATGGAGACAAGTTCAGATTCAGAGGCTTCTAACACTAATATTAAAGAATATTTGTTCCCAAGATGGTTACAAAAGCACAGTAACTCACAAAATCATTGTAGGCAAAGACTGTTTAATTTGCTTTTGTGTTCTTCTTGTCCAGTATATTACTTCATGTATTGCCATACATGCCAAACTTGTTAAATTTATTTAATTGAATAAATGAAATAGTTGAGTGGAGGCAGTGCTCCATTGTACTTAAATATATTCTGGCTTTTAGAATACCTTGCTCCTCACTGTATTTCTTTATTTGTTCCTATATTTAGAGTTGACTGTGCTACTTTAATATTACCCTAAATGTTATATTTTCATTTTAGATAAGTATAGTGAGCAGATAATCTGCTTTAACTCTTTCCATAATTATCTACAACTGAAAGAAATCTTCCCATTGAAATTTTTACTATTTTAAATAATCGCTACTATCCATTTGGTAGAAGTGACCTTACTTGTCGGTAGGGTATATTTTGAAACTCAGTTCTGTATCAGTGACAAACATATCATATTGACCTGGCGCTCATGTCTTTATTTTAAAGTGGAAAGTGTTAGTTGCTCAGTTGTGTCCGACTCTTTGTGACCCCGGGGAGTCAGAAGGCTGACTTGGAGCCAGCCAGCCTTCTCTGTCCATGGGATTCTCCAGGCAAGAATACTGGAGTGGGTTGCCATTCCCTTCTTCAAGGAATCTTCCCAACCCAGGGATCAAACCCAGGTCTCCTGCATTGCAGGCAGATTCTTTACCTCTAAGTCACCAGGGAAGCCCCTTTAAGATATGGCCTTTATTTCAAGATAATGTAAAGGCAAAGGACTGGCAAGTATAGTCTGAATATTGAGTAAATAATTTATACAGGCCTCTGTATATGTGGTAACAATCTCATATTTGCTAAGAGCCACACAGATATTATTATCATCACCTCCTATTTAATTGGACACTCAGCATTCTCAGCTAAACAGAAATATTGCTGGTTCTCCATTTACTGCCTTACACTGTGTTTTCTTTTGGGGACTAATCAGTATGATATATATTTTTAATTGCTTTCCCAATAGTTTGGACATATTTATCCAAATACTTTCATACTGTTTTTGGCAAACACTGGCCAGTGTTTAAACAAGTAGCCTCTTGTAATGAGGTCTTCCCTGGTGGCTCAGCGGTAAGAATCCACCTGCCAATGCAGGAGACTCGGGCTCAATCCCTGGGATGGGAAGATCCCCTGGAGAAGGAAATGGCAACCCACTCCAGGATTCTTGCCTAGGAAATCCTATGGACAGAGGAGCCTGGTGGGCTGCAGTCCTTGAGGTCACAAAAAGTCAGATATGACTTAGCAACTAGGCAAAACCAACAACAGCAATCTAACAATGAAGAAGAGTTTTTTTTTTCTTTCCCTTTCTGTACATATAATTGTTTACTAATGAATGAAGTCCCCCTTTTTGGTCTCATTTTTTATCATTCTACCATGGCTGTGTATCAGTGGTTCCCAACCTCTTTGGCACCAGGGGACGTTTCATAGAAGATCATTTTTTCCATTAGATGGCAAGGTGGAATGGTTTGGGGATGATTCACACACATTACGTCTATTATGCTGCCACTGACCTGATAGGAAGTGGAGCTCAGGAGGTAAAGCAAGCAATTGGGAGTGGTTATAGATACAGATGAAGCTTTGCTCGCTTGCCCTGCTGCTCGCATCCTGCTGTGTGGCCCAGTTCCTAACAGGCAAGGGACCAGTACCCATCTGGGACCCAGGGATTGGGGATCCCTGGCATGTATTATTTATGTGTATTATGAAAATGTATTTAACTATCCATCCGTCTGTATATCTGGTTAGTAGACATTCTGTCCTGTCCATACCCCCTTGGTTTGTAAGATATTTTGTCCATGACAAAGGATCCTTGAAGTTTTGTCTTGCCCAAAATGTCCAGAAGACACTTGATCCACAACCTAAGATCCTTGAGATATGGTCCTATCCAGAACACCCATAATCGTATTTGATTCATGCCAAATGGTATCGTACAGGATCAAATATCAAGGACATTTTGGCTTGAACCAAACGTCTTATGACATTTTTGAGCAGGACCAAATAGACTGCACCGGTCTTAGTGTCTAGTTGTCTGTTGACTTTTTGCTCTTGTTGTTGTTTAATCGCTAAGTTGTATTGCACACTTTTGTGACCTCACAGACTGTAGCCTGCCAGGCTCCCCTGTCCATGGGTTTTCCCAGGCAAGAATACTGGAATGGGTTGCCATTTCCTTCTCCAGGGCATCTTCTCAACCCAGAGACTGAACCTGAGTCTCCTGCACTGGCAGGTGGATTCTTTACCATTGAGCAACCAGGGAAGCCTTACCCTGTAGGAGAAGCAATATTTTATGATACTAGAATCTAAATACAATTGGACAGTAGAGATAAACATTAAAAAGAAGAAAAGAAAAAGCAGATATACCCAAGATGATTTGGAGAAACAGGAGACATTTATCAGGAACTTACGATTAATTGGTAACCATAGCTAAGATGAAGATTGGCTCTGTGATTCACCAAGGACAAAGCGCAATATAGGTTTGGCACAGAAATGATCTAGAAAACCCAGGGGGTTGCATGGTATTTATTGAATGGTAATTAGGGAGGCTACAAGTTATTTTGGAAAGACGATTACAGTTTTGGAAGAAATCTATCATTTGGATCTCTATGTAAGGGATATTGGGTAACATGATAAACAATGTATTCAGTTATTTTGTAATAGATGCAGAGTCCTTCCAAAAATGGAAGCTAGTAAAGGCATAAACCTGGGAGGTATTGCAGGTTCCGTTCCAAATAGCCACAGTAAAGTTAGTACTGCAATAAGCTAGTCACACAAAGCTTTTTGTTCCCCAGCGCATATAAAAGTTATGTTTACACTATACCATAGTCCATAAGTGTGCAATAGCATTATGTCTAAAAAATAGCATACACACCTTAATTAAAAGATAATATTAGAAAAATGGCACCGATAGACTCGACTGATGCAGAGTTGCTGCAGACCTTCAATTTGTAAAAATATTTGACATCTGCGAAGCACAATAAAGTGAAGTGTAATGAAATGAGGTATGACTGTATATGCAGACCACAAATACTGAAGCGATAGCATGCAATTGTAACTCAGAAAAAGCATTTAAAAAAACCCAGGTTAATAGATTGAGTACTTCGTTTCTGACGACAAAACTTAATTGAGCAACAAAATTTCCTTTGCTCCTTTAGTTTAAATATTAGAATTCTAATAAACTTCAGCATCAAAATTTAAGTCATGATTAAATTGCCTGACCAGACTAAGGGGAGAACCTTTGTATTGTTTATTAAAAAGAAGTTCATATGCTTTAGCTAGCAGACTCACAGATGTGAAATATTTGGACTTGACCCTAATTCTGACCTATGAGGGTAGACTTTGAGAATGGTAATAAATAAGGTCATTATTACTTTAAAAAGGTAGAATTCAGTCTCTTGTGCTGGAACAAGGACTCAGAGAAGATCCTAGCATTCTGGCTGTATATAATAGTATGAAAAAGAAGCTTTTTCTTCTTTTTCTTCTGAAAAAGAAGCGTAAGCCCAGCTGTCACCTACTGGACTCTTAAACCAGCAAACAGTCCTGTAGAGTGCCAAACTTTAGAAAAACCTTGCCGGCCCTTTGGGTCTCTTGTGAATCTGTTCATAGGAAACAATGTTGTTTAGTCAGTGTTGTTCCACTCTGTAGTTAAATCAGACAGACTGAAATTCAAATCCTAGATTCATCACTGATGAGCAGTGGGTTTGTGGATAGGCTACTCCCTCAATCCTAACGTTCCTGATCCATAAAGTAAAAAGAACAGCACTGCTTCGTTCAGGGTGCTGTGTGAGAATTATATACGGAATGCACTTAGCATAATGCCAAGGATGAATTAGGAGCTCAATAGCTGTTATTTAGAATTATTAGGTGAAAAATTATCCTCCCAGGTAACCTATATTTTTGTGCCTGGCTGCGCTGGGTCCTCTGCTTTGTGCAGGACTTTAGTTGCAGTGACTGGGGCTACTCCTCATTGCAGCGCTCAGGCTCTTCATCGCAGTGGCTCCTCTTGTTGCAGAACACAGGCTCTCGAGTGTGGGCTTCAGTAGTTGCAGCGCATGGCATGTGGGATCTTCCCAGACCAGGGATGGAACCCATATCCTCTGCATTGATAGGCAGACTCTCAACCACTGGGCCACCAGGGAAGCCCCTCCTCCATTTTTAAGTAGCTGAAAACAGTCAAAAGAAGACTGATATTGTGTGATATGTGAAAATTATACAAAATGCGAATTTCGGTGTCCACAGAAAATGTTTTATTGAAACATAGTCACACTTACATATTTATGACTGCTTTGGCTGTTGAGGCATTACGACAGAAACACGATGACCTACAAAGCTTAAACTGTTTACTGTCTGGTCTTTTTTTTGGCTACACCGCATGACTTGCAGGATCTTACAGTTCCCTGATCTGAGCTTGAACCTGCTCCCTCAGCAGTGAAAGCATTGAGTCCTAACCACTGAACCAATAGAGAATTCCATTATATGGTCTTTTAGGAAAAAGTGTATGGAGCCTGATCGTAGACTATAATTTCCTCTAAGGATGGAAAAGATGTCTCCAATAGACATTAAGCTGCTGGAGTCTGGCACTATATCTGCACAGTGAACTCTTAAGTATAGTTTATGTTAATAAATGAAGGAATGAACAATAAATAAGTATCTAAAGAAAAAGTCTTCAAGGACTTTTTCAGATTGCCTTTGTCATTTACTTTTGTGAATCACTTGCAAGAACTCTTTCCCAGAAGTGTGTGAGAGCTGCCAACCTCAAGCTGGTAGCATTAATGCGGTTTAGCTGAAGCGGAACTGAAATGTCGCCTGCACATATATCAGTCTTTCACCCTCCGCTTGCTTTTCCACTCGTCTTTCACATCTTTGGAATGTACTTTCTGTTCTTGTACCTGAAGAGACTTTTATACAGGTGGCCGTGGCTGCATTTATCTGCACATTTATCTCTTCTGGGATGGTGTTATTTTCTTTTTTTTAAGACTTGTTAGTTAGGCTCCACAGGAGGACAAACGTCAGTTCAGTTCAGTCACTCAGTTGTGTCCGACTCTGCGACCCCATGAATCGCAGCACACCAGGCCTCCCTGTCCATCACCAACTCCCGGAGTTTACTCAAACTAATGTCCATCGAGACGGTGATGCCATCCAGCCATCTCATCCTCCGTCGGCCCCTTCTCCTGCCTCCAGTCCCTCCCAGCATCAGGGTCTTTTCCAATGAGTCAACTCTTCGCATGAGGTGGCCAAAGTATTGGAGTTTCAGCTTCAACATCAGTCCTTCCAATGAACACCCAGGACTGATCTCCACAAAGGGTGAGAGAAAAAGGAGATTGAAGCTTCAGGCCATGGGGCAGATGGCAAAGAGGCGGGGGCTCAGATAGGACCCTGTTGTTCCTGAGATGTGGCTTGTAGAGAGGTGAGAGGGCCCTGGGTACATGTGTAAAGGAAAAACTATTTTCTTACCTCTCACCATGCTTCTGACACCAAATGTTTGGATTTTTTCACACCAAGCAGTTCTTCAGTTCTCTACAGACACCAATTTAGTGTTTGGGGATTTCATTCTATCCTGATACTGTATACCTGGAGCTGGCACTGATCCCATGGGTTAAGGGCTCAACCCCGCAAGACCAGCCCCCTCTACTTGAGATGTCAATTACAAGTCCAGGCTTCCTATATTTTTTAATTAAAAAAAATTTTTTTTTTTTGGCTACACTAGGTCTTCATCACTGCACTTGGGCTTTAGCTGCAGTGAGTGGAGGCTACTCTCTAGTTGCAGCGCACGGGCTTCTCATCTTGGCGGCTTTTCTTGTTAGGAGCAGGGCTCTAGGCTTCAATAGTGTGGCATGACGTGGGCTCAGGAGTTGTGGTCTGTGGGCTCTAGAGCTCCGGCTGAGTAGTTGTGCTGCCTGGACTTAATTGCCCCGAGGCATGTGGGATCTTCCCGGACCAGGGTTTGAATCCACATCTCCTGCATTGGCAGGTGGACTCTTAACCACCAGGGAAGTCTCAGGCTTCCTATACTTTTGGCTGACCAGCTATAAATCAAGGTTCCCAAAGTCCCTTCCTTGGCTCCATAATTTGCTAGAATGGCTTATAGGACTCAGGGAAACAGTTACTATTACTGGTTTATTATGGTCTTTCCAAGTTGCTCAGTGGTAAAGAATCCACCTCCAATGCAGAAGATGTAGATCTGATCCCTGGAATGGGAAAGTCCCCTGGAGGAGGAAATGGCAACCCGCTCCAGGATTCTTGTCTGGGAAATCCTATGGACAGAGGAGCCTGGTGGGCTGCTGTCCATGGGGTCGCAAAGCGTCAGACACAACTTATCAACTAAACACCTGGTTTATTATAAAGAAAACAGCTCAGGAACAACCCAATGGAAGAGATGCACAGAGCAAACAACAGGAAGGGGCACAGAGCCTCCATGCCCCATCTAGGCAAACCACCCCCCTAGCACCTTATATGTTCACCAGCCCAGAAGCTCTCATGACCCTGCCATTTAGGGGTTCTCACGGAGGATCTCCTATGTGGTCATAATTGATTAAATCATTGGCCATTGGTTGTTAAACCCCCAGGGGTTTCAGGGTGGGAGAATAATTCTAAAAATCTAATCATGTGGTTGGTTCCCCTGGTAACCAGCCCCCACCCTCCAGGAATCACCTCATTTGCATATATTCAGATGTAGTTAAAAGGGGCTTATTCATAGTAAGAAATTATTCACTCAAGAAATTCCAAGGGTTGGGACTTGCCTGGTGGTCCAGTGGTTAAGACCCCATGGTTCCAATGCAGGGGGCATGGGTTCTATCCCTGGTTGGGGTACTAAGATCCCACATGCCATGAGGCCAAAAAACAAAGAAAGAAAGAAAAAAGAAATTCCAAGGGTTTTAGGAGCTCTGCGCTAAGATCCAGGAACAAAGACCAAAAGTTCATTACTTATTATGTCACCGTATCACAACTTGGTGTAGGAAAGAGGTGAAAAGGGGGCCAGGGGAGCCTCAGGGGAGAGAGCCTGGTTCTGTGAGTATTTTAAAGTCAGGCACTGCCTGTCCTGTGGTCTGGTGTTAAAGGACAGTCAGAGATTGGTCATAGGTCTGTATTTCATCCACCCAAACCACAGATAAGCTGTGCTCTCAACTCAACATGATAGAAAACCTTGTCCAGACTTACGAGTTTGGTTCTAGGAGGGTGACCAAGAGAAGGCAAGGAGAGAAGGGAGGTGAAGGGCATGTTAATGAGAGCAGTCCATTAACGTTTGTACCTGGGTTCCTTCTAATGACTCATATGCTGGGTCCCGATCTGTCTCTTGGAGCTTCAGACGCGCTGTCTGCATGGAAGTGCTTTGACACGTTATTGTACTGTACGCCGGGGCGCTCATTTCATCAGCCACGGTGTGCTGTTCACACAGAGCGTGTCACATTTGACAGATTTATCACAAGACTGTGGGCTCTATTTTCTGCAGCACTGAGGAACCCTTTCACATTAGTGATAGCAGGAGTCATGTTTATGCATGGAGAGAGACTGTTCGATTGGGCCATTGTAGCCTCCACGGCAGGCAGGAGCACTGCTCCCATTATCAAGTGGGGCTAATAGTGGATATTCATATGCACTGGAGAATCAATTCCCTGGACATGGACCTCTCCTACAAAAATAATTGCTACTCACTGGTGGTAAAGATCTCAGTGATGTCAGGGCCTTCCTTAATGCTGAGATTAATGCTCTACCGTTCTTGACTGGGTCATTTCTCTACAAAAAAAAAGAAAAAACGTCCCTAGTTTGAGACTCTGATGAGATGTTTTTCAGGTGGAATCTGGAGTTGCACTGATTTTCTGTGCTATTTGGGTGACCCTTCTCACTATAGACATTTTTCTTTCCATGGACTGGAATTAGCTGAAGCAACTAATGAATGGCTTGGTGTTCAGTCCCAGGTAATACTACTTAAATATACCTATGACTGTGGGCAAGGCATTTCTTCTTTCTGAGCCTTGGTGTCTTCAGCTTTAAAATCAGGAACTGATGTGAGATAATTTCTAACAATTTTTCTCATTATTTTATCGGAGTTGTGTTGTATATATGTTATGTTGAAAATACATTTTATTTTTGTTTCATTTTATTTTTCCCTACTGGATTGTGATCACATTTTTCATTTTGTCTCAAGAGCCTAGCCCAGTTCTTGGTACATATTTATTATATGGGTTCAGTAGATTTTGCTTATTGAAAATAAAATTTTGCAATTCTGTAACTATAAATCATTTATGTTCTCATTGGACAGGAATGCAATTCCTTGCATGACATATTTATTGTTCCTCTTTTTGTATCACCAAAATATAGGAAAAAATGAATGAAACTGAATTTATTGCAAAAGTATAATTTATACTATGTTATATTATGAAGTATTTAGTAAAGAGAGACGACTTACTGAGCACTTACTGTTGGCAAGAATAGTCGAGAGTTCATAGAGGAACTTGATCTGTCAAGGATTGGTATGTTTGGTGAATAGGCAGAAAAAAAGGGGAAATCATTGTAGATGAGAAGAAAATAAATATGGCTACAAAGTGAGAAATAGTAGAGAAAGAAAAACAAAGTGACTTGATTTTGTTGACAAAGTTGGCAAACTTGTTGACAAAGTTTGCAGCTAGAGAAAGGAAGAAAATAAGGTTAAGTGTGGGGTAAGGGTCTTGGTTGAGACACAGGTATAATCTAAATTTATCACAGTAACAACAAGGTAACCACAGGAATTAATGGTCTTTTCTGAAAAACAGAACATCATAGTGAAAGCTGACTCAGAGAAAAGATACCATTCACCTGATCAGAAAACAGATGGAATCTGACACCTTTCTTTTTAAAAAGAAGCTCAACTTCCGTCCACTATAGAATAGCTATATTCAAACTGATGCCTCAAATTTTGTTAATGAATAGTATGCTTAGAAAAAATTATATTCATTATATACTGTTTCATTCTCTGATTCAGTCATCTTTTATTTTCTCTTGGGCTCTCTCTGCATTTGTTTGTTTGGTTTTTGTGATGGTTAATTTTATGTGTTAACTTGACTAGGCTGTGATATCCAAACATCAATCTGGAGGTTGCTATGAAGGTAGATTTTAGATGTGATTAACATTTAAATCAGTAGACAGTTGAGTAAAGCAGATTACTCTCCATAATGTGGGTGAGGCTTGTGCAATCTGTTGAAGGCTTTAAAATAAAGACCGAGGTCTCCTGAGGAGGGAGGAATTCAATCTTGAGGCTGACTTTGGACTCTGTCTGGAGCATCAGCTGTTGCATGGGTCTCCAACCTGATGACCTGCTCTGTAGACTTTGAACTTGTCAGCTCTCCAAACCATGTGAACTAATTCCTTAAAACAAATCTCTCTCTCTCAACAAACTATTGATTTTGTTTTTCTGGAGAAACAACTAAATCAGTGTTTTTTCCCCCCATGGTTAAGCTGCCCTGATAATATACTTTAAAAATTCAGTTGGTATATGCAGAAGCCACTCAGTCATATTTTTATGCCTTGGTCCCAGTCTCTTTGCCACCCCTGCCCTGAGCTTTCCACTGCTTGATGAAAAAGAATATTTATTTCCTCTGTGCTGTTTCATCTTTTTCACTGCTGGAGTCTCAGAGAAAGAAATTTGTTTTTTTTTTTGGTTCATAATATGAGTTGGAAATATCACTTTCATAAAAGATGCTCTCACCCCACTTCAGCAACACCTAAAAAGATTCCAGCTAATTTAGTGCATTTAAGCACCAAACTATAGTCGCTACTCAGTGAGTTATTAATTCTTCCTCTTTCTTCTTTTTCTTATTTTTTAAAAAACAATATCTTGACCTATTCTCACTCCTTCCTTCTGCCTCACGTAGAACTTAACTTTTCCAGAGATGAAAATATAAAATGTATACTCTTTCCAAATGTTTTATTTGTTTTCTTTATTTCATAGAAAGCTTAATTTCACTGAAATATGAGTAAAGACACATTTCTAGAGTCTGCTTCAGAGTAATCTTCCATCTTTTGAAAGTAATGAAAACAGATAGTAAGCTTGCTAAAATAAGAGCTGTTACACTGTTTATGCCAACATTTGTAAACACTGGGCAGCTAGTTCTTCTCTACTTAGGAGAACTATTTTGGCTATGGTCTTCTTGCTCTATTTTTGACCATATAAACTCACTCATTGAATGTTGCTTGGAGCCATGTGCCTGATTACGGATCAAGAGGTACTGCTGGGGAGTAATATATACTTTGGGTTTTTGCTTTATGTCATCTAATTAGGTTCTATTTTTTCTGTCATATTTTGCACTTTTGAAGTTAACATATATTCACTGCAAAAAAAACCCTGAAAAATTAAACAAAATCAGCCATAATTTAATAGCATATAAATAACAATTGTTAATAGTTATAGTATTTTTCTTCTTTTCTTCACGTGTGTATACATGTATGTATGTGTGTGCATGCCTTGTGTGTATATGAGAGAGAGAGGTCTAAATTGCTCTTCACATAAAAGTATCTCATGTTTCTTTCTTTTGGCCACACCATATGTGGGAATCTTAGTTCCCTGACCAGGGATCAAACCCGTGCCCTCTTTAGTGAAGGCACTGAGTCCTAACCACTGGACTGCCAGGGAAGTCCTTCACATTTCTTAATACTGGGTACAATCAAATTTCATTTGACTCTGTTCTTGTCCATTATGGCAGAAGTCCAATCTTGGTTGTTTTCTGCATCTGCTCCCACCTTTCTTAGGTTTGAACAGAATGGCAGCATTTCTGTGATCCAGGAAATCATGAAGAACTTCTGTTCTTTAGTTTATTTAGACACTGCCTCCCAGAGTCCCTTGCCCTGTTCCGCGTGGGGACTTGTTAAGGCTTCCAGAGCCACAGAGCTTCCTGACCTGCCTCCAGGGTCCCTACCCCACACCCCCATTCGGAGGTCCCACCATTCCTGCTTGCTCTTCAAACACACTTAGATTTGCCATCTAGAATCACTCATTGAAGATATTTGCAACCTTCTTGTCCTTTTCTCGTGATTCTGAGGACCCTTTCACTCTTTTAATTGCTGCTGTCCATCCCCAAGTCAAGTCATGATCCCCTCTAAACCTTAGAAATACCCAGCCTTTCTTTCCCAGTCTTTGGTATCGCAGTGTTTAAGGTTCATCTGAACAACTCCATCTTGGAGGTGGCCAGATTCTGAGGCTTGAGACCCAGCATAGACTATTAAACATTCCAGGAGCTAAGAAGTTTCCAGTCTTGCCATCTAATCTCTGGAAACTCAGCCCCTCAGGATGTATACTTTCCTCTAAAAGCAACAAAAGATAATAACTTTGGAGTTTTCACATATGTGTGTGCGTGCTCTGTAGCTCAGTTGTGTCTGACTTTTTGCGACCCCAGGGACTATAGCCCGAAGGCTCCTCTGTCCATGGGATTTCCCTGGCAAGAATACCAGACAGGTTGCCATTTCCTACTCCAGGGGATCTTCCCAACCCAGGGATGGAGCCCCCCGTCTCCTGCTTCTACATTGGCAGGCAGATTCTTTACCACTGAGCCACCTGGGAAGCCAGAGTTTTCATGTGCTATTAAATGGCAACACTTCAATTTGTTTACATATAAGCAAAAGCATAATTGGGGTAATATTATAAATTAAAAAAAACTATTCTAATTATTATAAGCTTTCAAAAAAAAAAAACCAAAACAAAACTAATGTCACAATTATTTTCCTATGCATTCTTTTTCAATTTTTTTTGGTTAAAATATATGGACATGTGTTCAGGGTGTTAACTGGTATATGTCCAACCAACTTGTACTCTTCGCTCTTTTAGATTATCTCAAATGCTCCATAAAGAAACAATATGAGCCCTTTTTGTAGAGCATCTCAGCCCTACGGGACAGTTGGGGAAAGATTAAGTTTTCTGTTTCTGAACTCTGCACAATGCATTCAGGGTATTTGCCCTGAGCTGTGTTTAACTAATTGTGTCCTGTCTGATTAGCTTAAGTACTCACACAGAGAAGAAGTTGTACCAAATAGTCTTCATTTGCTTTTCCTTTTTCACTCTGCCTGTTCTGTGGTGGTTAAAAGGGACTGTACCTTTTAACCATTTTTTGTTTTTGACTGTTACCTTTCAAGACCTCAACTTATCTTCTCTTCCCTTGAATGTGTCTCATGACAATAGAATAAATAGATGATTTGACCAGTAACTTTACCCAATC
Source organism: Muntiacus reevesi (assembly GCF_963930625.1). Lineage (NCBI taxonomy): Eukaryota > Metazoa > Chordata > Mammalia > Artiodactyla > Cervidae > Muntiacus > Muntiacus reevesi. The sequence continues at coordinate 38,943,192 of NC_089268.1, forward strand.
ATATTTGGGTAATTATGAGTCTAGCTTTTCAAGGACTGGCAGCTTTCTCTTGGAATTCTTGCTCTTGGGTCGTCCCCCTCAGAGCTACCCTTCCAAGCTGTGAGATGCTCAAGCCTCTAGGGGAGGTGTCATGCAGGCTCTCTTGTTGGTTGCTCATCTGAACCATGGGGCCATATTGGTGGTTCCAGATCAGTTGAGCCTTCAGATAACTGTAGGCTCAGCCCGTATTAGAAGTTAGTATGTTAACATGTAGAATTACATTGCCTAGTTAACTACATGCCTAGTTAGCATGTAGAATCTCAGATGATAATAAAATCAGCAAGAATCCTAAATATGAAAGAATTTTGTGCCAAGAGCACTAGTTTTTAACTTGTTCATAAGTCCAAAAAAGTTAGCCTAGGTATCTAACTAACACAATTGGCTGTATGGTACTGTACTGTAATAGGTTTATAATACTTTTTACACAAATAATACATAAAAGACAAATCCAAAAAATCATTTTTAATCTTACAGTACAGTACTTTGTAAAGTACAGTAGTACAGCACAACAGCTGCATACGGGGCTGGCATCTAGTGAACAGGTAAGAAGAGTTACCTGTTCAGGAGGAGGGAGCAGAGGCGGGAGATGGTAGGGCTCAAGGATCGTCAGCAGCAGGGGACGTCAGAGGGCAAGATGCAATTTCACTCATGGCTAACGTTGATGGAATGCACATTCATGTCTTTGAAAGTTCATAACTAGAAGACTTTCTGTAAAATAAAACAGTTATTGTTTTAAGTCAGTAGCTCTTGAAGTGGTTTGTTTTGAAGCAATAAGATAAAAGAAATACATTCTTTTAGTCTCTATTGTTAGGGGATCACAAATAAAGTGAAACTCTAGCATCCTACCAGGTTCATTATTGGTTTCCAAGCAGTGGAACCATCTTCCAAAAACGGCCCGTTAGGTTTCATAAAAGCTTATTGAGAACCTACTCTGTGCCAGGCAGATGGTTAGGTTTTGGAGATAACAGAGTCTGAGTCAGCAAGTGGCAGACGGTTTAACAGAGAAACCGTGTATAAATGAATAATTGCTACTAATTAATAATGAATACATGAGATACAATGAATGAATTACAGAGATAATTTTTACTTCACAAATGCTTGAGGATCTATTACATGCCAGATACTCAAGGCACTTGGAATTGATTCAAAGGGAGTTCTTGGTCTGGAGAAATTTGCCAGTGAGTAGGCGAGATAGATTAAAATCCGGTCTTTTCAATATAATGTGGCAAGTGCTAGGACTGATTCACAAAGTAGTTGGTAAGTCAATATCATGACATGTATATTGCCTGGAAGAGAGAATGCTATATAAAAGCTGCTAAGTGTATTTCATATTCCATCATCTGCCTTCCTTGGAGTGACACATTTTGTTCTCCAAGAAGAGCTGCAACAATATCGTGTGTCCACATATCCTTCAACAATGTAACCTCGGGTCTGTCCCATCAAGGGGAAGAGTCTCAGGGCTTTTGAAGTTGAACTGGCCTCCAGGACCCACCTGTAAACAAAAGAACTTGCTGGAAGTGATGCTGCGTGAGGCTAGGCCAGAAGTCAGCAGTATTAGTGTTTATCTCCTGGAATAATCAACCATCAGCTGTTTCGTTTCAGGACACTTTGCCGTGCTGTGATAAGCCCAAGGATCATGGAAACACTCCATGCAGGCATGCTGGTCAGCAGATCTTGTGAGCCCAGCCTCTGAGTCATCCTAACTCAAGCATCAGTCATGTGAGTGAAGGACCCTCCAGATGATTCTAGTCCCCGACCGACTAAATCAACCTCAACCCATTTGAGTCTTCCAAGTGGAGGTCCCAAATGCCCGAGAGCAGAGATAAGCCATCCTCACTCTACTCTGTTCAAAATCCTAATGCACAGAATCCATGATTATTATAAAATAGTTGCCATTTTTATGTCACTAAGTTTGGAGTGTGGTCTGTTACATAGCAATAGGTAATTAGGATAAATAGGTTCTGAGGAAGAACCACTTTACGGTGAATTGTATTATTTTAGAATAGTGTTTATGGTGAGATACCAAGTGCCTTAGACTGTAAAGAATCTTCCAGCCATGCAGGAGACCCAGGTTCCATCCTTGGGTCAGGAAGATCTTCTGGAGAAGGAAGTGGCAGCCACACTTTAATATTCTTGCCTGGAGAATTCCATGGACATAGGAGCCTGGTGGGTTATAGTCCGTGGGGTCGCAAAGAGTCAGACATGACTGAGCAACTTAACACTTTCACTTTCACCACTATTCCTGAATGCCGGCCATTCAGTTAACTCAGAAACTGAAAAATCATTTCATCATTAATTCATTTCTGAATGCAGAGCACAGAGTTTGGGGAGTCCTGCCCTGACTCCACATTTGTAAAATTATGGGTCTACTTGCTTGAGGAATATTCCATTTCTTCTGATGAGAACTAATTTCTCTTCATCTTCAGATTTAGGGCCAATGAAAATATTGAAAAAATAAACCTGATTTATTTGAGATTCATGTCTTAATTCTGTAAGACAGAACATTTTAGTAAGTGATTAGTGGAGAATCTACCTTGCCATATTCAGACACTGGCTACCTCACATATAATGTGCTTTGTGGCTTTTAATCACTGATCATCATTTGTGGGAGGAATTTGTTTATATGAAGAGGACTTGAAGAAAAATGCAATATTAAACTGTACAGTTCTCTTCCACTTTAGTCATTAGTTCTACCACTTATTAATGATTAAACCATGTACAGTTCTCAGATTGGCAACTTGCAAATTGTCTAAGGAAGATACTCATTTTAATTATGTGAACTGAAAGAGGTACTTTTTTTGGCTTTAAAAAAAAATCTTACTGTAATTGAGGAATCATTAAAAGTTGGAATACAGTGCCATTAAATTTTGAGGGGGAAAAAGGAGACTGTTTTCGTATCCAAAACATTTTCTTTCTTAGACTGTAGTCTTGTCAGATGAGATAATGAAATCTGAGTCTTTGTGGTGGTAAAATAGGTGACACAGAAGGAAAACAATGAGGAACAATAAATGGTTAATAAATGGATGCTGATTATATCTCAGTCAGAATCAAATAAATGTCCTACAGCAGTGCGAGGACTAGTGGTGAAAGAAGAGAAAGAATTGGGCTGGAGGGGACAAAGTGGGTAAGCCTACTGTTCTCTCCTCTTGATAGCCACATGCTGCTGGGTCAGGATAAATAGAAATCTCCTAGAATCATTGCACATTTGGAATCTGAAAATTCTGACGGTGAATGCCTATATTATTTGCAGAAAAGGCATACTTCTTGATTCCTAACTTTCCCATTCTTTGCAGACTGGCTAGAGTAAAAAGACTTTATGGACAGGAGGAAAGCATCGGATAGATCCTAGCTCCAGACACCCTTCCCAGGTCTTCACTGCATCATCCTATTGCTGCCTATCTGAGTCCTCACATTTTCCTGTCACTTTCTTCCCTACCTTCTGCTTGGAAGGTATTAATAATATATAGGATCCCTCAGATTTTACCTGAGTTGCCTAATCACAATTTTCCTTAAAGACCAAGATGCAAGGTGAGCACCAAATAAAGGTGTTGCCTGAGGCAAGAAAAGTTCAACCAATTTAGGATTTAGTCCATACCATGCTGAGTATCATTTTGGTATAAATTTATACTTTTGTATGTATCATTTGGGGATATAGCTATGTATTAAAAATAATTTTTTAAATGGAATATAGGGACTTCAGTGGTTAAGACTTCCTGCTTCCACTGCATGGGACATGAACTCAATCCCTGGTTGGGAAACTAAGATCTTGGCAGGGCCAAAAAGAAAAAAAAAATCAAATATTCTCAGGAATTTTTTTCTAACAAGTTGAAAGAGGTTGTCATTTAATTTTAATTTGAATATTTTGGGGGAGATAATGCATATCTAAGTATTGGGATATGAGAGTATATATTTGCAGTATTTTTGTTCCATTAAGTTTTTTTTTTTTTTTTTTTTTTGAGCTTGCTTGTCAGTTCCGTCACCAAGCTTCACGAAGCTTTGCTAATTTTGTGAAATTTGGAATAGTGTTTTGCCACTTTAGAGATAATCCCTGAAAGCTTCCTTCTTGCAGATGGCAATAAATCATTCTCTCCACTAAAAGCTCGATGTCATTTGAAATTTATTACACAGAGCGGGTAGTGGACTTAAAAGCCATTCATGTGTCTTATTACTTCAATCATCTAATTTATGGATTTCAGCTGCAATTGCATTTGGAAAGAGTATTTTCTCTGATCAATATGAGTCTGGTTTTGTGTTCATCCCCTCTAACCCACCCTACCTGATTTCGTCTAGAATCCTTCTTGGATTTTATAGCTTCTGCAGTCATTCTTCAGTTTCCATCATTCAAGGTGATGCAGGCCTGAAATGGGAAGTGCCAACACGGCTGATGTAGATTGACTAAGCTTTACCAGCTCTTAGCTGCACTTGTCAAAAGATATCTTAGTTATTACTAGTTGAGCAATCTTGCCCTAGGGGAGGAGAAGCTGTCAAAAACTCTGTGTTTAATATGTATATCTCTGGCTTCATGGAGAGAGTATGAAGGCAGCCTATTAGACAATGAGGTAAGCCTTAGTAACACCTACTTAACACAAAGAAAGGTAAGGAATTGGGCACTCTTTATTGCTTTATTTGAAGTGTTTGTTTTTATTTTTCCCATCCATAAAAATCTGTTTCCATTGGGTCATTCTCATCCCTATCATGAAAGATAGTATCACTAGATAAATAAAATGAAGAGGAATGTGGGGATATTATAGTTCCTTATAGCAGTCTGGAGTCTCATGTGGCAAACATACCCGCATGGCTGTAACAATGATTGAACCACTGTAAGGTCCAGGTGTAGACTGTGTCTTTGACTGTCACCACAATGATTGTAAAAGCCAATTACTGTATTCTTTGATTTCAGTCTCAGAAGAATAAGATATGCCCCCAAATATTCCTATTCTGACTATGTAATTCAATACCATGGTAATGAATACATCTAACCCTTATTTATTTTACCTTTTCAATGTATTCAGCCTCACGGGAAAACTAAAAATTGATTCAAAGACCACTACATGCAAGATACTCAAAGATAACCACACCCTCTTGGGGCTTCCTTGGTGGCTCAGCAAGAAAGAATTCGCCTGCAATGCAGGAGATTTGGGTTCGATTCCTGGTTCAGGAAGATCCCTTGGAGAAGGAAATAGCAACCCACTCCAGCATTCTTGCCTGGAGAAACCCATGGACAGAGGCGCCTGACTGGCTTACAGTCCATAGGGTTGCAAAGAGTTGGATATAACTGAAGTGACTTAGCATGCATAGTTGATTTACAATGTTGTGTTAGTTCCAGGTGTACAACAAAATGATTCAGTTATACATAAGGTCAATAGGAATCCAAGAAATTAGACTCCTAAGCATCCTGAGTCTAAAAAATGTCCTCATTTGAGGAAGACATTTAGTAAATCTCTTCAGTAAATTTTCACCATGTTGTCTGACTATATTAAAGAACCACGATTTGCTTCAATTCCTTCCAAGTAGTCCACAAATTCTTACTGTGTCAATTATAGTTCCTATCTCTTTTTTATTGCATCATGTAATAATTAGGTCTTGCAAAGTTAACAAAGCAAAATCTCTTGCTACATAAACCATGAAATGTGAACTGTGCCCACCAACCATCACTTTTGACCAGAATCCATTTTGTTGTTGCTGTTTTTGTTCTAGATGCCCCACCTAAGGGCAACTTCTCTGTGTTTAGATCAAATATCTCATATTTCTTGCTCATAGGTACTCAGGTCATAGATGATTTTGTATGCTAAAAATTATTTAACATTTTTCTTGCTAAATATTTTAAGCCTACCACATCCAGGGGACTATTAATAGAAAAAAATAGTGGCATCAAAATACTTTTTTTCTGATTAAAAATAACAGAAAATTTGAGTGCATAAAAAAATCTATCTTCTATCGTTATACCATTCAGAAATAGCTACCCTTGAGGGTTTGTTTCATTTCCCATCTTTTTTGCAATGTAACTATTTGAGATATGACCATATATATACCTTTCTATATATAGAAAGAAGTGTGGGAGGAGAGCCTATCTTGGTTTTTTGCAAACAATAAATCTTAGGTTGTTGTGTTTCACCAATTCACAAACAAACACTGACTTATTTATCATGCCTTTACTATTATTTTTTTGCTTCCCTTGTGGTTCAGCTGGTAAAGAATTCACCTTCTATGAGGGAGACCTGGGTTCAATCCCTGGGTTGGGAAGATCCCCTGGAGAAAGGAAAGGCTACCTACTCTGGTATTCTGGCCTGGAGAATTCAATGGACTGTATAGTCCATGGGGTCATGAAGCGTTAGACATGACTGAGTGACTTTCATTTCTTACTAACTTGTTTAATTCATTATCTTATTAGGAGCTCGTAAAGCCTTAGGAATCTGCTAAATAATCTTCTATATCTTCTACTGTGTTAGGAGCTTATTTAACTAATTCTCTTAGGAAGATGGGAGAAGTTAAAATGCTTAGAATTATGTACATCCTTCATACAGAAGAAAGCAGACACATATGAGTAGACAAATGTTCTACCTATTTCTTGAAGCATCAAGACCTCACATGTTTCAGAGCTCAACCTCAAAGATGATCAAGTTTAGGTGCTTCCCTGGTTGTCCAGTGGCCGAGACTCCACATTCCCAGGGCAGGCAGCCCTAGTTCGTTTCCTGGTTGGAGAACTAGACCCCTCATGCCACAGTTATAAGTTTGCATACTGCAACTCAGAGTTCGAATGCCCCAATTAAAGATCTAGCATACTTCAAAGAAGATTGACCATCCTGTGTGCCCCCGATACAACAAAATAAACAAAAAATAAATATATATCTTAAAAGAAAATGATCAAGTTTAACTTTTACATTTTACAGATAAAATGACTCCATGAAAAGTCTAGTAATTCCCTGATATTTTCTGTTTCAAATTCAAAGCAAAACTACAGGAAAAGAAAAGTTGTACATTTTTCTATTTTATGAAGTTAAAAGAAATCTACAAAGATGCATTGGTCAAGAAGCTTATCTGATCTCCGAAAGGCTTTCTTCAGTAAGACATTCATTTCTATGCCATTCACCTCCCTCTCCTCTTAGGTGGTTTGACTCCCATTTCGGAGGACAGAGCGATAGGGAAGGGGCAGAGATAGAGGGAAGGGTTAGCCCTGTAGTCTGCCCAACAAAAAAAGACCTCTGGAGTAGTGTAAACTAGGAACCACGTATTATCCTGCCTTTTATCCCTTGGTAGTATGACATTAGGGCTTCCCTGATGGCTCAAGGACAAAGAATCTATCTGCAGTGTAGGAGACACAGGAAACTGGGATTCCATCCCTGAGTCATGAAGATCCCCTGGAGAAGGAAATGGCAACCCACTCCAGTATTCTTGCCTGGGAAATCTCATGGACAGAGGAGCCTGGTGGGCTACCTACCGTCTGTGGGTTCGTAAGACTCGGACATGACTTAGCGACTATACCACCACCACCACCAGTTTGACAGTGTGTTTATATAATGCTGTATGTGGAGAATTCCATGGACTGTTTAGTTCGTGGGATCGCAAAGAGTCGAGAGAACTGAGCGAGTTTCAGTTTCACTTTATATAATGCTGTATAAAGAATCCCATAAGTAGATAAGAAAAATTTAATAAAAAAATCCTTAAGATGAAACCAGTTTTTGAGAGCTACCACCACTTTTATTTGGAAAACCATAATAAGAGTTTAATTAGGGGCTTTCTTGGTGATTAAGACTCTGAGCTTCCAATGCAAGGGGCACAGGCTCAATCCCTGGTTGGGGAACTAAGGTCCCACATGCCATCTGGTGCAGCCAAGAAAATAAAATAAAGAAATAAGAGTTTTAAAAAAAGTTTAATTAAAAATTCCTTAAGAAGACATCAACCTTGGCATGCTGAAATAGCTCCACCAGCAGTCAGATTTTTATTTTGAAAAAGGATTCATGTACTAATTATAATCTTGAGTATTCCTAGCATCCTTAATAAAAAATAATTTTAATATATCATAGTTTATAACATTCAAAATGTTATCACAGATGTAAACAAGATAGAAGGAAACTAAATTATTATCTGACTAGCCTCAAATTTGATAAATATATGATTAAAGAAGAACTGCCATCCCATTATCCCTTTTTTCTCAAAAAGGTCTACCTATGTTACATAACTTAGTCACATTTCCTTCTAGAATGCTTAGACTAAATGCTTAGTAATTAGGACATTCATATGTCATGTTGTTAAAAATATTCTTCACGTAGGAATTCTACAGTTTCTATGTAAACTTCTCACATATGTCTCACCTATATGTTTCCATATGGGACCATATTACATTTGTTATTGCCGTCGATGTATATGTTGAGCATATTTCCATGTGCATATCTGGAAGTTATTTACCTTCTTTGCTGAAGAGACTGCAAATCTTTTGCCAATTACAAAAAAAAAAAGACTTCAACCATTCTTTTTAGAAGCCACATAAAATGAATAGAACAGATACACAGCTTTTATTTAACCACTGCCCTTTGGTGGATATTTTCATTATTTTTCTTCTCCAAAATTATAAAAACGGTTTTGTATTTTCTTCTACTTCTTTTTTATATTCTGAATTTTTAAAAGTGCACCTTTCATCATCAGATATTCATTTTGTGCATGCTGAAATGTCTGGCTGGTAGAATGCTTGTGTCGTTCTTGCAATGGTTTCATAACTATTGCTTATATTTAAAGTCTACAGGGAAGCCCCTTGTCCAAGAACCATGGTGCCGTGGATTAATACCCGATACTTCGACTTAAGTTATCAAAGGTTTTCTTGTCATTAAATGGGTGAATTTTCTTAAGAAATTAATTGAAATGAGATTTCCAGGGTGATGCCAATCTGAATTGTGACACCAAACACAAATTAGAGCAAAAAAAAAAAAAATTCTTAGTAAACATTTTAAGAAGAACCAAATTGAATCCTTTTGCTTATAGATTTTTTTTTTCCCATTTAAATTCTTAGTCTCTCTGCTTTGCAAATGTCGTCCTTCTGATTCTAACAAAGGAAGTAAATTATACAACACATACAGAGTCTTTTGAAGAATTTCATTTTCAAAATTTATGCTTTAAAGACAGGTTCTAGCATTTCCCTGGTCCAGTGGTTAAGACTCTTCTTCCAATGCAGGGGGCACAAGTTCAGTCCCTAGTCAGGGAACCAAGATCCTGTATGCCGAGCAGCATGGCCAAGAAATAAAAAAAAAATAAAATAAGAATAATAGATTTTTTAAAGTTCCATTTTCATACTACGTACTCACAGTTATCCTGGGGTGGAGGTGAAAAGGAAGAGGGGGAAATTTTACACAGATTATTGAAAAATTCACAATTCATTAAAAGGACTTCTGCTTTAACCAACATATTCTATGAGCATTGTTTACAAAGAGGAAGAATTAGATTTACATTTCTTTTCTTCCCATGGGAGTATGGCAAAATTCTAAAGAAAAGAAAAGCAGAAACAAGGCTCCCAGACAACTCTCACAACGGACTCAACCCTTGTGTAACTTCACAGTGGCTAAACCAGTGCTTTCAACAAGGAGATTTAGATGGATAAGCTTAGAAATCTGCTTTATAAAATTCAACCTTCCAAATAGAAATTGGAGGCAGGGCAGATCTCCAACTGAATTTCCTGTGAGCAAAATAATACATTATTTTTCTAGGGGCAGAGTGCACTAGGAATTTATGCAATGGTCAGACAAGATCCTAGAATGAGAAAATCTATTTCTTAAATCTCTCTAGAGACTACAGACTCATGTGGCTTAAAGAAGTCTTTCCATGTGTCTTCTGATTTCCAGGAAAACATATTTTTAAGCCACAGCAAGCGAGGTGACATTTTATTTTCTCCATAAAAGACTCTTTTGAAAGGTTATTTTATAGTTTCTTTCTTAGACTCATTCCAAAGAGGTTTTCCTTAGTCCAGCTAGGACTCATATCTCTTATAAAAGGTGGAGAGAAGATAGACTAGAACTTGGGAAAAGGAGAACATAATTTAAAGTTCCTTCATTTGTCAGCAGAATTCTATCTATATCCTGCTAAAGTTGCAGAGTCCAAACTGAAGAATGATTTTTCAGGTAGTCCCGGGGATGTGAAATATGCCGTTGCTTGCTTCTCATTTGGCTTCCCTGATAGCTCAGTTGGTAAATAATCTGCCTGCAATGCAGGAGACCCTGGTTCGATTCCTGGGTCAGGTACATCCCCTGGAGAACGGATAGGCTACCCACTCCAGTATTCTTGGGCTTCCCTTGCAGCTCAGCTGATAAAGAATCCACCTGCAATGAAGGAGACCTGGGTTTGATCCTTGAGTAGGGTATCAAACACTCTACTCCAAGTATTCTGGCCTAGAGAATTCCTGGACTATTCTAAATTGTTTTACAGGGACTTCCCTAATGGTCCAGTGGCTAAAACTCTGTGCTCCCAATACACGGGACCACATTCAATTTGTGGTCAGGGAACTAGATGCCACATGCTGCAATTAAGATCTGGCATAGCCAGGTAAATACATAAATAAATATTTTTTTTTAAAACTTGTTTTACTTTTCCCTGTGTACCTTACAACTATGTGTGTGCTTATTAATTGTTAGTTAATACATTTAGTAACAGAAAATGCCTGGTGTGCATGAAATCAGCTCTCAGCATACAAGTCATCACTAATATATCAAACCACTTTTTCTCTCTGAGTTCACGAGCCTGAATCAAGCAGCTATTACAATTCAGTCAGCACTGTCACAGTAGATAAAATCTGATCACCTGAGTCCTAGATTTCAATCAATCACCATAGTCCTTTCAGGGACTGGAAAACTAAAGATTTCAATGCATGATGGACTTCAAAATGTAGAGAAAAACCTCAAGTTATCTTCCCATTACCTAAAGCTTTCCTAGCACTAGTTTCTTCAGGTAATAATGTATTGATAGACTTCCCTGGTGGCTCAGATGGTAAAGCGTATGCCTACAATGTGGGAGACCCAGGTTCAATCCCTGGATTGGGAAGATCTTCTGGAGAAGGAAATGGCAACCCACTCCAGTACTCTTGCTTGGAAAATCCCATGAACTGAGGAGCCTGGTGGGCTACAGTCCATGGGGTCACAAAGTGTTGGATACAACTGAGCGACCTCACTTTCACTTTTCACTTTCATATGTGTTTTCAGATATCCTTTATAGTCTACAATTGTACAAAAGGCTAAGAGGTTGAGTCAAGATGGTATCATCCTTTGTGGATAAAGATGATTACAGAGACAACTATGTGTGGTCCAACAGAACTCTCTGTTATGGAAAACATTTTCTCTGCTGTGCAATATGGTAGCCAGTAAACTGGAAAATTCTGAAGGAGATGGGAATACCAGACCACCTGACCTGCGTCTTGAGAAACCTGTATGCAGGTTAGGAAGCAACAGTTAGAACTGGACATGGAACAACAGACTGGCTCCAAATAGGAAAAGGAGTATATCAAGGCTGTATATTGTCACCCTGCTTATTTAACTTATATGCAGAGTGCATCAAGAGAAATGCTGGGCTGGAGGAAGCACAAGCTGGGATCAAGATTGCTGGGAGAAATATCAAGAACCTCAGATATGCAGATGACACCATCCTTATGGCAGAAAGTGAAGAAGAACTAAAGAGCCTCTTGATGAAAGTGGAAGAGGAGAGTGAAAAAGTTGGTTTAAAGCTCAACATTCAGAAAACTGGCACCTGTCCCATCACTTGATGGCAAATAGATGGGGAAACAGTGGAAACAGTGTCAGACTTTATTTTTTGGGGCTCCAAAATCACTGCAGATGGTGACTGCAGCCATGAAATTAAAAGACGCTTACTCCTTGGCAGGAAAGTTATGACCAACCTAGACAGCATTATTAAAAAGCAGAGACATTACTTTGTCAGCAAAGGTCTGTCTATGGATGTGAGAGTTAAACTATAAAGAAAGCTGAGTGCCGAAGAATTGATGCTTTTGAACTGTGGTGTTGGAGAAGACGCTTGAAAGTCCCTTGCGCTGCAAGAAGATCCAACCAGTCCATCCTAAAGGAGATCAGTCCTGGGTGTTCACTGGAATGACTGCTGCTGAAGCTGAAACTCCAGTACTTTGGCCACCTGATACGAAGAGCTAACTCTTTTGAAAAGACCCTGATGCTGGGAAAGATTGAGGGCAGGAGGAGAAGGGGATGACTCAGTGAACATGGGCTTGGGTGGACTCCGGGAGTTGGTGATGGACAGGGAGGCCTGGAGTGCTGTGGTTCATGGGGTCGCAAAGAGTCGGACACGACTGAGCGACTGAACTGAACTGATCCACCATGTCTCTTGAGCACTTGAAATATGGTTTGTATAACTGAGGAGCTGAGTTTTTGTGGATGGAGCTAGAGATTATCATACGAAGTGTAGTAAGTCAGAAAGAGAAAGATCAATGTCATGTGATATCACTTCTATGTAGAATCTAAAGTATGACACAAATGAACTTAACTACAAAACTGAAATAGGCTTACAGACATAGAGAACAAACTTAAGGTTACCAAAGTGGAAAGGTGGGGGATAAATTAGGAATTTGAGATTAACTGATACGCACTGTATATAAAGTAAACAGTAAGGACCTACTGTGTAGCACAGGGAAATAATATTCAATATCTTACAATAACCTGTGGTGTGTACGCTCAGTTGCTCAGTCGTGTCTGACTCTTTGTGACTCCATGGCCTGTCGCCTACCAGGCTCCTCTGTCCATGGAGATTCTCCAGGCAAGAATACTGGAGTGGGTTGCCATTTCCTCCTCCAGGGGATCTTCCCAACCCAGAGATTGAACCCACATCTCTTGTATCTCCTGCATTGGTAGGTGGGTTCCTTAGCACTGCACCTCCTGAGAAGCCCATAATAACTTATAATGGAAAAAAATCTTAAAAAAGAATAGTTAGATAGATACATAACTCCTTTGCTGTACATCTGAGACATTATAAATTGATTATACTTCAGTTTAAAAAAAAATTAAATTTAAATAGTCATGTATCTCTAGTGGCTACAGTATTGAACAGGGAAATTCTGTAGAATACTTTCATGGACTGTATCTATTCTATAGGATGATTGAGAGCATTCTGATTAAAGTGCATGTTAGCGTCTCTGTGATAAGCCTATTTAAAATGGATGCTATAAAAATTATTATTAAACTTGAAATTGTTGCATGCTTTGGAATTATGTAGAAATGGGTGATGTAAGTTTTTGAAATTATGAAATATAAAAATGTGGCCTGGTCCCTAAGAAGTTGTTTATGTGAACTCGTTAAAAAAAAACAGAGATAGGCTTTTTCTGTAAGCATTCTTCTCATTATAAAAGTATGCACAGATTCCGTGAGCTGTGAGATCCTACTATTTGTAAACAGAAACTCTCTTCTGTTGCTTTGTTCTTACATCACCTGGTACGCGGTAAGCATTCAAATTTTTTTTTTTTTTTTTTTGAGAATGAATAAAGTTTATCAGGTTCTATCACTCACAGGAGGTATGTTTCCAAATCTGCTAATGAGCAGTGCTGAACAAGAAAAGAAAGAAGAGTTACTTAACAACTTATCATTTACTTGCTGCAAGATTGCCCTTGGCTAATCAGCTCTCTGCAGAAATTCAGTAAATAAAAGCAGAAACTTTGACCAGCAGTATTTGTTTCACATGCATACAATCCTTTCTTCAAAAGTAACACCAAGTTGTAACCAGTTAATCTGTACTTTGTTATGACATTTCTCTGTGCATGCTTGTGAATAGAGATATCCCAAGGGATTCTACACTTTAACTTAAAATGAACTCAGTCTATGTATTGACTTCGCATTGGGTTCTTAGTTTTTATTTTATTTTTTTAAAAAAAGATTTATTTACTTGGCTGAGCCAGGTTATAGTTACCGCATGCAGAATCCACGGAATCCTGTCTTCATTGCAATATGTGAAATCTTAGTTGCGGCATGTGGGATCTTGTTCCCCAACCAGGGGTTGAAACTGGACCCCCTGCATTGGAAGTCTTAGTCACTGGACCACCAGGATAGTCCCTGGGTTCTTAGTTTACAACAGGTGTTGCTGAAATAAAGTTAATGCCAGATGATGAAATGGAAATGGAGAACTGTACATCAAGAAGAATGGCTCTGCAGTTAGTTTTCTTGAGAGGTCAATTAAAAAATGGTTAGCAAGAGTCTTCGACTGCACATCTTGTGTCCTGGACAGTCTTGGAACCCTCCAGTACCAAGGCAGGAATTCAGTTTTCTATTTAACAGCAAAAGGGATTATAAAAGGTTCTCAGAGTAGGTGCTGGCTAGTCTCATAGACCGTCAGCTCCCTATTGACTGTGACTGTCAAGGCTTGCAAGTCAGTTCAGAATGACTGACTCCTGTTCTTGATTATTGAGTGACAAACTGCTTCTTGGCATCCTTTAATAAGAAGCATCAGGAGCTTTTTTTTATTTTTAACATCCTTATAGCTTGATCTAAAATCCTAGGTATTAGGCATCCAGTTAAAAATTATTCCTAAATGGTTTGCATGTGATGTCACCAAGACAGTGTGATGACAGAAATCTATGATAACATATGTCTTTCAAAGAAGTCATGAGGCAAATAATTCATGTTGATTATAGGTGAATAGCTCGACTTTCTTACAAGGTCCCTTTACCTGCCAAATTGTCCACCTGGTATCAGATACAAACCAATATGAAATGTCAAATGGTGAAATATGTGCTTTTTGAAAAATCAGTTTGTCGAGGTGGGTTAGGGAGATCTTACACCATGGAAATTTTCCAGGAAGTTGCATAATATAATTGGGCACTTCTAATGACAGATGGCTCAGAGCCTCAGTATTTTACATTGATTTTACTGCCTGGCAAAGGTGTCCCAGGTAATGACGGTGATTTCAGTATGGTGTCAAGGTGATGATGTAATTTAGGGTACAGATTCACAATGGGACAAAAATCCTACCACAGGTGTGTGGTCAGTTCAGATACAAAATCATGGACACAGTCTTCCTTGTGGTTGAGTCCAGTGGTTGCAAATATGCCTGCCAACACAGGGGACACAGGTTCAATCCCTGGCCCGGGAAGATTCCACGTGCCTCATGGCAACTAAGCCAGGGAGCCACAACAACTGAGCCTGTGTGCTGCAACTACTGAAGCCGGTGTGCCTAGAACTCATGATCTGCAGCAAACGAAACCACCACGGTGAGAAGTCCACACACAGCAACTAGAGAGTGGTCCCCCCCAACCCCCCCACGACCCCTTCCACTCCCAACTAGAGAAAGCCCTTGTGCAAGTAAGGAAGACTCAGGGCAGCCATAAAAATTTTTTTAAAAATAATTATTTCGGGGGCAAATATGTAGTCATTCAGTCAATCCTAAAGGAAATCAGTCCTGAATATTCACTGGAAGGATTGATGCTGAAGCTGAAACTCCAATACTTTGACTACCTGATGTGAAGAACTGACTCATTGGAAAAGACCCTGATGCTGGGAGGGATTGGGAGCAGGAGGAGAAGGGGACGACAGAGGATGAGATGGTTGGATGGCATCACAGACTCGATGAACATGAGTTTGAGTAAGCTTTGGGAGTTGGTGATGGACAGGGAAGCCTGGCATGCTGTAGTCAATGGGGTTGCAAAGAGTCCCACAACTGAGCGACTTTCTTTCACTTTTCAATGTATTTGCATCAGTTCATTAGCAATTTTGGTCTTTGATTTTCTTCTTTGCACAGTCTTTATCTAGTCTATCAATTTATATCCTATTTATTAAAAAAAAGAATTTGAGATTTTTCCTTTGCAGCGCGTGTGTATGTACGTGTGCTTAGTCACTTGATCATGTCCCACTCTTTGCTACTCCATGGGCTATAGCCCACCAGGCTCCTCTCTGTCCATGGAATTTTCCAGGCAAGAATATTGGACTGGGTTTGCCATTTCCTACTTCAGGGGAATCTTCCCAACCCAGGGATCAAACCCACATCTCTTGCATCTCCTGTATGGGCAGGTGGATTCTCTACCACTGCTCCACCTGGGAAGCCTTTGCAGTACTCTTGAATAATGTCTACAACATCAGGATTATCTGATGTTTGAAGATTTGGTAGAATACCAATGTGAAACCTTCTAAGTCTAGTGCTTTTCCATATGGTGAAAGTGAAAGTTAAGTCGCCCAGTGGTGTCTGACTCTTTGTGACCCTGTGGACTGTAGCCCACCAGGCTCCTCCGTCCATGGGATTCTCCAGGCAAGAATATTGGAGTGGGTTGCCATTTCCTTCTCCATTTGGTATGGTAGTTCCTCCTAGTTTTCTCTATTTCTTCCATGGGAATGGTCTATATGAGGTTATGTTTTGTTTGCTTGTCTGCCTTTGCTCACTGCAAAGCCTTGCAGTGGGGGGCAGTGGAGAGGTAGTATGAGAGATTGCCTACGGGGATCTGGTGAATTTTCTTTTTATACCTTCGGTTAACATTTAAATCCATTAACTGAGTAAAGCAGACTGTTTTCTCTAATGTGTGTGGGCCTGATTCATTCAGTTGAAGGCCTGAGTAGAAAAAGCTGACCCTCTCTGAAGTAAACTTTTTTCGGCTTGATGACCTTCCACTGTAAGGTGATCCAGTGAAGAAGAACTTGGTTGAATTATGTTGGAGTGTTTTGTGGAAGTTTGTATTAGAAATCAACCCTGAATATTCATTGTAAGGACTGATGCTGAAGCTGAAGCTCCAATGGTTTGGCCACCTGATGCAAACAGCCAACTCATTGGACAAGACCCTGATGCTGGGAAAGAATGAGGGCAAGGGGAGAAGGGGGCGACAGAGGATGAGATGATTGGATGGCATCACCGACTCAATGGACATGAATTGGAGCAAACTCCGGGAGATAGTGAAGGACAGGGAAGCCTGGCGTGCTGCAGTCCACAGGGTTGCAAAGAGTCAGACACAACTGAGCGACTGAACAACAGCACAGCAAAGTGTTGAAGGTGGGGACTGGATCCTCCTGAATGCTTATAGTCAAAAGTGAGAGGAGTGTGGGAAATTAAAGGAACTGATAAGCAAAAAGGAACCAGAACTTGAAGAAATGGAAAGCGCTAGCTTAACTGTATTGCAAAATACAAGAAAGCTTGTTCTCATGAGACAGCTAAGGGTGTGGCTAAACCATCATTTGATAAGGGAATTAGGACTGGTGTGAATCATGAATTTAATCAACCATCTCCAAAGAAGCCAAGAACAGAGATGAGATTGCATCAGCAGAAACACTGCAAACCTTTTTCTAAAAGGGACAGAAAAAATAGGACAAAATATAAAAGAGAGCTGTCAGACTTCTTGGGGCTTCTCAGGTGGCTCAGTGGTAAAGAATCTGCTAGCCAGTGCAGGAGACACAGGAGATATCCCTGCATCAAGAAGACCCCGTGGAGGAGGAAATGGCAGTTCAGTTCAGTTCAGTCGCTCAGTCATGTCCAACTGTTTGAGATCCCATGGACTGCAGCACACCAGGCCTCCCTGTCCATCACCAACTCAAGTTTGAGAGCTTGCTCAAACTCATGTCCATCCAGTCAGTGATGCCATCCAATCATCTCATCCTCTGTCGTCCCCTTCTCCTCCCACCCTCAATCTTTCCCAGCATCAGGGTCTTTTCAAATAAACCAGTTTTTCACATCAGGTCACCAAAGTATTGGAGCTTCAGCTTCAGCATCAGTTCTTTCAATGAATATTCAGAACCGATTTCCTTTCGGATGGACTGGTTGGATCTCCTTGCAGTCCAAGGGACTCTCAATTCTTCACCAACACCAAAGTTCAAAAGCATCATTTCTTCGGTGCTCATCTTTCTTTACAGTCCAACTCTCATATCCATACATGACTCCTGAAAAAACCATAGCTTTGACTAGATGGACCTTTGTTGGCAAAGTAATGTTTCTGGCTTTTTAATATTCTGTCTAGGTTGGTCATAGCTTTTCTTCCAAGGAGCAAGGGTCTTTTAATTTTATGGCTGCAGTCACCATCTGCAGTGATTTTGGAGCCCCCAAAATTAGAGTCACTGTTTCCACTGCCTCCCCATCTATTTGCCATGAAGTGATGAGACCAGATGCCATGATCTTCATTTTCTGAATGTTGAGTTTTAAGCCAGCTTTTTCACTCCCCTCTTTCACTTTCATCAAGAGGCTCTATAGTTCTTCGTCAGTTTCTGCCATAAGGATGGTGTCATCTACATATCTGAGGTTCTTGATATTTCTCCCAGCAATCTTGATTCCAGCTTGTGCTTCATCCAGCCCGGCATTTTGCATGATGTACTCTACAATAAGTTAAATAAGCAGGGTGACAATATACAGCCTTGACGTACTCCTTTCCCTATTTGGAAGCAGTCTATTGTTTATGTCCAGTTCTAACTGTTGCTTCTTGACCTGCATACAGGTTTCTCAAGAGGTAGGTCAGGTGGTCTGGTATTCCCATCTCTTTAAGCATTTTCCAGAGTTTGTTGTGATCCGCACAGTCAAAGGCTTTGGCATAGTCAATAAAGCAGAAATAGATGTTTTTCTGGAACTCTCTTGCTTTCTCCATGACCCAATGTATGTTGGCAATTTGATCTCTGGTTTCTCTGCCTTTTATAAATCCAGCTTGAGCACCTGGAAGTTCATGGTTCATGTACTGTTGAAGCCTGGCTTGAAGAATTTTGAGCATTACTTAACTGGCATGTGAGATGAGTGCAATTGTGCGGTAGTTTGAGCATTCTTTGGCATTGCCTTTCTTTGGGAGTGGAATGAAAACTGACCTTTTCCAGTCCTGTGGCCACTGCTAAGTTTTCCAAATTTTCTGGCATACTGAGTGCAGCACTTTCACAGCATCATCTTTTAGGATTTGAAATAGCTCAACTGGAATCCCATCATCTCCACTAGCTTTATTCATAGAGATGCTTCCTAAGGCCCACTTGACTTCACATGTTAGGATGTCTGGTTCTAGGTGAGTGATCACACTGTCGTGTTATCTGAGTCATGAAGATCTTTTTTGCTTAGTTCTTCTGTGTATTCTTGCCACCTCTTCTTAATATCTTCTGCTTCTGTTATGTCCAAACCATTGAGAGGGTAACAGGCAGGAAGGCCAGGGGTCTCCAAATGGAGGAAATAAGCTGCAAGTGCCAGACATTTTTATCTCTCTTAAGCGGCAGGAGGAAACAAACTAGCGATATATTTTTTTTTCATCTCTATACAGATTTGAAAGGAGGTTTTTCTTAAAATGCTGTGTTGCCAAGACACCTGGTTTCACCTGAAGCTAACTATTCTCAAACCTTGAGTTAACCAATACGTTTTTTTTCTTATGGAAATGTTTGTCTTAAGATATGTTAATTTACCCCAGACTCTGTAAGTTCCGCCGAATGTCCCAACCTACTTACTCAGATATTGTTCCCCTAATCTATGTAAACGAAACTATTTGCTTGGTAATCTGCCCTTCTACAAGATTCAAGTCAACTGTTTATGGCCAGGGATGAATTATCTGGTGCCATTCTAAATTTTAAGACATTCCTTTCTTTTCATTAACAGACTGTGAGTGACTATATGACATACAGCTGAAGACTAGAAGGGGGTTACTCTTTCTGCCCCCTTCTGATACCTATGTCAGAAGCTTTCTCTATCTCCTTTATACTTTAATAAAACTTTATTACACAAAAGCTCTGAGCGATCCAGCCTCGTCTCTGGCCCCGGATTGAATTCGTCTTCTCTGGAGGCCAAGAATCCCGGCGTCTTATCGTTCAGCAACAACCTTTCACCATTTCTGTCCTTTTTTGTGCCCATCTTTGCATGAAGTGTTCCCTTGGTATCTCTAAATTTCTTGAAGAGATCTCTAGTTCTTCCCATTCTATTGTTTTCCTCTATTTCTTTGTATTGATTGCTGAGGAAAGCTTTCTTATCTTTCCTTGCTATTCTTAGGAGCTCTGCATTCAAATAGAATTTAAATGGAATCCAGTATTCCCGCCTAGAAAATTCCATGGACAAAGGAACCTGGTGGATTCATGGCGTTGCAACGAGTCAAACCCGACTTAGCCCCTGAGCATGCACACGTGGACATCAGACTTCTTAGGTTTTATATGAGTAGACAATAAAGCTGTCCTCCTGCAAACATGTTTCATCTTTTAAGAAACAGGAAGAATGATCCCAGAAGCGATTCAGAGTTCAGCAGAACTGACATTATCAACACAGACCCAGGAAGCAGGGTTAGATTCTTCCCTGTTCCAAATCAGGGGCCTCTCCATTTTCAAGGGCTCAGATGACATTGCCCCTTGCCCAGGGGATGGAGCTAACTCATAGAGCTTTGGGGTGGGCATGATATTTTTACCACAGTGAATCTTCAGTTCAGTCACTCAGTCGTGTCTGACTCTTTGCGACCCCGTGGGCTGCAGCATGCCAGGCCTCCCTGTCTATCACCAACTCCTGGAGTTTACTCAAACTCATGTCCATTGAGTCTGTGATGCCATCCAACCATCTCATCCTCTGTCGTCCCCTTCTCCTCCTGCCTTCAATCTTTCCCAGCATCAAGGTCTTTTCAATGAGTCAGTTTTTCACATCAAGTGACCCAAGTATTGGAGTTTCAACTTCAGCATCAGTTCTTCCAGTGAATATTCAGGACGGATTTCCTTTCGGATGGACTGGTTGGATCTCCTTGCAGTCCAAGGGATTCTCAAGAGTCTTCTCCAACACCACAGTGAATTTTACCCAAGTGTTAAGATCTGATGGAAGGCTGCCTTGCTGAGTTTTGTTTCTTCTTCCTGAGAATGTCCCACCACTGTATTTTTAAAATTTATTTATTCTTTTAATTTTGGCTGTGCTGGTTCTTTGTTGCCATGAGAAGGCTTTCTCTGGTTGTGGCAAGCGGGTGCTACTCTTCATCGTGGTGCATGGGCTTCTCATTGCGGTGGCTTCTCTTGTTGTGGAGCACGGACTCCAGGGTGCGCGGGTCAGTAGTTGCAGCATATGGACTCAGTAGCTGTGGCTCCCGGGCACCAGAGCACAGGCTCAGTAGTTGTGGTGTACAGACTTAGTTGCTCCGCAGCATGCAGAATCTTCCTGGATCAGGGATCAACCCGTGTCCCCTGCACTGGCACGCAGATTTTTATCCACTGTACCCCCAGGGAAGTCCCCACCATTGTGTTTTGGAAACATGTAACTTGTTTGGCTTCACAGGTTCACAGCTGGAGAGGAATTTTATCTCAGGATGAATCATACCTTGAATGTCACTTTTATCTGATTTATTTGATATTTAGATGATGCTCTGTACTTCTTAGACTTTAGGATTGATGCTGAAATGAATGAAAATGTTTAGTGCTGTTGGGATGGAATGAATGTACTTTACATGTGAGAAGGGCATGAATTTGGGACTAAGGTGGAATGTGATGGACTCTATATAGGTGTCCTTCCAAATTCATGTTCAAAGCCTTAACTCCCAGTTCAGCTCAGACGTGTCCGATTCTTTTTGACCTCATAGACTGCAGCACACCAGGCTTTCCTGTCCATCACGAACTCCTGGAGCTTGGTCAAACTCATATCCATTGAGTTGGTGATGCCATCCAACCATCTCATTCTTTATTGTCTCCTTCTCCCCCTGCCTTCAATCTTTCCCAACATCAGAGTCTTTTCCAACAAGTCAGCTCTTCACATTAGGTGGCTAAAGTATTGGGGTTTCAGATTTAGCATCAGTCCTTCCAATGAAAATTCAGGACTAATTTCCTTTAGGATTGACTGGTTTGATCTCCTTGCAGTCCAAGGGACTCTCAGGAGTCTTCTCCAACACCACAGTTCAAAAGCATTAATTCTTCGGCACTCAGCTTCTTAATAGTCCAACTTTCACATCCATACGTGCCTACTGGAAAAACCATAGCTTTGACTAGATGGACCTTTGTTGACAAAGTGCAAGGTGGCTGTATTTGAAGTTGGGAAGTAGATAAGGATAAATTAGGTCATATTGGTGGGGCCCTGAAACAATGGGATTAGTATCCTTAGAACAAGAGACATGAGTGCCTATTCTCACTCCTTGTGGGCTCAGAGGAAAGGATATGAGAAGAGAAAGCTGTTGTCTGCAAACCTGGAAGAGAGCACCCACCCAAAAATGCACCTCCACTCCCACCCTCCAGATGTTGTTCTGGGATATCCAGCCTGTAAAATTTTGAGAAATAATTTCTGTTGTGTAAACCATCCTGTCAGTGGTATTTTATTATGGCAGCCTTAGCAGACTGATATAAATGTTAATAGCTAGGGCACAGTTTTGTGTCAAATCTTCCTAGTTATGTAGTTGTTTTATTATATTTTGGGGGGCAGTTTTGGGAGACTGATTGTCTTTAGCTATGGAAAAACTGACATTTGTTAAATCCAATATGACTGATTTTTTAAAAAAAATTCTGGGGAATTCCCTAACGATCCAGTAGTTAAAGACTCCCTGCTTCCACTGCAAGGGGCTCAGGTTAGATCCCTGGTCATGGAACAAAGATCCCACATGCCATGTGGTGTGGCCCAAACAAAACAAGAAGTATGAATATAGCCCATTCAGCTGTTTGTTTTCTTTTTAGACTTTTATTTATTTATTTTTGGGTGTGCTGGCTATCCATTGCTGCCCGGGTTTTTCTCTAGTTGTGGAGAGTGGGGGCTACTCTGTAGTTGTGGCATACGGGCTTCTCTCTGAAGCGGCCTGTCTTGTTGTGAAAGTGAAAGTGAAAGTCGCTCAGTCATGTCTGACTCTTTGCAACTGTATAGTGCATGGAATTCTTCAGGCCAGAATACTGGAGTGGGTAGCCTTTTCCTTCTCCAGGGGATCTTCCCAACCCAGGGATTGAACCCAGGTCTCCCGATTGCGGGATGATTCTTTACCAGCTGAACCACAAGGGAAGCCCAAGAATACTGGAGTGGGTAGCCTATCCCTTCTCCCATGGATTTTCTTCCTGACCCAGGAATTGAACTGAGGTCTCCTGCATTGCAGGCAGATTCTTTACCAACTGAGCTTGTTGTGCAGCACAGGCTCAAAGGCACAGCAGGTGTCAGTGGTTGCGGCATGTGGACGCTCTAGTTGTGTTTTCCAGGGTCTAGAGCACAGGCTCAGTAGTTGTGACCTATGAGCTTAGTTAGTTACTCTGAGACATGTGGGCATGTGGGATCTTTCTGGACAAAGGATCGAACTTGCATCTCCTGCATTAGCAGGCACCAGTAAAGCATCTGCCTGCAATGCAGGAGGCATGGGTTCCATCTCTGGTTTGGAAGACCCCCTGGAGGAGGAAAGGGCAACCAACTCCAGTATTCTTGTCTGGGAAATCCCATGAACAGAGAAGCCTGGTGGGCTACAGTCCATGGAGTTGCAAATAGTTGGATGCAATTGAGCACACATACATGATAATTACCACTGAGCCACCAGGGAAGCCCCCCATTTGGTTATTCTGATTCTTAAAATATTGGACTTTTTCAGTTACTTTCTGCTTGTATCATTTTTCTTTTATCTTACCATTTTTGAATTTGGTCACTTTTTCGGTCTCAATTTTTTCTTCTCTTCAAATGTACACACTCTACTTTTAATCTCTTTCTGATTACCATTGAAACTTTATCATGCATATTTAACACAAAAAAAATTCTTAATCTTTATCCTAAACAAAATATGATCCTGTCTTTTCTCTCTGGGTGTTCAGGATATTTTCTTTATTCCCAAGTCTTCTAGTTTTATTAAGATATGCCTTAGGGAATTTCTTTTGATATATGCTATTTGGGACAAGTTGTCCTTACTAGGTCTGTGGGTCTGTTTTTTAATGTCTTCTGAGAGGTAAAATATTGCCTTTCCTCCATTCCTGTCATGCTGTCTGGGGACTTCCCTGGAGGTCCCTTAGAGCAGTAAGACTCTAAGCGTCTATTGCAGGGGGTGAAGGATCGATCCCTGGTTAGGGAACTAAGATCTTACATGAGGAGAGTGGTGGTCGAAAAAAAGTCCCTTCATGCTGTCTGTGTGGGGCTTATACTTTTATGTCCCAAAGTCTTTTAAATTCTTTTTTGTATTTTCTCTTCTGCTTATTCCCTTTTAGTTATATTCCAGACAAAATTTTTGGATATATCTCTCAGTTAACCAGTTCTCTCCTTATTGCATAAAACTAATGTTTAAGTCATCAACAGAATTTTTTATTGCAACAAATATATTTTTTAATTTCTAGGAGACTTTTTTCTAGTATTTTTTCTATTGCCAATAATTTCTTGCTGAATATTCAACTTTATATCAAATATTTTCAAATATTTTACTTGTTAAATCATTTCATGAAGCTGTGAAATATCTCCAACCAGTTAAACATCTGCAGTTTTTATGAGTCTAAATCTGTTATTTCTTGTTTATGTTTGCTGATGCTAACAGCAGTGATTTGGGTAATATTGTTTGCGAGTTGACTGTTGTTGTTTAGTTGCCAAGTCGTATCCAACTCTTTTGTGACCACCATGGCCTGTACCCTGCCAGGCTCTTCTGTCCATGGCATTTCCCAGGTAAGAATACTGGAGTGGGTTGTCATTTTCTTCTCTAGGGGATCTTGCAGACCTGAGATCAAACCTGCATCTCCTGCTTGGTAGGCGGATTCTTTATTTGCATTGCCTGGGAAGCCCTTGTGAGTTGATCACCTGCTCTTAATTGGGCTGAGTCCTTTAGGACTCACATACTTGTTAAATCCAGTGTGACTCTTTTTTCCTTAAACCTTTGAGTTTAGTCCATTTGGTTATTTTGACTGTTGTTCTTATGAACTTTTTCTATTAATTTTTACTTGCCCCATTTCTCTTTTTTCTTACCATATTAAAAAAAAAAAGATTATGTATTTGGCTGCATTAGATCTTAGTTGTGGCATGTGAGCTCTTTTAATTGCACCATGTGGGATCTAGTTCCCTGACCAGGGATTGAACCCAGGCCCCCTTCATTGAGAACGTGGAATCTTAACCACTGGATCACCAGGAAAGTCCTTCTCTTACCATTTTAGTATTGAATATATTTGATCTTTTTTTATCCTCACGTTTTTTTCTCTCATTCAAAATTATACCTTGTACCTTTAATCTCTCTTATTGGTTAGCACTGAACCTTTCCAGGGCTGTTAAACATAATAAAATCAAAAGCTAAACAATACTTTCATCTTCATCCTAAATAGTATGAGACTTAGGGACACATTATCTCTGATTGCCTTTTCTCAGACTTACGTACCTCAGGATTCCATCACAGTAGTTTCTCTCTGGTTCACTAAAGCAATGTCCCTTCTTCTCTAGCACATTTCTTCAGCTCTGTGGCCTCAGTTCCTGACTACCCTGGCCTAAGTTCCTATGTGTTCCTAATTTGACTCCTTAGATATTAGCCTCAGAAACCCCAGCCCCTGTATGCCAGGCTACACGCACATTTATTTCTCAGCAGGCTCTCTTGGAAAATGCTCCTACCTTTCATAAGACCAATGATACCTCCAAGTGTAAGTTTTTTCTAGGCTTTCGTTATTGTGAGGTGGATCTCCCTAGAGCAACAACCATTTGTGATACACTGATTGTGAAGCTTTTATTTTTTATTTCAATCATTATTTCTCTCACATCCAAGATATCTAATTAGCTTTTCTAAATAAGAACCTGTACTTGTTTCATAACCACTACTCTTGTTTAGTAACCTTCTATTCATGTTTCACATGTGCAATTGCCTAATTTATTTTTACCTAAAAATTAATTGTTCAGTTTTTGCTATCTATAAAAGACATTCTTCTAGGTGCTGGAGAATATAGTGACAAATAAAAAAAGTTTTCTGCCTTCACGAATCCAGTTATAATGAAGAAAATAATGGCTAGCATCGTAGTATGCTTCATACGTGTCAGGCATTAGTCATTAGCATATTTTTAATATTCTGTAAAAAGCAAATAACTATTTCTGTCTTCCTGAGTACTAAACATACTTATTAAAAAACATTTTCACGTTATCCCGTTTATTTCTATTGCTTCAAGTTTAAACTCTTCCATAAGCACATTCTGTTTTCTCTCCTTCACGTGTTAGGACCAGATGCTTGGTCTTGCTGCTGTGTTTTCATTTTCCAAGAATGACTTCTTTGCCCATCATGGATTCTAAATGACCTCCTTACAATACCATCCTGTAGGAGCATTAACCCAAATCTTGAGAACTTAAGTTCAAATTGTAAATGACCCTTAGATTGTAAACAACTTGATGGTATGTTTGATAAAATCTCTCTTGCAAATGTACACACACAGAAACATACACACATACACATATGTATGTAGATATATTCATTTATAGCAGCATAGTCTTTTGAAAACGTTGGTGTTTTTTTTTTTCAAACCACTGTAGCTCTCTATTTGTTTCCTATTTTGAGATATGTCTTTCTAATCTATGGAGATACTCTTCTTTCATTTCCAAGCATAAATATGTGTCTAATCATTTTTCTTTAGCCCCTTTTCCATCATTTCTGTGAGTCTTATGAAAAGGAAGATTTTATTTCATGTTTTTTTTTTTTTTTTTTTTATTTCATGTTTAATCCACCCTCTTAAATAAAAAGTCCAATTTAGATTTCGTTTGTCATTTTAGAACCCTTGATACAGTTCACCTCTGTGTTATAAATAGTTGGTTTTTGTTGTTTTTGGTTTTGTTTTGCCATTAGAAGTCTCCTCCACCTTTTGGCATAAAGTAACATTGTCTCATTTGCTAAAGCATTTCCTTGAGTTGTTGTAAATAATAAGGTGCCCTTCAGTAAGTAAAACTATTGGAAGTCTTTATGGTTGATTTTATATTTGGAAAGAAATGACAGCTGAGAACTTTGCTCTGCCTGAAGTGAGGTGTCACAACTTTGGAGTATAAACACCATTGTCCTTGCTTGAGTGTTTGACTCTGCTTGTGTTATTTAAACCCTTGAACACTGAGACTAGTGTCATTGTGAAATGCATGTTTTTATCAATGTTAGCCCATGAATTCCTCAAACATCTTTAGTCTTCCATAAATGATAAGTGGTAAAAATAATTTCATTACAGCTACCATTTGGCTTTTATTAAATGCCAGAAGTATAGGGCATGCCTATTCAAGGCCCTCTGTACCAATTATTTCATGATGGAATGAAATCTGCTCAGCATGGGATGCTTCTGAAGTAGGATGAATGCCATCAAATTCTTCAATGAATCCCTCAACACATGTTTTCATTTCCTTCACATAGATAATGAAAAATGCACAGATCCCTGTGGGGTACCGCGTGTTATTTTCTGTTCCTTCTTTACCTGAAGACGCCTTTCTATGAGTTTGTACTCTGAATAGCAACCTCCCGTTCGCTAAGGAGCCAGCTCATCGTTGCACAGTATTCCAACTGTGCAAGCAGCAGCTGTGGACGAGAGAAATGCATATCATCGTAGAGCTTATGGAGCTCAATATGTTAGCTCTGTTTATTCAAAAGACCACCTGTGTTTCTGGGGAAATTGGAGACGTTCCAGAGGAGAATGAAGACACAGCAGACAGTAATGAAACCTTCAGAGCTGTACGCCGAAGCGTCACTGCCTTGGGTTAAAAACAAGGTGACGGTCCTGCGGGGAACTTGATTTCTAATATCTCTAGCAGAGCATTCTTGGTTCAAGTATTAATTAGCAAGTCGGTGACTAGAATCCCCGGCTCCATTTTCTCACATATAGAGAGGATTTGTGGTCTTGATTGTCATTGGGAGAGAAAAAAATTACACTGATATGCCAGGGGAAATGATTCTACTTATTCCTTTTTAAAAGCTATATTTTTCCATGTTTGCTTTTACATTTGTGGAGGTTATTTTATTGACCATAAATATTGAAAATATTGTTTTCTCTTAAGTAGATAATGACTCTGTCTCATCCAGGTTGTTGAGCAAAACTGAGTTACTTGACCCATCTAAAATTTTCCTGTAACTGTGACAAAAGGGGAGAGAAAGGTCAAAGAATGGATGAATGAATGATTCATTGTGATACCTGGTGTTCTTATAATGAAGTGAAGTGAAGTGAAGTCGCTGAGTCGTGTCCAACTCTTTGTGACCCCATGGACTGTAGCCTACCAGGCTCCTCCATCCATGGGATTTTCCAGGCAAGAATACTGGAGTGGGTTGCCATTTCCTTCTCCAGGAGATCTTCCCAACCCAGGGATCGAACCTGGGTCTCCCGCATTGTAGGTGGATGCTTTACCTTCTGAGCCACCATGGAGTAGCCAAGCAGTAGTCACCACAAAATCTGGCCGTACGGGATCGAACCCGTGACCTTGGTGTTATTAGCACCATGCTCTAACCAATTGAGCTAACCGGCCAGATACATTCTTATAATAGAGGATGCCAAAAAAGGGAAAGTGCAGAATTTGCCTGCCAGAATATCTAAACTGAGACTTCCCAGGTGGTACCAGTGGTAAAGAACCCATCTGCCAATACAGGAGACGCACGAGATGCAGGTTTGATCCCTGGGTCAGGAAAATCCCCTGGAGGAGGGCATGGCAACCCACTCCAATATTCTTGCCTGGAGAATCCCGTGGACCGAGGAGCCTGGCGGGCTACAGTCCATGGGGTTGGAAAGAGTCAGACCTGGACCTGACTGAAGTGACTTAGCATGCATATATCTAAACTGAATGTAGCCTCAGGACAGGATAAAGCAAGCACTTCCTTCTTTCTCTTTCCAGGTGTGTCCTCAATGAGACTGAACTGGAGATCACACTGTCATAGTAACCTAGGGTTGCTTTAGGTGAATAGTGCTATTGTTGCTGGATATTTCTCCATCTTCTTTACCCCTTTCAAGGTTCTAAGGCAATTTCGCGGCATCGCTTCAACACCTAGCCTGGGTGTCATGGTAGCATTTTCTGGGTTGTTTGTTTACACAGCTTCTAAGTGCAGAACTGTCTCCCCAGAGCATCTCAAGATTATTTTACATTAGAGAAAACAGCTACTTGGGACTGAGCTGATTTATAAGTTGCTTCCTTTAAGTAACCTCCAGAACACACTCTTCCTTCTGATTTGCCTAGCTTTGTTATGAAAGCGTGGGTATGGGTGGGTATTATTGCCAAATAATGTAATGTGGTCTCTGCCCAAGTCCATTGATCCCTTGCACTGAAGTGTGCTTCTTTGGTATTTTTTGCAGAATCCATGGACCAGGTTTTGAAATGAGGTTTGGTGAAGGTGCAGATTATGAAAAGAAGTATTAGAGATAAATGTGTTTTTAACCTAAAAGTCCAGGCTATTTCTTTGCCAAAAGCCAGCAGAAAACCACACACACACACACAAAGAATATAGCCTTAGCAGGGTATTGTAGTGGAAAGCAGAGGGCAAATATATACAGGATTATAGTGTTATGTAGGAAGAAAAAAGTGTGAAAAATGCATGAGGGCAAGAGAAATAGCTCTCGGATTTTGAAATGCGTTATACATATATGTGTTTTTTTTTTCTTCCCCTCATTTCCCCACAGACACTCCATATGAAATTCTTGATGCTATGAGAGACACTCTGCCACACAATGAGTATTTGTGTGGACTGTATTGTGGGCCAGGGCGGCTGAGCATTCTCGTTCTGGCTAGTTAATTGGGGCTGAAAAGGAAATGCCTAGACTTGCCTATAAAAAGTTTCCCAACTATTCCTTTTGCAGCTGTTCTACCTGAGAGTGGGTTTATAAGCCAAGATCTGGTGTGGGGTGGCAACAGTGGTTAGGAGGTCCGCCAGCAGAAGAGGCCCCCTTCAGAAAAGCATTCCACACCTGTGTTTCAGGAAATAAAATTTCCTTTGTTATTTCTCCCTCTTCTGTTTTCACTAGTGTAACAGTGTGAGTTATTGAAAAGTTAATTGGGGTCCTGTCCTTTTTGCAGGCCTGCAGTCTTCCACAAGAAGAATGAGAAGGTAAGTTTTTCTCCCCTTTAAGCAAAAGTAACATAAGCAGTGCTCCTGCAAGAGTGGGTCCAGGGACCAGCGGCGTCACCCAGGAGCTTGTTAGAAGTGTAGTCTCGGGGGACTTCCCTGGTGGTCCAGGGGCTAAGACTCTGCGCTCTCGGTACAGTGGGGCCCAGGTTCCATCCCTGGTCAGGGAACTAGGTCCTGCATGCCACAACTAGAGTTCACATGGTAGAACTAAAGATCCTGTGTGCTGCAACTAAGATTCGGCACAGTGAAATAAATAAATATATGGAAAAAAGAAGTGTATGTTTTCTGGAACTTCCCTGGTGGGCCAGTGGCTAAGACTCTGCACTCCCAATGCAGGGGACTCGTATTTGATCCCTGGTCAGGGAACTGGATCCCACATGTTGAAACGAAAGATTCTGCATGCTGCAGTTAAGACTGAGCACATCTAGATAAATGGATAATAAAAAAAAGAAACATACATTCTCTAGCCCCACCTTAGGTTGACTGAAGCAGAATCTCTGAGGTGGAGACCTGCAATCTGTGTTTTAATAAATTCTCCGGGGAGTTTAGGGTGTGAGAAGGAGTGGCGGAGGGTGGAGACTGCCTTGGTGTTCAGAGTCCATCACAAGTATATTTTGCTGGATTGTCCCAGAGAGACGAAAGCGCTTGGCAACTAGTACCCATGTCCCAGGAATGCCCCAGTAGGTGGCAGAACCTCTGAGGAGAGGCCCCGGGGACACCTGAAGTCAGGTCACCAAACACATGGCTTCTAGAGTGGCAGTGAAGATCCTGGCTCTGACTTTAGCTTGGAAAGTATGTACCCTGCCGCAAGAGCCATCCCTTGGCGTGCCAAGTGATTGTGGGCAGCGAGCAACTTGTGGGGAGCCACAGATCCCCCTGTCCACAGTTCTCAGACTGCCTCAGCCCAGAGTACTGAGATGATCTTAGGAAAGTGAGGGCAGGTCCCCATAAAATGCCTCAGATTGAATTTTCTTCATTATGGCTTGAATGGAACAGGACACTTCAGTTTCAAAAACAAATACAATATACATTTGTGTGTATCATAAAAAACACTCATAAGCATAATAGTAGGAAATAAGTTTTCAAGAAGGCTAGTCACATGTGGCTTATTTGAATTGAGATGTGCTGTTAGTGTGAAATACACACTGCATTTGGAAGAGTTAGACTATACAGTGGAAGTGAGAAATAGATTTAAGGGACTAGATCTGATAGACAGAGTGCCTGATGAACTATGGACGTAGGTTCGTGACATTGTACAGGAGACAGGAATCAAGACCATCCCCAAGAAAAAGAAATGCAAAAAAGCAAAATGACTGTCTGAGGACGCCTTACAAATAGCTGTGAAAAGAAGGGAAGTGAAAAGCAAGGGAGAAAAGGAAAGATATACCCATTCGAATGCAGAATTCCAAAGAATAGAAAAGAGAGGTAAGAAAGCCTTCCTCAGGGATCAATGCAAAGAAATAGAGGAGAACAATAGAATGGGGAAGACTAGAGATCTCTTCAAGAAAATTAGAGATACTAAGGGAACTTTTCATGCAAAGATGGGCTCAATAAAGGACAGAAATGGTATGGACTTAACACAAGCAGAAGATATTAAGAAGAGGTGGCAAGAATACACAGAAGAACTAAGCAAAAAAGATCTTCATGACTCAGATAATCACAATGGTGTGATCACTCACCTAGAGCCAGACATCCTGGAATATGAAATCAAGTGGGCCTTAGGAAGCATCACTACGAACAAAGCTAGTGGAGGTGAAGGAATTCCAGTTGAGTTATTTCAAATCCTGAAAGATGATGCTGTGAAAGTGCTGCACTCAATATGCCAGAAAATTTGGAGAACTCAGCAGTGGCCACAGGACTGGAAAAGGTCCGTTTTCATTCCACTCCCAAAGAAAGGCAATGCCAAAGAATGCTCAGACTACTGCACAATTGCACTCATCTCACAGGCTAGTAAAGTGATACTTAAAATTGTCCAAGCCAGGCTTCAGCAATACGTGAACCGTGAACTTCCAGATGTTCAATCTGGGTTTAGAAAAGGCAGAGGAACCAGAGATCAAATTGCCAACAGCCGCTGGATCATGGAAGAAGCAAGAGAATTCCAGAAAAACATCTATTTCTGCTTTATTAACTATGTCAAAGCCTTTGACTGTGTGAATCACAATAAACTGTGGAAAATTCTGAAAGAGATGGGAATACCAGACCACCTGACCTGCCTCTTGAGAAACCTGTATGCAGGTCAGGAAGCAACAGTTAGAACTGGACATGGAACGACAGACTGGTTCCAAATAGGAAAAGGAGTATGTCAAGCCTGTATATTGTCACCCTGCTTATTTAACTTATATGCAGAGTACATCATGAGAAATGCTGGACTGGATGAACCACAAGCTGCAATAAAACTGCCAGGAGAAATATCAATAACTTCAGATATGCATATGACACCACCCTTATGGCAGAAAGTGAAGAGGAACTAAAAAGCCTCTTGATGAAACTGAAAGAGGAGAGTGAAAAAGTTGGCTTAAAGCTCAACATTCAGAAAACTAAGATCATGGCATCCGGTCCCATCACTTCATGGCAAATAGATGGGGAAACAGTGGAAACTGGCTGATTTTATTATTCTGGGCTCCAAAATCACTGCAGATGGTGATTGCAGCCATGAAATTAAAAGATGCTTACTCCTTGGAAGGAAAGTTATGACCAACCTAGACAGAATATTAAAAAGCAGAGACATTACTTTGTCAACAAAGGTCCATCTAGTCAAAGCTATGGTTTTTCCAGTGGTCCTGTATGGATGTGAGAATTGGACTATAAAGAAAGCTGAGTGCTGAAGAACTGATGCTTTTGAACTGTGGTGTTGGAAAAGACTCTTGAGAGTTCCTTGGGCTGCAAGGAGATCCAACCAGTCCATCCTAAAGGAGATCAGGAGATCAAGATCTCCATCCCAGGAGATCCTGGGTCTTCACTGGAAGGACTGATGCTGAAACTGAAACTCCAGTACTTTGGCCACCTGATGCGAAGAGCTGACTCATTGGAAAAGACCCTGTTGCTGGGAAAGATTGAGGACAGGAGGAGAAGGGGACGACAGAGGATGAGATGGTTGGATGCCATCGCTGACTCGATGGACATGGGTTTGAATGGACTCCAGGAGTTGGTGATGGACAGGGAGGCCTCGTGTGCTGCAGTTCATGGGGTTGCAAAGAGTCAGATACACGTGAGCGACTGAACTGAACTGAAGTACAAAAAAGAAAATGTCAAATAGTGTATTAGTATTCTTGTTGGTTGCATGTTGAAATAATATTTTGGATATTTTGAGTTATTGATTTAAATACAATATGTTTTTAAATTTAAAAAAGGAAGGTGTGTCCAATATGAGAAGGATCTTTTTCCTGCTCTGTTCAGAATAAAAATAGTGAATTCTTATATCTGAAATCTTCTGAGAATTGTCCCACAGGAGGTTTTTAGCAAATTCTGATTAACTAGCCAGCAAAATTGCAGGGGAGGTGGCTCAGTGGTAAAGAATCCTCCTATCAATGCAGAAGACCCGGGTTCGATCCCTACGTCAGAATCTTCCCCTGGAGAAGGAAATGGCAACTCACTCCTGTATTCTTGCCTGGAGAATCCCATGGACAGAGAAACCTGGCTGGCTACAGTCCATGGCATGGCAAAAGCTGACAAATGGGAAAACATCTATTCCCTTTATTTGTCTCTGTATGAAAAGTTTTTAAAATGCAATTGTATAGAATGAGAGGAAATAGACTTGCCATGACTGGCTGGTTTAAGGTTGACCTAAAGAACCTCATCTGTGTTGCAGTAAAAAGATGAGACTTTTTACTGGGAGACTTGGACTTGACTCTCAGCTGTATGACCTGAGACCAGGTGACTTTATCTTTCTGTGACTGGGTTTCACCATTGTCTTCTAAAGATTCCTTTCATCAGATTTTTATGTAATGCACTCCTTCTCAGGATAAAATTTTCTTCTTTGATATCACCCACTGAGAATGGCCTTCCCTGACCTCCATATTTAAAATATGCCCCTCTCCTCCCAGTGCTATTCTATCCCCTTCTTCTGTTTAGTTTTTTCTTGGCATTTACCTGAAATTGTGTTATATATTCATACCCTTGCTTGCTTATAGTCTGTTTCCTGTGCTAGAAAGTAATCTCCGTGAGGGGACAGAAATCTTTTGTGTCTTATTCATCCTTGTACCTCCTTGAGTAGAAGATTGCTAGGCAACAGTAGGCTCTCATACATGTGGGTTGAAGGAGTAAATGATCTATAATATGGTTACATAGCCTAGACCTTCTGGTACTTTTGTGACAATTTGTTGTTGTTTAGTCACTAAGTTTTTGGACTCTTTTTGAGACCCCGTGGACTGTATGTAGCCCACCAGCCCCTCTGTCGATGGGATTTCCCAGGCAAGAATACTGAAGTGGGTAGCCATTTCCTCCTCCAGGGGATCTTGCCAACCCAGGGATGGAACCCACATCTCCTTCATTGGCAGGAGGATTCTTTATCACTGAGCCACCAGGGAAGCCCTTGTGATGATTGGATAAACCAAGCTAGGTGGATGCACATGCATGTCTTTGTGGAAATTTCCTAGTTATAGGGTTGAGAACATGGGTTTTGGAGTCAGAGAGATTGGGGTTTGATACCTGGTTCTGTTGTTGGCCAGTAAGAGTAACCTGGGGCAGATTATGTTATCCCTCTTGGCCCATTCTTGTCCATAAAATGGACTAATCACACCTGTATTATAGGCTTGGAAAATTAAATAAAATAATGTAGGCTTAGCAAAGTGCTCACTATTTATGAAATAGGAGAGTGCATGAATGAAGCTCATGAAAGTAGTTTGATAAAGGCATAAACCTACGGCAATATAAAATGTTGTCATTCATATAATTAATAAGCTCCAGTGTACCTTCTCTATGAGGTCTTAGTGCCTATTTCACACAGACAGAGGAACATCCCCAGCGAAGTTTGTAAGAACTGCTCACATCATATGCTGTGAACACTGAACACGACCTTTTCCAACTCCAGTGTCCTGTGAAAACGTTTATTACAACCCGTCTCACGCGAGGGAAGAGAAACAACCCCAGACTCTGGAACGCATGTCACGTGACCTCTATTCTGGGCTTGGTCTGTCACTAATATGCTTTGTAATTCTTGGTAAAGTAATAATTTCTAGATCCCAGCATTTTCATCTTCAAAATAAGGACACAGAGTAAGTAGATGATTGTGATGGCTTTTTTTTCAGTTGTGAATATTCCATTAACGTACATCCTTATAGCTTATTTATAAAGGACTTTTATTTTGATCCTGACACCCCTTTAAACCACGTCGTGGACCAGCCAAGTGATCCTGAAACATCAGCTTAACACCTCCTATAAAAACTCCAGGACCTCACAGAGCTTCATTCCTGATGCCGTAACTTTTATTAAGATACCTTATTGAAGTTGGAGGTTGTAAATATTTAAGCCGTCATTCAGTCTCCAGTTTTTTTTTTAATATTGGGAGGACTTTAAAATTTTGATATTTGATATGAGGAGAATCAGGGGTGTGAAGTTTTCTTTTCCTAAATGAAGTTTAGTTTTATTTCATGAGAGAAACATTTTTTTAAAAATGGTATTATAAAAGGATTGTGGGAAGTAGAGTCAGGGTGGGAGATGCTGCCCCAAATGGGCTTAGAATCGGCACTTTCTTTTGTTTCAAAGATGCTCTGTACAACATATGAGCTTGAATGAAAAGAAATAAAAAAGAGTCCATATAACGTGTCTTATAAAACAGATTTCTGAAAAGGAAAAACTGTTTTTGAACATATTTTATTTCTTTCTTTATGGCTGCATTGGATCGCAGTTGGGGCACAGGGCTCAGCAGTTTGCTGTGGTCGGTGCATGCGGGGTCAGCGGCTCTGCGGCACGTGGAACCCTGGTTCCTGGTGCCTGCATGCTTGGTCGCCCAGTCGCATCTGACTCTTTGCAACCCGCATAAACTGTAGCCTGCCGGGCTCCTCTGTCCATGGGATTTCCCAGGCAAGAATATTGGTGTGGATTACCATTTCCTGTTCCAGGAGACCTTCCTGACTCAATGTCCTCTTCATTGCAAGGCAGATTCTTAATCACTGGACCACCAAGGAAGTCCCATGAAAATGAGAAAGTTTTAAACAGATGTCAAGCTGTCCATCTGCCTGACTCTTCTTGATTCAAAATACAAAACGCTCTGCAGCAAAGGCCTCCTGGCTGACCATCATTTCTTTCAATAGTGGACGGAGAAATCCTATGGAAACCAAGTTCAGTTCAGGCTTCTCTGGCCCTCGTAAGCTGCAAAACCTCAGCTCCTGGTTTGGCTGATGCCCTCCCTTGAGGCCATGAAGTTTACTCTTGAGCCGGTAACAATACTAAGACCCTCCATGACTTTGAGCCACTTCCTTGAACTGACTTTTTCCCTTCTTGTCCTCCAATTTGATAATTGCCTGGATTACACAAACTGATAACTTGATTGTTCCAGAACATATTCCTGATATACATACAAAATGATGCTTGGTTTATTATTTATGTAACTCTTTCCACTTACATCAAAATTTCTTACATTTTTGTCTTCTCACTTACATCAAAAGTTATTATATTTTGGGACTTCCCTGGAGTCCAGTGGTTAAGATTTTGCCTTCCAATACAGGGGTTGTGGGTTCGATCCTTGGTTGGGGAGCTAAGATCACACACGCCTCATGGTCAAAAAACTTAAACATAAAACAGAAACAATATTGTAGCAAATTCAATGAAGACTTTAAATATGGTCCACATTAAAAAAAAATTTTTTTTGAGTTATTATGCTTTATTGGTACTGATCACCAAAATCTTGAGCTGATGATCAGAAGAGGTTATAGAGAGAGGAAACACTTGAAAAACGGGTTGATGAAGTGACTGGGTCTGCAGAGAACCAGCGTGACGTTCCATGTCGCATGGTTACCCAGTGTTAATGTGTACTGATGAGCACCAAGGTGATAGAGGTCTTTTTTAAAAATGAGATAAGAGGCTCAATAGAGCATTTTAATGCAGCCTCATCTTACTCATCCTCAATTATTAGGGTGATGTTCGCTCCTGTTTTTTAAAAATGTGCATGCAAATGGCATCATTAGTCTATAATTAATGCTGCTTGTCCCAGGGAGCTCCGCAGTGGCCTCTGGGTGGTGTGAAGGACACTGTCTGCATCGGTTGCCCTGTGTTCTCACTACTGTTATTTGCCATGTGCAGTGAGCATGGGCATTATATGGGCTTCTGTTCGCTGCCGTGCTTCGGTGCTCCCTTCTAGTGAGCAGGCAGTCTAGTCAAATTTAAAAGGATCCCACTCTTCCAAAGAGGTCAAAACAAGTGCTCAAAGAGCATTTTATATTTTTCTTGTGCATATCAAGTGCCTTGCTAAGTGCCTTCCTGTATAGAATTGAGTCAGGCCTTCATCCGGGCTGTTGTCCATTTGAGGGAATAAAAGTGTCCAACCACAAACAAAGGCTCAAACTTGTTAGCATATGATTTTGCATATGATTTGCATGTTAATGGCCTGATGTCAAAACATACAGTCATCTACCTGTCCCTGTTCCTTCCCCTCTATTGTCAAGATGGGCTGATTAGTCTTATTAAAATTAACTCTCAGGCTTCTCCCAGTCTCAACCCCAACAAAATGAAAAGCAGTGACAGTGACACAAGATGTTGTAAATTGTTCTGATTCTGCTGCAGGATCTGTCATCGTGATGGTAAAAAGCTAAAGTGAAGAAGTCAGTTGTATGGATGAAATTTTCAATTTTGAGATGGGAGATTGATTTTTATTAACCTTACTCTCTCAGCACAGAGAGCTTTTTTCTTCTTCTCATTATCCTAAAACTCCAAAGAACAGCTATTTGGATGTTCTATCACTTAATCCCTTCCAAATGGTTTTAGTTTTAAACTAACAAAGAAAATAAATAAATCTATGATCCATACATAAAAGGGGCTCATGTTTCTGTACAACTAAATATTTCAGATGTTTAGGAATAAAAATAAAGGAAACATATCAAGTAGAAAATTCTAATGAGGAGCATATTTGTCCAAGGATGGCATCCAAGACATCATTTTGATGGGGGAGAATGAAGGTTTGTTAGTGTAAGGTATTTTCCTCAAATTAGTAGCAGAGAAAGGCATTGCATCTGGAAATACTTGCTAATAAGGGTGAGATGTTTGATTTCAGAGTCCAATTAATTCAGAAGTGACTTGCGCTTTCCAGCATAGTTAGATCTGGTACATACAACCACACACACACACACACACACACACACACACTCCTCCATGATAATTTAAAGAATTGCATTAGGGAAAATGGAAATGTTTGTGTATTGCTAAGAGATTCAAAGTTATTGTTGAGATGATAGGCACTCTGCAGGAATACAAAGAGATACAACGACATCCTCACCCTCACTTCAGCTCTGCTCTGGTTGGGAAGACAAAGCAAGCCCATGTAGTGTTAGTTGCTGAGTTGTATCTGACTCCTTGCAACCCCATGGACTATAGCCCATCAGGCTCCTCTGTCCATGGAATTCTCCAGGCAGGGATGCTGGAGTGGGTTGCCATTCCCTTCTCCCAAGTATATTCCCAACCCAGGAATTAAACCCAGGTCTCCTGCATTGCAGGAGGATTCTTTACCATCTGAGCCACCAGGGTCTGGGAGAAGCTCATAAAAGAGTGTAGCTAATGTTTTACAGACCATAAGTACCTAAGATTCTGAGGAAGTATGGTGTTAGAAAAGTTCTTCATGAGTCTCAGGACATAGCAAAGGCAATTATAATATTACCCATGTATCCATTTTACCCAGCTAATATTTATTGAGGGCCTGATGGACATGAGTTTGAGTAAACTCCAGGAGCTGGTGACGGACAGGGAGGCCTGGCATGCTGCGATTCATGGGGTTGCAGAGAGTTGGACACAACTGAGCGACTGAACTGACTGACTGATGCGTTTGGTACTATGTGAAATGCTAGATATAAACAAAGAGTGAAGCGCAGTTCATTTCCCGACTCAATAATGACTAATAAATCATGTAATTTGAATAATATAGATGGGTTTATGGAACTCTTCTTGTAAATATTTGATTAGTGCAACCTTAAGATGATGGTATTTATTACCTCCATTTTTTGATGAACATAACTACAAAGAGGGAAGTGAATTTTTAGTCTCACAGCAGTAAGGTGGCTGAAGCTGGAATTGAACTCTGGTCTGTTTATTAAGAAAGTAATTATAGTTTATCAGTATAGTCATTATTGATATGTACTTCTTGGTTTTTTGTTTTCTTGCCTTTTAAAATATTTATTTTTGTTTATCTATTATTATTATCTGGCTGCACTGGGTCTTAGTTGCAGCATGCACGATCATAATTGTGTCATCTGTGTTCTAGTTCCTTGACCAGGGGTTGAACCTGGACTTGCTGCATTGGGAGCGCATTCTTAGCCACTGTACCACAAGGAAAGTTCCTTGCCTTTCAGTTTTATTTTTAACTTGGAGTGTAAGTGATGTAACATTATATAAGTTTCAAATGTAAAACCTAATGATTTGATATCTGTCTCTATCACAAAATGATCGCCACGGCATCACCGTACATAGTTACACATTGTTTTTTCTTGTGATGAGAACTTATAAGATCTACTCTGTTACTTGCTTTCAAATATGCATTACAGTATTAAAGACAGTTGTCATGATGTAGATTACATTCCCATGACTTATTTATTTTATAGCTTGGATTTTGTACTTTTTGAACATCTTTCCCCATCACCTCCGTTAACTTACAACTCTGGAAATCACCAATCTGTTCTCTGCATTTATGAGCTAATTGGCTTGTTTTTGTTTTTAGATTCCCCATGTAAAAGAGATGTAGTATGTATCTTTTTCTGTAGGAATGCCTGTGAGAAATAGTTGACAAGTGATAACTGCTTGGATATGAGATTTGGAATCAAGGAAAGGTTAAAGATTGTGTTCAGATTTTGAACTTAAGATTTTGACAGTGTGTAATTGTCCTAACCACAAACAAACAAGTAGAAGCAATTGGGAGGAATTTAATTTCAGGGAGAGATGATAGACCTACTTTTGGGGTGTTGAGAAGGAAATGATATTGTAATATTCAGTAGGTAACACACAATTGGGCTTCCCTGGTGGCTCAGATGGTAAAAAATCCACCTGCAATGCAGGAGACTCCAGTTCGAACCCTGGGTCAAGAAGATCCCCTGGAGGAGGAAATGGCAACCCATTGTAGTATTCTTACCTGGAGAATTCCACGGACAAAGAAGTCTGATGTGCTACAGTTCATGGGGTCCCAAAAAGTCAGGCAAAGAATGAATGACTAACATATATA
Source organism: Muntiacus reevesi (assembly GCF_963930625.1). Lineage (NCBI taxonomy): Eukaryota > Metazoa > Chordata > Mammalia > Artiodactyla > Cervidae > Muntiacus > Muntiacus reevesi. The sequence goes on from NC_089268.1 coordinate 38,983,424, forward strand.
GCACATGGTTTTCAGTTGATGTTGAAGGTCTGGGTTCAAGGGAGAGGGTTAGGGGGTGGACTTGAGAGTGTTCCTACAGATCACCATTTCTACAGTGGAAACTTGCCATGAGATGATATCTGAAGGAAATGTGGAGAGTGAAATGAGCAGAGGGCTGAGGACTGAGCATTGTCCAAACAACCGTGGATTCATGATGAATAATTACCCTTTTTCTGATTGATCCTTAATAATTCAGATGTGCCAACGTTAGCCTTCTTATGTATCTGCATGCTTTGAGTAGCTAATGAATACAGTTCTGGACAGAGAGATTGCCATAAGAAATGTTTCTCCCACTTCATCCTGGATTTTCAACCTGGACCAAAGGAAAGAAGTGCTTATTTAAGAGTCAGGGGGTAGAATCATGATATGCCCTAATAATATTAGATAACGTAGCTGTGGTATGATAAAAAACAAATATTTGATCTGTGTCCTGGTTCCTGACTCAGAGCTCCTGAAACCTGGCAAATCTGAGTGATAACAGTGGATTTTTTCATGCTACTGAGATGACTTCCGGTGGGGACTCCTAGCTTCTGCATGGTGATCAGTCACCAGAACCAAGATAAGATTGGAAGTTTGGATATTTCAGTGCTTTCTCCTGGCCCCCATCTCTGGGAGGAGAAAAGGCTGAAGGTTGAATTCAGTCACCAAAGGCCAATGATTTAATCAATCATGCCTACATAATGAAAGCTCCTTGAAAACTTCCAAACAACAGAATTTGGAGGGCTTCTGGGCTGGTGAACACATCAGAGTGGTGCGAGGATGGAGCGTCCGCAGAAGTCGTGAAAGCCCCACACAGACACTCTCCCCTTGCACCCTGCCAACCGTGCCTTCCCAGGTGAATCTCCTCTTTTGTGTGTTCCTGAGTTGCACCCTTTATAGTAAACCAGTGCGTGCTTGCGTGTTCAGTCGCTTCAGTTGTATCCGACTCTCTGCGACCCTATAGACTGTAGTCTGCCAGACTGCTCTGTCCATGGGATCTCCCAAGCAAGGAAGCCATTACCTCCTCTGGGGTATCTTCCTGCCCAGGAATCAAACCCATATCTCCTTCATTGCAGGCGGATTCTTTACTGCTGAGCCACCAGGGAAGCCCTAAAAAACTAGTATTAGTAAATAAAGCACTTTCTTGAATTCTGTGTCATTCAAGTGGATTACCAAACCTGAGTGGGAGGTGGTTGGAACCACTGAATTTGTAGGGAGTCAGGAAGAAGTGTGAGCCGTCCAGGTACTCCATTGCTGCTGGTGTCTGAAATGAGAGCAGTCTTGTAGAACTGAACCCTTAAACTTTAGGGTCTGATCATAACTCTGGGTATTTAGTACCAAAATCAAATTGAATTGCTGGACACCCAGTTGGTGTCCAAGGATCAGATAATTGATGGTTGTTTGTAAAGACACCACACATTTGGTGTCATCAGAAAAAAAAAAAAAAATCTCTGCAGTCCTGAAGGGTGTTGAGTTGATCAGTAATATTCATAAATTCTGGGAATTCATCGTTCTTACTCTGTTCTGACCAACATGGGTGTATTCTGACTCTTAGCCATGAATGTCACTTTCTGTAGCTATACATCAACAGTGCTGCAGGGAATTCATAGAGAAGGTAGCCAATGATCTTCTTCTAAAAAATTTTTATTGGGGTATAGCTGCTTTACAATATTTTGTTAGTTTCTGCTGTATGTACATGGAAGTGAATCAGCTATTTGTATACATATATCCCTTCCCTCCTTTTAAAAATATTTATTTATTTGGCTCCTCTAGGTCTTAGTTGTGGCACACAGGATCTTCAAGCTTTAGTTGCAGCCTATAGGGGCTTCCCTAGTGGCTCAGAGGGTAAAAGCATCTGCCTGCAATGCGGTAGACCTGGGTTCGATTCCTGGGTTGGGAAGATCCCCTGGAGAAGGATATGGCAACCCAGTCCAGTACCCTTGCCTGGAAAATCCCATGTACGGAAAAGCTGGTAGGCTACAGTCCATGGGGTTGCAAAGAGTCAGACACGACTGAACGACTTCACTTCACTATGGGGGATCTAGTTCCCTGACCAGGGATTGAACCTGGGCCCGTGTTGGGAACGCAAAGTCTTAGTTACTTAACCGCCAGGGAAGTCCCCAAATCCGCTCCATCTTGGATCTCCCCCTTCCCATCTTCTCCCATCCCATCCATCTAGGTCACCATGGGGTACCGAGCTGAGCTCCCTGTGCTACATTAAATTGAGTGGTGACAGAAGCCAATTCGGAGTATAAGAGGTGAAACTATGATTTTGAAGATAGGGAGAGCAGGTAGGCAGATCACTTGCTTGAAAAGCATTGGCAGAAAAGCCGGGACCTGCATGGCCCAAACAGTCTGCAGGCATCCTTGACTCAGCTGACCACTCTTTGGAGCTCCTCGTGGGGAGTGCTATAATTTCACCTCAAATATGTGAATGACAGTGATATTACAAGTGTGACTGCTATAACATGAATTGATTCAACATGGGAAAGATAGTACAATGAGAAATTGTAGTCGCTATGGAGAAGACCAGGGGGGTGTGTCAAAGATGAAAAATAAGCGTGTAAGGGGCTTTCCAGGTGGCCCCAGTGGTAAAGAACCTGCCTGCCAAGTCAGGAGACGTGAGAGATGGGGGTTCAATCCCTGGGTCTGGAAGATACCATGGAGGAGGGCATGGCAACCCACTCCAGTATTCTTGCCTGGAGAGCCCCATGGACAGAGGAGCCTGGAGGGCTATGGTCCATGGGGTCGCAAAGAGTCAGACATGGCTGAAGCAACTTAGCACACATTAGCCTGTAAAAGGTAAACTTCAGTTTCAGCGCATAGGATTTGTGTGGTCTTGGGAAGGAGCCAGGAGCACAGACATCCTTCAACTAAACCTGCTCATTTGACACCTGGAAAAGTGAAGGAGCTTTTCTGGGTTTTGTAGCTACTTAGTAGCGAGACTGGAACTACAGCTTGGGGACCTCACTCATGTATTCTTTCCCCTCTCCACTGCCTTCATGATTTTGTACCCGCTTCCGGCCATGTGGATACCACCTGTCTCCTCACAAACTTCCCACCTCTGTGCTTTTGATCATGGTGTTTTTTAAGCTTGTTCTACATTCTTAAGTCTCTGTGAAATCCTGTCCTTTGAGATTTATTTAAAATTTTACATCTTCTGCAAAGAATTCCCTGAACACCATTCTTAACAGTTTTCTCCTTCTGAACAGTTCTAGTGCATTGATTTATTCTTGTGTTATTCTTATTTACACACAGCTCCAAATGCCTCCAGATCATGAGTGCCATTGGAAGGAATATGCCTTACACATATTTGCTCTCTCTACAGGAACTCTTCCATCCTTCCATATGGCCTTTGTTTCTGTATCTTCTTCTTGGTGATGGTAAGGGGTGTTTTTGGTCCAGTTGAATTATTTTAGTACCAGTTAACTCCAGTGACCTCTTACTTTTTAACTAGTCTTCCTGAAACATTGCTTCCATGGATCCACATTACCAAAAGGACACTGTAAAGATGACAGGAAGTGAAGAGTAAATAGCTTTAGTTTGAGTGTATTGAGGATGGCGGTTAATTAATTAATTAATTGGCTGCACTGGATCTTAGTTGCAGCATGCCCGGGCTTAGTTATTCAGTTGTGTCCGACTCTGTGATCCCATGGACTGTAGCCCACCGGGCTCCTCTATCCATGGAATCTTCCAGCATGAGTACTGGAGGAGGTTGCCATTTCCTCCTCCAGGGCCTCTTCCTGACCAAGGATTGAACCCACGTCTCCTGCATTGGCAGGCAGATTCTTTACTACCGCACCACCTGGGAAGCTCCTTGAATATTGCGGCACGGGGTAGCTAGTTTCCTGACCAGAAATCGAACCCAGGATCTCTGCATTGGGAGCAGGGAGTTGTAGTCACTGGCCTACCAGGTCCCCAAGGACAGAGGTTAATTTTAAAGCCTCATTAATAAGGACTTCCTCTAGACAGAAGCTTAGACTTAAATTAATAAACTTCTCATAACAGGCATTCCTGAAAGGCTTTTCTCATGCAGAACACATTTTATTGACTCTTCTGTGGGTTATATGAATACATTTCAGAGAGAACTGGATTAGGACTGAAAAATTCAGTGGGCTTAAGTTACAAGAATGTGTCTTAGTAATGGAAACAACATTTTGTGGAAGAAGAAGTGCTGCTAATCTGATTTAGCTTCAGGAGCACAGGGCAGACCCTCTACCCACTCACCTCCCAAGCCTTCAACACCATTTCTCACTGATTATCAACATTAGAAATCATATTACAAAGTTGTAATTGTTCGAAAAGGTCTAAAACTTTGCATAGAAAATCATAGAGAAAGCTTACATTCAATACCCCTGTTAGAGGTAATACAATATATTAGAGGCAACACATTGACTTAAATTTAAGCCACTTTAAGATAGAGGGTAGAAGAAAATAAAAAGAAGCTGTGGTGCTTTGATAGGTGGTAGGGGAAGGAAAAAGTATTGTCTGTTATTAAAGACACTATGTACTGAGGGCGGTGAAATCTCCGAAGGAAACTTCATGCTCACGACAACTTTGCCCTGCTTAGAGATACACACCAAGGATGAGGTAATAGTTTTAGGTCTCCAGCTCTCAGTTACAAAAAGTTTATTACATAAAGTAAATAAACATGATTCTCAGATACTGACTCCTTGTAAAACCAGGCCCAATAAATTTGCAACCAGTTATTCCCAGGCTCTGAAAGGTTTTCCCCAGTAGAAGGCTCACATCTTTAGACTGCGATCTCATTTTCAACCACATGAGTGAAAACATGTTTTCCTTTCCTTTGAGTTAATTTTCAAATTGCTTGACTAAGTCACTTACAAGGAAGGCAAAAAAAATCAACTCCTAAAGATAGGAGTAATAAAGACTTCCTTTCTTATTCCCATAGCCAATAAAGGACTTAAAGATCCCAATTTAAATCCAAAGGCACCATATTATAGATACCCAAGGATTCGAAAGGTAAGGGAGACGTGCTAATCTCACATCCCTTACGCCAACTAAATGGCCTCATTAAAATAGCCCGCTAGGTCATATGGCAGTTCTATTTCCAGTTTTTTAAGAAATCTCCACACTGTTTTCCATAGTGGCTGTACTAGTTTGCATTCCCACCAACAGTGTAAGAGGGTTCCCTTTTCTCCACACCCTCTCCAGCATTTATTGCTTGTAGACTTTTGGATAGCAGCCATCCTGACTGGCGTGTAATGGTACCTCATTGTGGTTTTGATTTGCATTTCTCTGATGATGAGTGATGTTGAGCATCTTTTCATGTGTTTGTTAGCCATCTGTATGTCTTCTTTGGAGAAATGTCTGTTTAGTTCTTTGGCCCATTTTTTGATTGGGTCGTTTATTTTTCTGGAATTGAGCTTCAGGAGTTGCTTGTATATTTTTGAGATTAATCCTTTGTCTGTTTCCTCATTTGTTATTATTTTCTCCCAATCTGAGGGCTGTCTTTTCACCTTACTTATAGTTTCCTTTGTTGTGCAAAAGCTTTTAATTTTCATTAGGTCCCATTTGTTTATTTTTGCTTTTATTTCCAATATTCTGGGTGGTGGGTCATAGAAGATCTTGCTGTGATTTATTTCGGAGAGTGTTTGGCTATGTTCTCCTCTAGGAGTTTTATAGTTTCTGGTCTTACATTTAGATCTTTAATCCATTTTGAGTTTATTTTTGTGTATGGTGTTAGAAAGTGTTCTAGTTTCATTCTTTTACAAGTGGTTGACCAGTTTTCCCAGCACCACTTGTTAAAGAGGTTGTCTTTTTTCCATTGTATATCCTTGCCTCCTTTGTCAAAGATGAGGTGTCCATAGGTTCGTGGATTTATCTCTGGGCTTTCTATTCTATTCCATTGATCTATATTTCTGTCTTTGTGCCAGTACCATACTGTCTTGATGACTGTGGCTTTGTAGTAGCCATATGACCCAGCAATACCACTTCTAGGCATACACACTGAGGAATCCAGATCTGAAAGAGACACGTGCACCCCAATGTTCATCGCAGCACTGTTTATAATAGCCAGGACATGGAAGCAACCCAGATGCCCATCAGCAGATGAATGGATAAGGAAGCTGTGGTACATATACACCATGGAATATTACTCAGCCGTTAAAAAGAATTCATTTGAATCAGTTCTAATGAGATGGATGACACTGGAGCCCATTATACAGAGTGAAGTAAGCCAGAAAGATAAAGAACATTACAGTATACTAACACATATATACGGAATTTAGATAGATGGTGGTGATAACCCTATATGCAAAACAGAAAAAGAGACACAGAAGTACAGAACAGACTTTTGAACTCTGGGGGAGAACGTGAGGGTGGGATGTTTTGAAAGAACAGCATGTATATTATCTATGGTGAAACGGACCACCAGCCCAGGTGGGATACATGAGTCAGGTGCTCGGGCCTGGTGCACTGGGAGGACCCTGAGGAGTCGGGTGGGGAGGGAGGTGGGAGGGGGGATCGGGATGGGGAATACGTGTAACTATATGACTGATTCATGTCAATGTATGACAAGACCCACTGAAATGTTGTAAAGTGATTGGCCTCCAACTAATAAAATAATATTAAAAAAAAATAAATAAATAAATAAAATAAAATAGCCCGCTAACGTGAGCGCTGTTTCACACCTCCATTTAGGATGAAGCAGCTATGCAGAGGTCAGCTGCAAGAGGGCGACGTGACAAGAAACGCAAAATCCAACAGAGCTCATGGAGTTCCAGCCATGTCTAGTCACAAAGTTCATGACATGAGAACAGGCTTAAATGATGCTGCCTATTTTTTAAAAATGGTTGTGAATCTATGACCCATCTGAGAGTGAAATACGCATCTTGCTGACTTGACAAGTAGGATAACATATATATATATATATATATATATATTTATATATGTTATCTCTAATATCTGTCTCACGGGACCATTATGAGAGATGAGACAGCAGATGTAGGGGACCTCCCAGATGTCCTGGGATATCATAGAAATATAATAAATATTATCCTCTGTTGTGTGTGTATTTGCTCAGGCATATCTGACTCTTTGCAGCCCCATGGACTTTAGCCCGCCAGGCTCCTCTGTCCATGGGATTTTTCAGACAAGAATACTCGAGTGGGTTGCCATCTGCTTCTCCAGGGGATCTTCCCAATCCAGGGATCAAGCTCGCCTCTCTTGCATCTCCTACATGGGAAGGCAAATCCTTTTACTGTTGAGCCACTTGGGAAACCATATATATACATATATATATTAGATGCTCTCAAAGGCAAGCTTTGGTTTTATCACTGTTACTAAATATATATGTAATATTTATATCAATATTATTAAATCTATCTGTCTACCTACCAATTTATTCTCTCTCTATATATGAAAATCCTTTTTCTCCAAGGCTGCTTTGACTCTTCGATGAAATGCTCAACTTCTCTTTTATTTCCTTTCCTTCTTGGCAGTAGTCTTCTTCGGCACATTTTGAATTGCTGTTGCATCATCTTTTCCAAAAAATTAGAGCCTTCTATGTCTTTCCCTGCCTGGATTCTGCACATTTTGTCTGCACCCTGGCAAAGAATGCCTTGAGGAGCATAGTCTTGGGACTTCCTCCTCTTCTCCGCCTCACATCAGACACATTTGGGGGTGCTCCCTCTTTTAACCTGCCCAACAGTGGCTTCCCTGATAGGAATTTTCTCCCTGCAACTCCACATTCTTCTTCAGTAGTTGACTGTGACTGGGAAAATCGGCGTACAAAGCATTTTGCATTCTCTGGATGTACCACACAGTAATTCTGCTGTCTGAAAACTCTGTAATGTCAATAATTGATGCACTTGAGAAGTGGTAATTAAATTAGTTAATTATGCTGGTAAAATTACATGCAATTATGTGACTGCAGGGTATGTTTAGTAAATTAGGCTTTCCCATACTCACTACATATTGTGGTGCCAATTTTGTTCCTTGATGATTAGGTAGCTTTTGATACTTCTTAATTGATTTAATACCTGGATCTTCATTAGCCCTTGATTGCTATGCTATGTATGTCTGACATTTTTTTCTCTCTGATATTTTACTGAGATCGTACATCAAGGGAGAATATATGTACATGCTTGGGGATGCTTCATGCCTATATGTGAATATATACACAAGGTTTTCATTTCAAATATTTAGATGTTGAAATATCACCTCCTTCACTGCCCTCCCACCTTCTGGGAAATAGCTAATCCTATGATGTTGACTCAAATGGAATTCAAGAACTTAACTCTTCTTGAACACTCTAAGAAAAAGAAAAAGTCATGCTTCATTATTTTGCCTCTGAAGTATCAGTACAAATAAATATTAGGCAGTAACAGAAAGAGGCAAATACAAGAACTATTAGGAAAGTTAATCATTCTACCTCTTTTTTTGGTTTGTTTTTTAGCATGTTTAAATAAGATCCTTTATCTATAAGGAGTTACATAAAAGGTTATAAACAATGGAAACTAGAGAGCTGGCATTTGACCTGTAGAAGTTTATAATCTGTTATGGGCTTTTCATGTACACTAGTAAATCTCCATGGCGCCATGGAGACCGTTAGTGCTATGGATGGAGCTTATGGAGACAGCCTTTTGGTTCAAGATTTTGATTGGCTGCGAGCTGGAGGGGAGTCTGGGAATTGATGTATGTACTAGATGAAGAAATGAAGATCCTATTGAATTCCTGGTGGGTAGTCTCAGAGTGAAGCAGGGTTTAGGTTGGGACTGAAATTCAGGTTCTGCGCTTTCAGGTCAGTGGTGATACATTATACAATATCACCACTCCCCACCCCCACCCCAACTCTATCTTGTCCATTTCCTTTCCATCACTCACTCTAAACCTTCATGTTATTTTTGCTTAGACCAGGACTAGGCATGTTTTCAAAACAGCTCCTTCTTTTACTCTCAACTGAGTGTCAGGAAGCAACCTGAGTTATATAGAAGAAAACATATCAATGGTAATGATCTATATTGAAGAATTGGAAATTTAGCCTTTTTTGTTTGCTTGTTTCTTGAGGATTCAGTGCAGTTGTAAGCATTTGCAGCTTTTCCCATATCCTGTATCCCACCCGTAATATAAATAAGGAGGGATCTTAATGAGGAGAATGCGTCCAGAAAGGAAGAAAGTCTTAGTAGTGCTGGAAGGAATGGGCAAGTTGCTCACCATTTGGGGCTCCTCTTGTCCTCAGAAGCCAGAGAGGTGGACAGACGGACCCTCACAGAGCCTTTGCTGGTGCTAAGATTCCATGATCATCTAGAAAACTTCATCTCTGAAATGAATGAGCAAAGACTACTCATTATCTTTCTTGTAATTTTTTCTTATTTTTCTTTGTTTGATCCTTTGGTAGATGCAAAAGACTACTAGAGATAAACGATAATAACTTGCATGTATACAATGCCATATACTTTCTTTATCTCTGAATTTTTATTTTCTCCCAGTGGTGACAGAGAAGAATAATTAGTCCCATTTCATAGGTTCTTTTTAATCTATCTCAGAAATTTTTGCAAAATTTGAATAATGAATATATGTGTAGAATCATCCAGTCAGTTAGATAAGGGCAAGTGATATATAGTTCTCATGCTTTGTGAATTCAAACTTTTAATGAAACCTGCTTTTGGGCTTTTCCAGGAAGTTTTCTTTTCTCTCCAGGCTGGAGAAAGTACTTCCATAATACCTGTGTGTGTCCCCATCACTGAATTTCTATTTTGTTTTGTGTTTGTCTGGTCACATATACACACACACATATGACACTAGATGGTAAAATTCTTGACCAGAGGTATTCTGGCTGACTTGCTATCTGCATATTAACCTTAAGCCCAATACCTGATTCACAGCTGTTGAATGAACGAACCAGGGAAAATCAAGCCTGGAAAATCACATTCCTTTCATCATTGTGCCTGTATTTAGTTGCTCAGTCATGTCCGACTCTTTTCGACCCCATGGATTATAGCCCGCCAGGCTCCCTGTCCATGGAATTTTCCAGGACAAGAATACTGGAGTGGGTTGTCATTTCCTTTTCCTTCTTCCTGATCAGGAATCAAATTTGCATCTCCTGCATCTCCTGCCTTGACAGACAGGTTCTTTACCACTATGCCACCTGGGGAGCCCTATCAGGTGGCATTTAAACTCTTAGCACTGCACTTTCTGTCTACCAGGTGCAAATACCTACTATTAGGACTAAAGTGTTTTTGTTGTACTTATTACCACATACTCTAAATATTTGAATGCATTCTCTATTTTTAAAAAAGTGCTAATACTTAATGGAATATAAACTGAAAATGCTCTTGATCATTAGGTTGAAGATTTTTATTTTATTTACTTAAAATTGACATTTATTCTTCTGGTTCTCTCAGCCCCAAAGGATATATATTCTTTAATGTAGTGATAAAACATATTACAAGTCACACATATGCATTAGTTTAAAACACCAGATGTATTTAATTATCTTTCTTTGTGTCTTACAAGAACAACTTATGTGTATGTATTTAAATTAATGTGGACAGAGGTGGAAGATGAGCTAAGCAAAGCCATCATTGCTAAACCTCACAGATAGTATAAGGACTGGGAAAAAGAGGGGGTTTCATGGGGGGGGGGCAGAATCCTGGGGAATTAGAGGAGGCACTCGCAGAGTATTGATGGAAACCCTGCTGCTTCCCATTAGCCCTGCCAAGAAGTAGGCAATAACACCACCTGTCTGTTTGGCAGCCACAGGTATCTACACATGGTTCGTGTTTTTCCTCTCCAGATTTCAAGATTTAGATTGGAGACCCTACTAGTTTAATCAACAGGTGAAATAAAATGTCATGAAGCAGAAATCACCATCAGCATTGCTGTGTGGGGAAAAGAAGAGGCAATCAGGAGTTCTCTCCAGGCACTCTTGTGAGTTTCATAAGGGCTTCTTGTTAAAACCATTTCTTGGCCCCCGGGCTTCTGTGAAGCCGGCGAGCTATCCTGTAAGCTGGCACGATGCCACTGTAACAGATGGCCAGCAGTGCAGGCGGCAGAGACCATGGAGGAACATCGCAAGTGAATGCTGAGGGCGAGATCTCTAGGTGCAAGCCCGGAGATACGTCTGTCCGCCCTTTAGTCCTGAGCTCCTGAGCAAAGTGGGGATAGGGAATATTAATACTTCTATCTGAATCCCTCGCTGTTACTCACTTCAGGCAGAAATGCCAGCCTTACCTCATTTGTGTCGTAGTATTAGGTTTTCTATTCCAACTCTTGTGCATGTGGGTGTGTGGGTATTGCCGAGAGGATGATGGACAAGATAGAGATATTCTAAATAAAACCATGAGTGTTTCTGGTTTGCTCGAGCTCTCCAGTTCATTCTGTGCATTCCTGCCAAATTCATCTCCGAAGGCACAACTTGGATTATATTCCTTCTTCCCCCCAATTTTTTATGATAATGATGATGATGATGATTTTGATAATAATGATGGTTTTGATGATGGTGGTGGCAGCGACTGTATTTATTAAACACTTGCTATGAGCACAATTTTCTTACCAGGCTGGTAAACTAACATTCTATCAAAGGTCACATAGCTATTAAGTATCAGAGCTGGAATCTGTAACTGTATCTGTCTGACTCTAGAGTAAGAACCTTAACAACTATACTTGATATGTGCATATATAAGCAAAGTCATCTAAAGTTTGGGGCTTCCCAGCTGGTTCAGTGGTAAAGAATCTGCCTGCAATGCAAGAGACCCAGGTTCGATTTCTGGGTGGGGAAGATCCCCTGGAGGAGGACATGGCAACCAACTCCAGTATTCTTGCTTGGGAAATCCCATGGACAGAGGACCCTCGGTGGGCCACAATCCGTGGGGTCACAAAGAGTTAGACACAAGTGAGCATGCATGCACATCTAAAATATCTCTGGAAATTTCTTGACTGTCATCAACTTACAGTCAAATTCATACCCTCTATTGTTTGTGCTTGAATTCTTCTGTATTAAGGATCATGTGTGCTGTTGTGGGGGATGGTAGAAAGAGTTTGAGCTTGTGTGTGTATACCAATGTGTGTGTATGATTAAGCAAAATGTGCTTATTTTATAATTACTCAGAATATGGAACTTTTTCTGTAGTAGCAGTACCATTCTGTTCTTCCTGGGCTTCCCTGGTAGGTCAGACAGTAAAGAATCAGCTGCAATGCAGGAGACCCAGGGTCATTCCCTGGGTAGGGAAGATCCCCTGGAGGAGGAAATGGCAACCCACTCCAGTATTCTTGGCTGCAGAATCCCATGGACAGAGGAGCCTAGTGGGCTACAGTCCATGGTGTCACAGAGAGTCAGACACAACTGAGTGACTAACACTTTCACTTTTTCACGTCTATGTTTCCTACGCTCATTAGTAAGTATGAAATAATGTGTGGTTATGGCAGTCCATGAGGGCTTCCCCAGTGTCTCAGACAGTAAAGCATCTGTCTGCAATGCAGGAGACCCGGGTTCAATCCCTGGGTTGGGAAGATCCCCTGGAGAAGGAAATGGCAGCCCACTCCAGTATTCTTGCCTGGAAAATCCCATGGATGGCGGAGCCTGGTAGGTTACCTTCCACGGGGTTGCAAAGAGTTGGACTCGACTGAACGAGACCTCCATGGCAGTCCATGAGGTGGCAAATCGGACACGACTGAGCAACTGAACTGAACTGATGTCACTTTTCAGAGGGAATACGCACACACATTTATCACCACTACTTACGTTTCAACAAATGCATTTTTAAAATTCTGGATCTGAGGACCTGTGAGAAGTCATAATTTAAGATCTCTGTGCACATCTTATTTTCTTGTTAACCAGGCAGAATAGACTGGTTCAGATGTTTGGGAGTATGAGAGCACTTAATCTGTTACCACTGCTTTGCATCGTAGCATGTTCTAGACTTCTTAGGAGCAATCTTTATTTATTTTTGGAGCTCACAGATTGCATTTGAACGAGTCAGGAATATTTTCCAGCTTATTTTAGTGAACTTACTCATATGCTGCCCAAATGGAGGAAAAAATACACTTTTTTCCAAGGAGTGGCTGTTAGTGCCATCCTAGTGCTAGACTGTTTATTTTATCTGATCATCCCACGGATTAAACACTTGTCTGGTTTTCTGCTTGTCCACGAAGGTGTGCATGTGTCAAAAATAGCAGATTTCTACTGGTTAATACAAATTGGGGAGAAGCTGTCACCGAAATCATGTATGTTAATTCCCCACACCCACATACTTTGTGTTCTTAGATAATCTTTCTTCTGCAAGGCCTTGAATAAACCTATAAGTGTTAGTTCATCTTTAAGAGTCACTTGGGGTGGTAAATATGCATATCTGACTCAAAGCTTGCACTTCCAGTGATGAGGGATTAGTTGCCTGGTTATTTGTGGTTATTTTTGAAGCACCTGTGGATTCCAGTGTTGGTAGTTTGCTTCATCGGGAGTGTGTGTCATACATTTTTATTAACTCACTGAACACAGGTGCTTCCTGACTATCTATTTGATTAACAGGGTGACCAAAATTAAAACATAATAAACAAGCCTTGCTATAGTTACTTTCACTTTGCATACCTATTTGCATTGTCATAACCATGGAGACTGTTCAAAGTGGAGCTCCGTGGTTGGCCACCATCTCATTATTTTTTGTAACCTCTACATTTATTTTTTAATATTTATTTATTTTGGCTGCTCTGGATCTTAGTTGCGGCTCACTGGATCCTTGTTGTAGCACATGGGATCGTGTTTCCTGACCAGGGATCAAACCCGGACTCCCTGCATTAGGAGCATGGAGTCTTAGCCACTGGACCACCAGGGAAGTTCCTCTATTTCATTCAATTCAGTAGAACCTAAAATCACTACAGATTCTTCCAAGTACCATGCTTAATGCCTAATGCAGAATAGTCTGCTGAATGAAGAAGTAAATATATGACTAAACACATACATATTATGTATGAATATATTTAATGTAAATGGTCACCACACATGCTGGGATAAACCACCCTGCTTTTATTTTACTTTTAAAGTCCTCTTGCAGATGTGATTCGCAGGAATTCAGAGACTGTTGGAAACATCGTGCATCAGGAAGGAATGGAGATAAGGAACCTAAAAAGGACCAAATCTTTCAGCCCATTAATCAAATCCATAATTCCCACTAAGGCAGGTAAAACAATGAATAGTGTTAAGTGAAAAAAATTACTCTATATCATGAGCATATTTGAAAGCTAAAATCAGAGACTGTTGTCCCCGGGCACACCAGAGATACTTCTGAAAGGCAGAGACGTTTGAAGACCCTCATTAAGAAGATGTCGCCTGTGTGCTCAGATAAAACAGGAAAGAAAAATGTATCTAAATTTCCAAGGAAATGTAGCTCTTTCTTCCTCCCACTCGGTTTCTCTGAATGATTCTCTAAGTTACCATATGAGCAAAATGGAGCTTGAAATAGACAAAATGGGACTAGTGCTTTTTTTCCCCCCTATGAAATATCTTAATGGAATTGCTACTCCCTGCCTTCTGCACAAAGATTATTTGGTTTTTCCATATACTTAGAAAGGAAAATTTTAAGTTTCCAGTTAATGTAGTTATTTTCAATAAGTACCACCACTATGTTTCTAGATACCTTATAATTAGGGTAGTTAGGGGATGTATTTATTTGGTTGTGCCTTATCCAGTTAGATTAGGTACCATTAGTACTTTCATGGTTTAATGGAAATGATAGCTGAAATGTGAATGAATGCCTCCTCTGTGGGTAGAAGGAAGCCTAGAAGCCAACAGCTATAGCAGTTAAATGTGCGCCAGTTCTCGTAAAAAGAGCAGCCACAGGCGGTGAACGGTGGGCTGAAGCACAGGACCAGAAAAAGCCTCCATTAGTCTCATTCCCTGCAATCTGTGTGCCTGCCTAACTCTTTACTGATGCTGTCCTCCACTCCAGCAGGCCCCAACCTTTTTGGCACCAGGAACTGGTCTCATGGAAGACAGTTCTTCCATGGACAGGGGAGGGTGGTGGTTTGGGGATGATTCAAGTGCATTACATTTCTTGTGCACTTTATTTCTAATATTATTATATCAGCTCCAACCTCAGATCATTAGGTGTTAGATCTTAGAGGTTGGGGACCCCCGGTTTACTCCATTAACAGATGCCTGCACCCATGTACATGCTATGGCCCAAATCAGAGACCTGTTTGGCTTTTTCTCTCCCTTAGCCAAAGTATGAACTCTTTTTTCTCCCCCCCTTTTAGCGACGGTTTTGAAAAATTATGCATCACTATTTGGAATTCTCCAAATCACCATATTTCAGATTTCAGAGAAGAGTGGTTCTTAGAATGATTTGTACTTCAGTCATGAAGGATGACAGCCAAATGGCCCATGTACCCAGTTAACCATGTTAACTTCCAGTGTTTAAGGCTAAAATTGCAACTCATTAAAAACCAAACCCAAACCAGACAAACAAAAAAGAAGATTTTTCCATCATCCAACTTATCGATGCAAAATCTTCCTGAATTATTGGACTTGGCCATTCTCATGAGGGGATTGTGAAAAGGAAGCAGAAGCTTGTGTTTCAGAGCCTGCACCTTGTTAAGTTTTATCTCTCATAATGCAAAGTCACGTCCAAGCAGCATGCAGTTACTCATTTTTTTTTCTTTATTGATTCAGTAGGCAGGTACCAGGTCCTGTGTTGGCTTATAAAACTATAGAATGACTCAAGAGATAGTCTTTCTTTTCAAGGAGTTCATGATAGAAGCATATAAAGCTATAAAATTACATATCTATGTAAAATATAATCATGTCCGACTCTTTGCGACCCCATGGACTGTAGCCTGCCAAGCTCCTCTGTCCATGGAATTCTCCAGGCAAGAATACTGGAGTGGGTAGCCGTTCCCTTATCTAGAGGATCTTTCCGACCCAGGGATCGAACCTGGATCTCCTGCATTGCAGGCAGATTCTTTACTATCTGAGCTACCAGGAAAGCCCCATATAATATGTAGCATATGTTATATATGCTATTACAGTATATGTTCTTGTATGTAATATGTTATTACAATATATGACTATAATATTATATACAATGATATAATGGAAAATGACTTACGGAAAGACAAAAGTGGAATCAAATAATTTAACCTGGAATCATTAAGAAGACTTCACAGAGAAGGTGATGATTGAGTCCTGAAGGACAGTCACCCACTAGAAAGACATCTAGTGTGAATGAACAGGAAGTTCACTGGGATTGTCCCATAGGGGAGAGGGGACTTTAGATTTGCACCGTTCGATGAGGGAGTTACTAATGGCATCACATGTGGCTACTTAAATTTTATTATAAGGAAACTAATTTAAAATCCAGTTCCTTAGTAGCCAACCACATTTCAAGGACTTGATGGCCACATTTGGCCAGTGGCAACTGTGGAGGGCAGCGTGGGTGTGTGCTAAGACGCTTCAGTCATGTCGTATAATATCAATCTTGGGTAAAACTCCTCCCGGTACACACTTTGTCTAAGACACTGCTTAGATAGCATATATCTAATTTCATTTCTCCCCCATAGAATGAAAGCTATTTGAAGGTAGAGACCATATCTATTCACTGTTCTGTCAATAGCACAGAGGTGGCACATGGTGTAATCAACAGACGCTTAACTAAAAGGAATTATGGAGGTAGTACAAATTCTTACACAAAGGCAAGGTTTAAAGCATGCTCATCTTTGGCTCTCTGTTCTTACTGGGTTGGATAAACAAACAAGGGCTGTTTTATAATAAAAGGATGATACGGTATTCTAACATTTGATAGTCAGTACAAAGTCTAGGAAAGGAATGAGATCACTCTGGTTTGATATTTTAAAGGGGAAGATGGCAGACAAAAGGCAAAGTGTCTTGGAACAAGAAGTCTAGAAAATTGTCTAGGACAATGGGTGATTGAGAAGAGAATAAGAAGAGATGGCATCGGGACTGAGACATGGAGCCACTTCTTATAAATGTCACTTTGCATGCCAAGTTGCTTACTGTGTCCAACTCTTTGTGACCCTGTGAGCCTCCTGTAGCCAGCCAGGCTCTTCTATCCATGGCACTTTCCAGGCAAGAAGACTGGAGTGGGTTGCCATGCCCTCTTCCAGTGGATCTTTCCGACCCAGGGATATTCTGTCCCAGGAACATGTATCTCCTGCACCTCCTGCAATGGCAAGAGGACTCTTTACCACTAAGCCACTGAAGATAGAAAATTTTGACAAATAACTACAAACTCAAATGTTCTCGAGGGACAGGTAGGTAAAGTGAATGGTTGAAAATGAAAATGGAAGTGTTACAAACTGGTGAATTTAAGATGCTGTGTCCAGCCTCCTGAGCCAGCACACGGATTGTATTTCTGTGCCTCCTTCCTCTCCTTCACACTCAGTCGACTTCCTGTCCATCTTTATGGTGATCTTCCCAGCTTTCATTCCATTCCCTCTTATACATACAGCCTTAGACTCTACATTTGGCCATTTTAGCTAAGTTCTCACATCATGTTAAAATCTCTCTCCTTCTTCTGACCTTACAGCATATGTTTCTTGTTAATTCCTGAACCTGGTTAAATTCCTCTATTTCTCTGCTCTTGAGAGAAATTCTGGTTGCAGTGATTACTTTCCTGCTACATGTTTGGTTCATCTGACAGCACTTAGGTCCTCCCTGAAGACCAGTTTCGCTTTTATTCAGCTCCAATTCCTCTCTTCTAACTTGCCCATGGTGTGTGTGTGTGTGTGTGTGTGTGTGTGTGTGTGTGTGTGTGTGTGTTAGTGGCTTAGTTGTGTCCGACTCTCTGCAACCCCACAGACTGTAACGCAGCAGGCCCCTCTGTCCACGGGATTCTCCAGGCAAGAATACTGGAGTGGGTTGCCATTTCCTTCTCCAAAACAAACTATTGAAAGAAAGAAAGTGAAGTCGCTCAGTTGTGTCCGACTCTGCGACCCCATGGACTGTAGCCTACCAGGCTCCTCCATCCATGGAATTTTCCAGGCAAGAGTACTGGAGTGGGTTGTCATTTCCTTCTCCTACTGTCCCTAAATTTTACTTTTGAGAATATTACCCAGCTCTTTAATTTATCTTTAATGAGAACATTGGGATTATTTAGACACGCGTGTGTGTGCGTGCTAAGTCACTTCAGTGGTATCCAGCTCTTTGCGGCCCCATGAACTGTAGCTTACCAGGCTCCTCTGTCCATGGGATTCTCCAGGCAAGAATACTGGAGTGGGTTGCCATGCCCTCCTCCAGGGGATCTTCCCGACCCAGGGGTGGAACTCACGCCTCTTACGTCTCCTGCATTGGCAAATGGGTTCTTTACCGCTAGTGCCACCAAGGATGGCACTTTCTTGACTCTTCTTCCTTGCACATTATGAGTTCTTTATGCCTTTACCAAAATCTGTTTCATTTTTATCTTTGAGGAAGGAGTGATCTTTCACTGTTTTTTCCATTTTTTGAAACGAGACGTGTTCGTCCCCACCCTCCTCCATGTTTCCCTGAGATTCTGCTCACAGCCCTTCTCCATGGGTAGTTGTTTCCGTGGGGATCTCATCCAGTTTCTGAGGGACCTCAGCCTAATTCTCACCCTCTTTTCTGAGCTCTCCGTAGACCGCCTCCAACCATGTACATAACGTACAAATGTTTGAACACTGAGTTTAAAAATACACCTCTCCTCTTTGCTTCCAAACCCTGCTCCTCCCCAGGAGGTCTCTATTTTTGTGAATACAAGAGAAATCCTCCTAGCTCTGTAGTTTTGAAACCTGGAATCAGCTTTAAATCTGCCCTAATCTTCCTCCTTCCTTGGAGAATCATTATAGATCATAAGACTTTCCACACCATTGTGTAAAGGGCATTTTCAAATTCCTGAGACAGGCAGTGGCATAGAGAGAGAAAAGGACTGGATTTGGAAGTAGAAGACTTGAACTGAGGTCCTGGGCTTACCACACAGTGCCTCTCTGGCCTCTGGCTGACCTCCAGCTGACCTCTGGCAGGTTGCTGAGGTCTCTTTGTTCCGTTTCCAGTCTATAAAGAGATGATGGCACTACCTGTCTCAGAGGTTGTTGTGGGCATTCCAGAGGCTAATATGTGTAATTTGTAAGTTCTTGACAAATTCTAAAGTGACACCCCTTGATTTAATCTTTGAGATAACCAAGCGTATAGTCTCCCAAAAGTTCTCACTCTCAGAGAGGAGACTTGTAAAAACAAGTGGATTTGGGTGAGTTAAGAATCTCACTCTTGCAGCAGGCAAACTATCCTCAATAGAGCAAGTTCTGTACTGTCTTTAACTATTAGTTTAAATCCATCTGAAATTGCTATTCTTAGTGGATTTTTTTTTTTTTTTCGGGCAATTATTGGAAACTGTAAATAGTCCAGTTTACACTGCAAATAGTGGTAATACTTCCCTTTCGAAGTGCCCTGGGGCAGTCCATACATTGGAGGGGAGGAAGTCTCTTAGTCTTGTTCCACTTTTTGCGACCCCATGGACGCACCAGGTTCCTCTGTCCGTGGGATTCTCCAGGCAAGGATACTGGAGTGGGTTGCCATTTCCTTCTCCAGGGGGTCTTCCCAACCCCGAGAACAAACCCGAGTCTCCTGCATTACAGGTATAGTCTTTACCATCTGAGCTACCGTCCAGACATTGGAAGGGCACATGATTCCACCTGATATTGCATTAACAATTTTTTGCTAAGGATACTGGAGTGGGGGCAAAGGTTATGTCAACTTCAGCTGCTGTGTCTTCATTCCCAGCATCTTGCCCATCAGGATGCACCAGTCACCTCTGATTCCCACAGACTGAAGCAGCTGGTCCACACACTTTAGTCACTTGGACTCATGGAAGTACAAACATATATAAGGCAAAATTGCTTTTATTATTATTTCATTATTAGGTTCAATATTAATACCATGATCCCTAATGTCTGGCTAAGACTTGGAAATCTTTGACTTGATGAATCAAGATGATATCATATATAATTTGTTAAGTTTATTCTTCAATTCTCTACGTTTTGGTTCTAAAGTGCCTCATATGTAGTCCTTGGGACTATTGTAATTTTCTTTTAGCTGAGGACAGGTAACTCTGTCTTTAAAAAAGCCACTGTTTGGGGACTTCCCTGATGACGGTCCAGTGGTTAAGAATCTGCCTGCCAATGCAGGGGATAGGGGTTCGATCCCTGATCTGGAAAGATCCCACATGCCAAGGGGCATCTAAGCCCCCGAGTCACAACTGCTGAGCCCATGAGCACCCTAGGGCCCATGCTCTTGCAACAAGAGAAGTCACCTCAATGAGAAGCCCGCACATTGAAACTAGAGAGTAGCCCCCACTTCCAGAGTCTAGATAAGGCCCACATGCAGCAACAAAGACCCAGTGCAGCCAAATAGGTAAATAATTTTTTTTAAAAAGTCCCTCTGTCTCATGTACTCTAATGAATAGCCACAAAATAAAATGAGATACTAACATGTTTCTTAAATACATTGATATGAAGATTGGCCTGGTAGAATTATCTCATGTAATATAGATCCCTACCTCAAGATGCTACTCTGTTTATACTCAAACATTTGTGTGCAACATGTAAAACCATGAAAGAGAGACCCTTTTATATTGTGTGTTGATGTGTATATGTAAAAAATGAATTTTTTTTTTCAGTATGAACCATTTTTCTTTTAACAAGACATTACAAGTAACCTTGACTATACTGAGTAAAGACACACCACCTCTTCAAATTCTGCATCTTCCTGATTTTAGTCTCAATTAGGTGCCAAACATAACTCTAATTCTCATGTGCTTATGTAGTGTTTAATTGTACAGATTCCATAAAAATTCACTTAATATAAAGAAAACAAATACTCTTTTTTATTGCCACACTAAATACTTTTGCCAGCAAATGCTTTTGGGGGTGCTTTTTATTTATGGATTTTTCACAATGCCGGAGAGCTTTTGTCTTTTTTAGTGCTTTATATTTATAGTTGTGGGATGATCATTTTCTGCTTGGTTTCACATTGAGCTCTTTCAGAACTAGTTGGAGTAGTAATAGTTTCATACTGTTTATACTTTCTCCCCCTGAGTCCTATGTTAAATCTTTTTCACTCTATCAGTGACATCGCAGTATATTATGCTATACATTCTAAGGCTATTAACTTTCGGCACTGCTAATGATTTCTTTTATATATATACATATATACACACACAGCACATAAAACATGTAAATGTTTCTTATTCAAACAAGAAAACTCAAAGCATAATCAACCCTATCAGCAAGGAGAAAAGAAAAAGAACAGATTTTTTTTTTTTTTTCCAAATGAGATTGCAAGAGAGAAATAGGTTTGCAAAATACTGGTGTTGGAAAACAAAGTAAATTACAATAGACCCCTAAAGGGAGAGATTTCATTTTCTTAAAAAACAGCTTGTTTAGTATTCTATTCCTACACTTTCATTTTTTTTTAAAGTAACATATTTGAAAATCAACAATAGCAAAGTACCAGTTTTCTTGACTAGAAGAAAACCTCTGAATCTTTGTAAGAAGGCAGGAAGGAAGAAAAGGAAGGAAACTCAGAGTGACCTTGACTTCTCCATCATTGTGCTCAGGCATTTGTAAAGGAGTCTGGACTAGTCGCTCACCTTCTGTTGTAGTAGTTCAGAGCCTTTGAGGGTTGAACCTGGAAGTAGTGTCCGCAAAGTGGCTGGGAAACAAACACTCTTAGGGGCAAAGTTTAACAACAGAAATTTGAAGGGATTGGGGTGATTCAGCAATGGCCCCCCAAACAGGAGAAATGAAATTGATTAGGGCAATAACAACCAGTATTTTCATCTGCACAATGACGATTGCCTGATCCTAAAAAGGAGCCTTGGAAGCCACTGAATTCCTGGCTTACTTCACATTTTGGCTTCCGTTATGTTCCAGCTTTTTAAATTAAAAAGAAAAAGAATATTTATTTATTTATTTGGCTGTGCCAAGTCTTCGTTGCAGTACGTGGGGTATTTAATTGCAGCATGCTAACTCTCAATTTTGGCATGTGGGATCTAGTTCCCCTGACCAGGGATCGAACCCAGGACCCCTATGTTAGAAATGCAGAGTCTTAGCCACTGGGCCACCAGGGAACTCCCTACATTCCAGCTTTTTGATCAAACAGGATGGTTCAGAAAACGCCTTTCATGGAAGCTTGAACACCTTTAGTTGGCCATTTTTAGGCCAAGCAGTCAATGGCTGCAGAATGGGATAAGGATAAATAGGACAGAGGAGAGAGCTGAGCAAAGAGATGGGATAAGATGAGAAGTGACGTGTGAGAAGAATGAGACGGGAGAGAAACCAGTGGGGGGAACAGTCAGAGAAAAGAAAAGAAAATTAGATAGCAAGGGAAGTCCGATTTACTAAACCTTAATCCATGCCTAGAACTAAAAGTCTAGGGATATGGTACTTAAAAAAAAAGGAACAGTGCATTTTCTTAATGCACTAAGGTGCACTGAAGAAACGTTTACAAAATATTTATGGAGGTTGCCCCAGCAGCACACAGACATCCACATCTGGGTAGGTCCTGCCCTGCCCAGATTTACTCCCTTTGGGGCAATGGAAGGAGGAGGCCCTGTAACAGCCTGGTTCTCTGTCCTTACAGATGTTCCTCTGCTTCCAGAAAACGGTGTCCTAGAGGAGAGAGGTCAGCAGACAGGAAGTGAGGTCAATGTCAGGGTTCCATGCCAGGAACAGGAACTCTGGGTACATAGGGTTATAGCTGGTCAAACCTCAATGCAGTTCTTTGGAATGGTTAGAAAGGCCAGTCCCAGAGTCTTTTGTTAAATCTCCATTGAAATTTTGATGCCAGGAACCTCTTCTGGTGGGAAGGGGCTGGAGAGACATGGAGATAAAGCAAAAAAGCCCCAAAGTCTAATTATTAATCTTTGCTTTAAAAAATTTTAAATTTATTTTCAGAGTTCTTTTCTTAAATCTTCCAAGTTAAGAAGCTGCTTTCCTAGCAGAGATACAGTTCCCAAAATAAAACTGGACACTTGCTTGAAAGCTACGTTTTCAAGGTTAACGCTATGGTGTATACCTTAGCCTTTTTGCACATTCAACATAGAGCTAATCAGAGGATCTGTTGTCTCTAGGAAACCGAGAAGGAAAACAATCAGCTCTGTTCTTCTCTCCGAGCTGGGGGAGTGAGCTATAATAAGGGAGCATAAGAATACATCCAGAGCCAGCAAGCCCGAACACACAGATTAGCACGCCTGGCTGACCTAACTCACAGGTGCGCGGTTGCCAGGTAACACTGGGGCCTCCGGGTCCTTTAAGAAGGCCTGCAGTTGGGCTTGGAGAGGTGTGGGCACGGCCTGGGGGCATGATAGGGGCAGGGCAAACGGAGTCACTCTCAGGGCAGCTGGCAGTGGGACTGCTCTTCACCTATGTGGCAAGTGGGAACAAGCCTGGTTTGGCCCTGAACGGTTCTTCTTCCTTGGCTGCCTGTGCAGCCCTGATTAGTCATGATCATGCAGAAGGAAGGAAAGCCCTGATGTGCATTATATAAAGCATTCTTCTTCTTGTTTAGTTGCTAAGTCGTGTCCGACTCTTTAGTGACCTCATGGATTATATAGCCCGCCAGGCTCCTGTGTCCATGGGATTTCCCAGGCAAGAATACTGGAGTGAGTTGTCGTTTCCTTCTCCAGGGATCTTCCCAATCCAGGCATTGAACCCGCATCTTCTACAACTCCTGCACTGGCAGGCAGGTTCTTTACTACTAGTGCCTCCTGGGAAACTCACATGCCACCTGTATGTATATATATTTAAGGCACAACTCCTGTCCTTTATACAGTCACGTTCCCCTCAATCTTGGACAGATTCAAGGAGCACATTTTTATACAGGTGAAGAGTGAAATGATTTTTGGAAAGAGCCACTGACTGAAAATACCTGGATTCTAGTCCCAGTTTTGCAACTTCTTTCATGATCAGTTTTATCCAGAAGTCATAGCTTCATTTGAGATTCACACACTATTTGCTCAAATCTCTGTGTGTTTTAGGAAACGCAGAATTCCCCACAATCTCTTTAGGAATTCTTGAGGACTTAATTTTCTTTATCTTCTGTGACCTCTACTTTCTTCTTACAAGGATTTAATTCAGATCGAAAGTCACGTGGTCCCTTCATATGGTCTGCTTGTAGGGTCTGCCATTTCTTAAACCACTTATCTGGTAAAGTCACAAATGTGGAACTTCTTGTCCCCGAATAAGGCCAGATGCGTAAGGACCTGCTTTGGCCTCAGCTAATGCTCTTTTTGTCTTTTAGAGGGTAATAGTAGCTCCTGGTCATTCGTGTGCTCTTCTGAGTTTCATTCCCCTTGAACAAGAAAAGCTTAAAGTGGACAGAGACAGCATGACTTTGTACTGCAGAATAGGTAGTGGTCCTGGCCTGTAATTCATTTACAGAGAAAGGCCCAAGCTTTAAGGGCAGAATCTCTTTTATTTTATTATTTTTGAAAATAGCAAAGGGTCTCTCTTTAAAAAAAATTTTTTTTTTTAAAATTTTTGGCTGTTCTGGGTCTTCATTGCTGTGCATGGGCTTTCTGTAGTTGCAGGGATCTCGGGCTTCTCTCTAGGCGTGATATGCAGGCTTCTCATTGCAGTGGCTTCCCTTGATTCAGAGCCGGGGCTCTAGGGCACATGGGCTTCGGTAGTTGGGGCTTGCGGGCTCAAGATTGCAGGCTCAGTAGCTGTGGCACGTGGGCTTAGTTGCCCCTCAGCTTATGAAATCTTGCCAGATCAGAAATCTAACCTGTGTCCCCTGCATCAGCAGGCAGATTCCATACCACTGGACCGCCAGAAAAAGTCCTGAGCAGAATCTCTTTTCCTTTAAAATCTGCATTCCTGGGTTAGTTAGTTTCAGAGAAGGGTAAGTATTGAGGATCACCCGGTCTTTCCTGGTCCAGGGCTTCTCTTTATAGCTGTATCTTTCCCAAGCATAGAGTCTTTCTCTCTGGCATAGCCATCTGTGCCTGAGTCTGTTGAGGGTGAAGAAAAGATGGGTTATCTAATAAGACTGTAGAAAAACTGAGAGCTCACGGTTGAAACAGAGGCATTCAAGCTGCTTTGCCACCACCTGGAATCAGGCAGGCAAACGGGGAGATGGCAAAGGCCAACCTTCCTAGCCCAAGGACTATCATTTTACTTTATATGTTTGAGTCATTGCGAGAAGAGAAAGATTTATAGGCATTCTTTCAACACTTACTCAACAAATATTTATTGAATACCTACCTTATTCTGAGCTCTGCAGTGTATTTAGAAATCTGGGCTGCAAACAAATCTTTCCTCCTCACTGTTCTCAAGCACTGCTCTTTTTAACTGCCTCCAGATCACATCCCAAGTATCAATCCATGTATTGATTGAATGCTTACATGTGTAAAGACTCTTACAGGGCTGACATTGTCAATATTTGCAAAGTCTAAGACTTGGAAACGTGGAGAAAGCTTATTTTCTATAGATGTGTACTTTCACAGACCTTATAGTGCAGCTCAAGTTGAGTTTATGTTAAAAAAAAACCCAAAACACACAAACTGGCACATAGACAGCACTCAAGACCGGGGAAAAAATGATACAGAGCACTTCTAAGAAGCCAATCCAGACTTCTGCTGTGGATTCTGATATTATATAGGATCTCAGCCTCAAATATGTATTTGAAGTGAGTCACTCAGTTGTATCCAACTCTTGGTGACCCCATGAACTGTAGCCCACCAGATTCCTCCATCCATGGAATTTTCTAGGCAAGAGTACTGGAGTGGGTTGCCATTTTCTTCTCCAGGGGATCTTCCTGACCCAGGGATAGAACCCGGGTCTCCCACATTGCAGGTAGACACTTTACCCTGTGAGCCATCAGGGAATCCCTTGTGTATTTGAAAAGATGTCTTTTTAAGAAAACTATAAATATGTGCATGGTGATGTTAGCAGTTGGGTAGATGATCTTTGTTCTGTTTGATCATGGCGAAATTTAGGGTCTAAAATGCAGGGTAGAGATGCCTAGTTCATTCAGGAGATGCTGTATTTGGCAGAAAAAAACGTGGCCCTTGGTTATAATCATCACCCGTGATGTTACATCTCAGATGTGTGAATAAGGAAAACACAATCTTTGGAAAGGCTTTGGCAGGCATCCAGAGGTTCATGCAATACCAAAGAAGAGGTCTTGGGAGAAAGAGTTTCTCTTTCTGAATATGTCAAGTGGCTTAGTGGTAAAGAACCCGCCTGCCTATGCAGGAGATGCGGGTTCAATCCCTGGATCGGGAGGATCCCTTGGAGAAGTAAATGGCAACCCACTCCCATATTCTTGCCTGGGGAACCCCATGGACAGAGGAAGCTGGTGTGCTACTGTCCATGGGGCTGCCCAGAGTCGACACAATAAGCAACTAAGCCCAGTACAGCACATGAACAGATACTAGCTACTTTCTCCCTTGTACCAACACACCACGTGTTAGGCACTTTAAGAAAATTATTATTATTTTGGCTGCCCTGGGTCCTTGTTGGTGCGTGCAGGCTTTCTTTAGTGGAGGCTAGTCTTCATTGCAATGCCTGTGTTTCCCATTGCAGTGGCTTCCTTTTGTTGCGGAGCATGGGCTCCGAAGTTGTGGTGCACTGCTTTAGCTGCCCTGTGCATGTGGGGTCTTCCTAGACCAGGGACTGAACCCACGTCCCCTGCAATAGCAGGCAGATCACTGAACCACCAGGAAAATCCTTCAAATTATTTTGATGTTTTTCTCCACGTGTGGTGGGACGGCTAGATGGTGGAGGATCCTTCGTGCTATTCTAAGAAGACTCAGCATCATGTTGGGCAGAGGAAATGAACAAGGTTTGTCAATAAGTGAATGATACACCCAATATTTGCTTCAGAAAAACTTACTGTAATAACCCAGGTGAAAAGAAATGGGAACACTGGCAAAAAAACTTTGGAGAATTAATGTCTGGGAAGTCTCAAAATTCACATCTCCTTGAGTTAAATGGGAGAAAAGAACTTCTGTTCTGAATGAATTTCAATCAGGTTCCTACCTCCTCAACTCAAATCTAGGCCACTGGTATAGTATTTTCTTGCTTCTCATCTTTCAATATAGTTCTGTGAGTACTATTTAAAAAATACCACAGCATCCCAGGGCAGGATCTCTTTCAGGATGAATCAAGTGATTCCCATGTGCTAGTTTATAAATTGTTAACTGCTTTGGGATTCATAGGGATGAAAGATGCTTTATTTACTGTCCTTTGAGATGAAAGATGCATAATTTATAACAGTAGGATTACTATTTTATTTACTCTTGTGATGCTGAAATCACATTCTTATCTAGTGATGGAATTGCAGAATCCCTTTTAATTTGTGGGCAAGTATCTTATTAAAAGCTTCGGTGTTGGAGGGTCTGGCGACTCCAGTGTGGGTGTTGTGTGAATGAAACAGTATGATCCTTTTGTTGTTACACAAAGGCTTTATTCTCCTGCTCACAAGCGTTAGTGAGATGTTAACCATGTGTGCATGATGTGAAGATGCTGGCTGTAATGTGTGTTCATGCAGGCTTGTGATGACATAATTATGTAGATTTTGTTAAAGCATCTTAAAGTCTCACAGTTGTAGACTTTAAAGAGTCTTCTTCTTCAGTGATCCTAGGACCACATAAGGCACTATTGTGTTTCTAGGTAATCACATGTTTTCAGCATCCAAGAATATCAACAATTTTGTGTTTAGGAAGATATCAACTTCCTGGCTGATAGAACCATGAGAATTCTTCACTTTGCTGCTTCGTAAGGACAAATTTTGTTTGCTCGATTTTTTAAAAAGGGAATTATTTCATTATATGATTATGTATATATATGTATATAAATATATATATATATATAATCTTTATTGAATTTTTTAACAACATTGCTTCTGTTATTTATGTTCTGATTTTTTTCTGGCCATGAAGCATGTGGGGATTTTGATCCCCCAACAGGGATGGAACCTGCACCCCTCTGCACCCCCATGTTGGAAGCAAGTGTGTCTGCATGCTCAGTTGTGTCCAACTCTTTGTGACCCGATGGACTGTAACCCTCCAGGCTCCTCTATCCATGGGATTTTTCCATGCAAGAATACTGGAGTGAGTTGCCATTTCCTCCTCCAGGGGATCTTCCCAATCCAGGGATGGAACCCAAGTCTCCTGTGTCTTCTGCATTGGCAGGTGGATTCTTTACCACTGAGTCACCTGAGAAGTTCCCCCTTGCATTGGAAGGCGAAGTCTTAACCGCTGGATGGCCAGCAAAGTCCTTTGATTACTTGATTTTAATGAAAAGCTGTGGATCCCTTCTTGACAGCAAGGTTTGGGACAATTTCTTTAATTTTTAAAAATATTTGTCCCATGTTATCTCTGCATCAGAATGATTTGTGTGGTTTGGGTGAGGCAGGAGTATTGGAGCTCTTCCTGCCTGGTTATGTCATCAATTCACTCCCCCTTTTGTGGAACCAGTGTCATCTACTCTGTCTTAGGACAGAGCCTCAGTGGAAGGTTTAGATACAAGAGAGCAGAATCAAGATAGCTATTAGCTTCTTCTTTTTAAAAAATTTGCATTTATTTTTTCTAGAGGAAAAGTGCTCTCTTGTCTTTCAACTGTTGAACAAATAGCAATAGTAGGAAAGGAAAGGTCTATAGACAGATGGTCACAGAGATTGCAGGGTAAGATCTAGCATGAACTGTCCAGAAAAACCGGGAGGCAGATGAACCAGAACCACATTTTTATATCTTAAAATGATCTTACCAGTTTGGTTACATGTTTCTGTTTTATTAGAATATTCATTTGATTTCTTATCTAGACTCAGTTTGGAATTTCTAAGAATGTTCTGTTGGAAATACAGAAAGTATTTCTAGGGAATTCCTTGGCAGTCCAGTGGTTAGATCTTGGCACTTTCACTGTTGAGGGCCCAGGTTAGAGCCCTGGTCAGGGAACTAAGATTTCACAAGCCATGCTCTGCGGCCAAAAAAAAAAAAGTATTTTTAGAAACTGTGATCCCCCTGTCCTCCTCCATAGTGCAGGGAAATATGCCTTTTTTCTTTCTATTCTTTCTAGTGGAAGCAGATGAAAAGAAGCTAAGACATAACTAATAACTCTCTTCGTGTGTGTGTGGAAAACCCTGGTGCAAGATAAGGAGGGATAGCAATTATGTCTTCTTTGAGGACAGAAATGGACTTCAACTAAAGGGAGGGATTAGAATCAGGTTTAGGGAAGTCCTTTGTCTCTGAGTCCGTCCATTCCGGGTGCTGGGTTTTATAGAACATATTTCTGCGAATGCTTCTTGTTCTCCTCCCCAGCATTGTTGGGGCTACAACTGTCTCAGCAAAGAAAAGATGTCCACCTGTTTGGAATGACTTCAAGAATACAGGATTTGAGGCATTCAAAGATGTTATTTTGGGGCTTCCCAGGTGGCGCTAGTGGTAAAGAACCTGCCTGTCAATGCAGGAGATGTAAGAGACGTGGGTTCGATCCCCGGTTCTGGGAAGATCCCCTGGAGGAGGGCATGACAACTCACTACAGTATTCTTGCCTGGAGAACCCCATGGACAGAGGAGCCTGGTGAGTTACATTCCATAGAGTTGCACAGAGTCAGACGCGACCGAAGCTACTTAGCACGCATGCATGCAGCGTATCATCTTACCGATCAGAAACGGAGTCTGAGTTTCCCTCAAGTCAGTTGGCTTGTGCCTAGACAAGAACCCCAGTTTCTAAGCCCCAGGACTGAGGTTTTTTCTGTTCAGCAGACTCTGGGGTGGTTCTCAGAAATAGGAGTCAAGCTAAAGATTCTGGAGGCTTCTTCCAACTCTGGATAATTGAAACCAAAAAAGGAACACACTTTTATAAAACTTGAAATCATATTCATTATATCAAAATGGAAATTATTTTTGTGTTTCTTCAAAATGTGTATGGCTTAAAGTTTTTTGCATTTCTTTCCTTTGAGGTTTTTGTTTTTGTTTTAAATTTACCTAGTGATGTGTTTACCTTTGCTTCCCCTCCTTTTTATTATTATGCTTTTTTTGCATTAAAGTTGCCTCTGGAGTATGAAGCAAAAGTATTGTTGCTTTGGAAACTTTCTATGGTTGTTCAGATTGGCACCACATCACTGCCAGGTTAATAGAGCCTCTTTAAATATAGCCATATATTATTAAAGCTGTGACAAATACACTGGAGTTTTATCACTTGTGATGAATGTTTCATTTCTTTGAGATCAATTCTAATTCTGGAAATGAAGTGCTCACCCAAGAAACATGACATCTTTCTGAACCTAAAGGAAAAAAAGGGAAACATTTTTGTTCCATAAAAGAGGAAGTCTTTGCAGTCCTGATTTCCTAAAGGCTTTCTAGTCATCGTAGGACTAAAGAGCTATATTCTTTTTAAAAATTTTTGCAGAGCACAGGCAATGTATACCTCTACCCTACACTCAATCACCTGAGGGGCTTGTCTTCAGAATGATGAGATCCTAGAACATTAGAACTAGAAGGCATTTTTAGGACCCATTGGCCCAATCTCTTTAATTTACAGGTGAGAAATACAAGGTGCTTTGTCCAAGGTCATGTAGCTATTTAATAGAAGAAACACTACTTGAAACCTGTTTCTGATGTCTTTATTACCATTTTTTAAAGATTTTTTTGATGTGGACCTTTTTTTTTTTTTTCAAATTCTTTATTGAGTTTGTTTCAATATTACTTCTGTTTTATGTCTTGTTTTTTTGGCTGTGAGACATGTGGGATCCCAGATCCCCAGCCAGGGATTGAACTCTCACCCCCCGAATTGGAAAGTGCAGTTTTAACCACTGGATCATCAGGGAAGTCCCTATTACCATTTTTTAAAAGGCATGTTCTAAATCTTTAATACCACTGGTTCTAGAGAGTAGGAAAAATACTTTTGCCCTTAGGCAGACGCGGGCTTGATCCCTGGGTCAAGAAGATCCCCTGAAGCAGGAAATGGCAAGTCACTCCAGTATTCTTGCCTGGAAAATTCCATGGACAGAGGGGCCTGGCGGGCTACTTCATGCCTCAGGCAGGAGCAAATAGAGACACTGTGGTCAAGAAATTCAAGGTCAAGTTCAAAGAGACGCCTAGTAACAGAACCTGCGTAGTGTTGTGCTTAATCTCTCAGTTGTGTTTGACTCTCTGCTGATCCTTGGACTGTAGCCTGCCAGAATGACAATATATACATACAATGAGAGAAGGCTGCATGCGAATCATTGTCAATTTGGCCTGCAAGGTTCGGTAGACAGTCACTCTTTGTTGTCTTCTCCCCAAAGCGTGCCTTCAACCCTAGAATCATTACTGTAAAACTGACCTATGCAAACCCTACAAACGGAAAAGGAGGTGGGCTCACATTTTCTATTTGTCTGTAGAATGCCTCCCAAGTACCCGGTCATCACCCACAATAGTGAAGATAATATTCTTCCCTGTGTTTGCTGAATTGTCTGCCTGGCTTCTTGCTGTAATTTTGCAGCTTTTACTTGGCAGCTCTGATAAAACAAGAGAGAAGCAAGTATTAGACGTGCTCCTTTGCATCAGGGCTCTCCTGTGTCCAGGCAGCCATTATAAATACTAAGCACGGACAACAGAGGAGATTATATGGAAACAAGGATCACTTGTGATGCTTCGACCTGAGAACTTACAAATTGCTTGGTGTTTCTCTTGAACTTAAGGCTATTTTGTGACATGTCTGTTTGGCCTGGCTTTGTGTCCATGATAACACCATTAGGATGATCTTTGTTTTTAACACAGAGCACTGCAGTGTTGTATCGGCTGCCGCAGAAGCCTAGGTATGTTTAAGCAGCCTCGGAAGTCAGAAATGTGTGATGGATGGTCTCCTCAACATCTACCCAACTCAGCATCTTCCTCAGCTCTTTTCCCATGCTTCTGAAAGTCATGATTAGGGACTTCTCTGGTGGCCCGGTGGTTAAGAATCTGCCTTGCAAAGCAGGGGGCGGAGGTTCCATCCCTGGTTGGGGAACTAAGGTCCCACTTGCCGTGGAGCAAATAAGCCCTCTGGCAAAAACTAGAAGAGGCCACGTGTCACCATGAAAGGTCCCTCATGCCACAGCTAAGACCCGATGCAGCCACATAAATAAGCAAATAAGAAGAAAGCAATAAATAGAAGTCATGATTACTCTTATCTCTACTTTCCGTTGATGTTTACTAACATAAGGCCAAAGTTAACAGTGGGACATTTCCTAGCTTATTTTAGTTGCTTATCAGTAGTATTTGTTGCTGCTGCTGCTGCTGCTAAGTCCCTTCAGTCGTGTCCGACTCTCTGCGACCCCATAGACGGCAGCCCACCAGGCTCCCCCGTCCCTGGGATTCTCCAGGCAAGAACACTGGAGTGGGTTGCCATTTCCTTCTCCAGTGCATGAAAGTGAAAAGTGAGAGTGAAGTCGCTGTCGTGTCCGACTCTTAGCGAAGCGACCACATGGACTGCAGCCTACCAGGCTCCTCCGTCCATGGGATTGTCCAGGGAAGAGTACTGGGGTGGGGTGCCTTCTCCAGTATTTGCTGGGTTGCCCACAATAAACCAGGCATTTCACACAGCTTCCTTCCTTCCTTTTACGCTTCCTCCCTTCACCCCTCCCTCCCTCACTTCTTCCTTTCTTTGTTCTTTTCTTTCAAAAGCTTGCAACTCCAAAGATGGATATTATCACTCCCCCTGAAATGAAAGCTCAGAAAGATATCTTGGCCACATTCCCACGGGCAGAGTCAGATCTAAGATGACCGTTCGTTTTCCTGGATAATTATCAGTAGATCTTTGTTTTACTCTCCATTCCAGGCTTGGTCAATATATTATATAGTCCTCCCAGTTCATTAACAGCAGAATTGATCTGAAGCAAAACTGTCAAGTGGGAGGAGCTTGTCTTTGGCCTCTCTGGCATCATCTATCAGATTTTCTCCAGGAGGAATCTTCCTGGGAACATAATTTTCTGACCCCTGGGTCTTTTAACTTCTGTGCTTTTCTGACTCATTCTGTCTCAACTGGTTATTAACTTGGTGCAACTAGATTCCTGTTGGTCTGCTTCACCCACACACCAGCTGAGAGTTCTCAACCACTGTGCTCCACACACTTCAGTCCAGCCACTGCCTCCTCATTCTGCACAGGTCAGGACGAGATGAAAGCTTCTGGTATGACCTGATTATTATTTCCTGTCATTGTGTCATTATATAATTTCTTCCCAGGGCTTTCACAGAATTTTGTAGGTGGCTCTTCCTTTATGATTTATAGCATTTTATGGTAATTGTTTGCCTACATTTCATTCTCTTCTACAATATTATGAAATTGTGAAGGGTCAAGCTATTATTGTGTTAATATATGCTCAATACCTAGCAACTTTCTTGCAATAAAATAGTCCCTGGAAGCTTAGGAATCTAAGATTTTCTACTGCCTTCCCTTGCTCTCCCAATAACTGTAACTTTCTGACTATCTTCTAGGACTTTGGTCATCAACTTTGTCTTTCCTTTCAGCTTCTGAGGGTTCCCTGATTTCCCGACTCTATACTGAGTATTGTGATTTCCTGTATCTCCCATGTTTATATTGTTATATGTGTCTTTTTTCCTAGTTTTAAATCTACAACATAACCTGCCTTTATGGGCTTCCCTGGTGACTCAGTAGGAAAGGATCACTTGTCAATGCACGAGACTCGGGTTTGATCCCTGGGTTGAGAAGATCCCTTGGAGAAAGCAATGGCAATCCACTCCAGTATTCTTGCCTGGAGAGTTCCATGGACAGAGGAGCTTGATGGGCTACAGTCCACGGGGTCGAAATGAGTCAGACATGACTGAGCGACTAAACCAACAACAAGAGCAACCTGCCTTTGTCGCAGTTATAGCCAAAATTTAGTCCAGATGAGCACAGTTTGCCTGTTTGGCTTTGACTACTGATAATCTGTCCAAACTCTAATCACCCTTTTCTTTCTGTTTGCAAGATCTGATCTTGGAGCTTGAAGGCATGGGTTTGAACTCTAACTATATCGTTCCAGCTGCATGACCCGTAACTTAGACTCTTGGAACTCACATCCCACATCTGTGGAAAAGGGGTAATAACAATACTCTTTCCTCCAGACTGAACGAGATAATATATGTAGAAGGACTTTACAGATCAACACTAAACCGTTTCTGCCACATCCAAAATTAGTGCTTGGCACCAGTCTTAAGAGGTTCTTAAACACAAAAAAATCCTCTGCAAACTCTAATAACAAACTCTCCTAAGGCAAGAAGTGAAAATATTAGGATTTGGCATACCACCTTGGAAAGATAGCCAACTCTACACTGGATCATCTTTGGAAACCAGTGGGAACTGCTCTTTTATAGTTTGCTAAATTTAGATACGCAAGACACATGGAATTAAAGGTTCTGTAAACCTAGTGTTTGTAAATTATTTTAAAATAGGTTTCTTACACTTTTAAGCAACTCTGAATATTTAAGCCTGACAATATGTTTAATGCAACATATAATGAGTACAGAAATTACAAACTACGGACTGTCTCACACGTTCATGTTGGTCTGAAATAGCCTTTAGAAACAAGTAAAAACCAGACATGAGAACATAAGAAACAGTCAGACACAGCAGTGCCTATCTTGAGTGAAGCCTTGGTATTAAAATTTCAGATGAATGGAACTAAAAACCTTGGAGAATTCTGTCAGTTGGAATGTAAAAATATTTTCCAAATTTTATTTATCTCTTACTCTAACCTTGTATCTGTTCTGTAAAATAGAGAACTCACAATATTAATGTTTTATATAAAAGAAGAATGTTATTTGTAAGAATATTACTCTTTTTACTTTGTGGGAAGGTTTCAGATTGTGGTCATCAAGGGAGTTGTTCCTGGAAGATGTTCAATGAGTGAGAAACTCTGACACCACCAAGTATAATTAGAGATGTTAAGAGTTGGAATTGTCCTCTAATTTATGTGTTTTTTAAAATTCTTTTGAATGTTGGTCTTCAGTCAAAAGTGCATTTGAAATGCACTCTAAGCTAAAGTGGTTTAAAAGGTTTGAAATTTGACGCTGGGAAAGACTGAAGGCAAAAGGAGACGAGAGCAGCAGAGGAGGAGATGGTTGAATGACATCACAGACTCGGTGGTCATGAATTTGAGCAACTTACAGGGATAGTGAAGGACAGGGAAGCCTGGTGAGCTGCAGTCCATGGGGTCGCAAAGAGTCGGACAAGACTTAGTGCCTGAACAACAACAGTAGCAATGTTATAAATACCTCCCATGCGGATGTGACTAATACCTTTTGCTCTGCTGCACTGTTTCATGAGTCAGAATTCTCCCTTCTGATAACAATGTGTTGCTTCAAGCTGGCTAAGGAATAGTTGAAACTCTTTGAAGAGCTTGTGTAATGTTTGGAACTTACTCCACTGAAGATCTGTAGATTTCTGGAAGCCCTATCCCCTGTTCAAAATGGTCAAAAGGTAGTAAGAGAATCACCAAGTTGACCATGGTCTGGGCAACTCTGAGGAGTCTTCAAATATTTATATTTCACCTACGCTTCAGCTAGGAGGAGGGCAGGAAGAGAAGGGGGTGGCAGAGGATGAGATGGTTGGATGGCATCATCAACTCAATGGACATGAATTTAGCAAACTTTGGGAGATAGTGAAAGACAGGGAAGCCTGGCGTCCATGGGGTACAAAGAGTTGAACGTGACTTACCGACTGAACAACAAGAAATGGTGGAAGATGAAATGCTGCAGTCAGGAGTTAACAAATTTTTTTCTATAAAGGGCTAGAGAGTAACTATTT
Organism: Muntiacus reevesi; assembly: GCF_963930625.1. Lineage (NCBI taxonomy): Eukaryota > Metazoa > Chordata > Mammalia > Artiodactyla > Cervidae > Muntiacus > Muntiacus reevesi. The sequence goes on from NC_089268.1 coordinate 39,019,141, forward strand.
TTGCTTTCAAAGGTCATATGATTTCTGTTATAACTGCTCAGTCCTGCCATTGTAGTGTGCAAGCAGCCACAGTGAGCTTGTAAACAGACAAGCATATCTATGTTCCAATAAAACCTGGTAAAAATAGGCAAGAGGGCAGATTTAGATCGAGGGTTATAATTTGGTCTCACACATCTGTTCTAGTGGTAGCTTTATCATTGCTTAACATTTTTAAAGTTTCTTTTCCCCATGGAGAGGATTGGGACCAACACAGACAATCATAGAGAGATTAATAACCATTAATATTCAAGACAAGGGCTCAGACATCGCTGTAGCAGAAAAAGCTTCTTTAGGAGAGAGTAAGTGGTTTCTTTTCTAATCCTACAGACTTTATTCAGAGCAAATAAATACCTGGGGTGAGAATTTAAACTCTGAAGACAATGTAACCCTCTCCTTGGATGAGTCTCAGAGCCCATCCTCTGAATGTAATTATTGAAGAGTTCACAGTCTATGGACGGATTGTCTATGAACTAAACAGAAACTAGCTTCCAGGAAAAATGTGGTCAGATTCTAAGACTGAGGCATCGTAATGCCAAGTAGCTGATGACTCACACTATAAGTATCACTTTCTTTTCCTATGGCTTAAATTTAACCATTTTCCTGCTTGTTTCCACATCTAGAGAAGGAAAGAAAAAGAGATCAGACAGGTAAAACAAACACTTAAGGATGACCTTGGAAACCTAGAGAGTGGCAAAAATTCTTTTTTTTTTTTTTTTTAAAGACAGGTAATAGATAGTTTGGGACAAATCTGAATCTAGACAAAAATTCTAAATAAGTGGAATGATCTTTGTCCCTTGATCAGTTTTGCCTTTTCTTACTTTCCCTGTCACCTGCAGTACAATGCCATCAGAGCCACTGGATGGACTCAAAACCCTTCTCTTTGCCTTGGGTGGGGTCTGCGTCTCCTGGCTTCTCCTCCTTTTTTAAAAATTAAAAAAAAATTTATTACTTTTTTTGACTGTGCTGGATCTTCTTTGTTGCTTTGCATGGGTTTTCTCTAGTTGTGGCAAGTGGAGATGCTGGTGTTCAGGCTTCTCATGGTGGTGGCAGCTCTTGTTGCAGAGCATGGGCTCAGTTACCCCGAGGCATGTGGGATCTTCCCAGACCAGGGACCAAACCCCTGTCCCCTGCACCGGCAGGTGAATTCTTCACCACTGAGCTACTGGGGGAACCCCAGCTTCTCTTTTCTTTCTCCTCTTTCCTCCCATCAAAATTCTCAGATAATCTCAGATAGCTTCTAAAAGAAAGGGCAACTTGTTTAAACTAATTTTTATACCAACGTGGGAATAATTGATAGCCTCCAATTAATCTCTGATTTATAGCATTCAGGAAGTGTAGAGAGATAATTTTAAGTAGAGAGGAATTCCATGATAACCCTCAAATGACATCAAATAAGACCAGAACAGGCATCTGTTGCCAGCATTGATCACAAAAGTGAAAACACAAATTGTCAAAGTATTTTTGTCTAAGAGTCAGCCGATTCTCTAGATTTTGACAATCATTCTTCATTTTAATATCTAAGTATGGTGACTTGAGACTCCTTCTCATATCAGGATAAAAATATCCTTATTATTTCTGTGAATTTCAGGGAGTTTCCATCTTTTGATTGACCCACAAAGTAATTTGCTTTTTATTTATTTATTTATTGAAGGATAATTGTTTACAGTGTGGTGTTAGTTTCTCCTGTATGACAGTGTGAATCACCCATAAGTATACATATATCCCCTCTCTACTGACCCTCCCTCCCCACCACCATCCCACCCAGCTAGGTACAGAGCCCCAAGATGAGTTCCCTGTTACTTTGCTTTTTAAATGTAACTTTGGAGTAGGAAATGACAACCCACTCCAGTGTTTCTTGCCTGGGAAATCCCATAGACAGTTGCAGACATCAACTTAAATTTAATACAAGAGCTTCAGTTCAGTTCAGTTGCTCAGTCATGTCCAACTCTTTGCAACCCCATGAACTGCAGCACGCCAGGCCTCTCTGTCCATCACCAACTCCCGAATTTACCCAAATTCATGTCCATTGAGTCGGTGATGCCACCCAACCATCTCATCCTCTGTCGTCCCCTTCTCCTCCTGCCCTCAATCTTTCCCAGCAGCAGGATCTTTTCAAATGAGTCAGCCCTTCGCAACAGGTGGCCAAAGTATTGGAGTTTCAGGGTAGTTTCACAGTAGGAGTCAGAAAGGAAAATTTTCAATAACTTAGGAAAATTAGAAAATCTGTCCATTTCCTGCCACTCCCACATTAATTAAAAACACAACTTAATGTTTATTTGCTTCTTTATTTTACTTTTAAAATAATAGTTTCTATTAATTCTTTCTATGCTTGATCTCCTGTTCCCTTTCCTATTTGCCAGTGGAATAAAGCATTCAGTCATTCAAGCTGGAAGATTGCGTTATAACTGGAATATTTATCTTCTTTGCTCTTGAGATTTAGATAATAAGTGGGTCCTTAACATATTTTCATTCCCGGCTTCTCTCACTTCTGTCTTTTCCTTTATATTTCTACTGCCTGCACCATAGTCCAGTCCTGTATTACCTTCAACTTCTCCAGGTACAAGATAAATTCTTTTCCATTCTCCCAGTAGTGAATAAAAGGAATGAGGGATCCTTGAAACTCAGGGAACATAAGGTTGTTTCACTATGGAATTTCAGTATTACACAAATATTCTGTTACCTTTGATGCAATTCAATTTGACAGATGTTTTTCATTGGATAGAGAAGCCATTATCTGAACTTCTCTCCAACTAATTAGTGATACTTAAGTTAATCCCTGGCTGGACTTCAGGTAGCTGTATCTACCTTGAAAGTGGATGGGGATGACTCTCAGTTGCTAGAAAAAATGAAAACAAATAGCATATAATTGATATGGCATATTTTAGAATTATATATAATATTAAATAATTATATAAAATTATCTGGTTTCATAGTCTACAGAATATATTTTCTTAGAAAATAGGGCTCATGGGTTATGTTAAATCAGACCCAGTTTTCTTGGCTCTAAAAGCATGTCTGGCAATATGGCTAGAAGAGATTAGTATGTGGTTTGTAGTCCTTAATGGAGATGTCTTTGTACATCTTCTTGGCAGCTCTGCAGATAATCTGGCCATATACATCTGGTGCATTGCTGTGAAATGTTGCACGCATAGCTTCTAAAACACCTGTTACTTGTTACTTTTCTTGTGGAGAAACAAATAAACTTTAATTTTATCTTACCTACAAATTTTTGTTTTAGAGATTTTGGGTCAGTCTACTCAGTTACTGGTTAATATTAACACCCACAGAATAAAAAGACATCTCTAAGATACCAAGCTAGAGAGTGGCAAAGTCTGGAATAGAACCTCGTTGTTCTATTTTTCTAATTCACTAATTTTTATAATTGTGTCTGGAGATCAAAGGTGGGTGGGGAAAGTAAAATACAGTATCCTTTACTTATGAATGAGTTCCATTCTGAGAGCATGTTCATAAGTTCAATTTGTTGGTAAGTCCAACAAAGTTAGTCTAGATACCTAACTAACAGTTGGCTATATAGTTCTGTGCTGTAACAAGTTCATAATGCTTTTCACACAAATAATACAAAAAAATGAGACATTTTAAATCTTACAGTACAGTACCTTGCAAAGTATAGCAGTACAATGGCTGGCAAACAGGGGCTGGCATTGAGTGAAGAGGCAAGAAGCATCACGAACTGGATGAAGGGGAAGAAGTAGGAGATGGTAGAGCTGAAGGGTCGTCAGCAATAGGAGACGGAGGGAATGCTGCAATTTCACTCATGCCTGATGTTGTTCTGGTTCCTTCCTTGCTGGATTCATTTCTATCTACCGTCTTGTAAAAATGATCCAGGGATGTCCGGGTAGTAGATCTTTTTCTTTTTTTCTCATCATAGATGGCAGAGTAGCACTGGATTGCATTCTGAATGGTTGCTGCAACCTCTGAGTGCTGTTCTGTGTTCAGGTCCTGTGTCTCAAAAACTAACAGTCCTTCCTCTAATAAAGACAATCCTCTTGCCATTTCCTGCATTGTGAATCTCATCGGTTCTTCAGTTTCTTCTTCCTCTTGTCTCTCTTTGTCCTGTCTCTGGGCCTCCAATTCCATCAGGTCTTCATTAGTAAGCTCCTTGTTACAAGCATGAGAGATGTCTACCGTCTTATCGCCTTGCTCCACTCTCTGAATTATTTTCACTTTTGTTTCCATCGTTACCGCCTGGCGCCTCTTAGCAGTACCAGCTACATCATTGCTTTTATGCTTGCTTCCAGACGTCCAGGGCTTGGATTAAAGGTACTGTCCTACTGTACTCTATGCAGTTCCATACAGTTGAGTACACAGAAGCACAACCGCTTGTAGAGGATGCACACACGTGACAGTGTACGCCAGACACTTGAACTGACTTCCGGGGTTGATCATACGAACGCACGTTTGCACTTTGAAAGTTGGCGACTTGAAGGTTTGTATGTAGGGGAGTTACTCTAATGCAACATGTGGGAAAGGGAAGCATTGGGGAGATGCACTGGTGAGGATAATTATGGGAAAAACAGCACACTGAGAGAAAGAGACAATGGGTGGAAAATGGGAAAAGTGAGAATAATGAGAGAAGAATACAATAGAGAAAAGTAGACATCGTGACCCAAACCAGTTGAAGTTGGTGAAATCCCTGTAGATCTTGAGAATTTTTCATAATGCAATGTTTTAACTACCTGGATTTCTTTGAAAGTCTTTTTTTTTTTTTTCCCATGGAACTGGGAAGTCCTTGAGGATTTTCTTGATTGTGGTCCCATATCTGATGTAACTGGCATGGCTTAACCTAATTACCTGATGCAGATGTAATTGCCAAAGATGGCATATGCAGAGAAAAACAGGCTTGTTGACCAGGAGAACTCTACCTCCTGAGTCAACGACCGTGTGGAGCCTGTGGGATGATCAGAGTTCAGAGCAGGACTGTAGGATTTTCTTCCTTCTTTCATGCATTTCCTCCTTTAGGGCTTCATTCTGGGGACAAAAGGAGTGAAATCCTTAGGGTGCTTACTCTCTATAAAAAATTAGCCACTGTTTTATGTACAAAATGTACTCCTCTAGGCAGGGATTAGCACACTTTTTTTCTGAAAAGGACCAGATCGTAATTATTTTAGGCTTCATAAAACCATACTTAACAGATATGGGCCAATACACAGTTGCATCCCCTTTAGGATAGAAAAGGCACAGGCTTCATCCCATCAAAGTCCTGTGACTGTAGAACGCTCAGGGGCTGGCTTGTATTTAAAAAATGCTCTTCATATTTTCACGAGTGGAGACATGCACATTCTGGTACCAAAATTGTTACTTAAAACATCTTATGTCACTCCTCAAATATTTCTTGAGAATGAATTCCTGGAAGTAGAATTTTTGTGCCAAAATCATTTTGTGCAAATTGCCAGCTTCCTCAGAAAGGTTGTACCTATAGATCTGCTCATCATCAATGTAGGGAAGTGACTGATTCCCAGAAAATATTTCCCTCATTCCTACCACACAGCACTTAATCCAGACTGGTTAGTGTTGAAACAATGGTCCAGTTCCCTGATGACGCACCAGCCCCACTTGGGGCTTTATGATGCCTGTAAGTAGGGGCATTGAAAACTTCCATTGCAGAAGCAGAGGGGCAATTTATGGGGTCCCAATGTGTTCTTGGGGCTTTTCTGGTGGCTCAGGTGGGGCCTGCCTACCAATGCAGGAGATGTGGGTTCAATCCCTGGGTTGGGAAGATCTCTTGAATGAGGGAAATAGCAACCCACTTCAATATTACCTGGAAAATCCATGGACAGAGGAACCTGGCAGGCAACGTCCAAAGGGTTACAAAGAGTCGGACACGACTGAGCTACTCTGCACACTCACAAGCGTGTTCTTCTAACAAAAAATTGCCCCACTGAATCAGAGTGGCAGTTTATTAAATATGCCCTTTTATGAGGGAAGCATCTTGGAGAGGTTGAGTAAATAGAGAGCACAGTTTTAAAAGAAACAACGCCATGAACACTGTTGTCTTTAAAAAATACCATGGAATTTATCTCATGATTAGTTTAGACACTCAGTCAATATTTGTTGAGCCTGGAATTATGCTAGGAGTCTGGAGTGCAGGAAAGAATAAAACCCTCACATCTGATTTGGGAGCTCACAGTCGACTGGGGGAAGATTCTTCTGCGGGGTAGATGGATGAGCCTAAGGAACTTGGGAGCAGAGTCCTGGTGGAAATGTGCTCTGACCTCCTGTGAGCACAAAAAGAAACCTCAAGTCCCTGATTATTGCTTCCCCCCAAGGCCGTCTATTGTAGTGACTGGACAGAGTCATTTAGCAATTTTTTTTTTTCATTTAAAAGTGATATGTATGGACACGTACCTGAATTTATCATTAGATGTCAAATCTTTGTACAGATCCACGAGACATCGCCAAACAGTGGAGTGAGTTGTGATCACAGAATCCCTAATAAGAGCAAAAAATGAGGAAGATTTTGTCTTTAGCCAAAAGTCTCATTTGTCACTTGCTTCTCGCATCTTCTCTTTGATAATCAGTGCCATATTTTTTAGGGGCTTTAGTCTATGATTACTGATTTTGGATTGTCAATAAAAGCTAGAGTTAAAGCAAAAGGGACTATTTCTCTAATTCTGTAATGATTTGGAATATATCAGTTTGAACAGAAAATTTTCATGTAGCTGTCGGTTCTTTCAGGGGTTTCATTTCTTTGACATCTTTCACCTGAGCACTGCTTGTGGGAATGGCACACGAATTGAAATGTTTATAATATGGTGCTAAAATGATAAAACAGAACTCAAAATTACAGTTATGTCATGATTACATATGTGTTAAAATATGTATGCTTGTGAGCAAAGCCTGGTAGAGAATATCCCCAAGGTGAAATTACTTACTATGTTAGTGGCAGGAAGTTGACATGCTTCATTTTTCATTTTTGAAACCTCTTTAGTATTTCTATCAGTAGTGCTTTTATATTATTTGGAAAAAGTTTCACAATAATAACGTTAAACACTTTATTTGAGACAAGATCAAACTATCATCAAGCCCTATAAGGCTGTGCCCAGACTGAAATGTCAGCAGTCAAAGGAATTCTAAGCATAAATGTGAACAGCTCACATTGGGTGGCTAGCTTTTACATTTGCAAGTTAGAAGAGAAATGAATCCTCCATCTACGATTACAGTCTTTTCTAAAACGAAAGACCGTCTCAACACCAAAATTGTACCTAATGAAGCAAGAGAGGCAACCAAGGTGTAGGTGATGAGCATAGAGTGTTGTCACTGCCTGGGGGCTCCCGTCTTACTCACGGGGCTGTGAATACTGAACTGCAACGCTCCATCTGAGCTTGTGGTCCCAGTGGCTTCTGTCAGTGCATTCTGTAATTGTCACTGTCAGTTGCATGCCCCCTACCTAACTCCCTTCTTTTTTTTTTCTTCTTTCCTAATAGGAATCCTCTCCCATTTAAAAAAGTTATCCATCCACCCTGTTTCCAGTTGTAGAATGGGATTCAACTTTAGTCTAAGTCAGTTTTATTATGATATTCCCCTGGTTGCTATTTACAAGTCCAAAAGGTAGGCATGTGGCCTGATTTGTAGTGTCTCTGCATCACATTTTGGTAATCTCACAGTATTTCAGACTTTTCGTTATTATGCTGTTTGTCATGGTATCTGTGATCAGTGATCTTTGATGTTACTATTATAACTCACTGAAGGCTCAAATGATGGTTCACGTTTTTCAGCAATAAAGTATTTTTTAATTTGGCTTCCCAGGTGGCATTAATGGTAAAGAACCTGCCTGCCAGTGCAGGAGATGCCAGAGACACGGGTTCCATCCCTGGGTTGGGAAGAGCCCCTGGAGGAGGGCATGGTAACCCACTCCAGTATTCTTGCCTGGAGAATCCCATGGACAGAGGAGCCTGGTGGCCTATATAGTCCATCGGATTGCAAAGAGTTGGACATGACTGAAGTGACTTAGCATGCAAGCACACATTTTTTAAATTAAACTATGTACATTGTTTTTTAAGACATAATGCTACTGCACATTTAATAGACTACAGTATAGTGAAAAATATAACTTGTACATGCACTGGGAACCAAGAAATTCATGTGACTTGCTTTATTGCAATATTTGCTTTATTGCAGTGGTCTAGAACTGAACTTGCAGTATCTGAGGTCTGCCCTTATATGTTCACTCTTACTATAAACCATACTTGGGGGAGACATTTTCTTTCTCTCTCCCACCGAATATAAACAAAAATTCATATAGCCCTGTTTACAGTCATCTTGAAAATATGGGGGACACCCATCTTAGCGTAACCCTGATCCTGCAGTCTGGGAAGTGGAGAGACTAAAAGAATCTCAATTCTTTTATAAAAAGATTTATTTATTTGTTTATTTTTGACTGTGCTGGATCTTCATTGCTGGGCAGGCTTTTCTGTCCTTGCAGCTGACAGGGGCTTCTCTCAAGTTACGGTGAGTGGGCTTCTCTTTGAGGTGGCTTCTCTTGTTGCAGACCACGAGCTCTAGGGCATGCGGGCTTCAGTAGCTGTGGTACGTGGGGTCAGTAGTTTCTGCTCCCAGCCTCTAGAGCACAGGCGCAATACTTGTGGCCCATGGGCTTAGTTGCTCTGCGGCATGTGGGATCTTCCCGGAGTAGGGATCGAACCCATGTCTCCTGTATTGATGGGCGGATTCTTAACCACTGGACCACCAGGGAAGCTCTGAACCTCAACTCAACATGGATGAGTTGTCGATTACATAATATCTGGATCCTGTCCTACCCTGGACTTCTAACAGTATGAGTCAACAAATGTTATTATTGTGCAGGACAGATTGATTTGTTACTCTGTTGCTTGTTGACCAGATAACCCTAACTCTTCATTTCCCAATGAGCAAGTTCTGCTCTCTTTCTATAATGTCTTCCAAATATGCATATGATTACATGCACATCAGACCCCCTGATACTTTTTATTTTTGGATATTAATGCCCTTGTTAAGAACTTTGCCAGTTCTATTGAAAGCACCACATTTTCCCCAAAGAAATGATAAATTTCCTATCATTAAAGGCAAATGGGAACCTCCTAGAGCAATATTTCTCAGAGGTCAATGTGCATAAGAATCACACAGAGATCTTGTTAAAACATATATTCTGACACAGTCGCTCTGGGTGGGGCTTGAGAGTTTGCATTGCTAACAAGCTCCCAGGTGATACGCAGGCTGTCTCTGCTGGTGACCGTGTGAGGATTAACAAGATCCTCCAGGACTCACAATTTTAAAATAATAATATCATTTAATAATCTCTATGTATTTTAGCCTCCTAAACTATGAGTTATTTGGCCTCCCAGTTTCCTCCCAACTCACGGAATTTGTTTAGCTCTGCTTCTAGTAGATAATTTCCCACGGCTATCCAAAAAAGACAGATGTTCGATGGCAGGCCTGGAAGGTACATTGGAGATATTAAGTGGAATAAATGCTCCTATTTTTGTTTGCTTGGGATATAAAAGAATATTGACTTTTTTCCAGAATAAACTTGAAACACTCTCTTTAGGACTTTTGGCTTGGTGGACAATACAGTGAACTGGTGGGCTGATAGCTGACATTGGTCAGATTCTGACAGTGGGGCCCCATCCAATCACTTCATCTTGCTGAGTGTCTTTTTCTCATCTTTAAATATGTGAAGATCAGACCACTTCTAAATTCCTTTTCAGAACCAAAGCTTTGCAAACATGAGAAGCAAACACACCTTCTTCTGCCTGTGGTTTCAAAACTTTTGGAGGTTATGGCATTTTTGGCAGGATCGGCCACCGTCGGTGATCCCAGACTTCCCTTCAGGTCTTCTGGCTTCAGTGTGTGCAGCCCAAACCAGTTAGGATATGCGTAATTCCCAGGGAATGGCTTCTGAGGACTGGAGATTTTCTTGCATCTGCCGGAACTGTGGTTCCCAAACTTCAATGCGCCTTAGAATTCTCAATGAAGCTTGTTGAAACACAGGTTGCTGGGCCCCATCCTCAGAACATCTGATTTAATAAGTCTGGGGTGGTGCCTAAAGATTTGTATTTCTAGGTCCTTCCATGGTGTTGATGCTCCTGGTCCAGGGACCATGCTTTGAGAACCACTGAGCAGGCTGTAAACTTTGGTAATAAATTTCAGCTTCTTCCTACTTGATCCAGAGGTCCTGCCCTTTGCAACCTCTCTATAAATGTGTGAGGTGCTCAGCGCATCCCCCCACCTGTCTGATTTTTAAAACTTGCATCACATGCGAGTTGTTGTATTTGTCCATGCCTCTTACTCAACAGACATTTGAGTAGTTTTCAAAGATACAATTTTCAAAAACAGAAGTGTGGAGATGAGCATGCAAATAAATCACTTGTGATTCTCTTGCAAAAAGAGTGAGAAAGTATTACATTTATGTATTTTCTCTTAGTGTTTTCCTTTTCGGAATTATGCTATTTATATCAGTTGGCATCCTGGTTCTTTTTTCTTTCCACTTCATGCTGCCACATGATTGCTCTCGAATTTATTTGAAATTGTAATATTAAATGGCTTCACAATACTTCAGACATGATTATTAATATGGTTTAATTATTTTCCCTGTGATTGAATACTTGGCTTTTTTTCCTGATTTTTCAGATAAGCAGCCAAATGACACACATCTTTACATACAATCCTAATTACTTTTTTAATGTATTTTGTCAAAAGCTGAGTTACTGGCCCAAATTAGGAGCATTTTAAAGGGTCTTAACTAATGCTGAATTGTTTTCTAAAAATGTCACACTAACATATCCTTCACAGACAATGAAGAAACCATCTCTTACTTCTTGCCTCCAGTGAATGGTCTCTTAAAAGTGTTTGCCAGTTTATTAAAATTTGCATTTATTATTGTTTTAAATTAATATTTCTTTGATAATCATAATAAGTCTAAACCTTTTGTTTCTCGGACATGTGTATTTTACTACTCTGTCAGTTTTATACATATGCTTTTAAAAAAGATATCTTTTATCTTTTCAATCTGTACTGCCTTCTGGGGGAAAAAAACCAGAATTATGATTAAATGAAAAGACAAAAAACACTCATAAACAATACAAAATTAACCACTGTTAACATCTGCCAGACATTTTTCTTTGGGTATGTATGTGTATACATTTGTGTTCATTTATATATTTTGCTTACAAACATGAGAAACATTTTTAAAAGTTGTTTGCCAAAGTGAGATTATACCATAGATGAAGTTTATAATCCATCTAAAATTTAAAATCTATTATAGACATTTTAATTAAAAACATACCTTTAAATAGCTTTTATATTTCAGTTCAGTTCAGTTCAGTCACTCAGTCGTGTCTGACTCTTTGCGACCCCATGAACCACAGCACGCCAGGCCTCCCTGTCCATCACCAACTCCTGGAGTCCACCCAAACCCATGTCCATTGAGTTGGTGATGCCATCTAATCATCTCACCCTCTGTTGTCCCCTTCTCCTGCTCTCAATCTTTCCCAGTAACAGGGTCTTTTCAAATGAGCCAGCTCTTCACACCAGGTGGCCAAAGTATTGGAGTTTCAGCTTCAACATCAGTCCCTCCGATGAATACCCAGGACTCGTTTCCTTTAGGATGGACTGGTTGGATCTCTTTGCAGTCCAAGGGACTCTCAAGAGTCTTCTCCAACACCACAGTTCAAAAGCATCAATTTTTCGGCGGTCAGTTTTCTTTATAGTCCAACTCTCACATCCATACATGACTACTGGAAAAACCATAGCCTTGACTGGACGGACCGTTGTTGACAAAGTAATGTCTCTGCTTTTTAATATGCTGTCGAGGTTGATCATAACTTTCCTTCCAAGGAGAGAGTGTCTTTTAATTTCATGGCTGCAGTCACCATCTGCAGTCATTTTGGAGCCCCCCAAAATAAAGTCAGCCACTGCGTCCACTGTTTCCTCATCTATTTGCCATAAAGTGATGGGACCAGCTGCCATAATCTTAGTTTTCTGAATGTTGAGCTTTAAGCCAACTTTTTCACGCTCCTCTTTCACTTTCATCAAGAGGCTCTTTAGTTCCTCTTCACTTTCTGCCATAAGGGTGGTGTCATCTGCATATCTGAGGTTATTGACATTTCTCCCGGCAATCTTATTCCAGCTTGTGCTTCTTCCAGCCCAGCATTTCTCATGATGTCCTCTGCATATAAGTTAAATAAGCAGGGTGACAATATACAGGCTTGGCGTACTCCTTTTCCTATTTGGAGCCAGTCTGTTGTTCCATGTCCAGTTCTAACTGTTGCTTCCTGACATGCATACAGATTTCTCAAGAGGCAGGTCAGGTGGTCTGGTATTCCCATCTCTTTCAGAATTTTCCACAGTTTATTGTGATCCACACAGTCAAATGCTTTGGCATAGTCAATAAAGCAGAAAGAGATGTTTTTCTGGAACTCTCTTGCTTTTTTGATGATCCAGCGCATGTTGGCAATTTGATCTCTGGTTCCTCTGCCTTTTCTAAAACCAGCTTCAACATCTGGAAGTTTGCTGGCATATTGAGTGCAGCGCTTTCACAACACCATCTTTTAGGATTTGAAATAGCTCAACTGGAATTCCATCACCTCCACTAGCTTTGTTCGTTGTGATGCTTCCTCAGGCCCACTTGAGTTCATATTCCAGGATGTCTGGCTCTAGGTGAGTGAACACCATCGTGATTACCTGGGTCGTGAAATCTTTTTTGTACAGTTCTTCTGTATTCTTGCCACCTCTTCTTAATACCTTCTGTTTCTGTTAGGTCCATACCATTTCTGTCCTTTATTGAGCCCATCTTTGCATGAAATGTTCCCTTGATATCTCTAATTTTCTTGAAGAGATCTCTAGTCTTTCCCATTCTATTGTTTTCCTCTATTTCTTTGCATTGATTGCTGAGGAAGGCTTATTTTTAAATCTCTCCTTGCTATTCTTTGGAACTCTGCATTCAAATTCAAATAAATATTCAAATATTTAGCTTACTGTTATGTAATTTGCTTTTTATTTTTCTATTTGCCATCGTGTATTGGACAACTTTCCCACCAGTATACTTAGTTATGTCTCCTTTTTGTAATGCCTGCCTCCTATTCCATTGTATGGATGAACTGCTTAATGGCAAAGAACCCACCTGCAAAGGCAGGAGACGTGGGTTTGATCTCTGGGTCAGGAAGATCCCTTGGAGAGGGAAATGGCTACTGCTCCAGTGTTCTTATCTGGAGAATTCCATGATGAGAGGCGCATGGCCAGCTCCAGTCCATGGGGTCGCAGAATCAGACATGACTGAGTGACTGAAAAACAAGCAACAATAGTTTAACACCTTCTTTACTGACAGAAGTTGAGATTGTTATGCTGTTTTCTCCATAATTATATATACACATTTATGAGATTAAAAAAAATAATAAACTTCTATAAGTAGAAATGCTCAGGCAAGAGCTGTAAGCGTTTTAAGGGCTAAAATTTACTTCCAAATTGTCCTTGGGAAAGTTTTACAAGTTATACTCCCTACTAATAGTGTACTAGAATGTCCATTTTCACATCACATATGGACATTTAAGAGCTTTGGGTTTATGCTGCTAAGTGATTGTCCAGAAAATTTAAATCATATTAATTTCTCTATACCAATAAAAAAAAAGAAAATTAAAGAAAGGAAAGAAAAATGAAAAACTTTTCTATTTTCTTACTCAATAATTGTATCATGATTTTTGGTGTCATTTTGATTACTGGGCAAAATGTTTACTTTTATATGTACCTTCTACACAGAAAATGATAGGGGAACTATATTGTATTTTTCACCTCCTAGCAACTGATCCATTAATGAATGCTCTTTGCCCATTTTCCTACTGAAGTGCTGGTGTCATTCTTGAAGATTTATAGAAGCTTTCCAAAGCCCGAGGTCTTTAAATCACTAGCATTGATGATCTTGGAAGGCTCCTAACAAGTAAAAAAATATTTTTATTACACATACATTAGAGTAGATATTTACTCATAAATTATTTCTATTATAAAACAGCTGATTCAGACATACTTTTAGTCAAGTATTTTGCTACATCTTTAATGTAAGCCATGTGCTCAGCGTCTGTTGTCTGAAGCTTCAGGGAAAGAGGAAATTTAGGCATAGAGTGTTGTTAACCATAAACATGGCACAAACCCTTGAAAAAACTTAAGGCGTTGAGATGGTTCGGTACAAAGTGAGGTGTTAGACAAATTGGTTTATTTTGGTTGCTTCTTCTCTCTCACTCTCTCTTTTAGCCAATATGTATACTGACTGCCTTTCATGTGATTAAAAACCATGCCGGTTACTTATATACTGTTGGAGTAAGAAGGCATTAGACTGTTGGCCTTGGAGTTGTAATAGCCTAAATAATATACTGATACCGAATAAAATGCTTCTGAGACTTCAGATTAGCTGTATAAGACATGTTTAATAAAGGGAAGTTTCAGCCATCCAATTCCAATTGATCCTATTGTTTCATTTTTGACATATTTTAAAGAACAAAGAAATGCATTATAGTCTCATGCCCTTAAGAATACTTAGTAATAGTAGTGTCATATAATAAAGCACAAATACTATTTTGATAGAATACTAAAAATTATATCTAGCTAATAGTCATGGTTGGCTTTGGATTTTCAGGTTTATGCACAGTGTATGATCCCTGTGTTATGAGATAAATTCCTGGCTCAAATATTAACTTCAGTTGGAAATTGTCACATTGTGCTCTTTTGTTCCCGTTGTGTTAGCCTTTATGGAAATAAGAATTGGGTTTCATGTTCATTTGAAAGATAAATAAAAAGAAACTCAGAAAAATTATTAAATGAGATTAAGCCTTCTGAATTGTGAACTTGCTAATATTTTCCTTTTGATTTTTGTTTGTTTGAGTTTTGAGTTTACTTTTTATTTGCAATTGTTCTTTATTTTGGAAAATATATCTATTGTTTGCTATCCTTTGAAATTTCCAAAGGCCAATCACAAATTATAAATTATCAGATGAAATAACATGGGAATATTTGACAAAAATCAGTGGATCTGATGACCTTTGATGAAGCCTGCAACTATGAGATAATATAGAAAAAATAATCTCTGGGAAAAACTCAGTAGAATGCAGTTCATAAATAGTGCTCAACATTTAAGCTGATAACACTTTTTAAAAATTTTAAACAAGGATGTCAATAATATAGAGAAGTATTATTTGCAAAAATAGATTCTTTTCAGGGTGGAATGATAAACTAAAGATTTCAGAAATTCATCATCACACATTTTCTGGGGAACCAACAAACAGAAATAGTCTATTTTCTTTCATTAAAATTGATTTTATTTTAATTTTGACAGTCACTGGAAGTTTATCTATCATCTACACTTTTGAGAGCAAAGCAAGAAAATGGATCCTCTGAATAGGATTTTTCTGTGATTTGGGTAGTTGTCATTACTAGAAGGTTTTGTGTGAATAATAGATGCCAAACTTGGCTTGACTCCTCATTTCCAGTCTTTTTTACTTCCTTTGTATCGAATTGCTAATAACTAGCCTCCTCTTTTGTCACCAGAAGAGAATGGCTTTTTTGTTTGCCCACAGAACTGTATTTCCCTGTGCTGTGCTATGAGTTATCACGAGATGATAATCCACTCCTTTGGAAATGGGTCCGTGAATCCACAGACACTTCCACAAATAACAGACTGCAGGCTTTTGAGCGGACACTTTTATACCCCTTTTGAATGCTGTTTATTAAATCTGCAGAGAAACTGGCTGCCTGAAAGAGAAAACTACACCAGATAGGCCTGTTTCCCTGGCTGTGGAAACAGTTTCTTCTTCCTCAGAGGGAATAGTCCATGAGAAACCTGAGTAACTTGAATGCATTTTAGACAATCCATCCACCATGTATGGTTCATTCCCAAGCCTTCTTTAGTATTAAAAATTTCAAGAGCAACAGTCTAGGATGTTCTAAAAACAGAACTGATGAACGACAGACACTTTGTAACAATCCAGTGTCCCCATAAGGAAATCATTTACCAAATGTATATGTATATATATACTGGAGAATCATTTTTCATGCTCTCTTTGTCACTTGGGATGTCTACAGTATATGCTTGGATCAGTCGGGGAAGCCCAACCACTGTGCATTAGGAGGTAAGGGATTTATTATAGGAATTAGAGCGTCCACGATGTGGGGGAGGTGGAGGTCCAAGTGGGAGCTGGAGAAGCTGTGAGTCAGAAGCCAAATGCAGCCGGTCACCCAGGTGGATGGGGAAGGGGAAGGTTGTGGAGGGCTTTGGGGGGCTGTGCCTCTGTGTAGTAGCCCCCTCTGTGGGTTTACTGCCAAGTATCTGGTGGTGGACTCAGGCTCCTGCTGGTCAATAGGGTCAGCTTCATAGACTCAGGAGATGCAGCGTGGAGGAGTAAGGATGTGTTGCAACCTGCCAGCATCTCTGCATCTTCTGTCACCACGTCTAGTCATGGTGACCTCCGGGGAGCAATGGCTGCTCTTTCACTTCTGCTTCCAAATCTCATGTGAATTCCTCCTTGTTGTTATTTAATCACTAAGTTGTGTCCGACTCCTTGCGATCCCATGGACTTTGCGACCCCCAGCTTACCAGACTCCTCTGTCTATGTGATTGTCCAGGCAAGAATACTGGAGTGGGTTGCCATTTCCTTCTTCAGGGGATCTTCCTGACCCAGGGATCAAACCTTCATTGATCAAAACCTTATGTCTCCCTCATTGGCAGGAGGATTCTTTACCCCTGAGCCACCAGGGAAGCCCAATTACTCGTTGGGGCTACCTTTAACTCAGAAACACACATGAAAGAACCATCTAGGAAATGAAGTTCCAACTTAGCCAAGTTGACCCATTACAAACTCCCATGGTATTTTACAGAGAGAACAGAGAGATTGTATAAGAAAATAACTTCTCTATTTTGTCTTAGCACGTACTAGAATAAAAAAGAATGCCTTCAAAATACATATCTTAAAATAATGGTAAGACTGTAACCCTATAGCTTTCAATTTTTATACACTTCCTCATTGGTAGATGGCTTTCAAAGTATCAAAAACTGTCGTGCAGTAAATATTTCAAGGTCAAGTTTTCGTGTATGTGATTCTTGAGTAGCCTGTGTTATGTATGCCAAGCCATCTCCTCCTCGCTTAGCTTTCTCATGGGTGTCCATGTCCTTTTTACACCACTATTTTATAAAACCATCAGTTCTGGAAAGATGGGTAAAGCAGGATACATAGGCAATCTATGAACTCTGACTTTTTCTTTGTTCTAACACACCAAGTAAGAAAAAAGGAAGATACATTAGTTGAATATATTTCCCATCTATATTAAACTAGAAAATATTTTTTTTCAGTGTAAATATGCAAGCAAATAAAAGCTTCCCACATTAAGCAACATCAGGTTTTGCAAAAGCATTACCTTATTTCTCAACAATCCAAAGACTAGGGCTTTGCTGTATTTGGCTTTCTTGCACAGGAATGCCAGCCGTCATCAACTGACTAGACCAGAGATTCCCTAACTTACTCTCTTCACAAGCACCCTTTGTGTCTTGGTAACTTTTTAAAGTCTTCTTCGGTCAAAAGAAATATCTAATAGTTCCATTTTAATTTAGTTTATGTACAAACTAATTTTTTAATTAAGTCAGATCCAAGCAGCTTGAAAGTCATATCTCACATGGTATTTAGTAGGTGACAGTGTGTTTCCCTGTGTGAAAGGGATGTCTGTGTGAAAACACTGATGCGCCAAGGGTATGCAGCACGTAGTTTGGGACCTGCAGGGCTAAAATGAGAACAGAGTTCTCTTTTGCCTCATTTCTCATCCTGGACTCTTTCCAGATAATTTATCTGAGTGGTTGATATTCTATTTTTAAAAAATTTATCAGTGCAACTCTTAAGCACTGTTTCTGAACTCCAGTCTACTGAGTGTATTCCCAAATAGATACCTATATGGATAGATATAGATATGGCACAGTGGTAAAGAATCCACCTACCAATGTAGGAGATTCAGGTTCGATCCCTGGGTCAGGAAGATCCCCTGAAGGAGGAAATGGCAACCCACTGCAGTATTCTTGCCTGCAGAATCCCACAGACATTGGAATCTGGTGGGGTACAGTCCATGGCATAGCAGAGCCAGACATGACTGAGCAACTGCATGCTCAAGCACAGATACAGATGATATAGGTATATATGTTTTCCCCTGCCCTCTGTTGGAGGGAATTGGTGTGTTGGTATTAGGTATGATTGAAAAATACAAATTTTTTTTTTTGGTTTTGCCTTTCCAAGAGCATTTTGCACCTCAGGGACAAAATTATTATGTAATTAAGATTTCTGTAATGTTTGAGAGCTTGAGCAGCTTTTTCTGATTGCGACAGAGGAAATGCAGTCCTTATTTTACAAAAACAAAGACACAGATTTCTGTCATTAGACTTACTAGAGCCAAGTTGTAGATGTTCTGACTCACCGTGGTCTTGGAACATTTGGAGTTAGGTTTTCAGCTGGAGTGATGATAAGTGCCTAGCTTCTCCACATCTCCTTGGAGGTAATGACAACATCTCAGACAGTGAAGGAGGAATCCCAGTGCAGCCCAGCCTCCTTGGAAAATTCTGGCAACCCGAGGCGGTAGAGCCCTGACATGGCCAGTCAGAGTAATGCACAAAAGACTGGTGTGATGCTTGCCTCGTGAGCCCTGTGGGGATCCCTAGAAACACATTAGGAAATATGTTTAAGTAATAAACTTCCTTAAGGAAAGGAAAGCTCAGAGGCACTGAGATTTCAGTATAAATTTACTCATGGGAGGGTAAACACTGAGATGTGTGCCTTTCTGTATGTGCACGCGTGCACATGTGCGTGCACACTCAGTCGTGTCTGACTCTTTGTGACCTCATAGACAGTAGTCCACCAGGCTCCTCTGTCCACAGGATTTCTCAGGCAAGAATACTGGAATGGGTTGCCAGTTCCTCCTCCAGGGAATCTTCCTGACCCTGGGATCGAACCCATGTCTCTTGCGTCTCGTGCATTGCCGTCAGATACTTTATTGCTGTGCCACCTGGGAAGCCCCAAACATTGAGATAATTGGTTCCATAGCCGGCTCTTTGTCTTTGTGCAGGAGTCACTGACTGCAGCCCACCCCCCAGTGTCCTGTGTCTATCCTTCGCTACCTTGATGGGGGACGGTTCTCTCCTACTGGCGATGAGAAGAGTTTGTAAGTACAGATAGGTTGCCAGAGTAGGAAGACACATTGTGTGAATATAGGTTTTGTCGAGTTCAGAAGCACTCTCCCTTCAGGCTATTCATGATAATTTGAAACAAGTTCTCCATCCAAACAGCGGCTGGGGAAGCCTCCGTTTCCCCTTTTTTATTCTAGCTCATTCTGGTCATCTTGGATCAAATGATTCACCCCAAAGCCACCTTCATCATTTTGGAGAGTTTCATATGAAACCCGGGAGGTTTTGGAAAGTTTCATGTGAAAAAGAATCTTGGCTGCCCACACTGTTATTTGAGAATCCCCCTTAACTTAACTGCACCTCCTTTCTTCCCCCCAAAGTTAGAAACTATTTATCCAAATGTCCCTAAAGTCTCATTTACTCCATGAAATCTTCGCGATGAAACATTCTTGATTCCAGTGACTCTGATCATTTAATGAACTCTCTCTCTCTCTCTCTCTTTTTTTTTTCTCGCTGTTCCACCTTCCGAACTGCTTGTGGAACAAACCCACTTCAAGTGCCCTCTGATGGAATTCGTGAATGGAGACAGATGCAGTCTCCATTTCGCATGCCAGCACAGAGAAATAGCATCCACGCTCCTTATGATTCATTTTGAAAGTTTAGGTTAATTAATTTTAGCCTAAAGAACTCTGACAATGTGGAAAATTCATTAAGGAGTTTATTGGAAGAGACACGTCTGCTCCTCCTGAGGAAATTTCCTTAACATTTCTCTTTCCTCTTAAGTACTTGAATTCTAGAGTAACCTTTTATATCTTTCCATAGGGTGGAAGTAGAAGAGCAATATGACAGATTAGAGCCAAAGCACTTCACTGGAACAGACGTTTGCAGATCTTTAAAAGAATAGGTGTAATTCCCACTGGAGTTCATTTTTTCATAGTTTTGTATTAAATTAGAAAAAAGTATGACTTGAAAGTGAAGGTACTCCAAAAAAGCTGGAAAACTGTGCCTAAATTTATGAAGTTGGAATTATTTTGATAAAATTGGTTTTTTAAATGAAATATTGTTTTAAGTGTTTTAATGGTATTTGTTACTTAGAGGAATCCTGCAGCAAAGTGAAAGAAAGTTAGTCACTCAGTCGTGTCTGACTCTGTGATCCCCTGGGCTGTAGCCCACCAGGCTCCTCTGTCCATGAAATTCTCCAGGCAAGAATACTGGAGTGGGTTGCTATTCCCTTCTCCAGGGAGTCTTCCCGACCCAGAAATCGAACTCAGGTCTCCCTCATTGCGGGCAGATTCCTTACCTACTGAGCCACCAGGGAGTGATTAACCCTGTAGCAGGTCTTGCTAAACAGATGAAGGCAGGGGTGCCCTCTCTTATTCTAGGGTGTTAGGGGTGTGTGTGTGTATGGGTGTATGGAGGATGGGTAAGGGTGGGCAGAGGAAAGGAAAACATTTGTTGAAAGGTTAGAGCCAGTCTCTCTGTATTTGTACAAACATCATCTCAGTGACCATAAGTCTCTTGGGTTTCCTTTTTTGGACTCCAGGCTTCAGAGTGGACTGCTATTAACCGGCATATTTCTCAGGCTGACCTCTGGATTTAATGTTCATATGTAGGTGCATCTTCTTTTGAATTTGTTATTATTTCTCCTTTTCTCCTTGTCTTCCTCTCTCTTCCTGTCTCATGCGTTTCTCCATCTCTGTTTCTCTCTCTCTCTCTCTCTCTCAAACACACACACACGCACACACACACACACATGCACACACACACTCTTCCCCCATATGGCTTCAGTTGTACATGCCTAGTTTCTCTGCGCTTGGGCCAAACCACACAGGCAGTAGTGGGACAACTTTCTGTGTGCCTCTCATCTTTCATCTATGCAGGAAGAAGAATTATGAATTTATAATCACAATCAGTGATTATGATTATACATCGATGTTGTTTCCATGGACTCATTGTATTTTCCATCTTGGTGTGAGGGAAAAAGGGCAGCTGGTGGGCAAATCTGAGAAAATTCAAGGAGGCTTTTATACATTACAATTCAGGCAAAGAAAGCAAGTTATCAGTATAGTTCCTATGAAAACTGAAATCACAGGTAAATCTGCATAGGGTAGCTGGAAATAAAACTGAGACTTGGCTTGGGGGAGAGAGCACGATGCCTGATAAAAGGAAAGAAATGTCTAGAGTGAGACGGTGAAAGTGAAGTCACTCAGTCATGTCCGACTCTTTGCAATCCCATGGACTGTAGCCCACCAGTCTTCTCTTTCCATGGGATTTTCCAGGCAAGAGTACTGCAGTGGATTGCCATTTCCTTCTCCAGGGGGTCTTCCCAACCCAGGAATTGAATCCAGGTCTCACACATTGCAGGCAAACGCTTTACCCTCTGAGCCACCAGGGAAGCCCCAGAGTGAGACAGTATCGAGATTATCAAAGGATAATTTTAGATAAATATATGGATATTTTCTTGGCCAAATAGCATGTGGGATCCAGTTCACCAACCAGGAATTGAACCTGTGCCCCCTGTATTGGAAGCGTGGAGTCTTAACCACTGGACCTCCAGGAAAGTCTCAAATATGTGCGTTTTTAAGGAAAAAACTCATATCCTTCTATGACTCAGATGGTAAAGAATCTGCCTGCAGTGTAGGAGACCCAGGTTCAATCCTTGGGTCAAGAAGATCCCCTGGAGGAGGGATGGCTACCCACTTCAGTGTTCTTACCTGGAGAATTCCATGGACAGAGGAATCTGGTGGGCTACAGTCCATGGGGTCGCAGAGAGTCAGACAAGACTGAGCGACTGAGCACACACACACCATTGCAATAAATGATATTCCGTGTGCTATATTGTTTAAATGTATTGATTACACAGATGAAGAGTTGTGTCCAGCAATGCACTGGTCTAAATGGCCATGTTCCATTCTGTATTTGTTTCTCTTCCCAGCCTTACCCTCTTTCTCAATATTCATCTCTTTGGTCAGACACACAGTTCCTTGCAGAAATGGATCCTGATTGGTACTGGTGGGGACTGATATGTGCCTGGGATTTAGGACCCGGATGCTTGCTCCTTGGAAGAAAAGCTATGACAAACTTAGCGTATTAAAAAGCAGAGACATCACTTTTCTGACAAAGGTTCGTATAGTCAAAGCTATAGTTTATCCAGTAGTCATGTATGGATTTGAGAGCTGAACCATAAAGAAGGCTGAGCGCCAAAGAACTGATGCTTTCAAACTGTGGTACTGGAGAAGACTCTTGGAGAGTCCCTTGGACTGGATGGAGATCAAATCAGCCCACCCTAAAGGAAATCAACTCTGAATATTCATAGGAAGGACTGATGCTGAAGCTAAAGCTGCCACACTTTGGCCACTTAATGCAGAGAGCTGACTCATGGGAAAAAACCCTGATGCTGAGAAAGACTGAAAGCAAATGGAGAAGGGGGCTGCAGAGGATGAGATGGTTAGATAGCAACACTGACTCGATGGACATGAATTTGAGCAAACTCTGGGAGATAGCAAGGACAGGGAAGTCTGGCATGCTGCAGTCCGCGGGTCACAGAGAGTCGGACGTGACTTAGCGACTGAACGGCAAGAAGCTAAGAGGTTAGGAGAAACAATGAGTAAAGAACGGAGCTGATAAGCAGCAGTGACAACAGGTGACAGTGACAAACCGTTGCCTTGTGTTGGGTGCAGAAGGTATCTGGCAGAACTGTTTTAACTAGTATCTAACTAATATCTCCCTGGTTTAATCTTCTTAATGGAATTCCCACCTATCTACTGTGCACATTTCTCCTTGAATTAATGCTTCAGAATATCCATGTTTGGATTTTCTTCCCTCCTATCTCCCCATTGCCCAGTCATGGTTTTCATTACCTGCTCCTGTCTGTGCCGACTCACCTCTGAGATAAGATAAGCCTATAACCAAAACTCATAACCATGGATCCCGTTCCCTACCCACGAACCTTTCATCCTGATCCTGAAGCTTTCCTGTTGCCAAGCCAGCTGAAATATCTACCTTTCCTGTGCGAGGCTGGCTGAACTATCTGTCCTTACAAAAATATTATAATCAGACTAAGAGATGAATCAGCTCTCAAGTAGACAGGTGAGTATCAGGGAAACCTTTAGAAAAGGGGAGAATAAAGACAATTAGAGAACTTCTGTAGAAGTTATCTATAGGCGCTGAAGGTTAGGAATGTGATGGGAGAATATGATGATTTTCTTGCAAACATTTATTAAACGTTTACATTGTTCCTGGCACCTTGATTATGATAGTTAATCAGTTTACCATTGTTTCTACACTTTTTGCAAGGGCAGGAATTAATTCAGGGCATTTATGTGAACAGATAGAATAAGCATGCCTGACTGAAGGAGAAATACTTAGATTAAACAAGGAATTAAATTTCAGACTGCAAGCCTCTACTTCTGACCTAAATGTGAGGCTGGCTGCATTGACCACAGAATCGATGGACCCAGCTTCTGGACCTTTAAAATGTAATTTCAAATGATTATGACATGGCTATCAAATTTTTAATTACTGATGATTAACAGTGATTCATATAAAGATATTTGTTAAATACTTGCTACTAGCTAACATGCAAGGATAAATTAAAAGGACTGCAACTCTCATGTAGCTTATATTGTTATAATATCCAGATGTTTTTTAACCCAAAGCTAAAATTTAAACAGAGGGCTTTCCAGATGGCTCAGACAGTAAAGAATCTGCCTGCAATGCAGGAGACATGGGTTTGATCCTTGGGTCGGGGAGATCCCCTGAAGAAGGAAATGGCAACCCACTCCAGTGTTCTTGCCTGGAGAATCCTATGGACAGAGGAGCCTGGTGGGCTACAGTCCATGGGGTCATGAAAGAGTCTGACATGACTTAGCGACTAAGGCAACAAAATTTAAATAGCGTGAAATAGCTACAGAAACAACGGAGAAAAAGAACTTGCTGATGAGATTTCAAGAAAAGCTTTCTGTGAAAAAAGAACATTTGAGCTGGAGTTTGAAGATGGCTATGAAATTGTTTCTGCTACTGTGAATGGAAAATTTTGCCTGCCATATCAGCAAACAAAGGATGCTGTGGCCAATAGGTGTTCAGCCACTACCAAGGCCCCCCCACAACGGTGAACCCTGAGGGACTCAGCACAGAGACAGATGGGCTGTCCACTGCCAAGCCCTCAGCCATGCTTCCACCCCTCAGTGCACCCTGAAGGCATTCAGGATGGAAAAGGATAGGGTACTGGCCCTAGATAGCTAGGGTGCATATCAAAGGAATGATTTCAGTGAGCCCAGACTCTTACAAAATTCATTAACTTGAGATATCTGGTTTTCTTTAATGAACAGTAATCTTTTGATGTTCCGACTACCTGGTTTTTGTTGCTAAAACTCCTATATATCCTGCTTCCTCCCCTACCTCTTCAGGACCATCCCTCAGAGCTATCTGAGAGGCTACCTCCTGGGGTTGAAGTCCTCAGAAAGTCCACCAAATAAAATATATAAAACGTGAGTTCAGTCCCTGGGTGGGGAAGATCCCCTGGAGTAGAAAATGGCAACCCATTCCAGTATCTTGCCTGGAGAACTCCATGGACAGAGGAGCCTGGCGGGCTACAGTATATGGCAAAGAGCTGGACATGATTGAACAACACTTTCATTTTCTTTCCCTCAAGTTTTAGGTTGTGCATTTTTATTCAGTCGATATTACCAAGGCAGTCCATGTTTACTTTTGAAAGATTATAAAGTGCAGATACACTTAACACACACACGCACACACACAGACACAGATACACATAAAATGATTCCCTGGTCCATAATAATCCACATGTATACATAGGTGTGTATTCCCTGACTCTCTTGATATAAATATGAATGTGGATATATAAAACATAGATACGGTTATACATGAGTATATACATAATTAGACATGTTAATTTAAAAAAAATAGAAACATTTTGTGTATGATGATTTTTATTTCACCAAACAACACACCAGGGATATCATTCATGGGAACTGATATTAATCTGTAGAATCATGTTTTATTGCCTGAATACTATGTTGTATAGTTCAGTCGCTCAGTCGTGTTCGACTCTTTGCGACCCAGCACTCTTTGGACTGCAGCACGCCAGGCCCCCCTGTCCATCACTAACTCCTGGAGTTTACTCAAATTCATGTCCATTGAGTTGGTGATGCCATCCAACCATCTCATCCTCTGTCATTCCCTTCTCCTCATGCCTTCAATCTTCTCCAGCATCAGAGTCTTTTCAAATGAGTCAGTTCTTCGCATCAGATTGCCAAAGTATTGAGTCTCAGCTTCAACATCAGTCCTTCCAATGAACACCCAGGACTGATCTCCTTTAGGATGGACTGGTTGGATCTCCTTGCAGTCCAAGGGACTCTCAAGAGTCCTCTCCAACACCACAGTTCAAAAGCATCAATTCTTTGGTGCTCAGCTTTCTTTATAGTCCAACTCTCACATCCATACATGACCACTGGAAAAATCATAGCCTTGACTAGATGGACCTTTGTTGGCAAAGTAATGTCTCTGCTTTTTAACATGCTGTCTAGGTTGGTCATAACTTTCCTGCCAAGGAGTAAGCATCTTTTAATTTCATGGCTGCAGTACCATCTGCAGTCATTTTGGAGCCCCCCAAAATAAAATCAGCCACTGTTTCCACTGTTTCCCCATCTATTTCCCATGAAGTGATGTGACCAGATGCCATGATCTTAGTTTTCTGAATGTTGAGCTTTAAACCAACTTTTTCACGCTCCTCTTTCACTTTCATCTAGAGGCTCTTTAGTTCTTCACTTTCTGCCATAAGGGTGGTGTCATCTGCATATCTGAGGTTATTGATATTTCTCCCTGCAGTCTTGATTCCAGCTTGTGCTTCCTCTAGCCCAGTGTTCCTCATGATGTACTCTGCATATAAGTTAAATAAGCAGGGTGGCAATATACAGCCTTGACGTACTTCTTTTCCTATTTGGAGCCAGTCTGTTGTTCTGTCCACTTCTAACTGTTGCTTTCTGACCTGCATACAGGTTTCTCAAGAAGCATGTCAGGTGGTCTGGTATTCCCATCTCTTTCAGAATTTTCCAGTTTTTTGTGATCCACACAGTCAAAGGCTTTGGCATAGTCAATAAAGCAGAAATAGATGTTTTTCTGGAACTGTCTTGCTTTTTCGATGATCCAGCGCATGTTGGCAATTTGATCTCTGGTTCCTCTGCCTTTTCTAAAACCAGCTTGAACATCTGGAAGTTCACACGTATTGTTGAAGCCTGGCTTAGAGAATTTTGAGCATTACTTTACTAAAGTGTGAGAGGAGTGCAATTGCGTGGTAGTTTGAGCATTCTTTGGCATTGCCTTTCTTTGGGACTGGAATGAAAACTGACCTTTTCCAGTCCTGTGGCCACTGCTGCGTTTTCCAAATTTTTGGACATATTATGAAATTATTTATTTAATCCCATAATATTGGGAATTTGGAGATTTTTTTCCCCCTGTTATAAACATGCTAAAAGAAATCCTTGAGGCAAATTCATTCTTTTAGGGATGAATATCTTGAAGTAGAGTTTCCAGGTCACTGTATCTTTGATTTTTCTTTTCTTTTTTTTTTTTTTTTGCTGCACCACATAGCATGTAGAACTTCCCAGATCAAGGCTCAAACCCACATCCCTTCAGTGGGAGTGCAGAGTCTTAACCCCTCGGCTATCAGGCAAGTCTTGCATCTGTATATTTTTAATGTATACATAGAAGGTCAAGATATATTGCAGGGGTGAGGATAATGTAAGCAGCAGCTTAGATATAGAAACGTACAGGCCACTGGGGATGGAGTGAAATGGGTGGTGTGATTTGCCTGGAGAAGAGAGTATAATGGAAAGTCTAAGCCCGGTTGGGCTGCTATAGCAAAATAGCTTAAACTGATTGGCTTATAAACAACAGAAATTTATTTCTCATGGTACTAGAACCTGGGAAGTCCAAGATCACAATCATGGAAGATTCAGTGTCTGGTGAAAACTCTCTTCCTGGGTCATAGCTGGAGCCTTCTTGCCAACACCTCACATGGTGGAAGGAGCTAGGGAATTCTGTGGGATCTCTTTAATAAGGGCACTAATCCCTTTCATGAGGGCTCCACTCTCATAATGTAGTCACCTTCTAAAGGACCCACCTTCAGATACCATCACATCATGGATTAGGTTTTCAACAAATGAATTTTTAGGGTACACAGATATTCAAACCATAGCAGGAAAATAATAAAGTTAAAGAAATATGATTGAATAGTTAAGATAGGACCAGAATTTGCCTTTAAAGATAGATCAAATAATGTAGAGTTATCAGTAGTCAGTGTTCAATGGCTTTTAATCTGATGGTATGGATAGATTCTTCAGGTTTTCTTTCTTTAGAAAAGGGTTTGGGAAAATTCCGGTGTGGTTGGTATTATTGCTTCAGTGCTTTATACTGCTGAAGAGCTACATAAGTGCTTTTGATAAACAACAAAAATACCTAGTTTTCAGAAATCATCAGTGCTTCACTAAATGACCTCAAATAGTGGAAGTTTTGTCAATGCTGCTCTCTGTGTGAGAGTCGGTGTGTTAGGTGTCCAAGAAATCATAGTAGAAGCTGATTGTTATATTTAATCATTCCATACCCACCTCCAGCTACTACAAGAGATTTTTTTTTTGTCTTTCTTTTTAAAAAATTGAATTTGTTACAATATTGTTTGTTTTCTTTTTTGGTTTTTTGGCCATGAGGCGTTTGGCATCTCAGCTTCCTGACCAGGGATAGAACCCACACCCTCTGCGCTGGAAAGCAAAGTTCCAACCACTGGCCTGCTGCAGAAGTCCCTGACAGTGATTTATTGTAATGGAACTTTAATTTTTCTTTTCCTCATGGTGGGCTACAGTCCGTGGGGTCACGAAGAGTCAGACACGACTGAGCGACTTCACTTTTACTTTTCACTTTCATGCACTGGAGAAGGAAATGTTAACCCACTCCAGTATTCTTGACTGGAGAATCCCAGGGACGGAGGAGCCTGGTGGGCTGCTGTCTATGGGGTTGCACAGAGTCGGACACGACTGATGCGACTTAGCAGCAGCAGCAGCACGTGCTATGAGCAAGGTCTTCTAAAGTGGCAGCATCACAAAGCTTCTTAAAGAGTAACAAGAGGGAGATGGAAAATCCATGAGGATGCACACAGCCAGCTGTTTTCATTTGGGAAGGAGTTTCATTACCCTTCTTTGAATTTCCGATCACACTGGGAAGTCATTATTATTCTGGCTTTGCCGCCTGATGTTTTTATGACTTTGTTTATTTTAATACACGGTTCATTATTTGTTTTGGAAACCCTTCCCAATGCCACTTCAGCTTTGCCAGTGAGATGTTTCATCATCTCTGTTGTCACTTCTTGCACCTTGGCTAAACTTTCATCACGGGTAAGGATGTGACGCTCTGAGTCTGCAACGTCATGGCTCTAACGAGATCTCACTGGACTCTGACACTGATACTCTACACTCTGTGTCTACTACACTCTGACACTGTGCATGCCTGCTCAGTCGTGTCCAACTCTTTGCGACCCCGTGGACTGTAGACCACCAGGCTCCTCTGTCCATAGGGATTCTCCAGGCAAGAATACTGGAGTGGGTTGCCATTTCCTCCTCTAGGAGATCTCCCCGATGCAGGGATCGAACTCAGGCCTCCTGTGTCTCCTGCATTGTCAGGCAGATTCTTTACCACTGAGCCACATGGATGATTAGGTAGGTCCAGTAACTATGGGTTAACTCTAAGAACGAAGAGATTTAGTGCTATGCCTCTCACTCTCGATGGAGGAAAACTGTAATTTTTCACATTCAATTTGGGGAAAAAAAAAGTCAAACCCTGTTAAATTCAATGAAATAATAACCGCCGCCAGCGGAAGCAGGCCACTAAAAGGCATCTCTTTCCCTCTGCGAGCCTTTCTTCTCTGGCAGCAGAAGGGCTCCTGTGCAGAGCCACATGTTTGATTGACTCTGCTCTCCAGCTGATCTTTACACTGCTGTATTCATCTTGCTCCGATGACTACAACGTGCCACCCGGATGCGGCGAGGCTGACAGGGGATGTGAGGGGGACCAGACAGATGACAGTGTCTCCGTCCTCCAGAGCCAATGCAGGATGATCTGTCACCTGATGATGGGCTCCAGCCTGTCATTTATTTACTTACAGCTTTAATGTGGGTAAAATGAGCAGGGGCGGGTGGTGGCGGGTAGTGACAAGAGGCAAAGAGAGAGTGAGTGGTTACAGGAAAGAAGACTCTGACAAAGCTTTCCTTGACATCAAAATATCAACAAGAGCCATTTCGTACATCTCAATGAGCATGCCAGCCCAGGAACCAATTATTAACAGCATTCTGGGCAAGAAATCAGATTTGCAAAACAGGAACTTTAGCCATTTAGTCTGGGGGATGTGGGGCAGACAGACCGCACACACTTGCCCCTTGATTATATGGAGTGCTCTGAATTTCTTGCACATTTAATTTCTGCCGTAGTCAGTGATGCTTTTTTGGCCAGCACATTTTCCTTTTCGTTTCTTAAACTGCACACATTTTGCAAAATAAATTTTATGTGCTATGGATATCATCATCCATGTATCCTTTTTGCTTTGCAATTGCTGCTCAAAACCATTTATATGGCTCAGGAAACTCAAACAGGGGCTCTGTATACCTAGAGGGGTAGGATGGGGAGGTGGATGGGAGGGAGGTTCAAAAGGGAGGGGATATATATTTTTGCCTATGGCTGATTCATGTTGAGGTCTGACAGAAAACAAAATTCTATAAAGCAATTATCCTTCAATTAAAAAAGCATCATTTATAGTCTTGAAGCCAGAACCTCAAAACCACTGACCTTCTTATCTTATGAGGTGACATCCTGGTGATGGGAAAGTACTGTGAAAATCCAGGGAGAATGACAGTAGATATTTTAAGTTTTCAGCTCATTTTGTAGGGATCAAACTGTGACTATTCATATTTTAAGGGAATTTGTCAACCAAAAATATTGATCTTTGCCTGTATCTAAATGGATGAAATATTCCTGAGTTAAACAAATGTAATGAACAAAGTACCTGAAATAGTTTATGTATAAATACAGATTTGAACTTTAGTAAAGTTTTAAAAAGGCATCTCCAGTTTGGGGATTCTTTTATTTTACAAGAACAGTCTTGCTAAATCATGCATCCCTTGGGGGAGAGGCGCCAGGAATTCTCTACATACTGATGATCTGGCCCTAAGGATGCGATGGTACGGGGAGAGCCTGCCTGGAAGTATTCCTTTCTGTGCCAAAGACCACGAAGCATTCACAGATTATCACTAGCAATGTGGTTGATGAAGCGCAGGTACTGGGTCCAGCATTATGTCCGTAAAATCCGTCATGCAGAATGTGTGCGTGCGTATTCAGTCATGTCCAACTCTTTGTGACCCCATGGACTGTACCCTGCTAGGCTCCTCTGTCCATGGGATTTTCTAGGCAAGAGTACTGGAGTCGGTTGCCATTTCCTACTCCAGGGGATCTTCCTGACCCAGGGATTGAACCTACATTTCCTGTGTCTCCTGCACCGGCAGGTGGATTCTTTACCATTGCACCACCTGGGAAGCCACATGATGAAAAATAGCCCGGAACTAACAGAATCCACCGGAAACATTGCCCCTGCAAAATTAGCACTGTAACGTGTAGTAGCCAGAATCTAGCAATGCCGGGCTCCAGTGTGCCCAGCGAGGCTCTGGTTCTGTGTGCCATATCTAAGTGCCTCTTCTGGCCTGTCTACATTTGTCCTGCATTACAGTACTCTCTCCATAGTAATCATCTCTCTTCTGATCAAATCTCTCAGATTTGCAGCAACCCCGTCAGCAAGCAGCCTGGGAGATAATTTTGCCCCATGAAGGCAAAATCTCTGAGGCAGCTAGGCACGTCAATATGATTTTCCGGAATCCTGGGAGAAATATTATACTTTAATAGTGTCTGTGTCTGCTCTGGGAGAGGAAATGGTTGCAGTTGGTGCTGAGAAGGTTGTTGGAGCAGATCAGATACACTTTACCCTGTGGACCCATTGGCAAGACTTCCCTAAATGTCTCCCCTATTCTTAGATATTCATGTCTCTTGCTGCTTCCGGCTGCAAGTTAAGATCAGAAAAGAACAGTCTGCCACTTCTCTGTACCAGGTCCCCAAAGCTAGAAATACAAGCTACACTTCACCTGTTGCCTCTCCTGTGGTCTTTTTGTCAAAGAGTTTGAGATATGACCATGAACTCGGATGATCAAAGGGTCCTGTGCAGTCTAAGACTCCCAATCAGCAACCAGCTTTGCCCATTTTGGGAGCTGGAAGTGTCCCCAGTCCCTGGTGTGTATAATTTGGCGTATTCTTGTGAATTTGCTGAGTGGTGAAGTAGAGTCACTTGAACTCTGAGAACCATTGGATATTTCCAGTGCATCTTCCAAGGTTTCACTTTGTGTTGACCCAGTGTCCCACTTCTTTCCTGAGAAATGTCAGGATAACTATACTTCCCTGGTGGGCCCATGGTTAAGACTCTGTGCTGCCAATTCAGGAGCCACGGGTTCAATCCCTAGTTGGGGAACTAAGATCCCATATGCCATGCAGCATGGCCAAAAGATTAAAAAAAAAAAAAAAAAAAGAATGTCAGGAGGGAAGAGAATTTCGTTCCCTGTTCTGTTTGTCTGTGTGTCTTTGAGACTGACAAGGGCTAAATTACCCTTCCTTCTCCTCCTGCCTCGGGAGGGGAATGTAATGAGTTCTCTCACAACTTAGCTGGCTACTGTTTGCCTTGGATTTATGTGGACACAGGTGGTGCCTGGAGGGTCCAGGCCTTTACGGAGAACACCTGTTTTCATTTCTTCTGCCTGCATTATCGCTAGGTATGACATATGTGGGGTGGAGTCTTAGGTTATATTTGCAAGATCAGCGAGGTGAAGAGGGTTAAACACTAGGATTTTATTACACTTTAAGCTGTACTGTTCTTCTCAACAGCTCCCCCTGGTTCTTTAGCCTTCTTATATCTCTGGTTCGGTGTTGTTAATACTGGTGACTTGGGAGGAATTAGGGAGAAAGGGCAGAAGATTTCTCAAGCTGACCCTGCCTAAGAAATTTCAACCTCCCAACTCCCCTATATACTAATAAATGTTTTATAATGTGCCACACACTCCAGTATAACATATAATAATTCTAATAAGATGAGAGGTATACAAAAATAATTCATATTGTTCTTCCGGCGTGGCATATGCATGCTCAGTCATGTCCGACTCTGTGTGACCCCATGGACTATAGCCCGCCAGGCTCCTCTGTCCATGGACTTTTCCAGGCAAGGAATACTGCAGTGGGTTGTCATGCCCTCCCCCAAGGGATGTTCCCAACCCAAGGATCGAACCAACATCTCTCGCATCTCCTATACTGGCAGGCAGATTCTTTACTACTTGTGCCACCTGGGAAGCCCATTGTGGTTCCATCAAATATTAATTTAGGATGTCCTATGCATAGAGTCCTCTGTACTCTTTGAACCGTGGCCCTGATCTCAATCCCTTTAATATATAGAGTTAAAAAAAAAACAACTCACATCCTTTTATAAACCAAAACAGCTCTTCCTTATTTCCTGTCTTTCACATTCTTTTTTGTAGCAAAGGTGAGAAGTGAAAAATAATTATGATCCACCAGGACCTTTTCTGCTGAGACTGTAAGCGGTATCCAAATCCTTAATGTGCAATTCTTATCACTCACAGTTTTATTCTTGACCTGGATGGGATGCTGATTCCACCCAGTATCAGTCTACTCATGACAAGCTCTAAACACAAAATTATATCAAATGTAATAGTAGATAAGCAGCTTGACTGAATCATATATTTACCACTGAATGTCACTGCCCTGTAATACCTGAGAGCAGGAATAATGCTGAGGGTATGTATCCTATTCCGCAGCTGAGCCCTGATCAATGGGAGTGGAGATTGGCTACAAACAACGCGTGTAGGCTGACCCGTGCCACCTGCTGAAGCTTACCCAGGTTTGCGAGCACCTGGGGTTGGGGGTGGAGGAGAGGTGATCTTGCTGGTGATGTGAAGCACAGCTGATGAAGGTACATTGCCCTCTGTATGAGTTTCCTTGTTGTTGTCGCGTAGTCGCTAAGTCATGTCTGCCTCTTTGCGGCCCCATGGACTGTAGCCCGCAAGGCTCCTCTGTCCATGAAATTCTCCAGGCAAGAATAATGGAGTGGGTTGGGATTCCCTCCTCCAGGGGATCTTCTGGACCCAGGGATCAAACCCGCATTTCAGGTTCTTTACCACGGGTGCCACCTGGGAAGCCCTGTCTCGGTTAGATTTCCTCCCACTAGATCAATAAACAACTTGATTTTCACCTTTTTTTCTTGTCACAGTCCTCAGGGCAACCCTTCCCTATCATTTCCATATTCAGATTTGCACTTGACCTTGAAAGTGAGGACTAAGTTAGCTGAGCCTTTATGACTTTTGAGTCAGTCTGAACTATGTTCTTGGCCAGGTTTTGCCAGCTTTTAAATGTCAGATGAGTTGTGGAACCTATTTGGGTCTTAGCTTTCTCATCTAAATGGAGAGAACAGTAATGCTCTTGTAGGATTATCTTCCCACGAGGAAAACGAACTCAACACACTTAAGGCATCTAGCAAAGTGCCTCCAAAACAGGAACCCCTTTTTATGCTGTATATTTTATTATAGCCCAGGAGAAAGAGTGGAAACTCTGAAGAATCAGTGGTTTGGGTCTTTGGAACCAGCTGATAGTTTCAGGCATTGAAATACTGGGCATTCTACATCTCAGATTGGTCATTTATAAAATGTTGGTTGGGGGGGGGGGGAAGGATCTCTGAATGCATTCAGTTCCATGATTTATGGGCAGAAGGCTGAAAGAGAATTGCAAAGAAGTATCCAATATGTTAACTCTGAGCAATGTAAGCTTCAAATAAAGAGCACTTATGAAGCATCTGAATAAAATGTGAGGGGCAGAGAATTTCTTCAAGAGACCTAGAAAACTCGGTATTGTTTCTATATGTCAGATAAAGAAGTGACAAATGAGGCATTTCTTGCAAATTTAAGATTGCCTCGAGTTTATTCTTTTAAAAATATAACCTTTACTTTCCATTCTTTTCAAAGGTAATTACATCACATCCACATTCCTTGAAGCACTTTGAAAACAACATGCCAATTGGAAGTTTTAGTATTTCCAAAGGAATTTAAAAACACTGAATGATGTCAGGCTCAGATCAAATAAAAATAACGTTTTAGGTCTCCATTGATTAAAAATTGATGTCTTGTTTTCAAGCATTTCCTTCCACAGTAGTTACATACCCGCAGAACACAGTTTGAAGCTTTTTAACTGGTGGTTTTTGACAACTCCAAAGCCCTTTCTCTCCCGCCCAAATGTTGCTTGTTCGTGAAGCCCACCAAGGAGCTAGACAAATAAAAGAGAGAGGGGAATGGTTGGCCCCGTTCAGATGAACATGTTATGTTCTTCTGTCAGAAAATGTAGAGACATTTGTGAGAAAGCTGACTTGGAAACAGAATCTACATCGCGTAGCCCTGTCTGACCCTGCAGTCTTACTAGTATTATTTTGTTAGAGAAAAGCTGCTTTACAATGCTGTGTTGGATGCGTGCATGCGTGCTCAGTCATATCCGACTCTTGTGACCCCATGGACTGTAGCCCGCCAGACTCCTCTGTGCATGTGATTTTCCAGGCAAGAACAGTGGAGTGGGTTGCCATTTCCTACTCCAGGAGATCATCCCAACTGAGAGATCACCACACTCGCCTCACCTGCACTGACAGATTCTTTCCCACCGAGGCACCTGGGAAGCCCATTGCTGTACAGTAACGGGAATGAGCCATAGTTATACACACATCCCTCCCTCTCGAGCCTCTTTTCCCACCCACATCCCACTCCTCCAGGTCATCACAGAGCGCCAGGCTGAGCTCTCTGTGCTATACACTGGTTCCCCACTAGCTGTCTCTTTCACACACGGTAGTGTATGGATATGGGGCGGCACACTCGTAAAGAATCCCCTGCCAATATAGGAGACTCAAGAGACTCAGGTTCGATCCCTGGGTTGGGAAGATCCCCTGGAGTAGGAGATGGCTATCCACTTCAGCATTCTTACCTGAAAAATCCCATGCACAGAGGAGTCTGGTGGGCTATAGTCCGTGGGGGTCACAAAGAATCGGACATGACAGCATGTGTGCACACATTTGCAGTGTATACACGTCAATGCTATTCTCTCAATGCGTCCCATTCTCTCCATCCCCCATGGGGTCCACAAGTCCACCCTCTGTGTCTGCTTCTGTATTCCTGCCCTGCAAATAGGTTCATCAGTACAATTTTTCTAGATACCATGTACATGCGTTAATACACAGTATTTGTTTTTCTCTGACTTACTTCACTCTGCATAACAGGTTCTAGGTTCATCCATTTCAATTGACTCAAATTTGTTCCTTTTTATGACTGAGTGATATTCCATTGTTTATATGTACCACAACTTCTTTATCCATTTGTCTGACACTACAGTCTTTTATAGAGATGGTGGATGAGAGTCTCATATGGTATTTGTACAAAAATTAGTACACTTAAAGCAACATTTACAAGAAGTGGCTCCAAGTCTCCAGTCCCAATGCCATCCTTTTTTGTTCTCTTCTGAGTTGCTCATTGTTCTGGACTGCTATCTAGACTTCTTTCTTGTTCCAACACACTTTGTCTCTTCTCTGCCATCTTTCCCTTTAAAAATTAAAATCAGAGTGATCTCATTCCTTCCCT
This sequence comes from Muntiacus reevesi, assembly GCF_963930625.1. Taxonomy (NCBI): domain Eukaryota; kingdom Metazoa; phylum Chordata; class Mammalia; order Artiodactyla; family Cervidae; genus Muntiacus; species Muntiacus reevesi. The sequence goes on from NC_089268.1 coordinate 39,055,090, forward strand.
AGACTTTGTACTGATTTTTAAGTGTTAGAATAAAAGGTATCATCCTTTTATTATGAAAGACCCCTTGTTTGTTTATCCAACCCAGTATCAACAGAAGGCCAAATGAGCATACTTTAATATTTTGCTTTTGTGTAAGAGTTTGTACTACCTCCATCATTCCGTTTAGTTAAGAATCTACTGGTTATGCCATGTGCTACCTCTGTGATGTTGAGAGTACAGTGAATAGATATAGGTCTCTACCTTCAAGTGGCTTTCAGTCTATGGGGGAGAAATGGAATTAGATATGTGCTATCTAAGCAGTGTCTTAGACAAAGTGTGTACTGGGAGGAGTTTTATCCAAGATCAGTTCAACACAGTGTGATAAAACTCTGTTCTGTTTCCCTTGTTCACAGAGTAAGTACGATTAGGATAGAAGATGATTTTGGCTTGATCATTCCATACTGGTTGAGGGATCAAGCCTAATTTTAATCTCTTCACAGTCCAGTTTGACTTTTCTGTTGTGGTGCCATTCAATGCCCTGTAGGGAAATTGGGAAGGGGAGAGGCAGGCGGAACGGTCTAAGGAACAGGAATGAAAACTAGAGCACAACGCTCAACTTTTCCTGTCTTTTTCCAGTCTAGGGAGTGGAAAGAATGAATCAAGTCCGCACGTACGCACAATTTCTCAATGCAGGCTGGTTGCCAGCTTCGATTTTGAAAGTTCAATCAAGAAAATCTCTTCTTAACCTCCTCATCTTGTCTATGATTAGATTGTATAGCTCTATGATGGGTGAAATGTTGTTCTGCAAATTTCAGGCATGGCCAGGATTCATCCTCAGAGCAGAAGCTCTTTTCCAAACTCCCCACCACACATTTGCAGGCATACCTCGTTTTATTGTGCTTTGCGATGCTACACCCATATTGTATTTTTTACAAATTGAAGGTTGTATTGAGCCAGTATATAGGTGCGATTTTTCCAACAGCTTTTGCTCACTTTGTGTATCTGTATCACGTTTTGGTAATTCTTGTAATATTTTAAAGCCTCCACCAGCAAAAAGATGACTACTTGTTGAAGGCTCAGATGATGGTTAGAATTTTTAGTAATATGTTTTAATTAAAGTGTGTACATTGTTTTATCAAGCCTAATGCTACTGCACATGTAATAGCCTACAGTCTAATGTAAATGTAGCTTTTATACACACTGGGAAATCTAAAATTTACAGTATTTCTGAGGTAGGCATGTGTATGTTCACAAAGTGAAAATTACATTTGAAGCAAGAATCCTCTTTCTATATCTGTTCATTGTCAGGCAGGAATAAAGATGCATATATAGAGATGGCATAATTTTACTAGTTGTAGTCCCACAAGATATAACGTAGCTCAGTAGCCATCTGAGTGTCTCAGAAACCTTTGTTTACTTATAACTTTAATTACTTCAGAAGTATAAACCTACTACCTTATAATAAGCTTTTGAAATATTAATTACTTATGTTCCTTTGAATGTGTGTGCTCAGTTTTACTCAGTCGTGTCAGGCTCTTTGTGACCCCATGGACTGTAGCCCACCAGGCTCCTCTGTTCATGGGATTTCCCAGGCAAGAATACTGGAGTGGGTTGCCATTCCCTTCTCCAGGAGATCTTCCCAACCCAGGGATGAAACCCATGTCTTATGCTTCTCCTGCATTGGAAGGCAGATTCTTTACCACTGAGCCACCTGGCCTATGTTGCCCTTTAGGAAGCCTGGTCATGGGGAGGCCACCACCACCCTTCAGCTTGTCCTTCTGTCCTTCATCCTTTCCTACATCAGAAGGAATACTCATGTACTTCTACTATCCCCTCGCAGCAGATTTTTAGTGGGAATTACCTATTCACAGATCCACTGCAAACACCCGCTGCTCTGCTCAGTCCTGAATCTTGGTTCAACTGAGTATTATGTATCTCTTTACCAACACAATCCTGGTACAAAGCTGGCACAACAAAGTGCAATGGTTTTGTGATGGGTAATGCCCTTGGTTTATTGGTAAATTCTATTTAGGTTTGTGTACTGTAATCCGGATTTGCTATTGGATTTTTCCTGGCCTTGACACGATGAAAAGAAACAGATTCAAATGTTGACACACCATTGAAGAAATTATGCTGCCCTCTGAGTTATATTGTATCTCCCATATTTTATACCGAAATAGTTTCCCTTTTAACAATCACATGATGCTGGATTGAGTGTGACTTGTAAAAGGAATTCCATGAAGTATCAGCACCTCTGATTTTTTGCTCCATTTAAGAATGCCTTCTCTCAAGATCATTCAAAATTGGAATAGACTGCTGGTAGGTGGTGAACATCCCATCGCTGGCAGTGTGCAAGCAGAGACTAGATGCCGTCTGCCAAGAATGCAGTGGAAGGGATCCTTGTGTCGGATGGAATACAATATGCTCTCAAATCACTCCCCAGTTTAACATACTGTGGTTGTGTTAAGTCTCGCTGTCGTAAGATTGTAATGATTTTGTAAGATTCTAAGTTTTCACAAGATTATGAAACGTAAGATTTCATGATTGTAATGATTCAGATTATGGAAGCTCACTCTTCACTTTCGGCTTTTCTTCTTGTAGTCGGTTCTCTTACTTTCCCTAATTTTATTTTAATTTTTAAAAATATTCATTCCATTTTTTGGTGGCATCAGGCTTAGTTGTGGCATGAGGGCTCTAAGTTGCGGCTTGCAGGATCTAGCTCGCTGCCCAGGAATTGAACCTGGGCCCCCTGCATTAGGAGCCAGAGTCTAAAGCCACTGGACCACCAGGAAGTCCCCCTTCCCCAAATTTACACATGTGCATTTGCCCTGGTCACAGCCACCTTGATGCTATCTTACCCTTTTCCTTGTGTAGCAATAGTATCAGAAAGCTGTGATGAGCAGACCCAGGGGGAATGGGGAGCTGCTACAGCTCAAATCCAGAGCCTTGCCAACTCTGCCACTGGCTGGCAGTTTGACACAAGCAAGTTTCATGAGTCCGAAACCTCAGGTTTTGCCAAGTTCAAAGCCTAAGGAGTACCTACCTAATAGAGCTGCTGAATGGACTAAAGATAACTATAGGGACTTTCCTGGTAGTCCAGTGCAGGGGGTGAGGGTTTGATCCCTGGTCGAGAAGCTAAGGTCCCACAGTTCAGTTCAGTCGCTCAGTCATGTCCAACTCTTTGCAACCCCATGGACTGCAGCATGCTAGGCCTCCCTGTCCATCACCAACTCCCGGAGCTTACTGAAACGCGTGTCCATCCAAACGCGTGTCCATCCAAACGCGGTGATGCCATCCAATCATCTCATCCTCTGTTGTCCCCTTCTCCTTCCGCCTTCAATCTTTCCCAGCATCAGGGTCTTTTCAAATGAGTCAGCTCTTCGCATCAGGTGGCCAAAGCATTGAAGTTTCAGCTTCAACATCAGTCCTTCCAACAGGCCTCAAAAAAAAAACCAGAACATAAAAACAACAGAAGCAATAGTGTAACAAATTCAATAAAGATTTTTTTAAGTATTATAATAAAAAAAGAAAAAATAGCTGCCAAGTGTTTCGTGTAAGGTATGACATTTTAAGGAATATAGTTCAATATTTATTGGTTGTGGTGGTTTTTATTATTCACCTGGGTTGTCTGAGTTCAATTAGTCAGCAAATCTCTCACTTGCCTGCCACAGACGGATGATGGATTGATTTCGGGAGCTTTGTTAATTCTTGGCATTTTACTAAAGGATGCATAAATATAATCATTACTTCTATTTATGGCCTTTCACCTATCTGTCCCTTAATTCTGTAATTCTATGAATCAAGTTAAAAGGACAGCTTTACATAAAGCTTGAAATATTCCTTTTTAAAAGTAGAGTTAATTTAAAATTCTTTAAATAACCCATAATTATGAAGTACCCCCTCCCCACTAAATTCCAGTCCCAATTTTAAAAGCCTATGTTAACTGTAGTCTACCACGGTTACCATTGTCATCACGGAAGCTTGTTATATTTATCTGACAGAGAATATTTGGATTTAAAAATTTTTCAGATTTTTGTTTTGTTGACAGAGCGCTGATTCATACAAAAGTGGTCGCTCCAGTTTAACGTGTGAATTATGCTTGCATGTGCGGCTTTCCTTCCATTGAAACAGAAATGATCCCAGTGAGTGAAAAGCAAAGATAAGCTGAGAATAGAGTTGCAATCTTAGTTTGTGCAGGTGGTGTTTTGTTAATGTCCTAGTGCATGGGCATTGTATTTTCTGCACACACCGTAATAGTCAATTTTTTTTTTTTTTTTTTAGAACATGCATTACAATGTTCAGCTTATTACAAGTCATGACAAAGCCCTGTTGGAACCAAAGAGAGGACTTATGCTCTTATATACTGAGAAGCGGTTCCCATTGTAACTCAAAAGAATTTTCAGTTCAGGAAATATCAACCAGCAATTTGCTTTGTGGGTTGTTTACAGACCAGCTACTTTCTGCCTTCCATTCCTTATGTGGCGTATTGAGAACAGGTCTTGGGTTTTGAGGTTAGTCTTCTCAAATATGTTTTGAGATGATAAAAATCACACCAGGCCCAACTGAATCTTATGTCACAAAACTCTGTGCCATATTTCTCTCTCCCTCTTTTTCTCTATTCAGAGCTAAAGCAGACTACTTCATAAGAACCTCATAAATTTTTCCTTCTATGCATGTTAGTTAAAAGACTCCTGTGTGGTACCTTCCACTCTGCAGGGACACCATGTCACAAGCTGCTTGTGGGGAGATCAAAGTGGAAATCTTCAGCTGGCAGGATGCCTGGTGGGTCCCCGTGATGCATCCAGGGGGCCTTCCACGTGTGTTCACCTTCAAAAGGCTAAGGGGACAGGGCACAGTTATCACAATCCATAATACATTCAGAATTCAATACAGTTTATAGAATCAAAAGTAATTACGCCTTCAGCAGATAAATGGCTTAGGAGCTTTCTCTGGGGCCACAACCATATTAGAAACTGTCAGCCCTTTTTTTTTTTTTTTTTGTGGTAGGGATTATTCATTCTCTTTTCTTCTGATCAGAGATGCTCCAACTTGACTTATACATTGTGAAGACTACTTCCTGACCCTTTAAAGTATTAGCTGTGGAGAGGGGTTGTGTTTGCTACTGTATGCTCCAGCAGAGTAGGCAAGATAGTGTTTAAGGATTAGAAAAACGTTAAATATTGCATATGTTATTTGATTCTGGGCTTCTTGGTTGTCTCCCTTTTGGGCGGCCTGGACTTGTATTCAAATAAACTGTTCCTTGCCTATTAACTTTAGCTGGCCAAAGCTTAGTTTTCTTGCAAGATCATTCATTAACAACTTATTTAGTTTACCAAGTCACCCTTGATGAGTATCCAGTCTACGGGGTAATAGCATTTGAAGGTGAAAGAAACATTAAGCTATCAGTTTAGTTAAGCGGTGGCATCAATGTTTACACACCAAGAACCTGAAATTCATCCAGTATTATACATTTACTAAGTGCTATATTTTATGTAATCTCTAACATCAAAGATTATAATTTTTTTTTATTTTATTTATTTATTTTTAATATTATTTTATTAGTTGGAGGCCAATCACTTTACAACATTTCAGTGGGTTTTGTCATACATTGACATGAATCAGCCATATAGTTACACGTATTCCCCATCCCGATCCCCCCTCCCACCTCCCTCCCCACCCGACTCCTCAGGGTCCTCCCAGTGCACCAGGCCCGAGATTATAAACTATACCATCACTTCATGTGCCAATAAGACAAAAAGAAACATGACCGCTGTAAATTATGACTTTCCTTTGACAGTAAGACACATCCTGGTTTCAGAGAAATGACTAGTGTCAGACTACCCCATTAATACAAACATACCTCTTATTCATTGTATATATATATAAAACTTGCACCCGTGTCTTTCATAAACTAAACAAATACTATGAGGAATAGGCACATATATTCTAAAAGGAAATCAGGATCCCTCCTGAGATGGGGGAGGGAAGTGGCCCCCAGAAGGGGAAATGGAAGGTAGGTGAGAACCAAGTTTTAAGACATCCTCTGGCCAGAAGCTGTCCTAGGATTACAAACATATTAATTGTGCCTACACAAGGCATCTTCTTCCAATATCCTATTCCTATTGTGGTTCCTCCTTCTGTAGAGCTTGTGGTTCTTCTTTTTTTTTTTTGACAGGGTACTACCTAAATAATAGGCTTCCCAGGTGGCTCAGTGATAAAGAATCTGCCTGCCAATGCAGGAGATGTGAGTTTGATCCCTTGGTCGGGAAGATACCCTGGAGGAGGAAATGGCAACCTACTCCAGTATTCTTGCCTGGAGAATCCCATGGACAGAGGAGCCTGGCAGGCTACAGTCCATGGGGTTGCAAAGAGTCAGACATGATTTAGCAACTAAACAACAACAGCCTAAAAAATGGTGATTGTCCAAAGTTCTTAAATTTCAAAAGATTGACTTTGGGACAGCACTGCTGCCCTCAAATACCCGGGAGAGGAGCGATTCTGGGAGCAGCCTCTCCTGTCTGCTCAGCAGAACCATCTCTGGAGCTTGGGAGACAGACGTTAGAGTCTTCACAGGGAAAAGCTGGCATCCTTGGTCTAAAAACTACAGTTGTTAGAAATAAAGGAGGATGAGAATGTCAAGACCAATGATATGGCATTTGTTTTGAGGTGTTTACTAATGAATGGCAAAGGCTATCACTGTGAAATACGCACATTCCAATAACTTTCATTTGATACTTCCTTGGTAGGACGCGTGTTGTCTGTAGGTACAACTTTGAGGAGATCTGGTATTTGTCGTTCAGGTTCTATTTGACTGCTGACTTGCTTTTCAAATTTACTTTCCTTGTATAGATGCTTATTGTCTCCAAAGGCAAAACCTAACAGTTCAGCCTCCAATGATGAGGAAAGACATAAGAAGTGCATAAACAAGAACCCTAGAAACCACCATCATTTGGTGAACGTCTTGCTTTTGTTACTCAGTATTTCCCATTCTATTCATAAAAGCTCAAAATTAAGATAATAGCTTCACAAAACTGATTCAGAAATATTAATTGCTTCTTAGCTTGTTTCTGGACTTATTACAATTCATTACTTTCTTCTGATGTGGTAAATGTTGTCACACTTTGGAGCTGGTATGCTGTGCCATTATCAATTTTTATAAGTCTCTACTTACATAATTATATCACTTTGATTTTGAAAATGTCTTCATTTATTTCCTGGAAGTTATTGAGCTGACATAAAAAGGCCATTCTTTAATGGGAGTGAATTTTCATATGCTATTTTCATCAAACCTCATCCTTAGATACTGTGTTTGGCCCTGTGTCAGGCATTAAATTCCCTTTGCTGCAGTCTCTTTCTTATTCTAAGTGTTTATAGGTAAACACTTAGCCAATTAAGGGTCTAATAAATTATATCATTTACATTGGTCATATGCATTGTAATATAGGATGCATAGTATTATTTTTATAAATGCTTCCAAGACCATATTTTAGTAAATAAAGGCAAGTGTTTTCAACCTAAATCTATCCATTACAAAGCAAAAGAAAGAAATTGATGGTTTTCCTGTTTTACTTTGTGGCAGACGATCACTGTATAATTTCTATCAAAAAGTTCCCTTTGGTGATGGAATTTAATCTGTTGGGTTACTGCGGTCTTGTCAGTTTCCTTCTTGCATCTGAGCTGGATTAGCCAGTGCTAAGTACTTCTCTGTTGGCTCTCAGGTCTGTTCCCAGGCATCTATGCTCTCCTCTTATCAACAGTTATTGTTATTGTCTGCAAATTTGATTTAACAGACACTCTTGCCAATTGGCTTCCTTATATTCTTCCAGCAGGAGACCCTTCTGGAGAGTAAGAGATAATAAGGTGGGAATAAGAGCTAGAGCATTGCTTTTTTCCCTTTTTGGTTTCAGGTAGCACTTCGGGTAGCAGGAACAAAAGAATCGGGCTTCTCCTAAGGTCTTGGAAAATGGTGCCAACGATGCATGTGTACTTCAGGCTAAGTCGCTTCAGTCGTGTCCAACTCTTTGCAACCCCATGGACTATAGCCCGCCAGGCTCCTCTGTCCGTGGCATTTTCCAGGCAAGAATACTGGAGTGGGTTGCTGTGCCCTTCCCCAGGGATTTTCCTGACCCAGGGATCAAACCTGCATCTCTTAGGTCCCCTGCATTGGCAGGCAGGTTCTTTACCACTAGCACCACCTGGGAAGCCCACCAGTGGTGTCGGCTCTACCAATAGCCAGAGATTATACAGCAGGTTTAATAACAGAGGTCATGGGCTCTTAGAAACTATTTTCCCCTTACTTTTCCTGCGAATGGGGTGGAATTACCATCTTGCAGCTACCAATTACACCGTTCTTTAAACAAAAAATCTTTCAATAAATTTAGAAAATTCCTTTAGCTCTTCCAATGTTTAGTAACCAATTTTCTGTATGGTTACCTCCATTTAAAATTCTTCCATTTATTTCTATGTTCCTGTCTGAGAGCTGACCAATGCATCTTGTAAAACCATACAGACTCTTCGAACACAGAGGGGAAATACCCAAATGAGGAATCCTGGGACCTTGATTGTTCACGTAGCTCTCAGTTAATGAACAAATATTATGAAACTTCCATAGGCAACACACTGCACTAAGTTCTTGAAGAACAAAGAATATAAAGACAGTGTGTTTCAACTGCATAGGCTGCCAATTTAATGCAGAACAGTTTTATTTGGACATTTATTATCTATCTTTACTCGGTTCACACAAATTTAATGGTAAAATAAGCCACCTCTAGGACCCTCACCTTTCTTCCCCATCAGTACAGCACCTGGAGTGACTGCCTGCTACTCACAACTTCCCACTGTCTTATTCCATCAACTGCATTAACACTCATGAAAAGCGGGACCACCACCACATTATAAAGGCTCCTCCTCTCCCTGCTATAGAGCGCCAATATCTGCAAATTCTGGAAACCCATCTTTTCTATTCATCTCCACTTTGTTAGAATGCCCAATAAATCTCTTACTCCAGTCCACTGCAGCAGTTTTAGTAACGTGCCTATTTTAAGTTTTATTCTTTTTTAATTGGAGGATCATGCTTTACAAAGTTGTGTTGGTTTCTGTCGTACAACAAAATGAATGAGCCATAACTATATGTGTGTGTGTGTGGTGTGTGCGCGCACATACATCCCCTCCCTCTCAAGCGTCTCCTCCCCCACCTCACCTCTCTAGGTCATCACAGGGCACCAGGCCGGGCTCCCTATGTTATATAGCAGCTTCCCACTAGCTGTCTATTTTACGTGTGGTAGTGTGTATATGTTAACCCTATGTTCTCAATTTATCCCACCCTCTCCTTTTCCTGCTGTGTCCACAGATTCGTTCTCTACATCTGTGTCTCTCTTTCTGCCCTACAAATAGGTTCATCAGTACCATTTTTCTGGATCCCATCTGCTTAGTTGCTCAGTCATGTCTGACTCTTTGCAACTCCATGGACTGTAGCCCACCAGGTTCCTCTATCCATGGGGATTCTCCAGGCGAAAATACCGGAGTGGGTTGCCATGCCTTCCTCCAGGAGATCTGCCCAACCCAGGGATCAAACCCAGGTTTCCTGCATTGCAGACGGAGTCATCTGAGCCACCGGGGAAGCCCTCTAGATTCCATGTATATGCACAAATACATATTTGTTTTTCTCTTTCTGAATTCCTTCACTCTGTATAATAGGCTAGGTTATTGCAACTCCTCCCCCAGGGTGGAGGGTGCTGGTTATATAGGTAACAAGGACACAGTGTACTCTCTCCCCACTGGGAATGGCTATGCTATTCCCCCCCATATCTCAGCATGTTCTTCCTCAACATTTGCTCTTACCAAAGAAGCTTCCTAATTCGCCACCCCTCCCTCCTGCATCCCCATCACACCAAATGTGTCAATATCCTAGAGTTCAAGTTGGAGCCCTAGCCCCACACTAATACCCCAATTAACTGAAGGGTTCAAGTTTCTGTGGTATTGTCTGTACATAGGTTGGACCACATTGTTTGAGACGTGGACAAGCCAATTACTCTGTGTCTGAATTTCCTAAATATATGTGTGTGTGTGCATTAGTCACTCAGTCGTGTCTGACTGTTTGCGACCCCATGGACTGTAGCCCACCAGCCTCCTCTGTCCATGGGATTCTCCAGGCAAGAATGCTGCAGTGCGTTGCCATTTCCTTCTCCAAAATCTGTGTAGAGAGAACAAAAAATGGGACCGAGGAGGCATGTATGTGGAACGGTGCCTGTCCACTCCTGCCTGCAGGTGATCCCAAAGTACTTTCTGTAAGTACTTGCTGTAAAAACGTTTACTTAATGCTGCTGCTGCTGCTGCTGCTGCTGCTGCTGCTGCTGCGGCTAAGTCATGTCAGTCGTGTCCGACTCTGTGCGACCCCATAGATGGCAGCCCAACAGGCTCCTCCGTCCCTGGGATTCTCCAGGCAAGAACACTGGAGTGGGTTGCCATTTCCTTCTCCAATGCATGAAAGTGAAAAGTGAAAGTGAAGTCGCTCAGTCATGTCCAACTCTTCATGACCCCATGGACTGCAGCCTACCAGGCTCCTCCGTCCATTGGATTTTCCAGGCAAGAGTACTGGAGTGGGGTGCCATTGCCTTCTCCATACTTAATGATGAGGAGAGTCCTTTCACTGCTTCACTGCAATGCCATGGACTCTGAAAGTCCTGGGTGCTATTTTTTAGTTTGTTTCTCCTCAGTCACCTCATATGGTAGTTGCATGGGATTTAAGCTCCATGGAAACAATTACTTCTGGTAAACTCACATGCTTCTAGCTCTTTTAAGTTGCAAACCAAGGTTAAAGAGATTCTTATGAAAAGTTACCTCAAGCAATGTTTAGAAGTAAAACAACCTGAGATTTTTAAAAAGTTACATGGTATTAAATAAAGTATAACTTCCAACAGATTAGTAATTTTTTTCTTTATATTTTAGTTTTTAAACTATGAAAGTATGATAACATGTTTACAGGAGACTTGGAGAATACATAACAAAGTTACATATAGTTCCACTATATATTACAATTACTTTAAATAGAACAGTTAAGATTTTTGGTTGGATTTTCAATATCAAACTCTCAGAAAAAGTAGGCTGAATAGACAGCAAAGTAGAAGGATATAGTAGACATAAAAAGTACTATGAACCAATTGAACATAATTAAGATTTATACAATTTTCACACACCAGCAGGATACAAATTCTATTCAAGTTCCCATAGACTATAAACCATGAGACACTGGAACATATCCAGGGACACGAAACAAGGTACAAAAATTTCATCATCTAAAGGTATTGAAATCCTACGGAGTCCCAACAGATCAGTTATTAAGTAGTAAACATGTACTCTTCATGGGCTACTAATAATTCTCTCCTGTGTTAATTATTTGATAATTATTCTTTGCTTTTAACTGAAGTGTACTTATGTGCACATGCATACATGTGTGCACACACACACACACACACACACGAAGTTGTGTGTTAAAGTTTCATTTCTTACCTCATTCACTTTTGGGTGTGCTGGTAGGAACCTCTGAGGGATCACATCACAGGGATCCAAGGAAATGGAAGAAAAGCTCATTTTTTCAACCATTTTATTGTTGCTCTCATGCCTGCAAAAAAAAAAAAGCCTATACAGTAGCACAGGGCTTTAGGGCAAAGCTCACCACAATGGCTTTCTCTTCTAAGTCCATCTCAGAGTTAATCATTTCCTCCAAGGAGGTGGTGCTGTAATAAAGATAATTAAATTGAAATTTAATATAGTGGGGCATTGCACGATAGCTTTATATCAGATGAGGGTTCAGAGAGAAGCCATTACTGGGAGGGTGGATTGTATGGTATGTAATTAACAATTATGTTTGTCAGGTTTATGAAACAGAAAATTAATAACAGAGAGGCTAGAAAAGAGTGAACAAAGCCACAAATTCGGAATTAGGTGGCTGGGCTATCGTTTACCCCTACAGCAATGTGGCTTTGTCTTTAGGAGCATCTGATTATACTGATTTCCTCATAGTATCTTTAGGGTTTTCTGTCTGTAGTATCATGTCATCTGCAAACAGGGAGAGCTTTGCTTCTTTTCCCATCTGGATTCCTTTTATTTCTTTTTCTTCTCTGATATCCGTAGCTAGGACTTCCACAGCTATGTTGAGTAATAGTGGTGAAAGTGGATACCCTTGTCTTGTTCCAGTTCTTAGAGAGGATGCTTTCAATTTTTCACCACTGAGAATAATGTTTGCTGTAGGCTTATCATATATGGCCTTTACTATGTTGAGGTAGGTTCCTTCTATGCCCATTTTTTTTGAAGAGTTTTAATCACAAAAGGGTGCTGAATTTTGTCAAGGCTTTTTCTGCATCTGTTGAGATTATCATATGGTTTTTATCTTTCAATTTGTTATCACACTGGTGTATAACAAATGGTGTAGCACATGGTGTATCACAGTGATTGATTTGCATATATTGAAGAATCCTTGCCTCCCTGGAATAAAACCAACTTGATCATGGTGTATGAGCTTTTTAATGTGTTGTTGAATTCTGTGTGCTAGAATTTTGTTGAGGATTTTTGCATCTATGTTCATCACTGATATTGGCTTGTAGTTTTCTTTTCCTGTGTTGTCTTTGTCTGGTTTTGGTATCAGGGTGATGGTGACCTCGTAGAATGAGTTTGGAAGTGTTCCTTCCTCTGCAATGTTTTGAAAGAGCTTTAGAAGGATAGGCATTAGCTCATCTCTAAAGGTTTGATAGAGTTAACCCGTGAAGCCGTCTGATCCTGGGCTTTTGTTTTTTGGGAGATACTTGATCACAGTTTTGATTTCAGTGCTTGTAATTGGGTTTTCATAATTTATATTTCTTCCTGGTCAGTCTTGGAAGACTGCACTTTTCTAAGAATCTGTTCATTTCTTCCAGCTTATCCATTTTATTGCCATATAGTTGCTCATAATAATCTTGTATAATCTTTTGTATTTCTGCATTGTCTGTTGTAACCTCTCCTTTTTCATTTCTAATTTTGTGGATTTGATTCTTCTTTGTTTTATTCTTGAGTCTGGCTAAAGTTTTGTCAATTTTGTTTATCTTCTCAAGAACCAGCTTTTAGTGTGATTAATCTTTACTATTGTTTCTTTCTTAAATTTTTAAATTCCTCTCACTCCCAGCCTAGGGTTTTTTCCTTCCAAAGAGCAGTGATTCTCAATCTCCACTGCATGTTAAGAATCACTCAGGTGAGTGTGTAAAAATCCTGGTGCCCAGGCATACTCCAAACAATCACAGTAAAACTTCTGGGGAGTGGGGGGAATCCCCTGCTGGTCCAGTGGTTAAGAATCCCCCTTGTAATGCAGGGGGTGCGGGTTCAATCCTTAGTCCAGGAACTAAGATCCCACATGCCACAGAGCAACTAAGCCTACACACTTTGTAGCCAGCAGGCCACAACTAGAGAGTCCATGAGCAGCAGCAAAAGATCTTGCATGATGCAACTAAGACCTGATGCAACCAAAAATTAATAAATAAATACTAATAAAAAACAATAAATAAATAATAATAATAATAATCCCCCAGGGGTGGGACCCAGACCCCTGTATTTTGGAAAACTCTCCTGGTGATCTCCAAGTGCTGAAGACCGCAGTAGTAAATGCTTGTTTAGTATGATTGATCTCACTGGAGGAAGGTGTTAGATTAAAAGAAATCAGGGAAAAGAACAAGAAAGAATAATTGCATAATAAGTCTTCACAGACAGGATCCTTCTTGACCAATAAAAGTGTGCAGAATTTGCCCACCAATCGGAAGCATTGTTAAGACTGAGTGGCCATTACTGTTTCGACACCTATGCTTCTAGAACAAGCAGCTGTGAGAAATCTTGTCCCCTGCCAGCCATCCACTCCATGGCCTCCTAGAAGCCGTGAATGTTTTAAGGTTTCTGAAGGAGGCCACAGAATCCTCCAAATTATTGTGGGCAAATGCCGGCCCTGCCCTTGCCAATCAGGGCCCTGGTAGGCTCCATGGGAGGGAGGAAATTGTGGTCATGGTGGTGATCCCTCAAAAAACCGAAGCATAGATGCTTAGCAAATTCCTATGCTAACCCTGCCTTCCAGAACCACAGCAGGGACTGCGGACATGTGCAGAAATTGAGTGCTTTCAGAGTTAAATCAGGCAGTTTTTGCTCTGAAATAAAGTGAGAAGCTGATTTTATTTATTTACATGTACATATATGTACATCTGGGGCTTCTCCGGTGGCTCAGCGGTTAAAAGAATTTATCTGCAATGCAGGAGACACAGGAGATGTGGGTTTGGTCCCTGCGTGGGTTAAGAGTCCCCGGAGGAGGGGAGTTTAAGAGGCCATCAAACTAGAGTAGACTGGACTGGGGTGAGTGTGATATTTATTTGCCTAATTTATCTGCAGTACAATATGTATTTTGAAGCTACTCTTCTGGTGATTCTGATTTGCTTTTATTTTTGAATTTATTTATATTTTGAATTTGACAACAGAAAATGATCTAAATAAGCTTTCAGGAACTACTTAATAAGTAAGTGAATTTTGCCTTTACTCTGGAATTTGAAATCTTGTTTTGAATTTGAAATCTGGAATTTGGAATCTTGTGCTGAAGACAGTGGGGGAAAATGGTCTTGTATAGGAGTCGGCCTGCTTCCTGGGATTTATATGCTGAAAACGTCTTTTTTTTTTTTTTTCAATTTTAATACAAACTATGGAGGAGGAAATGGCAAACCACTCCACTGTTCTTGCCTGGAAAATCCCATGGATGGAGGAGCCTGGTGAGCTACAGTCCATGGGGTCACAAAGACACATCTGAATGAATGAGCACGCACACACAGTTACACATGCAAACATTAAAACCTAAGTAGATAAACACTATCTTGCTCCATTATAATCATACTTGGAGAAAACAGCATATTTATAGATTTCTAACTCTGATCAATGTGATTTTAAAGTTTTTTTTCTCCATGCTATCGTATACGGTGACACCACAAGACTTTGATAACATTTACAGTCACTCAGATCAGTTTTACCCACAGTACATTTTTCTAAAAAGATTATTCAGATTTTTCGGTTATTAAATCAAGAGAATGAGGAAAAGTAATTATGCAAGTGACTAAGAACAAAAGACTAAATCTGCTGAAATACTAAAGCCTTGAAATTTAAATTGGGTTAATCACATTTATCAATACAACTCATTTTTAATTTGCTTTCTCTTTTGTTAAATACTACTGCTTAAATTACTGGACTATGGCTGTGTGTAGGAAACTGAATAACTAGGATGTAGCCTTGCAGTGTTGGCTCCTTCAGCTATTTTTGGTAGTACCTGGGATGACCACCCAGACTTGACAAGTAGCTCTCTACGGATACCAGCTTTGTAATGCTTGATTTGATGTCCTTGAATTGTCCTGGTCTTGTAGAATCAGACCTAAAATCTCATACTGTCAAAGTGACCCCAAATTTCCCTAAATTTCCTTCCATCAGAATATTTAGATTTTTGAGACAGATACACACTTTGTTGTTATTGTTTAGTCACTAAGTTATGTCAGACTCTTTGCAACCCTGTGGACTGTAACCTGCCAGGCTCCTTCGTCCATGGGATTTCCCAGGCAAGAACACTGGAGTGGATTGCTATTTCCTTCTCCAGGCGATCTTCCTGATCCAGGGATCGAACCTGCATTTCTGGTGGATTCTTTACCACTGAGCCACCAGGGAAGCCCACAGATACACATTATAATATATAAAATAGATAAACAATAAAGACCTACTGTATACAGGAAACTTCTATCTTGTAATAACCTATGAAGGAAATGAATCAGAAAACAATATATATATGCTATATATGTATATGTATAATTAAATAGCTTTGCTGTCATCTGAAACATTGTAAATCAACTAGACTTCAATGAAAAAAGAATATTTAGATTTTTCGAGCACATAAAGATTGGAGACTTGTTAACAAGTAGTTCACATATATTCATGATTATTATGTAAATAGTAAAAAAAATGAATTTCTGAAATTGAAAGTACTAGTGATCTACTTTTTATCGCATCAGAAAGCATGACTTTTGAAATGTTTAATTCTACTCTTAACATGTTGACCAAGGTCAAAATCAAATTTCTATGAACAACTTCTGGGTAAGGTAAAGTTTCAACAAGAGATAAAATTATGTAAGAGATATATTTTTTGACTTATTCATAATTCAATGAGTTCACCAAGACTGCAATTCTTATATTGTCAGCAAATCAAAAAATATTCTTCCATATACAGAAAAGCACTTCTCAATCATTAGCAACATGTAAAACCAAAACTAGCTTTGGAACCTTTCAATTGTGTATCTGATATTGATCAGGTCCTGTTTTTCTATTTTCACACTGTTTCACACTCAGGGGTAGCAGGGAAAACAGCCCAGGAACCACAGGGTAACAGAGTTGGACACGACTGAGCAACTGAACTGAACTGAACTGAAGCAACTGCAGTTTCTTTGATTGAAAGTGTGGTTGGGTGGGATAAATTTGGATTTCTGGCTCAATGGCTGGCAATGACTGGTAAGGAATTGACTTCCACCTTCACTGAAAGAAGTGCTGGTCCCAGAACTGCATAGAAAACACCTTCACTATTAATGTTGGTTACTCAGAGAATTTGGTATACTATCTCTTTTACGAAAACTTTTATATAGCTTCTAGATTCTCAGAGTTCCAGTTTACATGAGGTTGGAAAGGGATATTCCAAGACTGGTGATTGACTCTTTCCTTTGGGAGATTGGAAAGTTGAGGGACATAGAATGAGCCCTGGGTGGGACTGAGTAAGCAGAGGTAGCCTCTCCTTGTCTCCATGGACTCTCCAGTGGAGCTGTTTAAAGGTCCACTCGAAGAGCCCCCAGTAAAAAAGACCATGAGCAAGATGGCACCCTTGCCCTTCAGCAGCTGAGCATAGCCAGGGGGATGCTGAGGCATAAGACACGTGCATTTGTGCCAACTGCAGTTTGTGTTTGCCTGTTACTCACCCAGGGACCATGGTCTCTTAGAATCAATGCACTGGGTGCCAAAGTATGTGGCACTCATCCCAAAATGAGTCCTGTAGGTGGGAAATAAGGAATCAGATGAGAGGAGGGGGTACATTTCTGAAGAGACCCTGAGTCCTTATGTTTATGTACGTGTATTGTATACTTATGTCCCTTTCCTGAATGCACTTTCTATTGGCATGCATGCTATCTGTGGGGTGACTGCCCTAACAAATGTTTGCATGTTTTGCAAATTGGAGCTTCATTATTTCTGACAAAACTGATATTTAAAAAACCCACTTGGGTTTGAAATCTGATTTCAAGAAGTTTCAATATAATTGATAATTTAAGAAAAAGAAGAACTGGTAGAGCCTTTAAGAAAATCAACTGTTCTAAATGGCTGAAAGGCTTTAAAAACATTTAAAAAATACATTATTTGCTCATATGGAAGTACTTCATAGATCATAAACAGCAAGAACTTGGAGAAATTGTCATTGCAAAACCTTAGCTAGAAATTATGTGTAGCCACTTCAAGCTTAAAATATGATATATAAAGGATATATTCCGAGAAACAAGCTTAAATTTCTCCTTAAATATTTTGATATATTATTAGGTTTTATAAAAAATTAATCTTGCTTAATACTTGCCATTTTTTCTTACCTCAAATTTATAAGTAAAATAAAAGAATATTTTAAACCAAACCCCAAATAGATGTTCTTGAATTCCTTTCCATTTACCACAGTGTATATTAAAAATATTGTCACTTTCTATGTGCTTCACAGGGGGAAAAAAAGATTGGGAAAAACTCACTTATACGATTCCAAATATCTGTGTCTATGCTTAAAGGATGTATTTAAATACCTAGTTATCATCTATCTGTCTGTCTAGATGGCAGCAGCAAAAGCGTTTCTCCTCTGCGTACTTTTTCCTCTCTTAACCACTCACAAGTGCATGAATATGCATTTTCCCTTCAAAGCGTAGTACAGAGCAGAATATTCATTATGAGACAAGATATATTAATGCCATTCTGATGAAAGAATGTCCCATAAGCCCATATGTGTGCATATACAAACCCCCCGGGCTGATGAAGTTCTCCAAGTATAGATTGTAGGTGAATAAAAAACTAAAAGCAATTTAAAGCCAAGCCAAGCATTGTAGGTTAATTTTGAAGTTTTTCATTAATTCTGTGATTCCAGAAAGTCAATCAGAACTAAAGGAAAGTGGGCAGTATAAAAGATGATCAATCCCTTGCGTCTCAACTCCCGAAATGTCCAAAATATCCAAAAAAGTCTATGTATGTATATATGTGTGGTGAGTCACTCACTTCCTCCCTTCCATCACTAATTTACTTACTCGAGGAGATGTCTCTGAAGTCATCTATCACTTGGGCAATTAGCTCCTATTATTTTAGATCTGAGGCACCAGAATACCTGCTAGCTCTCCTGGCACTCTGATGTGATTCTGAGGTTGTAAATGCCTCCCAATTAACAAAGACATTTCATTATTTTGAACTCTCTTTGTCACTGCCTTTGTTTTCCCTAGAAGGCAAAATGACAAGGTTTTTTCAAATGGGTTTTCTTATTTTCTGCAATATGTATTTTTAAATCACACTGACAGTTTTATTCCACAGCTCAGCAGCAATTGCTCAGCTCTTAGGAACAACTCTATCCCAGCAAAAGCACTCGGGGAAGAAGAGGTGTAAGGAGACGGATTTCAGCCTCATACTTTGGAGGAGTTGTTGTAAATCACGGTATGGGAGGAGGAAGACAGATATAAAAATGATGAAATGTGCCTTGATAGGAGTGTGTTTTGACTCACTCTTTTGCTAGGCAGGTGCAATTCTCACAACTTTTTCTCACTGGGGCTATAGTTGATGAAGTTTGCATGCCAGCATCATCTGTAGGATCAATGCCTACTCTCTCTTCTGCACAGGACCATGCTCACTGCGCTTCATAGGGAGCAGAATTCAAGCCTGGACTATTTCAGGAGATGCCTAACCTTTCCAAGACAGGGCTTCTCCCAATCTTCCCTATGTTGTGAGGGGTTTGTTTATAGGGTGATGTCAGCCTTGTAGCGATGGGATGGCTTCCTGAATTGCTTAGAGTTAGCTACAATTTAGCAGCCTCTGAAGTGGCATTAAGGCACTGTTCATTTTTTAATGAGTATTAAATTTACTTTTAGCCAAACCCTCTAGCTGACAATGAAGTGCTCGCTGGGCCTGCTATTGGCTTGCTCTTTGCTAATTGCTCTGCTGCTGGTAATTACTCTCTTTCTCTCTTTGGATGCAGGGGCTTAATATGTTGGAGCCTTGTACTTAATTTCAAAAGTAGGAACAGCAGTAAAACTCTCCAGATTTCAAGTCTCTGAGTAAGGTCTCTCCTCAATTACGAAGCAGACTCACATGGTGTAGTAGAAAGAACATGGGTTGTGGTAGAAGATCTAGGTTGAGGTCTGTCCTGACTCTATCACTTTCAACTGGGGATCAGGAAACTGCCCCCTTGTGGACCAAATCCAGCCCACTGTCTCTTCATCTCTTTTGGTTCTAATAGATTGTGGCTTAATTTTTTTTTTTTTTACACTTTTTAATGTCCAGGGAAGAAAATAATAATAATAATAAAATCCCAAAACATTTCATGATTATATACAGTTCAGATTTCAGTGTTGCTTAGTAAAATGTCATCTAATAGTCACACTCATTCATTCACTCGTGTGCTATGGTTGCTTTTTCATTTTAACAGTAGAGTTGAGTAGTTGCAACAGTAGCCGTATGGCTCACAGAGCCTAAAATATTTACTCTCTGGCCCTTTTACAGAAGAAATTTGCTGATCCCCGATTCTAACAGTTGATTGATCCAAGAACATTAATCTACTCTTAGAGTGTCAGTCGATTCCTCTGTAGACAGGGATCAATAACATGGCCACATCACAGAGCTTTTGTGGAGAACAAATGAGGTCGTTAATCTCTCAGCATTTGGAAATCTCATTGTTAAAAAACCCAGAATTATTGGTTGTTGGCTGTTTAGAAAGAATTACTGATTATTAGTTATTTTGTTCCAATAGTTGTAATGTCCTCCTATCAATTTGACTGAGTTTATTTTTAAATAGATGATATGTCATCTATTTAATACATTGATATATGTTAGGTATGATTCAGAAAAAGGCATTTAGCAGCATTTAGACAAATACTTTGGAGAAGAGATTGGCTGCTCACTCCAGTATTCTTGCCTAGAGAACCCCATGAACAGAGAAGCCTGGTGGGCTACAGTGCATGGGGTCGCAAAAGAGACATGACTTAGTGACTAAAACAACACCATACAAATAATTATTAGATGTCTGCCATAAACCAGGTACCCATCCTTGAAGGTAGATTATATAAAAATTCAACTCCTTCATTCTCTCCAAATACTTCTGGGAAAAAGTTCTCAAAAGCGTATCTACATGTATAATTTTTTACACTTGATCACTTATGATGCATCTATGCATCCTTTTTTAATTGTTCCCAGATCACTAAGTGAAGACAAAGTAAATCCACATTCTTCAAACACATTTGGGCTCTTTCTACAATTGCATATAAAGTAGAGGGAACCATCAAGGTATTTATTCTACTCCTCAAACTTAAGTGATATCTACCTTTATAACAAACTTTAATAATTAAGGAGGTTGTTTAAATTTTTCACCTCAAATTTTCCTCCCTCCCCCACTATACACACAAGCGTTTGGATAAAAATCCAATAAAGATTTCTTTTCTGATGAGATGAAGGCATTTGCCGTGCTGCTAATGAAGGAAGAAATAGAGGAAATCCATTTGGTTCTTTTCTGATTCTTGTCCAAAAGCAATTGCCTCCTGCTGTGGACTGTTCTCAGTGTTCAAACAGCGCTGGTCCAGGTCCAAACCTTCCGTCTATTTTGATCTCAGAGAGCTCACTTCTTTGATGTCTATCAGCAGCTTCTAAAGTGCTGGGCCAGGCTTAATCAAAGGTACATAGCTTCAGCAAGAATAAATGGCGAGAAATGATCACAGTGCCGCATGCGAGGGCTTTAAGCAGCCTCCAGACTTTGCGGGACTGGGCCCCCTCCTCTGAGGACAGATGCAGGAACCCTGGAGCGTCTCTCTCAGATGAAATAATTGCAGAAAAACACAACAAAAGGGAAGCAGGCCGATATTCTCAAGCCCTCTGATTCCGCCATGCAACTGATACTCCCCTCTTGGTGGCCGCGGCAGCCCAACACGGCGCTGAAGGTTTCTGTCAATGGTGTGTGAACTGGCGGGGAATCCGAGTCTGCACCCAGATCCTCGGGGCCTTGGAGGTGGGGGGCAGGCAGGTGTGTGGGAGTGGACCCAGCGCGCTAACACTGATGCCCCGGTAACCGAGCCTACCCTTCCCAGGGCCACGTGGTTGAACAGTTAGTGGCTGTTTTAACTACATGTACAAGCACAGAGATGGCAATGTTTCCATGTGATCCATCACAGAAAGAGCAAAAAACCCTTTTCATCTTTGTGCTGATTCCATCAGTAGAGTACAGTCTTTTCTGAGAGTTTTAGATCTGTCATCTCTACAATACACACACGTGCATACACAGATGTATTCCAATAAAGCCCTTGATATAACAATATCTTAAATTTTAGCTTCTTACAAGATCGATGTCTAATACCTTCTTCCCATTCCTCAGTGTATTGTTGAAAGCACTTCTAGAGGTTTGCATACTAGCAGGAGACCACTGCTATATTATCTAGACAAGTTATGGTTATTTTCTGAAAAAAATCCAAAGTCACGGGATTTTTTTATTCTTGTAGGCTATAACCCACCATGGTATAAAAGCCTGACCACTTCTCCTGATCTTATGTTGTTAATCACTCTTGTACATTTTTATTTCTCTCTCTCTCTGCCCAAGAAAAACTCCCCCACCAAATCCTCCTGTGATGTCATCCTACCACATGTCTAAATATTATAAAAATTCTGACACTTATCAAGAGTTTATCTCCAAACTGGAACACTTACCTCAGCTATAGATTTGTATGTCCCTTTTAACAAGTCTCAGACCAAGTTCCTTGTCTGTCTCCAAACCTGTCTCTCCCATAGTCGTCCTCGTCTCTGTAAATGCTGCAACTTCCTACCAGTTGCAGACTGAAGTTAAGGACTAAAGGATTAAAGGAGTAAGACTAAAGGTTTCACCTTTAACTTTCTGTCTTAGACCATCCCTTCAGCAGATCCTGTTGTCTGGACCTTCAGAAGACATGTAAACAGTTTATATCACCTTCTCCACTAACTCTAGTTCATACCATCATCATCTCTTACACAATTTATTGCAACAAATGAGTTCTTATGGCTCTCTGTGCCCAGTGTAGAATGAACTGTTTAAACAGAAACTACATCAGGTCAAGTCTTTGCTCAACATTCTCCAATGACTTCCCTTCTCACTCAGATAAAGAGAATCTCACTCCCCTTACCTTGATTACCCTGAGTTCTCTGCGCTCCAGCCTCTTGCTAATCACTGGACAATCTCCTACCCCAGGATCTTTGCACTTGCTCTTCTGCCAGATAGTCAATCTTCTTCCTTTTTCACTACTTTTCTGTCTTGGCTCAGATGTCCTAGTCTCAGTGAGTCCTTTCCTGATCACCCTAATTCAAAATTGCAAATCATCCTATTCTTCCCAATTCTTTTTCCTACTTTTTCTTCTTACCATCTGACAAACCACACATTCTATCTATCAATCTGTCTATCATCTATCTATTTTCCATTTCCTTATACTCAGAGTATAAGCTCCACGGGGGTGGGGATTTTTTACTTCATTCATTACTGTGTTCCCAGCACAAAGAACAGAGCCTGCAATATAATAGCACCTCCAGAAGTGTATCTGAATGATTGAATGGACGGATGGACATGGACTACGGGTGAAGAGAACATACAGCAAAGTTTGGTTATGTCCACTGCCATAGAATTGATAGTGATTTTAATCTTTTTATTACAGCTTTTCATAGTTTATAGAAAATAAAGAACATTGCCCTTATCATCAGAAAAAAATCTAATTACATGTATTTTAATGTTTAAAGAAAAAAGATATGAGGGGATGAGTAAGTCAAAAAGAAAATTGTCTGTGTGGATGATTATATTTTAAATGTGCACAAATATATACACATAGAGGGCTGCCTAGGTGGTGCTTGTAAAAAAACTGTCTGCCAATGCAGGAGACATAAGATGTGGGTTTGATCCCTGGGTCAGGAAAATCCCCTGGAGGAGGGCATGGCAACCAGTTCCAGTATTCATATCTGGAGAATCCCATGGACAGAAGAGCCTGGCGGGCTATAGTCCACAGGGCCACAAAGAGTCAGACACAACTGAAGCAACTTAGCATACATGCACATAAAGAAATAAAAAGAAAACTGGCAGACATGTTTAGCATCTTCAACTGTGGGTCATTTTTAAATATTCTGGCTTATTCCTGTTTATTCAGTTCTCTTCAGTTCAGTCATTCATTTGTGTCGGAATCTTTGTGACCCCATGGATTGCAGCATGCCAGGATTCCCTGTCCATCACCAGTTCCCAGAGCTTAGTCAAACTCATGTCCATCTAGTCGGTGATGCCATCCAACCATCTCATCCTCTGTCGTCCCCTTCTCCTCCTGCCTTCAATCCCTCCCAGCATCAGGACCTTTTCTAATGAGTCAACTCTTCACATGAGGTGGCCAAAGTATTGGAGTTTCAGCTTCAGCATCAGTCCTTCCAATGAACACCCAGGACTGATCTCCGTTAGGATGGACTGACTGGATCTCCTTGCAGTCCAAGGGACTCTCAAGAGTCTGCTTCAACACCACAGTTCAAAAGCATCAATTCTTCAGCGCTCAGCTTTATTCACAGTGCAACTCTCACATCCATACATGACCACTGGAAAAACCATAGCCTTGACTAGACGGACCTTTGTTGGCAAAGTAATGTCTCTGCTGTTTAATATGCTATCTAGGTTGATCATAACTTTCCTTCCAAGCAGTAAGCGTCTTTTAATTTCATGGCTGCAATCACCATCAGCAGTGATTTTGGAGCCCCCCAAAATAAAGTCTGACACTGTTTCCACTGTTTCCCCATCTATTTGCCATCAAGTGATGGGACTGGATGCCATGATCTTAGTTTTCTGAATGTTGAACTTTAAGCCAAGTTTTTCACTCTCCTCTTTCACTTTCATCAAGAGGCTTTTTAGTTCCTTCTTCACTTTCTGCCATAAGGGTGGTGTCATCTGCATATCTGAGGTTATTGATATTTCTCCTGGCAATCTTGATTCCAGCTTGTGCTTCCTCCAGCCCAGCATTTCTCATGATGTACTCTGCATATAAGTTAAATAAGCAGGGTGACAATTAGATACTGCTTAATATTAAATCATTTGTATAATACCTTTCATGGTCATAATAAAATGTCCCAATTCCCTTAAACAGAAGAAGTTAATGAGACTAAATATCCTTGGTAGATGTCCATCTCCTTCTTAATGAAACAAAATTTAATTAAAACTTAGTATTAAGTAATTTTTACTTTTATTAAAGCAAATCTAATAGAAATGTAATGGTTGTATCCCTCTGTGCACCCCCAGTACTGTTCTCATAGTGAAATTCTTCTTTGTATTATCTCCTTTTTTAATATTCATTTTTAATTGATGATTGCTTTACAATATTGGTTTGGTTTCTGTCATACATCAATATGAATTAACCATAGCTGTACATATGTCCTATCTTTGTATTATCTGCATCAGTATTATAAAGTAAGCTCCCGTTACCTTTCTTCTCAGAGAACAATGTATTGGTTTGGTTTCTTTCTTAGGATGGAATAGGTAAACATTAATTCCATTTGGAGTGGGGAAGGGGAAGAGGATATTGGCTATAAGAAACTGTCTTTTTCCAGCTTAGTTTTTTGATACCTCAAAAGGTTTATTTTTGTTCTCTATTATTAAAAAATATATTATAAAATATGACCTATGAATTGCATATCATTATTTACAGTAGAGGGTATAGCAGGAGGAAAGAATATAACATCTGCTATACTAAGAATCTACTTGGTATTACAGCTCTTCCTACTGTATTCTTCAGAATAGGAAAGACAGACTGCTTGCACGGTGGCACCCAGCCAGTCTCTTAACTAGAATCAATTGCTTTGCCAACAAGGTACACAAAAGATGTTCCTGTTTGCAAACTGAGTTTCCCGCAAAGACACCTTTTCTCCAGGCTTGCAAAACGGAGATCAAGAGAATTCCTTTCTGTTGTTTCTTTATGCTGTTTCTCTTCTCCTTGCTTTCAGAAACCCTTTTGGAAGAAGGCAAGTCTGAATCCAATCCCAGGGGATAAGGAGATGTTACATTTCACATTATGATCTCTTCATTCCAGTTGTGTGACCACAGCGTGGAATTGTTCTGAAAGACAGTGGCCCATGTTACAATTACCTACATAAAAATTCACTGGGCAGCCCTTGTTTCTGAAGTTTCTTTAATCGTGTAAGTCTTTTATCTCACCATATTGTGGCTAGATTGAGAGAATTGGGGGTGCAGGGGGTGGGGGCGAAGGGGGGTTGATGGAGCCAATTCTGAGAGGGGAAAATGGGAGGGGAAAAGACAAAGCCCTGCTTCACTTCCAACTTCTGACCTTTATTTCCTCTTTCACTAACCTCTAGAGGGTTAAAGTGAAAGTGAAATTGGGAGCCGCATCCAGAGGGAGATGTAGTTCTCTCTCTCTCTTATTCTCTTTCCCTTCCTCACTATTGCATGTGTCATCTTCACCTTTCTGTCTCCATCTCATGTCCATTTTCTTCACACCATTTAGATTTCCTTTCTTTCCCTTTAATTTACAGTCCTTTATGGAGGTTTTCATCACTCCTGCAACCCAAGTTTCAGGGTCCCAAACAGCCTTCTAATTTTGCAAGTGCTGTTGGCTCCATCCACAAGGCAAACAGGCCATTTGTATCTTACTCAGGAACTTCTCTGACTAAGTTAAGGCTATGGTTTTTCCAGTGGTCATGTGTGGGTGTGAGAGTTGGACTGTGAAGAAAGTTGAGCGCCAAAGAATTGATGCTCTAGAACTGTGGTGTTGGAGAAGACTCTTGAGAGTCCCTTGGAGTGCAAGGAGATCCAACCAGTCCATCCTAAAGGAGATCAGTCCTGGGTGTTCATTGGAAGGACTGATGCTGAAGCTGAAACTCCAGTACTTTGGCCACCTCATGTGAAGAGTTGACTCATTGGAGAAGATCCTGATGCTGGGAGGGATTGAGGGCAGGAGGAGAAGGGGACGAGAGAGGATGAGATGGCTGGATGGCATCACCGACTAGATGGACATGGGTTTGAGTCAACTCCGGAAGTTGGTGATGGGCAGGGAGGCCTGGCGAGCTGCGATTCATGGGGTCACAAAGAGTCAGACATGACTGAGTGACTGAACTGAATTGAACAGGAACCTCTCACAAATTTAAAACATTTGTTCCTATGGCAAAACTAGATTCTGGTTATTGAGCTGCTTACCTAGACAAGCTTTTAGGATATAATTTTGGAGATATATATAATTTGGAGACATGCATTATATTTAAAGAAAGCTTCCCTGGTACCTCACTGGGTAAAGAATTTGCAATGCAGGACACCCTGGTTCAATTCCGGGGTCAGAAAGATAGCCTAGAGAAGGGAGAGTCTACCCATTCCTGTATTCTTGGGCTTACCTGGTGGCTCAGACAATAAACAATCCTTCTGCAATATGGGAGACCTGGGTTCAATTCCTGGGTTGGGAAGGTCCCTTGGAGAAGGGAGTGGCTTCCTACTCCATTATTCTGGCCTGGAGAATTCCATGGATAGAGAGGCCTGGCAGGCTACAGTCCACAGGGTCATAAAGAGTCAGACATGACTGAGCAACTTTCACTTGCACATAAAAGATCTAGATATACAGTGTGAAAGATGCATATAAATGCATCAATGCAAATATATATGCAAAGATGCATATAAATAATTGGAGAAATAACATCAGGGTCCAAACAGGGGTTTTAAATCAATGATCGTTTTATTACTTTTGATTAAAATTAAAGTGTGTTTAGTGGGCTATATTTCTCCATAAAGGGTTTTTGTTTCGATGTCAGATGTGAATTTAGGATCCTAAGATAGTCACTGTGTGCTTGTCATTGAGTCACTCAGTCCTGTGAGATTCTTTGCGGCCCCAGGGAATACAGCACGCCCGGCTTCCCTGTCCTTCACTGTCTCCTGGAGCTTGCTCAGACTCACGTCCATTGAGTCGGTGATGCCATCCAACCATCTCATCCTCTGTCGTCCCCTTCTCCTCAGATTTGAAATAAATTGTATGTATTTATTTATTTATGCTTATTTTGAGATGAATCTTAATTATTATCCTAGAAATCTGGAATATATTTATAAGTTTCCAGAAGGAATTCTGAAACTAAAAACTTTTTTTTTTCATAGAGGGGAGAGGGTTTTTAAGAGAGCAAACATTTATTTCATAGACAAGTAAAAGGACATTCATATGATGCTAAAAAAGACAAATAAGGTGAGCTTGTTGGAGTTTATTATTGTGACTATTAAGAGCTAGCCCATGGAGACAATAACAGTGTGTCTGCTCTTACCCTGAAAATATCTAACATTTTTTCTGAATGATCCTGTCTATAGAAACTCTGCTATTCACATACATAGTCCTAAAAGGCATTTTCCAGTCTATGTATAAGGAATTTACAAAATAATTATCCTAGGACAAGTCTGGTTTCCTTCTTATTTCAGAAAAGGCACAAAAACAAAAGGCCACTAGTAACTCAGGATTACTGTACCAGTGAGGACGGGCTCAATTATACCAGGAAAGCAAGCTCTAAAAGCATGGTGACTTAACCAAACCAAGAAGTCGTCTTCCTTATGCCCTATTCCAGTGTGTTAATAGCTGTGTGTGTGGACAGTGATGGTATGAATTTTTCCACTCATGGATACTTAGGGACAGAACTCCAACAAGCTTGCCTGATTTGCATTAAGGTGTCATTTGGAGTCATTTGTTGTAATAAGCAGATTATTAAATTACAAGAATCTTGAATGTATTATTCTCTGTTTATGGAACTTTGAGGAAGAAATGGAGGTTGAACTGTGAAAATTTCACTCAACTCTCCATCACGTAAATTTTCATATCTCTCTGAAGATGAGATTCTTTTCATGTCTGTAGCTACCAAATATAAAAGTGAATCCTGAAAATGGTTAAAGGCTCTTCATTATTTTCAAAATAAATCATATGATCAAGTGTATGACTAGTGAAGATGGATGACTTTTGCAAAAGCAAATTCTGTTATTTTCTCACCGAGTTTCAGCAGAAGAAAGAAAAAGAAAGAATGGAAGACTTTGGTTGAGAAATTCTCTGAAGAGACCATAGAGTGTCTCTTGAGTAAACAGCATCCAGTTGCAAGCTCTTTTTATAGTACCACAATAGCATCCCCTTGGGAAGTCAAGGCATCTCTAGATACACCATTGTTTCCCTAACAATCTCCCCAAGGCCTGATGTTCAGGAGGATAGCAACCATCAGATATGCAAGATGAAGTAGACACTAGCATGAACAAATCGATTTGAGGGCTGAATATTATTTGGTGACTGATTCCAAATATTCTTACCCACAAATATATGTTTAGAACTGTAACAACAGCAGTGCCCACCCCATGTGGAAGGAAACAAAAATAATGGCTATTGAAAAATGAGTATGTGTCAGCATTATGCTAGGCAATTTCCACGTAATAGATTATTTGTTACCCATTAAAATACTTTAAGTTTGATATCATTATCCCCATGTTATAGAACTCTAAACTAAATCTTAGGGGCTTCTTGAGTGGCTCAGCACCTGCCAATGCAAGAGATGTGGGTTCCATCCCCTGAAGAAGGAAATGGCAACCCACTTCAGTATTACAGTCTGGGAAACCCCGTGGACAGAGGAGCCTGGCAGGTTACAGTCTATGGGGTTGCAAAAGTGACAGACACAGCTTAGCAACTGAATAGCAACACCAAACTAAAGCTTGGGACATTTAAGATAGTTTCTCAAGTCCCCAACCAGCGGGTGACTGAGGCAGTATGTGAATCCATACCCATCTCTCGAGGGACCAACCAAAGACCTCTGGGAGTCCCAACTACTCCTACTCTAGGACTTACCCCAGCCCACATTATTTCAACTTTGTTAAAATACACAGCTCCTTTTAAGCGTAATTTTATATTAGCAGATCTCTTGAATTGTAATTGATAAATTGAAATAGCTTTCTGGCATTAGAACTTAAGCAATTATGATTTTTATTTTATAATTTAAAAAATTGTATACCATGTAGTCTTTGGCTTTTTGTCTTTTTAAGGGTGCAGACTTTTCTGAAGGCTCTTGAAAAGTTCATGGTTCTCATGTACTTACCAGACACAACAGTTTGAGAATGAATCTGGAAATGCTGCTCCGTCCACTCAAGCAAGCTGTGTAGGTTTTTGCAGCTTACCCCAAACTTCACCTTCAAGGGTGTGTTTTCACCGTGATTGAAAATGCTTGAGTTGAACAGTTCCGGTGATATTTCCTTTCACTTAGAGGAACGGGAAGCAAGATTCCCTCCTTGGTTCCACAATAATTAGTAGGCAGTGCTACCCTGAAACAAAAGAAATGCAACAAACATTTCTGTTTGTCTTTCGTTCTAGACTGGGAATGGTTTGAGGTCACTGACCGTTTCTAATTAATTCTTGCAATCTAGAACTTATTATATTTTATTAGCACATACTAATAAGCATTTCAAGAAATACTTGTTGAATAGACGCAAGAAAGAATGGGTGGATATGAGTAAGTAACTCTTATATGAGTTAAGTGATATGAGTCAAGTAACTCTTGACCTCAAGTCTTCTGTAAGCTCGTGACAGGCCTCATCTTAGATTATGGTTTCCTGGCACTTAGCTCAGCTGTTTTCAGACCTGATCATATTCTTTTGATCGCTTCCATAAATTAGAGTTCCTTTTCACTGAATGCAGGTAGAGAGACTTTAGACTGTTAACTTCTGACAGCATTAGGAAAAATATTATTACTATTCTTCTGGTTGCCAAAACACAAAAGTTATATACACTTAGATAATCTGTCCTTGTTCTTAAATTCTTGTCTCTTTTCTATTTTGAAAGCTTAACTGCTTCATATTAACATCTTATTCAGAATGAATCATTTGGCTATTTTTGGACTGTGGATTCTTCCTCTGATTTTTTTTTTTTTTTTGACTCTGCCACGCAGCGTGTGGGGTCTTAGTTCTCCCATCAAGGACTGAACCTAGGCCCAGGACAGTGAAAGCACCAGGTCTTAACCACTGGATCACCAGCAAATTCCTTCTTTCACTGATTTCTTATCCTGATGAATCCTACAGTCTCTTCCATTCTGATGGTTCCTACCATTTACCTTTACATTCCTCTTGCCTTGTCTTGTGTATACTGTAGCATCATGTGTACAACTTTGGAGAGTTATGCCAGTGAGTGAAAGGAAATAGATTAGTCACCCAATTTATTGACAGAGGAATAAATGGAATAGATTTCAGAAAATAATAGACAATTGATTCAAAATCTTTAACAAATCACTCCCTTACATCATCAGAGTAACCGGACGGGTATTCGTTTGTTGTTAGACAGCTAGGGAACTTAAAATAGTGTATTAAAAGGTCAGTACTCATTTATTTACATCAATTTAAGAAATGCCACAGTGGGATGAATGAGAGGGCGGGATGAATTGGGAGAGTAGGATTGACATATATACATTACCATGTGTAAAATAGCTGGCTAGTGGGAAGCTACTTTATAACACAGGGAACTCAGCTCTGTGCTCTGATCACCTAGATGGGTGGGGTGGGCGTGGTTGGGAAGGAGGCTCAAGAGGGAGGAAATATATGTATTCCTGTGGCAGATTCACATTATTGTACAGCAGAAAGTACCACACTGAAAAGCAATTATAAATAAAGATGGATCAAAAAAAAAAAAAAAGCAATTATGCTTCAAACTAAAATTTTTGAAAATATCACTTAAAACCTTTTCAAGGTACTTCGGAATACATGTAACCATTTATTTTATTGGTAACCATTTATTTTATTGGTAGAAGCCAAGCCAGACCAGTATGTATAGAAACTCAAAATGCTCTGTGTCTTCATTTTTAAAGCGCCATTTCCTACATGTGGAATTATTTTTGCTTTTAAAATACACAGTAGAAAGAAAAGAAAAAAAAAATACACAGTAGACCTTAGCTACTAAGCCCTCCCAGAACCTATATACCTGAGATGAATCTTGCTTTATATCAGAGTTTGTTTAGCTAAATGTGAGATATTTCCTCTTTTATTTCCTCTCTATTTTCAAGACTTGAATGAGTAACATAGAATTTCTTTCTGGGATGTAAGAGGAAGGAGAATATTTTGCAGTTCCGAGTAGAATCTGTTGCAGCAGGTTTATGCCAACATTCAGTCCCAGCCCCTATGAGCATTATCTATTAAATGGATTCCACGATTTGCCCTCAAAATTGGGGATTTCCAGAATTCTACAAGCAGACCCTGGGCTGCCTCTGACTAGTGTCAGATGAATGTTCCTCCCTCTAGGGAGCCACAGAGAAGAATGGCCCTCTGTTTTCAAGGAGGTGAATCTGGCCATAGTGGATTAGATGAGCAAAAGGATGGGATGGTGAAGAAAGGACAGATCCTTTCATTTGGAAAGTAGGGGAAAGTAATGATCACAGCTGACTTCTAAAGGGGGACAATGTGTATGAAGGGTCCTTCAGTTCTGCTGATGCCATGGGGGGTTTAGAGCTAGATTTAGTTGTTGTTCAGTTGCTCAGTCATGTCCAACTCTTTGCGACCCCGTGGACTGTAGCATGTCAGGCTTCTCTGTTCGTCACTGTCTCCTGGAGTTTACTCAAATTCATGTCCATTGAGTCGGTGATGCCATCCAACCATTTTATCCTCTGTCATCCCCTTCTCCTCCTGCCTTCAATCCTTCAGCTAGATTTATGGATGGGCAAAGAGAGATCTTCGTTTCTTATAGGATAAAGTATAATTTGGAACCTGGAGGGAGAGGAGCGATGGCGTGGGAGAGTGTGAGAAAACTGAGGAGAGCTAACGTGAGCTGGATGTCGTGTGAGGCTGGGGCGTTAACTGGTGAGAAGTTACCGGGATGGAGAGGCTGAGGTGGTTTTTAATTAGAGCTGGGTGCCCTAATCAACTTGAAGTTGTTTGGGTGGTGAATATAAACAAGCCCCACTTCCGTCTCTCCACATCTTCAGTTAACTCTCTAAATCCTCATGTCTCTGAGGTATCGGGGGCTTTCCTGGTGGCTCAGTGGTCAAGAACCCGCCTGCCAACGCAGGAGGCATGGGTTCCATCCCTGGGCTGGGAAGATCCCCTGGAGAAGGAAATAGCAGCCCACTCCAGTACTCTTGTCTGGAAAATCCCATGGCCAGAGGAGCCTGGAGTGCTACAGTCCATGGGGTTTCAAAAGAGTCAGACACGACTTAGCAACTAAACAACAAATGAGGTGTTTTAGTGTTTTATTTTGCTTTTAAGAGATTTAAGCAGAATCTGGGTAGATATGATGTTGAGGGACATAGCTTTCTTGAGAGTATGTAAAAAAGAAATTCTCCACATGGAATAATTTGACAGAATATGAAACTGAAAACTAGAACTCCACTACTAGAATTGGTAGAAATCTTGGTGAGAGCTCAAATTCCACCAGATGTGGAATAGCAATTCCAGAATTCTTTTCATGATCTTAAGAGGCAACAGCTAACACCTGAGCTAGATATTTGTATTAAATTTGTTTTTCCACTTACATATGTAATGCATTATAGGAAATTGAGCAGTAAAATATCAAAATTGTAAGTATTTCTATGCTGTACTTAGTCACTCAGTTGTGTCTGACTCTTTGCCACCCATTGGACTGTAGCCTACCAGGCTCCTCTGTCTATGGGATGTTTTAGGCAAGAATACTGGAGTGGTTGCCATTTCCTTCTCCTGGGGGAGCTTTCCTACACAGGGATCAATCCCACGTCTCCTGTGTCTCCTGCATTGCAGGTGGATTCTTCACCTGCTGAGCCATTGGGGAAGCCAAGTATTTCTGCACATGTTTTTAAAAATACCGTGGACATTTTTAAGTGTACACTTTAGTAGTATTGTCTACATTTTGGTCGTTGTACAACCATCAGGGTGTTTAGGAAAACCTCAGTGTAGTACTAAAAGAAGATGAAGATGCTTTTGAAAAAATAAAATTTTGCAAAATTTCTTGTATATTTGTAAAAGCATGCTTTAAAAAAAATTGATTTCTCAGTTTATGTTGAACACTGTTGATTGTCTATTCAGTTTCCATTCTCTCCCCATGTTTCCCCTTCAAAAAACCCCAATTCTGTTCAGATGTCTTCAAGTCCTACACAAACCCCCTGCAACTCATGAGAATCTTGTTTCTTAGCTCCAGGAATCCTCCCAGACCAGGGATTGAACCTGTGTCCTCTGTACTTCAAGGTGGATACTTAACCACTGGGCCACCAGGGAAGTCCTACAACTACTTGGACATCCTAGTTATTCCTCTATATGATGTTCTACCAATCCACCTCAGATACCTGGATTTCCACTTCAGTTTTATTTTGGATCATAAAAAGAGAATGAGGTAGGTGGTTTTTGAGAATATATTTTGAGAATATCAATATATTTTGAGAATATCCATGCTTCCTATATATTCAAGATAGGCCTATTCACCTGCTGCAGAAATGGAGTAATCCAGAGATTTTGCTTGAAGTGAAGAAAAACTCTGGTTATCCTTTTGCATGAGGACAAGCTTTGGGCAATACTTTGGCCATTAAAGCTGTTTATTCCTGTGAAATTTGCATATTGATAGAGGTCTCCTTTTTCCTGGATGAAAGTCACTCAGTTGTGTCCAATTCTTTGCCACCCCATGGACTATACAGTCCATGCTATTCTCTAGGCCAGAATACTGGAGTGGGTAGCCTTTCCCTTCTCCAGGGGATCTTCCCAAACCCAGGGATCAAACTTAGGTCTCCCACATTGCAGGCGGATCCTTTACTGTCTGAGCCACAGGGGAAGCCCAAGAATACTGGAGTGGGTAGCCCACCCCTTCTCCAGCGGATCTTCCCAGCCCAGGAATCAAACCAGTGTCTCCTGCAATAGAGGTGGATTCTTTACCAAATGAGCTCAGGGTTTGCAAAGATAATTCAAAGATTACATCATTAGAGCTAACCTGGGAGAGGGAGGAAGCTAATGGTGGGGATGGAGTTGTTGCTAGCACTAACTCAGGTGTTTCCTCAAGAATCAGAATGAGACCTTCTCTTTCAGGTCTAATTGAATCTTTTTGGAGCTCTTAACTCTGAGAAAACTGACTTGAATCATCTTTCCAAGGCCAGTCATCGACCACCTGCTTCTCACAAAGAGGAACATGTACTCTATGGGACAGCCAAGGTGATTCATCTGGGCACACGCTAAGTACAAACTCACAGAGAATCATGCTCAATTCACATTAGATCAGGGCTTTTATTTCCTCTAGGGGGTGGGAACTTGGCTAGTTACTGTATTCTCTTCCATATTTTTCTTTTTCAGATGCTATCTTCTTGCTTTTCAGAGTTCTTTAGAATCTTAAGATTAAAAGAAAGAAAATCAGAAGTAGAATATTTTAATAAGCAATCTTATCTAATGCTGACTTTTATGACAGCAGGTCGTGGTGAACTAAAGGCTCCCCTGTCATCCAGAGGTGGAGTATATGATTTCTCCTTTGTATGTGAGTGGACTCTGTGACTGCTTGAGCAATAGAATATAATCAAAATGATATTCTATCAGTTTCCGCATCCAAGCCTTAAGACAATGCTAGTTTCCTGTGGCAGGCAGAATTCTGAGATGTCCTCCAAAACTCTCACCCTTAGAGTCCATGCCCAATAGTACACTCTGCTCTTGATTATGGGTGGGGCTTGTGACTATAAAGGATCTCACCATTTGTGGAAAAGATGATTTGATTTGCAGGTGTAATTAAGGTTCCTAACAAGTTGGCTTTGAGCTAAAGGGAAGTTATCCTAGTTAGGTCAGCCTTAATCAGGTGGGCTCATTAAAAGAGGCTGTGTTTTCCAACAAACGGTGCTGGGACAACTGAATACCCATATGAAAGAATTAAGGTGGATCTCTCTTCATACTATACACAAAAATGAACTCAAAATGGATAACAGACCAAGTGTAAAACCCATAGAAAACATAGGAGTAAATCTTCATAAATTTGGATTAGGCACTAATTTCTTAGATACAACTTCAAAAGTACAAGTGGCAAAAGACAGACAAATTGTACTTCATCAAAATAAAAACTTTGTGATTCATTGGACATAATAAGAAAGTGAAAAATCAACTCACAGAAGGGTAAATATATTCACAAATTGTATATCTGATAAAGGACTTGTGTCCATGATAGAACATTTACAATTCAATAATAAAAATATGAATTATGTAACTTAAAAAGAGGCAGAGTTTGAATAAACACTTTCCCAATAAAGAGACACGTGAAAGGACACTGAAGACCATTAGTCATTAGGTAACTGAGACACAAAAATACAATGAGATACTGCCCACCCATGAGGATGGATATGATAAAAAAAAAGACAGATAATCACAAGTGTTGATGAAGATGAGGAGTTGTAGGAACCCTTGTACATTGCTATGGGGGATGTAAAATGATAGAGACTTTGGAAAATGTTTACCAGTTCCTCAAACTGTTCAACTTAGAATTCCCATAGAATCCAACAGTTCCATTTCTCGATATAAAACCATGAGAAATGCAAACATATATCCACACAGAATGTTCTACATGAATGTTCACAAAAGCATTATTTACCAGAGCTCAAAAGCAGAGGTAAACCAAGAGGTCCCTGATGGTCTAGTGACTAGGATTTGGTGCTTTCGCTGCCTCTGTGGCTTGGGTTCAATACCTAGTCAGGGAACTGAGACCCTGCAAGCTGCATGCCTTGGCCAAAAGAAAAGAAAAGTAGAATCAAGCCAAATGCACACCAATTGATGAATAGATGAATAAAATGTGGCATATCCATAAAAGGCATATTATTCAGCATTAGAAAGGAATGAAATACTAATATAGGATACAACATGGATCAACCTTGAAAGCATTATGCTAAGTTAAAGAAACCAGTCACAAAAAAACACATATTGGGTGATTCCATTAACATGGCCAGAGCAGGAACTAGAGGTTGCATAGGGCTGGAGATGAGGCTGGAATGGAGAATTACTTCTATAGGGCATAGTTTCTTTGGGGATGATAAAAATATTTTAAATTCAGGTTGTAGTGATAGTTGAAGAGCTCTGTGAAAATATTAAAAATACACATTGAATTATAAACCTTAAATAAGTGAAATGTATGGGATGTGAATTATATGTCAATAAAACCTTTAAGGAAAGGTTGAGATCTTCTCTGAACTCAAATACACCCTCTGTTAACCTTGAAGAAGCAAATTCCTTCCAGCTACAAGGAAATGAATTTTACCAGCCACCATTGAGCTGAAAAAAGGACTTGACTCCAGATGAGACTGTTATCATAGCTGACACCTTGACTGAAACTTTCTGAGATCCTGAGCAGAGAACCCAGCTAAGTAAGGTGTGTCCAGACTTCTGACCTACAGAAACTGTGAAAAGATAAATGAGTGTCTATAGGAACAAGGTTATGATAATTTGTGATGCAGCAATAGATAACTAATGTATTTCTAATTTTGATCTTTTGGAACATTTGCTTTTGGAAGCTAGCTATTATGATGCAAGAAGACCCAGTAATCTGGTAAAGCCTCACACATGCTCCCAGTCCAGAACCAGAATCAATTTCCAGTCATGAGAGTGAGCCATTTTGGTCATTCAGCCCAAACGAGTCTGAGGGAAACTGCCTAAGAAACACCACTTAAGAACCATTCAGTTGAGTCCAGTCAGTTTACAGAAAGGGAGAATGATACGTTTAAGTTGGAATGGTTGTTATACAGCTACTGACAACTTTTTTTTTAATGCCTATTTTATTATTCATTCAAATGAGTCTTTTAGCTATTCTGTAGTCTTATAAGGGTAATTTTGTTTTCATATTCCTCTAGTTTTTTCTTGGAATCCTTCTGACTATATTAAAGATGGACAGGTGAGTTTGTCTTAGGAGGAGCTGAAAGACATCAACAGATATATCTTCAATTCAAAATGAAACACTTATTTTAGTGAAGTGGAGATGTGATTTCTGCTATATTTGAAAGGAAACAGCAAGGCTGGCTCAGTGGTAAAGAATACGCTTGCCAATATAGGAGACGCAGGTTTGATCCCTGTGTTGGGAAGATCCCCTGGAGAAGGAAATAGCAACCCACTCCAGTATTCTTGCCTGGGAAATCCCATGGACAGAGGAGCCTGGTGGGCTACAGTCCATGGGGTTGCAAAGAATTGGATATGACTGTGTGACTAAAAACAACAGTGAAGGTTACTGGGAATAAATTAATTGAATAATGCATTCTTATTATTAGATAGATATATATGTGTGTGTGTGTGTTTGTGTATGTGTGTGTGTGTAGGTCAGGAAGAGAAACAAAAGAGAAAAAATAAATACAAAAGCAACGTGAACACATCAAATTCAAATCAAGAAAGGAAAATAATTACCACAAAACCCACTCATGACTATAGTGTTACAAATATGGAGAAATGGCAATAGCAAATGAATTCCTTATGTTTTTATACTTCTGGTTGATTAGTATTTCCATACTAAATAAAAAGTACTGTGTAGCAACGTTTTAGTCTCTGTGCCCATATGTATTATTCATTGTGGCTAAAGCCAATTTGCTCACAAGTATGATAATTACCTAATTTTGTGTAGGGAAAGCTCTCCTCATTACTGGAATAAAGTTTCTAATTCCAGTAAAAAGAATATTCAAATATTCTTGGGCAGAACATCAATGCATTGGCTTCAAATCTGGTTTGTTTTGTTAAAATTAGAATCAACAGTTTGAGAGCTACAGCTTCATAAGGCAGTAATCGCATTATTCACCCTCTTGGCACTACACGGGTATTAATCTTTTCCTTTCATCAATCTCTCTTGACTCTTTCACAATTTTATAAGGTCCCCCACAAAGCCAAATTAATAGTGTTTCTCTCTTCAAAACTCATGAATGTGCATTAATAATCAATGATCCAGGAAGAATAAAAGAGACAACTTTAGAATGTCTAGATTATTTGATGGGCAGCTGCATTCCATGGGATATTTGGAAAAGTGATCTCATACCTGTTATATCCTTATTACAGACAAATTGATGGTGGTTGATAATATTAAATGCAAATCTAACTAGAAACATTCTCTAGCTGAGGGAAGGTGCTTGGTCAGCACCTCTAAGCCACATTCATGTCACAGTTTGCTAAGTCGTGTCTGACTCTGCGACCCCATGGACCATAGCCCACCAGGCTCCTCTGTCAATGGGATTTTCTAGGCAAGAATACTGGAGTGGGTTTCCATGCACTC
Source organism: Muntiacus reevesi (assembly GCF_963930625.1). NCBI lineage: Eukaryota > Metazoa > Chordata > Mammalia > Artiodactyla > Cervidae > Muntiacus > Muntiacus reevesi. The sequence goes on from NC_089268.1 coordinate 39,093,546, forward strand.
CTCCAAAGGATCTTCCTGACCCAGGGATCAAACCAGAGTTTCCTGCATTACAGGTGGATTCTTGACCACTGACCTACCAGGGAAGCCCAGTTCAATGCATTGTTAGGTATCAAAGTTCAGATTTACTGTGTTATTTTCTGTAAAATTTTTAAGATCAAGCTCGTGTGTCTTGTGGCCAGCCTTGCCACAATTGTCATTAAATTTTATTATGTTTTACAGTGGAAACTGGAGTAGAAAAGGCCAAATTGAAGGCCACATCCTATGTGAAGTTTTTGTCGTTCAGTCGTTAAGTCATGTCCAACTCTTTGTGACCCCATGGACTGCAGCACGTCAGGCTTCCCTGTCCTTCACTGTCCTGGAGCTTGCTCAAACTCATGTCCATTGAATCAATGATGCCATCCAACCACCTTATCCTCTGTCATCTCCTTTTCCTCCTGCCTTCAATCTTTCCCAGCATCACGGTCTTTTCCAATGAGTAAGCCCTTTGCATCAGGTGGTGAAAGTATTGGAGCTTTGGCTTCAGCATCAGTCCTTCCAATGAATATTCAGCGTTGATTTCCTTTAGAATGGACTGGTTGATTTTCCTTAAGATTGACTGGTTTGATCTCCTTGCTGTCCAAGGGACTCTCAAGAGTCTTCTCCAGTCTTCTTCACAATTTGAAAGCATAAGTTCACCACATTAACAGCATTGTGTGAAGAGCATGGGATTTGGAGGCTGATGGACCTGAGTATTAATCCCAGTTGCATCCTTCTTGAACTCCATGATCTCGGGCAAATTAATTAACATCTATAACCTTTATTTATTTGTGAAATGAGAATAATATTACATGCCTCCCAGGATTCTCTTAAAGGAGTAAATCAGATAACCCTAGGAAAAATGGTTAGCACAGTGTCTGACATATTATTACTTTTTTATCAAATAGCAATTATTATATTTATCATTTATTTCAGTCATCAAAAAATGGTTTAAATAGATGAAAGTTTATTTTCATTTGTTTAAGTCATCTTTCATTGCACTGTTCTTCTAGCTGGAATTTCCCCATCCTTTCTAGGTTTATTCCTTTTTACTTTCACTTTCCCTGATGATATTACTTAGCCAAAAAAAACCTTACGAAAAGTTCTGATCCTGTTTACTAATTTCTACTTATCATAATGTTAAATCTATGTGCTCTTTTCTCAGTTGGATTTTACACCTTTTGCCAGGCTTCCCTGGTGGCTCAGTGGTAAAGAATCTGCCTGCCACTGCAGGAAGACACAGGAGAGGCAGGTTTGATGTCTAGATCAGGAAGATCCCCTAGAGAAGGAAATGGCAACCTACCCTAGTATTCTTGCTTAGAAAGTCCTGTGGACAGAGGAGCCTGGTGGGCTACAGTCCATGGGGTTGCAAAGAGCTGGATATGACCTAGCGACTAAACAGCAACAAATACCACTTGTAAGAGGATCATATCTGTCTCAACTTGAAGGATTCACATTTAAGTCCTGTCAGGACCAATAGTGGGGAGAGGTTATCTCTGGCAGAGATCCATGTCTAGGAATGCTGCCAGAACTGATCCTGATAGAACCTAAGAGACCGCTCTCCCACCCTAATATGAAGGTGGCTTGGCAGTGCCTCAAGGGTCCCATGTGATTATTGGGCCCTAGATCCCCAGTGTAAGATGCTTGGTCTCTACATCATTTATTCATTCAAATAGAAAAAAAAAATTTATATGTATCAGCTGAATGCAGTGCTCTTTTCATAGGTCAGTTTTAGATTGGGAATAATGGAGTCCTGAAGAAAGTGTACAGTCTGATGTAAATGCAGGGCATTTGTTATGTTAGATATAGGATACCAGAGGGGCTAAATGTAACTGATAAAAGTGAGTTAAAATTGCAAAAACACAACTATGACCCTTTGTTGTATACATACACAGGTTTAGTCCAAAGATCTTCATAAGACGGTAGTATTTTGAGTAGACTATACTATTTTCAATTTTTGAATACTATTTGATTTTCAACATTATATCAAAAATGAACCTCTTTAATCACTTGATACTGCTGATGGAAGTAGAGACACTGCATACACACACACACACACACACACACACACACACACACACATATAGAGAGGAGCCAGGCTCCTCTGTCCATGGAATTCTCCAGGCAAGAATCCTGGAGTGGGTAGCCTTTCCCTTCTCCAGGGGACCTTCCCAACCCAGGGATTGAACGCAGGTCTCCTGCATTGCAGGCAGAGTCTTTACCAACTGAGCTATCAGGAAAATCCTCTGAATGTATAGACCTATCTATTACTACCTGTATTCAGAGAATTGTGATACACTGTAAATATAGAAAAAGTAAATTATTTCCAGAAAGAAAAGTAGAGTAAAATTTTCCCCCTACCCCTATCCCAGTGCTCAATTATGATAACATAGTTTGAAGTCTGTGCCAAACCATTTTTCATTTAACTGTAGTGCTGAAACTGTACCAGTTGTTACTTGTTTCTGCTTAGATAAAAAACTGTGGCCAGCACTCTGCCTCATGCTGACTTCATCAGGGAAGCATGTGTAGGTGGATTTCTTAGAAACTTATAGTTCAAGGTCAGAAAAGTAAAATTGTCCAAATAATTCTCACAGATAGAAAAACAAACTCTTAAGTTCTTTCCCTCTGTCTCTTCTCTCAGCCTTTTGCCTTGTCCCATTGTGGACTTAAGTTTTAATAGTAACAATATTTTGATCACTAATTTTGTATAGTATATTCAAATTTTCCAGAATTTTGGGGAAAAAAATCATTCCACTTCAATTCAAGTTCAGAATTCCATTCTCAGAATTTCAGACGAGGGCTCACTTTGAAACATACACTGAATGACCACTGTATGCTACATTCTTATTGGACAGAGAGACAATAAAAGTGAATTTAGCATTATTATTCCTTTAAGGAATTCACAATGCAGCAGGCAAAATGGACATAAAAGTAATATGAAAATTCTTTGAGAGAATGCTGGACAAGTTGCAATGTACACATAACCAAGAAGAATCCATGGGGATCAGAGAAAACTTCACAGAAGAGATGGCATTGAGGTGTCCTGCCCTGAGACAAGAGGAGTTGGAAAGGCATTCCAAGCAAGAAGAAAGGCATGAGCAAATCTATGGGAAAGGGCGAATGAGCATTGTGGTTAAGCATGGAAGCAAGTCCAGTTGGCTAAAGCATAAGGTTATCATGAAGAAATTTGTGCCAGCAGAGACAAATTTGTGTACTTAGGATCCTAAAAGTGAGCCACTGAAGCCTCTTTCTCATACTGGACCCTAGCTCTTCCACTGTGATAACACCAAATAAGTAAACTCAGTTCTCTTTAACACGTGAGGTCAAATGAATTTTTTTTTTCCTGTTTTGTGTAATTTTTGCCACACCACGTGGCATGAGGGATCTTAGTTCCCCAATCAGGGATCAAACTCTGCATCAGATTTAAATGAATGGTTTTGGACGCAGTGCTTTAGCCTTGGGTGGCAGGGTTACTTTTTTGGAAGTACATACTTCCCTGGTGGCTCAGACGGTAAAGAATCTGCCTGCAATGTAGGAGACCTGGGTTTGATCCCTGGGTTGGGAAGATCCCCTGAAGGGAATGGTTACCCACTCCAGTATTCTTGCCTGGAGAATTCCATGGACAGAGAAGCTTGGCAGGCTACAGCCCACGGGATCGCAAAGAGTTGGACACAACTAATACTTTCATTTTCACACACGACCACAGATGATACTGTCTTGCTACTCGGTTCACTTCATCATGTTTGTGAAAGAGAAAGATCATGCTAAATAGTCATCCCTGCATTTCTATACATGTACCACGACCAGGTAGCAATAGGAAAGAGAAACCACGTAATTTTGGTAAATGGCTCTACTTGAATGTCAACAGGAAGTTGATAACAAAAGCAAATTTGCATCCTTTTTAAATCAAGGAAGGTGTTTCTGGGAGGAAAGTGGAACCCACTTATTTCAGCTACAAGTATTTAGAAAGTATTTATTGAAAATAACTAGCCATGAGATGACTTCTTGGGGGTGTTATCCTGTTCTTCTTTCCTCTCACCTTAGCTTTCAAAGAAAATGCAATATTCTGGAAGAATCTTTTCGTTATTGCTCAACTCTTGGTGCCGGTGATCCCCGAAGGTGGACTACCTGCTGCTCTTCAAGAGATGATGTGACATCATAACCAAAAGAAGCAGCTTGTCACTAAATTCTATCCACTCCTGTCCCACGTGGGTGGTGACTGAACTAGATCAACTGCATCTTATGCGGGTGAAGGGGGAGAAATTGAGAGGAATTTGGGTGTGAGGCTGTACAGGTAGAATTGTCCTTTGTGGTTGCTGTTCCATAGTCGCTCAGTCATGTCAGACTTGTGACCACATGGACTGTAGCCTACGAGTTCCTCTTTGCATGGAATTCTCCAGGCAAGAATACTGGAGTAGGTTGCCATTTCCTTCTCCAGGGTATCTTTAACAATGCATTTAAACAGGCTGGAAGTAGGGTGGGGCCTTTGTACTTCAGATATGGAGGAAAATTCTCAGTGGTTTTCAAAATAGAATTAGGACACTTACAACAAAATAATGAATTTTCCAACTCTCAACTGTGATCTCTGGGACCCTGATCTTTTCAGAACCATCCATCTTTTCTCATTTTTGCCACAAGGACTTACTGAAAGGCTGTCTTGAAACAGCAGACAGGATTTGACCCCAAACAGTTTTTCTTCTCCCCCCATAAAAAGGTTTCACTACTACCCTTCTCTGCAAGGCATGTAAACTGGGAGACAATCCGTAAGAGAGAGGATGAGACTATTCTGTTGAATCAAGAATGAACTAAATGTCAGAGACTCGGTGTTCTAGATCAACAATTTCCAGGATTGATACATCTTAATCAAGTAATGAGGTGACTTTTTCGGTGGTGTTTCCCACACCGGAGAGGAACAGATTTGCCGCTTTGCTCCGATGGCTGCTAGCAGCAGTGCTGGTTGTTAACAGAGACGTTTACACGGAACCACCAGTTGTCAGGGGCTAACACTTTGTTACTTGCTATTCCCACATGCTGAGGATTGTGGGAAGGCTGCCAAGCTCTCTGCCTCATGTAGCTCTTCAGTGTAATAGCAGCAAGAGCCACAAAAAAAGCCTGGGGAAAAAATAAAGAGGAAAAAGAAGAAGAGGAAAGGAAACAATGGGAGTAAGTCCCTGGTTTCCCATTAAACATGAGTGGCATGAGAACATTTTAGTGGCACTTTTCTTTCCCTCTCTTCTTTCTTTCTGTCTCTCTTTTGCTTTCTCTCTTTCGCCCTCCCTTTAAAAGGCATTTTAAATTGAGGTGGATGCTTCTCAAACTTTAAAGTATTTTTCAGATCACCTCAGGGTCCTATTAAAATGCAGATTGTGCCAGTTGGAGGTGAAGCCTTAAGGGTCTTCATTTCCAACAGCACCTGGTGATGCAGAGGCTGTTGGACCTGGTTCTGGTCTATTATTTGACCATCAGGGCTGAAGGGATGGTAAAAGAAATAACACAGGACCAACTCTGATAATGAGGGCTGTGGTCGTCTGAGAAGCAAGGGCTCTGAAATGGCAGTGACATCTTTCTGCCCCAGTTCCCCCTAGGTACCTGAGACTGGACACTTTCTATATTGTAATCCCAATCAGAAAAAGTGCCTGGTTAGAAGAAATACTGGGAGTCAGAAGACTTTGATCCTAGCTCCAGCTCTGTTGCTAATTGTGTGACAATAGGCAAGTCCTGTATCCTCCCTGGGTCTCAATTTGCTCATGAATACCTAAAAGTGCATTATATACCTAAGCATACATTATATGCTTGACAATTGTTTCAGTACTAACTTGATGAGATGTTATAGCCTGTCTACAGTAAGTCCCCTATGTACGAACCTTCAAGTTGTGAACTTTCGAAGGTGGGAACATGCATTCCTATTTTGGGGGGGCTGGAAGTCTTGGTTTCTAAAGAAAAGATGTGTGTCTATGAAGCTGACTCTGGATGTGGGAATAGAAAAAATGATTCTGGCAGTGATTGGCTGAAAATGCCAGGAAAAGAATCTGGTAACCAGAATTGCACTATAGGGTCATATGGAAAGGGAGGTTAGTTGGATTCAATGCTGAGCCTTTGAATTCAGCAAGGAACCAGAACCTGTGCCATTAACGTCAGGCGTGAGTGAGATTTCGCCCTGCCCTTCTCTTCTGTTGCTGATGATCCTTCGGCTCTGCCATCGCCCACCTCCTCTCCCCCTTTCACCCAGTGACCGTTCTTACCTGCTCACTCGAGGCCAGACTGTGTGTGTGAGCTGTTGTAATATACCTACTGTACATTGCAAGGCACTGTACTGTAAGATTAAAAATGTTTTATTTTTTGTGTTTGTTTTAATGTGTTATTTGTGTGAAAAGTATTATAAGCCTATTATAGTACTGTATAGTGGACTGTGTTAGTTGGGTATCTAGACTAACTGTTGGATTTACAGACAAACTGGACACATTTCTATTGAAAAAAAATATTCTGGCTAGAAATCTCATTACAGGATGGCTGGTATGTTAAAAAAAAACATGGCAAATAGAGACAAAGTAAGCATCATTACAAAGATTTAAAACAATGACATATCTTTTAACGTGATTTTCTAGAGAAGCAAGAATAAGGTTTTAGGAAACCCTGGATGGCCTTAGTAGTGTGCAGAAGGACATGTGAGAGGAAGGCCAAATAACTGAGCAAAATGTATTGTGATGGAGAAGGAGCTGAGAGAAAAAAGAATCGCAAGGGCACAGTAAGCACAAAAGCAGAAATATGAATCTTTGTCAAAGAGAGCAAGAAACCAAATAAATAGCCTGGAAGATTGAAGTTTTCAATCTTCAAGACAAACCAGAAAAACCCTCTAAGAATATAGATCATGGGACAGATAGATGATAGACTTTGAGGCAAAAACTTATGTCATACCCATAGAATACTGGTATCCTTGAAAAAGGGAAGAAAAAAAGGAGTAGAAGCAATAGTCAATAATTTATGAAAGAAGGTACTCTGGGAAAAAATGACCAGTGTTTTCAAATCAATATGGCTCTTTCCATTCCAAGCAAAATTAATATAAAAGGAGCCAAACTCAAACCCGTCTTGGCAAAATTTTGAAATATGAAAAATAAGAAAAATTATACATATATTCTGAGAGACACATTGGATGTCTAAAAATTCTTTTAAAATGGTTTATTTTAGACATCTCTTTTAAAACATCTACTGAGAGAGTAATTGGCAGGCAATGAAGGTTTTCTCTAGACAATCTTCCGAGTTTTGAGGGGAAAAGTTTTGGTTAAAAAATTTTAAAGTCAAATTTTTTTCTCTTATGATGGTAATAGAAGTAGATATGTGTTTTTAAATTTTTGTCTATAAGAGCAAGGTCTTAAAATGTGCTACTTTGTGAACTTTTTAGAAATAAAATTATTTAAAGACTTACTGTGGTTTCCTGAAAAGTGATTCAAAAGACAAAACAAAATGAGCAAATCATCATAGTAAAGAACGGATTAATTAAGCCAGTGAAGTGTGAAGGGAAGTGAAAATAATTTTTGTAAATCTTTTGTAAATATTACAAATCTAAATGTTATAAAACAACAGTTGAAAGAATAGGTACTCATACTATACATAAAAATAATATTTAAAATGATAGATAATGCATTCAAGTACTACTAAATGGAAGCATGGGAACAAAAAGTGTGTTAAATCATCTTCTATATAGTGGGTTTTATTCTTGTCTTTCATATTTAGAGATAGGATGATTTCAAATGATTAAATAATAGGTTTCATTTTTCCTTTTAACATTTGGGAATAGGGTGATTTTTAAGTGGTCTTAAAACTGCTAATAACTATAAAAATTATATCAATAAATCTCTGCAAAAAAGCAAATCAATTACAATCCATGTAGAAATCTATTCCAAAACCTCTAAGAGCACAGAAAATGGAAATCATTAAATCAAGATTGTCTATGTATGATAAAATATTACAGTGATTAAAAGTAAATTATTTAAAGTATAGCTAAAATTTGTGAAATCTGGTTAATACAGCATTCATTAAGAGGAAAATTTGCAACATTAAATGCTTGTTATTAAATGAAGAAAACTCACAAATCAATGACTTTAGCCTTAATAAACTAAGAAAAGAACAATAAATTAAACCCAGAGAAAGAAGAAAGGATTTAATAGCACTTCTACAGAAACTTTTCCAGGCAATGAAAAAGGAGGGGGCATTCCCAACTCATTCTACGAGCCAGCTGTACTGTTACCAAAGCCAGACAAACACATTACAAGAAAAGGAAACTACGGACCAATATTTCTCGTGAACATAGATGTGACATTTCTAAACAAAATGTTACCAAATTGAATTCAGCAATATGTTTAAAAGATAATAATATATCAGGGCCAAGTGGAGTTTATCCCACGAAGGCAAGGTTGCTTTCAAGTATGAAAATCAATTACTGAATGTACTTGAACATATTAACAAATTTATATGGTCGTTTTACAAATTTATATGTAACCAGTACTACACTACATCATCATTTCAGTAAGCACAGAAAAAGTATTTGATAAAATCCAACACTCATTTTTCATGTAAAACCTCAGGAAACTACAAATAGAATGGAATGTCCCCAACCCAATAAAGAGCATCTAGGAAAAATATACAACACGATACCTCACTAAATGCTCCCCTCCTAAAATAAGGGACAGACAACAAATAACAACACTCATCTCATCATTTTCTCTCAGCACTGTATGTAAGAGTCTAGCCCGTGCATTTAGGCAAGAAAAAGAAACAAAAGACAAAGGAAGAAGTAAAACTGTCTTTACTCACAGATGACATAACTGTCTATGTAGGAAATCCAGTGGAATCTATATAAAGCCATGAGACCAACAAGTGAGTTTAGCATCTTTGCATAATATCAGATTGATGTATAGTTAATCCACTATACTTTTATATGCTATCAGTGAGCAACTGGAAATAGATATGAGAAAAACAGTACCATTTATAATGGCATCAAAAATATGAAAGGATAGATTTAACTTGAAGTTTTCAAGGTTTGTACACGAAAAATTACAAAATATTCCCGAGAAAAATGAAAGCGAGTCTAAATATACGGAAAGATATACCCTGTACACAGATCAGAAATCTGAATATTTTTAAACTGTCAATTTTCCCTAGGTTCATCTATCATGTAAGTGTAGTCCTATCAATATCCCAGGAGTTATGGGATAGAGGTTGACACTGATAAGTTGATTCTAAATTTCATATGAAATGCAAAGTACCTTGAGTAGTCAAACGACTTTTTAAAAATTAATTAATCAATTTATTTTAGTTGGAGGCTAATTACTTTACAATATTAGAATAAAGTTGGGGAATTAACATTATATAATTTTAAAACATATTAAGCACAGTAATCAAGGTAGTGTGACATTGGTATTCAGATAGAAAAGTGAATCAATGTAACAGACTAGTCTAGGAACAGGGTCACCCACACACAGATAAGCAAGTTTTGATCATTTAGCTTTTTAGCAGAAAACATAGAGGAATATTTTTGTTATTTTGAGACAGGCAAAGATTTCTCAGATAAAATACAAATGAACAAATTGGAATTCATCTAAATTAAGATAGTCTTCTTTTTGTACACACCATTAAACTTGGAAATGCAAGTCTAAGCTTAGAAAAATGTACCTGTAATGGATAGATTTCACAAAAGAATTTTATCCAAAATACATAAATAACTTCTACAAAACAACAATAAATGGAAAACAAAAACTAATATAAAATGATTAAAAGATTTAAATATATATTTCTCAAAAAGGGCAATTAACATATTAATATATATTCAACATCATTAGTTACATGGGAATAACAAATTAAATCCTTAATGAGGTACTATTTTACACCAATTATGATGACTGAAAAGAAAAAAGACTAGCAATTCCAAATATTTGCAAGAATGTGGAACATTTGGATCACTAATACTTCACTGATAGGAGTGATCCAACCATACTGGAAACAGTGTGGCAGCTTCCTATAAAGTTAGACATGTTCTTACCCTTAATGCAGTAATTTCACTCCTAGGTATTTATTCAAGAAACTAAAAACATATGCCCAAACAATGTCTTTTATAAGATGTTTATATTAGCTTCATTGTGAATAGCCTGAAAAGAAAAACGAACCAAATATTTATCAACAGAAACATGGGTAAATAAATTTCAGATTATTCATATAGTGTGCCAATAAAAAGAAACAAATTAGGATAAACTCAACAACATAAAATGATCATTATGTTGAGTAAAGGAAGCCAGAGACATTAGAAAACATACTGCATTTTTCCATTCATTTGAATTCCATGGACAGACTAAACTCATCTGCAGTGATCGAACTTAGAAAGTAACTGGTCTCTGGAGAATGGGAATTTGAAAAGGCACTCAAGGCTATTATAAATAGTGCTGCGATGAACATTGGGGTGCACGTGTCTCTTTCAGATCTGGTTTCCTGACTCTGTGGGAGAAGGCGAGGGTGGGATGTTTAGAGAGAACAGCATTGAAACATGTATATTATCTATAGTGAAACAGATCACCAGCCCAGGTGGGATGCATGAGACAAGTGCTCAGGCCTGGTGCACTGGGAAGACCCAGAGGGATCGGGTGGAGAGGGAGGTGGGAGGGGGGATCGGGATGGTGAATACATGTAAATCCATGTATAATTCATGTCAATGTATGACAAAAACCACTACAATATTATAAAGTAATTAGCCTCCAACTAATAAAAATAAATGAAAAAATAAATAAAAAATAAAATAAAATTATGATTCAAAACAACAACAACAAAAAAAAGGCACTCAAGGATACTTTTCCAGTAACAGAAACATTGTATGTCTTGTCCAGGTGGTACTTGCATGCATAGATAGGATTGCTAAAACCATCAACTGTGAGATCTGATTTTTTTTTTAAAAGGACACTGTATTTTTGGTATAATTTTCTTTCTTTGTATATATGTGTTTGTGTGGGTACATGTGGATATGTGCGTAAGTCTATATATGTGTGTGTATGTGTATGTATGGGCTTCCCTGGTGGCTCAGACGGTAAAGAATCTGCCTGCAATGTGGGAGACCTGGGTTCCATCCCTGGGTTGGGAATATCCCCTTGAGGAGGGCATGGTAAGTTACTCCAATATTCTTGCCTGGAGAATTCCTGTGAACAGAGGAGTCTGACAGCTATAGTCCATGGAGTTGCAAACAGCCGGACATGACTGAACGACTGAGCACACACATGTGTATGTATATGTATACATGTGTATGCATATGCATCAGTTCAGTTCAGTCGCTCAGTCATGTCCAACTCTTTGCGACCCCATGAACTGCAGCACACCAGGCCTCCCTGTCCATCACCAACTCTCAGAGTCCACCCAAACGCATGTCCATTGAGTCGGTGATGCCATCCAACCAACTCATCCTCTATCGTCCCCTTCTCCTCCTGCCCTCAATCTTTCCCAGCATCAGGGTCTTTTCCAATGAGTCAGCTCTTCGCATCAGGTGGCCAAAATATTGGAGTTTCAGCTTCAGCATCAGTCCTTCCAGTGAACACCCAGGACTGATCTCCTTTAGGATGGACTGGTTGGATCTCCTTGCAGTCCAAGGGACTCTCAAAAGTCTTCTCCAATACCACAGTTCAAAAGCATCAATTCTTTGGTGCTCAGCTTTCTTTATAGTCCAACTCTCACATCCATACATGACTGCTGGAAAAACGATAGCCTTGACTAGACGGACCTTATCTAAACCTAATCTCCTGAAATATTAAAGTGATCACTTTCTGTCAGATCAATTGTTAGTAAAGACACATGGGTGTATTAGAAAGATACCAGATATTTTCCTTTAATCACTAGGCATTTAATCTTGGCATCCTCCAGGTCGAAAATCATACTTTACAAGATAAATATTAGTTTTTCCCAGTAATACATACTTACACAGTTTAGTGCAATAAGCAGATGGAGGACACGGAGACAGAGATTACAGTGTCTGAAACTAAGTTCTTTTTATCTTAATGATGAAGTTGTTCATTACGTTAATTCAAAGGATTCCCCATGCCAATAGTGTAGGGCTTAATTTTCTATTTTGTCCCTCCCTCCTTTTTCACCAAACATGATTAAAAATCCAATAGATCAAAGAAAAAAAGGTAAGTGTAAACAAAAAAAGGTAAGTGTATTTTTCTCTGATAAGAATCTCGAGCAGTTGTTCTTCCCTAACTGGTAACTTTTGTTTTTTTCATTTTGAACTTTACATAGTGCATTTTATATATGGAAAGTGAGAGAGAGATAGACAAATAGACAAAGATTGAAAGGGGCTGGACCAATTAATTACTCATCCTGACATCACTGAATGAGGAAAAATGGAAAAGCAAAAGTGGAACAGTACATTTAGGAAAAAGAAACATCAGGCTTTGGAAATATATTATCCTTTACAGCTAACATTTATAGAACACCTAATATGTGGCCATCATTTCAAATTTGTTTTTTATGTTATTTCATTTAATCCTAAAAACAACACCCTGTGGCTTTCTCTAACCTTTTTGAATGCCATAATGAATGTGAACCATACCAAGGAAGTAGTTATATACAAAATTCTTCTTTTGCTTTTATAAGAGGGAGGTTAACTCTTAGAAGAGTAGTTACTAGTTATTAGTTATTCAAATATATTTCTTGACAAAGTCCTAATAACAACTGATCTTAAATAATACAGAAAACCAAAACCAAAAAAAATAATCACCATCATGACATCAACCACAAAATATTTACTTCTTAACAATACATTTCTAGTGAAAAGTCCTGGAGTATATTGCTGCAGCCAAGGGCTCAAATGAGCTTCATTCCATATCTAATACTTGTGCACAGGCTGTTAAGTCATCTTCTTCATGTGTGTAATATGATTTTCACTCTGGTGTGATTTTCACTCTCTTCTTTTGTACATGATCAAACCACTCTGCGGATTCATAAAAATAGCTGTTTCTTGCTCAGCTTGCAATAGAAAATGATGTGTTTGTAGTTTCAGCAGTGCTGATATTGTGTGAGTAATGTCTGTATTTGGTCGTCTGGGTGCTTATTAGTAGAGGTAGAACATTCAAATTTGCTTTTAAAAATTTACATGAGTGGCTACCCCTTCATTAGAGGTGGGTGGGGAGAAAGGAGAAAACAGAAGACCCTGGTTTATATCTCTACACAGTAGCCTGTTTTGGACTATCCCCAGAATTCAATTAGATGTTGCAGCTCAAGAGAGTTAGTTCTTCCATCTTCATTTTACTGGTGGTTATGGTGTTGGAGAAGACTCTTGATAGTCCCTTGGACTGCAAGGAGATTCAACCAGTCCATCCTAAAGGAAATCAGTCCTGGGTGTTCATTGGAAGGACTGATGCTGAAGCTGAAACTCCAATACTTTGGCCACTTCATGCAAAGAGTTTACTCATTGTAAAAGACCCTGATGCTGGGAAAGATTGAGGGCAGGAGGAGAAGGGGACGATAGAGGATGAGTTGGTTGGATGGCATCACCGACTCAATGGACATGGGTTTGGGTGGACTCTGGGAGTTGATGATGGACAGGGAGGTCTGGCGTGCTGCGATTCATGGGGTCGCAAAGAGTCGGACACGACTGAGCGACTGAACTGAACTGAACTGATGGTGGAATATAACTTAATCACCTCTTATTCACAAAAATGCAAAAACCCCAGATGATCTTGTGCCTTATTCAAGACACTCCTTTTAATTTTTATTACCGCTGATCTTTCTACCAAAATACTGAACTGCCGTTACTGTCCCTTCCTTCATTTGTGGTCAGAGTGCAGTGCTAGTGAGGAAAAAAAAAGTGTAAAAGTTAGGAATAAAGGGAAGACAGAGGACACTGACAAATCCCACACACTTCACTACATGGATGACCAGTGACCAGTCCCTGAATGTTTTAACTGAAAGTAGAGTAAGGGCAGAACTCGGAAAAAATAAAGCTGGTGTTTTCCTTGACATCAGAGTGTATGTCAGGAAGGGCTAAGTGAAGACTGAGTTTAAAGAGTCCAGCTGGACTCTGGAATTTTGTTACTTTGCTGTTTAAAGGAGAAAGGCAAAGGAAGCCATGGGGAAATCATAGAGCAGAGAACAAAAATAAATTAAAATCTAATTTTCACTTTAAAAGAAAAATCTGTCTTCGTTACCTTATGTCATGTTTCTTTTGTTGAAATCTCATTAAGACGTTGTTCAGTCATGTTCGATTATTTGCGACCCCATGGACCGCAGCATGCCAGGCTTCCCTGTCCTTCATCATCTCCCAGAGTCTGCTCAAACTCATGTCCATTGAGTCAGTGATGCCATCCAACCGTCTCATCCTCTGTCATCCCGTTCTCCTCCTGCCCTCAAGCTTTCTGAGCATCAGGGTCTTTTCCAATGAGTTGGCTCTTTGCATCAGGTGGCCAAAGTATTGGAGCTTCAGCTTCAGCATCAGTCTTTCCAATGAATGTTCAGGGTTAATTTCCTTTAGGATGGGCTGGTTTGATATCCTTGCAGTCCAGCGGACTGGACTCTTTAGTGCTCAGCCTTCGTTATGGTCCAAGTCTCACATCTGTACATGACTACTGGAAAAACCATAGCTTTGACTATACAGATCTTTGTTAGCAAAGTGCCACCTCTGCTTTTCAATATGCTGTTTGTCATAACTTTTCTTCCAAGGAGCAAGTGTCTTTTAAGACACACATATACAAATTCATAATTTTTTATTCACTACATCCATAGAATATTCACTGAAAACACATTTTTTCCCAGATCCCACAAAATACTCATTGAATTCTTTTTATCTGTTATTTCTTCCACATATATCTAACTAATGTCTGTATTTCTAAATCTATATCTGTTAGGACAAATAATAAACAAAAATCACATACATGATGGGTTTCTTTTCAAAGAATTTGCCAAACAGCTTTTCTGATAGACATCTTCATTGGCTAGAATGTTTTTCTTGATAAACAATTGATTAATTAATTAAAAAGTGACTGGCTCTGTGTCACATAAACATAGTTTTATGTCTGTCTCTTGCTCTGAGTCTTAGTTCCCAGAACCATGATCTCTCCAGAGAAATTTCAATGTAAAAGAGTGTTGGTTGAAACCCTGTACTTGGACCTTTCAGAAAAGTCAGAACATTTGTGAATAGAGCCATCAGGTTGCTCTTGATTCAAAAACTGCAGATAGGGAGACATGCCTAAAGAATTTGTGAAAAGCAGAGAAGCGCTGCATAGGCACAAACTTCAGTCAAAAGAAATGAAGCAAACCCCAACCAATGAATGAAAGATCCATTCAATAGAAGAAATCAATGAGTAAAGCAGCACAGGTTTACATTGTACTGATACTTGCCTTGAAACTAAGAGACAAAAACCATACCATTTTTTGTGGTTTGACAACAAAACTGCAAAGCATTTTATTGTCCCTATTTCTCTTGACAGAGGCAATTTTGTGTGTATATATGTATATAATTAGGTGTACTGCTAAACTGGCTTAGAGGAAAGGTGTAAAGAACAAAAAATTATTCTTGGGACTTTCCTGGTGGTGCAGTGGTTAAGAGTCCACCTTGCTATGCAGAGGACACAGGTTCCATCCCTATTTGGGGAACTAAGATCCCGCATACCATGGCACCCCACAAGGAAAGATTCCACATGGCACAAGGAAGATCCTGTGTGCCTCTACTAAGATCTGGCATGGCCAAATAAATATTACAAAAGAGAAAGATCCTTGTCTCTACTTACTTAGGAGATTGCATAGCAGCTCTGTCGCAATGGCCCAGGCAGGAGGACCGCTCAGGCATCTTACTTCATCCTGCTCTTTATAGATTGTACGGTTTTCTGATATATTTTTTGCTGGGACCCTGACATTGAGGTGTCTTTTTAAACTTTTTGTGTGCTCGTGGGAGGAGGAAGAAAAGAACAGAAGAGCAACAGATTGAGGGTAAGGAGTATTGACAGACGTCTAAGGAACATCTAAGGAAAAGAGCAGGCACATTTCCCATGTAGTAATTCATTCAACCTCTTCTTTTGTTTATTTAAAAATGAATGTTAATATTTTATTTTATTTTTTAAACTTCTTATTTTGTACTGATGTGCCAGTTAGCATCTCCTCTGTCCATGGAATTCTCTAGGCAAGAATACTGGGCTTCCTTGGTGTCTCAGACAGTGAAGAATCTGCCTGCTATGCAAGAGACCTGGGTTCGATCCCTGGGAAGAGAAGATCCTCTGGAGCTGGGAATGGCTACCCATTTCAGTATTCTTGCCTGGAGAATCCCATGGACAGAGGAGCCTGGCAGACTACAATCCATAAGGTCGCACAGAGTCAGACATGACTGAAGCAACTTAGCACGCACACACACATGCATAGCCAGTCAGCAATGTTGTGATAACTTCAGGTGACCAGCGAAGGGACTCAGCCATACTTAACTGCCCTTTCTCCCCCATTGAAACAGTCAAACCTTCCTTCTTCTATTCCTCCAATTCTTGTTTTCCCTCTTTCTCAGCTATCAAGTTGCCACCTTAAAAAAAAAAAAAAAAAAAAAAAATCATGGAGGCAAGATAAAAATAGCCACAGTGCCTCAATAGTTTACCAATATTATTTGGGCAGATGATGGACACCTCTTTGTTTGTTAATCAATCATTTATCATGACCTGTACATAATTCTTTTTCAGATTACAGAAGTGACCCAAGTTGGACCAGATTTGGGTCATATAGAATTTGGAAGCCGTGGGATGCAATTCTGAATATAGAATAGGATAATGGAAGGAAACCTTTAGGAAAGCTGGCTCTGTTTGAATTAAGAAGCCACTGGCAGAAAGAAGAAAAATCTTACAGACAGCCTGAGACCTTGAGTTGGACTTCTAGCTCATTCTGTCACCTCCTGAATGTTAGGAGATGATAGATTCAAGGATTTGGTCTGCCTACATAACTCCTGGGGCTCGAAGTCACCTACTGGTTTTTCCTAAATAATTGGGTAGAATCTACAGTCCATGCCCTGAATAGGAATGAAGTTTTTTTCTTTTTTTCTAACAGCCTCATCTTTGTGCAGATTCTTGGCATTTTTTTTCCCCCTTTGTAGAAGTGCAAAAAAGATGCTGCAGTGGAATGACAAAATAAGGAGAAGGGTGGGTGAGAGGGGTTTGCTGGGCTCTGAAATCCTGAGGAGAGAAAATAATGCAACTGTCTTAGTAAATGCTTGTTAACACTAATCATTTAGAGCACAGTTTCACAAAGATTAGTTTGGATTTGTTGTAAGCCTGTCTCAGAAGCAGAGTCATTTGTACTGCTTGCCTATGGGAACAGCTGCTATTTAGTCTCTTGATTGGGGAGAATCACACCCTCTTTACTCTCCCCTCATGGGCACTGAAACCATCTCACGGGGGCATTGGAATCAGATTCAGGAGCTTCACGGTTTACTCAGGCCAATTTGCTGCCTGAGCAAAATCTTTAAAACACGGCAAGACTGTAACAGTACCATTCATCTTCTGCCTAGGACTGTGACCTGGCGGGTTGGGGCCCTGCCAGTCTGGAAATAGAAGTTTCTGTCGCTGCAGATGAGAAGAGGTCATCAAAGCTCTGGAGTGGATGCTGAACCACTCAGCTAAACTCTCCAGATGCCTGTGGTTTGCTAGCACATCTGTCCCGTCTCCTCGGTGTTTTCCAGGAACCCCCAGATAGAAATTTGAGTGAACCAGAAGCTCAGGGTTTGAGGACGTTTTGTCACGTGAACTTGTCCTCACTGAAATGCTATTCCAGTGCTTGGTGAAGAGGTGTGGGCTGTGCCCAGAAAGCCAAGACCCACCTCCACACTCCAGAGGTCCCTTTCCACGGGCCAAGGGTCCTTAGGTGGGAATGTTAATGCTCTAAGCTCTGGGGAACGGCTCGCAATTATCTAGATTTGCAAGCTGAAGATTCCTAGGTGTCAAAGGGTAACTACTACAAAGATAACCAAGAACTAACATGAACTTCATCTCCTCTCTCCTCCCCAAAACTTAAAAATTCCAAACTTCTTACATTAGGGTAAATCATGCAGAAACACTCCAGCTGTTCATTACTTTGTGAAAGCTGAATTCAGCATTCCCACCCCACCCCCCTTCTTTTAAACTTTGTTTCTCAGTATGTAGTTCTGAAAGGATGTGTCTGGTATCAGGGACCTTATCTGTCTGTGATTCTCTCTACATTCTTGCCTTTTCTTCTTCCGCTTCTCATTTAAAGGTTTTCCAACGGGAATGCTTGGTTCCACCCAGCTCCCAAAACCCTTAGTCATCTCTAAGGAGATTCAAATTGCATTTTTTAAAAGCATTTGGCATCATGCGTTTCTCTCAGCATTGGGGATGAGCAGAATGTGCTAGTCTGCGGAGACAGCAGTGCAGTGGAAAGTACAGAAGGCTTACAGTTAGACAGCCTGGTTCAAATCCATCATGATTCAAATCCACAACCTTAAGAAAGTTACTCATTTACTATTCTAAAACTTATTTTATTCAACTATGAAAAGAGGGTGTGGAGACTCAACTATAATCAAATAAGAGGGTTGTGAAAAGAAAATAACATAAATAGCTTGTAATACCTAAAATATATACTGTGTTTGGCTCATCGTGAGAGTGCCATCGTTTCAACAACCTTTCCCCTGCTTGTGTGGGATATCACTGATTCCAGATGTGGGGGCATATGCCCACACCATGGGCCTTGAGTTATTTCTTTGCTTAACAATACAAAATATGCCTGGGGAGAGAGTGGAGCTGCCCTGGACTTGATGGACTGCAGCTCTGTTACATCAACCCTTCTGAGGCCCATCCCTGAACAACCTCTATCCTGAGCAACCTCCGGGAAACTCTGAGTCTGCAAAAAGTTAATCTGGATGCTACAGGTTTGGATCAAAGCAGAATCATGTGGTTTTCAGAGCTGAAAGTCCCCTTGGATTTTATCTAAATCAGTCCAGTTCAGTGTTAGTCGCTCAGCTATGCCCAACTCTTTGCAACCTTATGGACTATAGCACACCAGGCTCCTCTGTTCATGGGATTCTCCAGGCAAGAATACTGGAGTGGCAAGGCCATATGCATGTGAGTGGATGAATGGCTGGGATGTCAGGGGTAGGCGTTTCTGGGGACTCCTTGCCAGGAGAGCTCAGTGCACTGTGATTTCCATTGACAGATGAATGGATCAAGAAGAAATGGTACATAAGTGCAATGGAATATTACTCAGCCACAAAAAAGGATGAATTTGAGACAGTTCTAGTGAGGTGGATGAACTGAGAGTCTGTTATTCAGAGTGAAGTAAGTCAGAAAGAGAAAAACAAATATACTATATTACATACATATGGAATCTAGGATATTGTCTTTTTAACATTTCTATGTAAATTTTATTTATTTATTTAAATGTATTATTTTTAATTGAAGGGTGGTTGCTTCGCTGCGTTGTGTTGGTTTCTGCCAAGTAGCGGCGTGGGTCGGCCATGGGTGTACATGCGTCCCCTCCCTCTTAGCCCCCCTCCCACCTCCCATCCCATCCCACCCCCTGAGTTGTCACAGAGCCCTGGTTTGAGATCCCTGAGTCATGCAGCAAATCCCGTGGGTCATCTAGTTTACATATGATAGTGTATGTGCTTCCATGCTGCTTTCTCCCTTCGTCCCACCTGCTTCTGCTCCACCCCAGGATAATGTCTTTTAATAAACCAATAAATTTACATACTCTAAGCAAACAAACAAAAAAGAATGCTGGAGTGGGTAGCCATTCCCTTCTCCAGGGGATCTTTCCAACCCAGGGATCAAACCCCTGTCTCTTGCATCTCCTATATTGCAGACAGATTCTTTACCATCTGAGCCACCGTCTAGATCAGTAACCTTTAAATTTTGTTGTAACACACACTAAGAAATCTTAGAGAGTGTGACCCAGTACTAACAAATGTGCTTGCGCGTTTACATATATATCAAGTAAAACTTTACCACAATACTTACTCTTACTATGGGCAATATACTCTATTCTATTCTATTTTAAAATAACTGACAGTGCTGCCAAACAGACTATGTGACTGGTGATTTGAAAAACAATGATCTATGCTAACTGACATATGGAAAACAAATTAATTGAAATCTAGAACTTTTCCTTTTCTGCCTTATATATATATATATATTTTTTTTTTCTGCCTTATATTTTTATCTGGTCATCCTAAAAGAAAATGTCTATGATCTATTTTTAATGCTTAGTCATAAATATTGGTTTGGAGTTTAAATCAACGTGTTCTTTTTCATGGGCTGATTTCTAATAAAATTCATGGTGTTTACCTGAAAGTTGTCAGTTTAGGACTCCAGTCTTAGTACTTGGTCTAACATGTCACCAAGGGCTGCCCTTGACCTTGTAAATAACACAATGATATAACATGTCTGAATCATCTCTTCTTGAGAGAAATATTTGGCAAAATCCTAAAGATAACTTTGGGCTTCCCAAGTGGTGCTAGTGGTAAAGAACCTGCCTGTCAATGCAGGAGATATAAGAGATGTGAGTTTGATCCCTGGGCTGAGGAGATCCCCTGGAGAAGGGCTTGGCAACCCATTCCAGTAATTTTACCTGGAGAATCCCATGGACAGAGGAGCCTGGTGGGCTGCAGTCCATAGGGTCGTAAAGAGTCAGACACCAATGAAGCGACTTAGCATGCAAAGATAACTTTATGCTTTAATCGTTTTGTTACTGAGCAGGGGCTTGTGTGCCTGCAGTATAGAAAGCCAAGTCTGGCAGCAGGTATTTGCAGCAAAGTCAGGGTTTATTTGCAGGGCACTTATGCTCAAAAGAACTGAAGCCCCTTTTGGCTTTCAGACAAGTGTTTTTAAAGACGGTTTTAGGGGAGAGAGCCATAGGAGGCGTGATCAGCTCACAGACCTTCTTCTGATTGGTTGGTTGTGAGATAACAGGGTGATGTATTGAGACTCAGTTATCTGCCTTCTGGTTGCAACCCATCAGGGGCCTAGTGCTTGTGGTCAGCATGTAATCACCATCTTCCACCTGGATGAGGGTCTTGGTTTCTGCAGAATAACTCGAAGATATGCATCAGATTGTTGTCTACATCCCTTTAAGAGGGACTAGAGTCCAGTGACTCTTGTTCTAACCCTCAGCTGTTTGAGTCTGCTCTTTGGAACTGGGGAAGGCCCAGGAAACTAAGCCTTTTTCCTACAAAGACGAAACAGAGCACAGAGGAGTTTTTGTACCTGGAAGGCCTTGTGGGGTCCTGCTTGCTTTCATTCCCCGCCCCCCACCCCCGCTTTTTCTTTGATAACCTTCAGTTCTTAGGAAGGCAGGGGCAGGACAAGAAAGGGCATAAATCTCGGACAGAGAGATGAATCATAACCTTGGCAGGGGAACTCAGTTTTAGGGGACTCTGTTTCAGTTCCTCTGTCCACCTGGTTTGACGGCTGAAATAAGATGAACTAAATAGAATGAAAGCTGCTCTAGCTGTTTCCGGCATCAGGCCAGCTTTGGGTAATTCCTGCTTCTGCCTGGCGATTTGTCTGTTTCTGCCCTAACTTGGTGCTCTTCTCAGCTTTCCCTTGAAAGTCGCCTTGTGGCAATAACAAAAATTTTTAATGCCAGTGAATAGGGAAACACAACATAAAGTAGCTGCTACAAGCAAAAAATATTATTGAAATACCAGTTTATTTTGAAAAATCCTGTGACTGCTGAATTCTACTCTACATATAGTTTGGCATGAATTATTAGTCAAATGGCTTAATTTTGATTTTCTTTTACTTTTCTCTTATTGACGTAGCACCTTTGTCCCTGCCACTCCAGTGAAGTTGCCCAGTGAAGCAGATTCCTCCTGTTGGGAGATGTAAAACTGCCTGGGCTAGTGACTCCAACTCAGATCGAGTTCAATCCTGCCTCTGTTATTGACCACCTCTGTGAAATGGGCAAGGGTCTTTCTTTCTCAGATCTCCAGTTTCCTCATAACCAAGGAAATGAAATGGTTATGAGAATAAAATGGTTGTGAGAATTAAGGGGAAAAATGACATTTACAACACTCAAGACTTGTGGTCTGGGCATATGCACCCAAATCTGGAGTTGGTGATCTCTCACACAAATAGGGGAAGGGATGCTGAAATGTCTGAACTTCCATGATGGGCCAAACACATTACATATTTTACATATTACAGGTTATATATCTTATTTTATTTTCACACCCCTCTTAGTTGGTTATGATGTCTCTCCTCCCTCTTTTCAAAGTTGAATAAAATAAGCTTTAAAATAGTAAATGAATAACTTTCTTAAGGTCATGGCTTTGAATCATGACAGATTTGAACCAGCCTGTCTAATTGCAAGACTTCTGTACTTTTTACTGCATTACGGTTGCCACAAACTAGCATACTCCCCTGTTCTCAATGCTGAGAGAAACACATAATGCTAAATGCTGTTTCTTTTCTTGTCATGAAACTGTTGGAATGAAAGGTGTGAAATGCTATCTGGTTGGATTATATTTGTTTTTTAAATGAATCAGGTTGTTAGATGTTCCATACATAAGTAGTCACTTATTCTGATAGGCTATAATCCATAGATTCTATAAGTATATATGGTTATGAACTGATTTCCAGTGTCTTTTTAATATTAACTTTAGCCTGTAAGAAAAACTGGCTCATGGGATGGAATTGACAGGCTCGTTATTGGCGATAAAACGTGGATTTCAAACACACACTTAGTTTTCCTGGGTAATAATTATTGGGTCAAATAATTCCTAAGAATAGATATACTCAATTATTCAGATTTAATAATTATTACTCATCAAAATTCCAACTGTGTTTTTGGCATTTGCATCTCTCCCAGGTGATTGTGTGTCAATTCCATCCTGTATGAGGCAAGTCATCACCTTATTTCCCATCACAATGGTCTCTCACTTACAGAGTCATTCAGCTGCCTGCCTAGTCAGAAAAGATGATACGGAGAGAAGAAAATTGTACCTGTCTCCTCAGCTGGGTTAGCACATCCACTGTGACTTTTTGAAATGTTTCCATGAAAGTAAAATCTTTGGTTCTTGTGATGTCAGTCACGCTGATCTGCATTGTTCTTCTGAGAGTAGTAAATAATTCAGGGTCAAAGACAGATTGTAAGGAGGAAGGCTTATTCTGGCCTCAGTTATGCACATTTTCTCTTGCCACAGCGATGTCATGGAGGCTAGAACAAGACCAGGGCCTGTTTGCATAGGCATATCACTGCAGATGCTGCTCTGAAACTCTACCTTTTTCTTCCTTTCTACCCTGTCTACCAGAAAAAAAAAGAAATCGGGCTTCCCTGGTGGCTCAGTGATGAGGAGTCTGCCTGCCAATTCAGGAGACACAGTTTCGATCCCTGGTCTGGGAAAATCCCATGTGTCACGCAGCAACTAAGCCCGTGGGCCACAGCTACTGAGCCTAGGCCCTAGAGCCTGTGATCCACAGAAATAGAAGCCACTGCCGTAAGGAATCTGTGAGCCGCAACTAGAGAAAAGCCTGTACAACGATGAAGACCCAGCACAGCCAAAAATAAATAAACAAAAGAATTTTTTTTTAAAAGAAATCATATTGTAAAGAAAAAGCAAAAGCTATTCGTGTTTCTCCAAGCTTATCTTTTTTGTTTTTTCCTTTTAAGCTTTTCTAGATTTCTCTTCTGTTCTGTGCAGTTGACAATGTGCTCATTTGTAGGACAGAATCAAATCATGTTAGTGTGAGAACCATTCACTAGTCAACATTGAAAATCTGTGTTATAGAAGAACAGGTAATGAAGAAAACTCACTTCCCCTTGGCACACACACATAAGGATGACCTTTTGTGGCTCTAAAGGGAGTGGAGATACAAATTTTTACAAAATAAAAATATATTCATCAAGAAATCTTTAAGACAACGTCAACATAAAATGTAGTCTATCAAAATTTTTATGACGTTACTCTGTGAATCCATTAGGAATTGCCTAACAAGCTCTCCCAGATTTATTATCTTAAAAACAATCATTAAATATCTCTCATGAGTTTATGGATGGGTTACCTGATACCTGGGTGTCTGGTGCTACTCAAAATACTATAATAATAATCATAATGCATTGTGCGTCTACTGAATGCAAAAAAGTACAAAAATTCTTTCACATACATTTTCTCTTTATATTCATAACCACCCCTATGAGACGCTTTCCAAGTATCGATTCATGGATGAGCAAATGAAGACTCAGGGAATTTAAATAACCTACCTGGCTAATACTGAAGGCAAAAGGAGAGTGGGGAGCAGAGGATGAGATGGTTAGATAGCATCACCAACTCAATGGACGTGAGTCTGAGCAAGTTCTGGGAGATGGTGAAGGACAGGGGAGCCTGGTGTGCTGCAATCCATGGGGTTGCAAAGAGTGGGACGTGACTTAGCAACTGAACAACAATAGCCTGGTTATAATGAAGCAAGACCATCTCTTAATGTTCTGGAAAAAGTGCCTGGATATTGAAATCAGATGCAATGAAGATAATAAAGATAAAACAGATGGAGATAATTTGTCACGTTAGGATGCTCAGTATTTGAAAAGCCAAACAGAAATTTTAGTCAATCAAAAATACAGCAATGATAAAAATTAGATTATTTTTATAGCACATGCTATGGTCTGCACTATATTTTGTTCATTAGTGGATATATTGTGGTTTGGAGCATGGACCACACCATGAAGTTATACGCTTAGTATTAATAACATCTGGTCGTGTATACATTGTTTTCAAATTCCTAACTTGATAAAGAGCATCCTGCTTTTTGGTCAGAGGAAGGCAGAATCATCATCAGTAGTGATTTTTTTCTTTTGGTTGGATGGCCCATGTTTATACCCTTTCATGGTCTTTGCCAGTATTCTTTGTTTTACCTCCTCCCACTCTTGTCAGTTGGTTTAGGCACTTTTTCCCCCTCAAAATGTACCTGATAATCTTGTAATTACCTCTCACTTTAGTAATCAGTATTTCTGGAATTACATTACCAGCTTAGCAGAATGTCCTAAGACACTGGAAGCTATCAGTTAACTCTACTCACAATAGTTCCTTCCTTTAAGGGAGTTCCCAGCAGCTTAACAAAGACCTGCAGAAGTCTCTCAGGGTCTCTTGGGTTCTACCCCATCTAAACCTCTTTTGATAAAATCCACGTTTCTCAGACTGTCTGCATCAGGTTTAGGTTGGCACTCCTGTAACGTCTGGAGAATTCCCAGTGACTTCAAGAATCTGCATCCCAATCTATTCCCTTTTAGGACATTCTATTATCACCCCCCGAAGACTCTGTCTCCAGCCTCATGCAGGTGTGATCACTCTTGCAGTTGCGTTCATTCTTAGGTTCTAGCTTCTAGAAGTCAGACAGGGCTTGGCTTCAGTGCTACTTGAGTGATGTGACCCTCAGAAAAACATTTAACCTGTGCCACCAGAGATTTTCTGTTGGGAAAAAGGAAAATTGTCCCTTTCTTATAAAGGTGTCCCTCTCTTATAAAGTTGTTGTTATTGTTGTTTAGTCACTAAGTCATGCCTCTTTTGTGACCACATGGACCCTAGCCTACCAGGCTTCTCTGTCCATGGAATTTCCCAAGCAAGAATACTGGAGTGGGCTGTCGTTTCCTTCTCCAGAAGATCATCCTGACCCAGGGATTGAACCTACATCTCCTGCATTGGCAGGCAGATTCTTTATGACTGAGCCACGAGGGAAGCTGTAGGTTAAATAATGTATGAAGTGCCTAGTCCAGCATCTGGCACAAGCAACTATTTAAACATTATTTTCTGGTGCCCTCCCTTGCTCAGGGTGCCTGAAGACTATTCCCCTGGTCCACTGTTAAGTCTGTTTCTACCATTTTTATGAGGAATCTTACCTCATCCACCTTTCCAATGTAATATCCCAAACTATCTGCTTTACATTCGCTCCCTTCAAGATTCCTAGCTGAATTCTATCTTCTCCTATTTTAAAGTAGCTTTCCAAGTTTAACCCATTTATACGTTTCTGTTCTACTCTCAAGGAATATTTCTTGACATTAGTTCATTCCCCGCCCCCCACATTCATTTATTTTAGCGAGGTAAACTTGAAATAGAAAAATTTCAGTCTGCCAAAGAGTTCGAGTTTCTCATCACCATGTTTGGGTGCACTTGTGCACACACCTTCACTAGTGTGGTGCATTTCTTCTCTCCCCTCAGGGCTCGGCTTGGGAATCCTCTCTAGAAAGTCTTCCCGCACCCCCCTGCTCCACCCCACCCCTATTAGAGCCTCTTCCTCCCCCAAGGTCCCCTCCCATCTGGGGACTTGGCCCCTCCCACATGAGATCAGCTCATTTTTAAATCAAGGGAAGTTGATGTCACCTTCCAGCAAAAGAGTGACCCCATGACTTAGGTCACCAACTCTGCCCACATCCCCACGTTCTCTCAGGATTCTCCCTTCAGTACCCACGTCAACATGTCCATCTCCTACCCTTAGATGTAAGGGCCCATCTCCTCTATCTTAGATGTAAGATCTTGTGATATCAAAATGCTTTCAAGTTACTGAAATTACAACAGGCGTTTTGGGGGTGGGGGTGGGGGAAGAGCGTTGTTATTCCTTTTCTCACTTGTCCTCATGCTTACCACTCAAAATACACATGTTCTGGGCATATGTTGGCACAAATACACAGACATACTGACTTTGAAAGAGGCATATTTTTTGCACTCCTTGACATCTGCTTCTGTTGGTTAAACACATAGCTCTTCTGTTCGTGTTTCAACATGGTCAAAAAACACACTCGAATGTGTCAAGCCTGTATGTGTCCTCTTTAATAACTGATGCAAATCGTTGCCAACACAATCCAGCATCACCTTGGTCACTTAGGACAGCACTGAAGTGCATGGGGAGTGGCTGGTAGATGAACCCATCAATTGTTGGATGATGTCATCATTTCTCATGCTCCTCCCCTGCTATCTCTCTTTTGCTCCTTTTTTTGTTCCTTAAAAGAAATCAAATCAGTTTTCCTGTCAAGACTGAAGTAAATTAAGAAACATTAGGACTGAGTTTGCATTGTGGATAAATTGAGGCATGGGCTTCCCTGATGGCTTGCTCAGGTTAAGAGTCTGCCTGCAATGCAGGGGATGAGGATTCAATCCCTGGGTCAGGAAGATCTCCTGGAGAAGGAAATGATAACCCAGCATTCTTGCCTGCAAAATCGTACAGACAGAGGAGCCTGGTGAGCTATAGTCCATGGGGTAACAAGAATCGAATACAATTTAGTGACTAAAGCACCACCAAAAGTGAAGTTAAGTGATTCTTTTTTCACTCTGTCCTGCCATTTTGCCGTCCACCTTTAGGATAACATGGGTGCTCTGACTGTGTATATTTGAGGATAGTATATACTATCATGGTGACTTTCTGGGTTATTGTAGACTTAAATGTTAAATATTCTGATTTGGAAGAATCTAAATTTACAACTACAGTATGGCATCACCCCTGGCTTTTATACACAGAGAATGGCATAAGTTTCTTCCATTTTCTTCATCTGCATGTTGAAATTCTATTCACAACTATCATTCATTTACATATGTATATTCAAACGGTTGTGTTTCACAGCATTACATTTTATGAGACAGGCTACCTTCATCTATATTTTATTGCAAAGAGATTACCATCACTCCTAGGTATTTTAAAATATGAGCAATGGTTGCTTACACAACAGGAAAAAAATTTAAACAACCTGAAACACCCAGAAACAACCCATCAAATTCAGACGACTAGAAGTATGGCTGGAAGGTTACAGCTCCTGTCCAAACTAAATCCTTTAGCAATGACTGCATTGCCTTTAATTCTGTAAATGACAGCCTCCTAGTAGGCTGCATTATTCTGATCACACTTACATCTGTGCTATAATTGGCTGCCCATGAAACTCTCATCGCAGACAGCCTTGTTAGCTCATGGGGAAGAACGGTACAGGCAACACATCAAAAGGTTGAATATGGAAAAGGAATGAAAGAGCCTCGCAGCCTGCTGAATTCTGGTAATTGAATGAAGAGCAGGAGAATCTTTGTGTGTATGTGCGCATGCACATCCATACAGGAGTCCCTCTGCTAAGGACCGCCAGATGAGGGAACAATAATAATCTGTGGGGGAACAGAGATACTGTGAGACAAAACAGAGATACTGTGAAGAGCACGCAGTTCACAGAATAACTTCCCAGTCTTAGATGACACCTGCTAGTGCTGCTTCCAAACACCTGTGCAATTATCTTCCGATCTTAGTTATCAATGGGCTTGATCATGACAGTCCAGAGGGTCTGAGGCTTTGGCTTTTTGCCTTTCCTTTAAATTGAGAAGTGTGATGGAGAACAAGAGCATTTACAGTTGGAGTACTGATTTCCAAGTGGATTTGAAAGCATAGGAAGATGTAAAGAGAATTGCCGTTAGGACCAGGATTTGATCCCAGGTTAATTGAATCTTGGCTGTGCAAGGTTGGAGGGAACTCTCAACCTTCCATACAACAACGTGAATCAGCTGCATGTTATTGTAAAGCAATTATACTCCAATTTAAAAAAAAATTAAAATGGTCAATAAGCGTAAAAGGATAAACAAGCAGAAAATAAAATTAAAAACAATTAAAAACAAAAACAACCTTCCAACCAGCAGTTGGCTTGACCATTACATGGGGATTGTAATATCTACTGTAGGGTTCTCTGAGGACTAAATAACTTGATGTAGCAAGCACCATGTGTGATTATGTTTCTTAGTGGACAGTTAGTTGTAGTTGTAGATATTGCTATTTCTGTTTGTTGGGAGAAAATTTTCCACAGGACTGGAAAAGGTCAGTTTTCATTCCAATCCCAAAGAAAGGCAATGCCAAAGAATGCTCAAACTACCTCACAATTGCACTCATCTCACATGCTAGTAAAGTAATGCTTAAAATTCTCCAAGCCAGGCTTCAGCAATACGTGAACTGTGAACTTCCAGATGTTCAAGCTGGTTTTAGAAAAGGCAGAGGAACCAGAGATCAAATTGCCAACATCCACTGGGTCATCGAAAAAGCAAGAGAGTTCCAGAAAAACATCTATTTCTGCTTTACTGACTATTTCAAAGCCTTTGACTGTGTGTGCAGAAAATTCTGAGAGATGGGCATGCCAAACCACCTGACCTGCCTTTTGAGAAACCTGTA
Source organism: Muntiacus reevesi (assembly GCF_963930625.1). Taxonomy (NCBI): domain Eukaryota; kingdom Metazoa; phylum Chordata; class Mammalia; order Artiodactyla; family Cervidae; genus Muntiacus; species Muntiacus reevesi. The sequence continues at coordinate 39,122,687 of NC_089268.1, forward strand.
TGCAGGTCAGGAAGCAACAGTTAGAACCGGACATGGAACAACAGACTGGTTCCAAATAGGACAAGGACTACGTCAAGGCTGTATATTGTCACCCTGCTTATTTAACTTATATGCAGAGGACATCATGAGAAACGCTGGGCTGGAGGAAGCACAATCTGGAATCAAGATTGCAGGGAGAAATATCAATAACCTCAGATATGCAGGTGACACCACCCTTATGGCAGAAAGTGAAGAAGAACCAAAGAGCCTCTTGATGAAAGTGAAAGAAGAGAGTGAAAAAGTTGGCTTAAAGCTCAACATTCAGAAAACTAAGATCATGGCATCTGGTCCCATCACTTGATGGCAAATAGATGGGGAAACAGTGGAAACAGTGTCAGACTTTATTTTGGGGGGCTCCAAAATGACTGCAGATGGTGATTGCAGTCATGAAATTAAAAGACACTTACTGCTTGGAAGGAAAGTTATGACCAACCTGGATAGCATATTAAAAGGCAGAGACATTACTTTGCCAACAAAGTTCCGTCTAGTCAAGGCTAGGTTTTTCCAGTGGTCATGTATGGATATGAGAGTTGGACTATAAAGAAAGCTGAGCACTGAATAATTGATGCTTTTGAACTGTGGTGTTGGAGAAGACTCTTGAGAGTCCCTTGGACTGCAAGGATATCCAACCAGTACATCCTAAAGGAGATCAGTCCTGGGTGTTCATTGGAAGGACTGATGTTGAAGCTTGAACTCCAATACTTTGGCCACCTGATGCGAAGAACTGACTCATTGGAAAAGACCCTGATGCTGGGAGAGATTGGGGGCAGGAGGACAAGGGGATGACATAGAATGGAGTGGTTGGATGGCATCACCGACTGGATGGACATGGGTTTGCGTGGACTCCAGGAGTTGGTGATGGACAGGGAGGCCTGGCGTGCTGCAGTTCATGGGGTCGCAGGGAGTCAGACATGACTGAGTGACTGAACTGAACTGAAAAGAGTAGAGAATTCTTACGGATAACTGTAACCTGGCTGAATAATTGATGATATCCTACCAGTCCAAACTGTAGTATCTGTGGTAAATAATTGATGGTATCCAAACTGTGAAAAATTCTTAAAGAGATGGGAATACCAGATCATCTTAGCTGCCTCCTGAAAATCTGTATGCAGTTCAAGAAGGAACAGCTATAACTGGACATGGAAAAACAGACTGGTTCTAAATTGGGAAAGAAGTATGTCAAGGCTATATCTTGTTGCCCTGCTTATTTAACTTATATGCAGAGTAGATTATGAGAAATGTGGGCTGGATGAAGCACAAGCTGGAATCAAGATTGCCGGGAGAAATATCAATAACCTCAGATATGAAGATGACACTACCCTTATGGCAGAAAGCAAAGAAGAAGTTAAGAGCTTCTTGATGAAAGTGAAAGAGGAGAGTGAAAAAGCTGGCTTAAAACTCAGCATTCAAAATGTGAAGATCATGGCATCTGGTCCCATCACTTCATGGCAAATAGATGGGGAAACAATGGAAACAGTGAGAAACTTTACATTTTTTCATTCCAAAATCACTTCAGATGGTGACTACAGCCATGAAATTAAAGACCCTTGCTCCTTGGAAGGAAAGCTCTGACCAACCTAAACAGCATATTAAAAAGCAGAGACATTACTTTGCTGACAAAGGTCCGTCTAGTCAAAGCTATTGTTTTTCCAGTAGTCATGTATGGATGTGAGAGTTGGACTATAAAGAAAGCTGAACACTAAAGAATTGATGCTTTTGAGCTGGGGTGTTGAAGCAGATTCCTGAGAGTCCCTTGGACTGCAGGGAGTCCAGCCAGTCAATCCTCAAGGAAATCAGTCCTGAATATTCATTGGAAGGACTGACATGAAGCTGAAGCTCCAATACTTTGGTCACCTGATGTGAAGAACTGACTCATTGGAAAAGACCCTGATGCTGGGAAAGATTGACGGCAGGAGAAGGGGACGACAGAGGATAAGCTGGTTGGATGGCATCACTGATTCCATGGATGTGAGTTTGAGTAAGCTCCGAGAGTTGGTGATGGACAGGGAAGCCTGGTGTGCCACAGTCCATGGGGTCACAAAGAGTCAGATATGACTGAGTGACTGAACTGAACTGACCTGAACTGAATTTCCTGTCCTCTTTGTAAGGAAAAGAGGGAAGAAGCATCTTCTCTATGTGGTGCAGGAGCACAGAGCCTCAGGAAGGAATACAATCCATACAAGTTCACTGCATCAGCATGTAATGTATCTCTTGCTCACAGTTACTCTGCTTATAGGATTATCTTCCTGAGCCCAAAACTAACCCCCAAAATATGTACTCACATAAAACTCTTACCCATAGAGTTTTATAAAATGTGATACCATTCCTTTGCAAAGAGAGCAGAAATGGTTGCCATTGTCCTGTAATCAGAACAGTAGTTTTCAGTTTCCTCTTTGAGGTAGAAGCTCTGTGCTACCCACATTATCTCTTGGGGACCAACGCACTTCTTCCCTCAGCCTCCTGGAGTGTCTGTTGCCAATGGCTCACAGCTGAGTCTTTCCCTGGGACTTTCTCTCAGCCAACAGGAGCCGATTCACCCAAGGTTGCATCCCTTTCTTGTGGCTGCCTTTATCCACTGACTGAGGGGTGGAGGGTATGACAGTGAGCCCTCCTGTCTCAATATGGGACTGCCCTGAAGGGTCCTCCCAGGTCCAGAACTCCCTGTGAAATCAGAGGATCCCTCTACTGGAACTGCAGAACAGGCAACTTTCCCTTCTGCCTTCTTCCTTTCTTGAATCACTGACAGGAGTTGTTCTAAAAGCACTCAAGTGTCAGTTAGGGTCCAAGAGCTGAAGTGAAGTCGCTCAGTAGTGTCTGACTCTTTGTGACCCCATGAACTCTAGCCCACCAGGCTCCTCCATCCATGGGATTTCCCAGGTAAGAGTACTGGAGTGGGTTGCCATTTCCTTCTCCAGGGAATCTTCCTGACCCAGGGATTGAACCCAGGTCTCCCACATTGTAGGCAGACGCTTTACCGTCTGAGCCACCAGGGAAGCCCTAGAAGCAGATGCCAAATGAGAATTAGACATGCAAGCCTGTATTGGGGGAAATGTTTGTGAAGCAGAAAAAGCAGAGGATGCAAGAAGATGCAGACGAGCCTTTGGACTGGGCTTCGGGCCTGACACCGATGGAGGGACAAAGGAAAAGAAGTAAGGTTAAGCAAAGCCTCAATCTGTAGTATAACCCTGAAAAATTCTTAGTGGGGCTGATAAGGCTTCTAGACCACTGTCTGCTCCTTAGAGTTAGGCAGAAATAGTCCAGCTCTGTTTCCCCTGCTGCGGTAAGTCATGGCCCAGAGGAACCCAGGGAGACCATGGTCATAGTGTGAATTCTGCATGTATGTGCATGTATGTATGCTCATCCAAGCTCACGCGCACACACACACACAAATGAAGTCGTGATATCTAGAAGCTTTCATCCAACCTCTTTCCTTGTAGCCAGTTGTTTTATGGGTTGATATAAGTGACATCACCATGGTCACCAAATCTCCTTGATTATCTCCACCCCAGAGGGTGAACATCTTGGTCGCATGGTCATCTTGCAAGGAACCTGATCATAGAGAGCTGTTGTTAGGAGTGTTCTGTGGAATTCTAAAATGGGACTTTGAACCTGGATGATGTATGGGCTGCTGGTGATGAAGACCCTGTCACGGGTGGTAGGTGAAGTGCTCGAAGTCCCTGGCATGAGGCAGCTCTGCAATTATTAACATTTTGCTGATGGTACTCTGGGATGGAGTATGGATGGAAGGCATGCAATGGGAGGTGCAATGTCTCAGGCCTACAAGGGGATGGAGCCTGTGTATTACAAAGACAAAGATATCAGAAGGGTGTTGCTGAGCGAAATTTTTGCACTGGAATGGGACAATGAAAGTGAGAGTGATTATTCACCAGTTGAAGGGAAAATGTGAAACTCAGAGGGTCTCTTTGGCAGCACAGAAAGAGACTCTTATCTCCTCTAGCCAGGGGGCAGAGTGGGCCAAAGATCAGTCCCAAGACTTAATTATAAGGATGACAAAGCTCCAGCAAAGGTTACATTTTCAACTCTGGAGAAGCTGCTTTCTCACAACCAGGGCCCCTGATGAGGAAGACTAAGCCCTGACATGTCTAAATCAATGCCCTCGAAAATATGAATATCCCAGATATTTACAAAATCACGGGGCTACAGAAGTGGCCAGTTTCTCCCTATTAAGCATCAACCCTCCCTCCTGTCTTCAAGACAATGAAGGCACTTCTGCCTTTCAGGACAGCATTCAGTCATGTTAGCATCCACCCCTTCTCTGTTTTCCTGGCCACTAGACTAGAAATTAGAGCCAGGTTTTTATATAACATGCTGGGACATGCTGGGCTCAGTAAGGAAGAAAAGAACTATTCTGTGAAAGGGTTGCCGATATACTTCTGCCACAAACTCTCACATGGCCAGTCATCAGAGAAAGGGAAACAATACAGGGGATCCTGGAACCACAGTTTCAGCTTCGCTAATGTGACAAAGTGCAAATCTGCCGCAAATACGAGTAACGTGGGGTCCTTTTCTCAAATCTGGAAGGATGAAGGGAAAAAAAAAACAAATAAATGTCTTAAAAGGTAGAAGACAGATTTTCTTCTCTAGAGTAGGTGGGGCACGGAGGGAGTGGCCGAGTTCCCTGGAGAGGATGGGGATTTCATGGAGGAGAAAACTCCAGGTGCATCACAAGCAGAGGGAGAAAAGCAAGAGAAACCGAGGAACTGAACCATCACAGTGCTTTTGAAAATCAGAACCAGTTGGGCTAAACCTGGGGATAAAGATGAGGAAATACACAACTGGAGGATAAAAACAAAGGACACGATTATGGAGGGTTTCATAGACCATGCTAAGATGCTAAGAAGTTTGGACTTGATTCTGCTTTGTGGTTGTTGATTTGAATTTTATATTGAAATATTTTAAGCTATTTTAATAACTAATCAAATAAAACCATTTCAAATATGTAAAAAAAAATAGCCCTATGTCTGAACACACTAGAGATGGCCAACACAATTAACTTGGGCTGCCAAGTTCACATCCATTTGCTCAGCTTTCAAAATAAAGCTTCTCCTGTCATTTCCATTTAATTGCAAAAATATCATAAGGTGGCAAAAATAGCTATTAAAAACCTGTTCCTAATTTCAAGTATTTATCAGTGTGAATTAGGATTTTTTTTAAATTTCTCTAAACTCTAAACCAAGCACAGAAATAAAATTGGACATCAAGGTTGATGTAAAAGTAAAATTTTATTCACATAGCTGATTGGAAATTTTGGTAATCACCTTAATAATCTCAGTGTTCTCATTGATCAACTAGTTGGGATTCATAAAATAAATTACGGTAATACAATACCAATCAGTTTCAAATACTTAATGCTTTGAGGTATTATTTTGTTTCCAAATAGTATCCCACCTGTACAAAAGAGGAACTAAAAATTGCAAGCATAGGTAATGGTAAGCCAATAAAGAATTTTAAAAGCAATGTGATAATTCTTTTAAAAATTTGAAAAAAATCATGCTGATGGTGAAGTCACAAAAGAATTAGAGAGAAGTCTGAAACATGAGGTTTTTCAATCCAGGAATGAGCTGGCCCAATGACTAGAAGTGTTGATGGGATTGGAGGGGACAGAAGAGAGGAAGGATGGTGTGGACTTCCTGAAGAGGAAGCATCTGTAGCTCTTGAGGAGGATTAAGATGCAGAGAATGACGAACGGATGGAGTGGTGAGTTCAGTGACTGGGTGGTCATTGATGGCTTCTTCGTCTTTGACTTTTTATACAAGCTTAGTACAGGAGCTCTCACATTAAAAAAAAACGTTCAGTTAGTATTTTTGAACTGTTAAAATGTATGCCAAACAACAGTGCTTTGGTTGGCTCACAATACTTTGAGAAGTCCCATCCAAAGACTTGTATGATCCCACAGAGCGTTCCTTTTTTTCCTCTTAAGGGGCTTTGTCAAAAAGAAGGATTCCACTGTAATGTCTGTCATTTTCCTTCTAAATCAAGGATAACTTCTACTAAGAAAACTCACTTTTAAGAAATCCTTATGCATCATTATACTTTGGGTGGCCTATGAGTGGAAAATCCTCTTGCGCCCCAATCTGGTGGGTGGTATTTCTAGAACTGCATTTGGAAGGCAATAGAAATGCTTTCACCAGAGCTCCAGACAAACTCCCCTGTGCTCTTGTATGTATTACAGATATTTAGGGAAAATAATTATTTTTAAAGCAATTACAAATTCATAGGAAGGTGCAAAGAAATGCACAGGGATTTTATGTGCACCCTACAAGAGGAGATATATTTTTAAAGTATCTTGGAATTAATTTCCTAGTGTTAAGGAATATATATACACACACACATATATATGTGTGTGTGTTTACATATATATAAGTATAATGTATTTAATGAGATTGGGTAAGCAGGAATCTGGGGTATTAAGGCAGAAAATAGCAATACTGATATGTTAATGACTCATTAGGTTTTCCCAAGAGCAGCTACATGTTGCTCTGTTTCTAAAGGTGTACTGTTTGGACCAAAGTCAACAATAAAATCCTCACACGTATGTGGAACCTGAGACAGTAAACATATTTCTCTGGCATTTAATTAACTCTACAGAACGTAAGGCAAATAAAATCTGTTTCTAAAGGAAAAACAGCAATCACAGCTATTAGAAAGCATCGTTTAAATGTACCCATGCCCACTTTCACGGACACACACATACACACACACGTGCAAAATTAGTAGCTGGCTGGATTTTAAATTTGAAACATGCTCAATTTCTTATGTGCAGTGCACTTCTAATTATCTTGGTCTTTTCATTGGCCCAAAATACTAAATATTATAGAAGAGCTTCATACAACATTTGGCAAAATTCCTTTGAAAATTAAGACTAATTCTGAAATCTGATATCTTTTGTGCCAAAATCTTTTAACTCTGACTAGTTCGTCACAGGGTTGAGCCTCATGGTGTTTTTCAGCCCTTGCTCTTCTATCCCGTCACTAACCAAAGTGACCACAAAGCCCAGAAAATGTGCTATGGTCATATTCTGAGCATTTTTCAGGCCAGTGATATACTAATCTTACCTTAGATTTCATAGATTCAGATGTTTTTCACACACATTATCTTTTTTTCACTTGTCAATAAGCCTGTGGGACAAGTATTACTTCCCTGTTTAATTGTATGGAAAGTTGAGGGTTGGAAAGAAGTTGCTGTTGTTCAGTCTCTTAAGTCATGTCCACCTCTTTGTAACTGCATGCACTGCAGCAGACCAGGCTTCCTTGTCCTCCACTATCTCCCGGAGTTTGCTCAAACTCACGTCCATTGAATCGGTGATGCCATCCAACCATCACAACTTCTGTCACCCTCTTTTTCTTCTGCCCTCAATCTTTTTTAGCTTCAGAGTCTTTTCCAATGAGTTGGCTCTTTGCATCAGGTGGCCAAAGTGTTGGAGCTTCAGCCTCAGTATCAGTTCTTCCAATGAATATTCCAGGTTGATTTCCTTTAGAATGGACTGGTTTGATCTCCTTGCTGTCCAAGGGACTCTCAAGAATCTTCTCCAACACCACAGTTCAAAAGCATCAATTATTTGGCGTTCAGCGTTCTTTATGGTCCAGCTCTCACATCTGTACATGACTGCTGGAAAAAGCCATAGTTTTGACTGTACAGACCTTTGCTGGCAAAGTGATGTCTCTGCTTTTTAATGTGCTGTCTAGGTTTGTCAACGTTTTCCTTCCAAGGAGCAAGCGCCTTTTAATTTCATGGCTGCAGTCACCATCCACAGTGATTTTGGAGCCCAAGAAAAATCTGTCACTGTGTCCACTTTATCCCCATCTATTTATCATGAAGTGATGGGACTGGATGCTATGATCTTAGTTTTTTGAAAGGAAAGAAATTATAAGGATATAATGTATAGCACCAGGAATACAGTCAACATGTTATAATAACTTTGTATGCAATGAAATCTATAAAGATACTGAATTATTATGTTGTACACCTGAAACTAATATAATATTGTTAGTTAACTGTACCTCAATAAAGAAAAAGAAAGTCAAGGCTTGGCATGATGGAGAGGTTTACCCTAAATCAAAGAACTAGTTAGTAGCAAGGTCTGGATTAAGATCCCTTGATTTCTGTTTCTAAGCCCAGTGATCTTTCTTCTCTACCGTAATAGCTATTCCATTTGTAACTGATACAGTCTCAATTGTTTTCTGAGACTACCGTCAGTGAATTTTTCAATAAAATGGCTGGCAGCCCCAAATCCCAAACTCTGGGTACCTTAGCATAGAATATCTCCAAGACTGATGAAGGCCTTCCCATTTGGCTCTAGCTCCAATTTTTTTTGTTTCTACTGCCCCGTGAATCTGTCTTCAACTCACATCCCCTTTTCAGAGGTACAGATAGGTAACTGGGCTCTCACCAGCAGAAGATGGATGGGTTGGCAGATGCCTCTTCTAAGCATGTCCTAGAGATATTCATACACGTGCTCCTCTGTGTCTTTTCCTTCCCTAGGGTAGAAAGGGCTACAACGAGAACTTTATCGGAAGCCGTATCTTGCAGATGGCAGAGATGACCATAGCTGGGGTTCGTGATTAATCAAGTGGAGGAGAGCCATGTTCTGAACAGATACACCCTAGATCATCATGTGAGAAGTAATTCCTATATTCCTTAAATCACTGAATTATTAATACTATTGTCATATCCTAACTAATTTAACCTTCCTCACCAAACATACCCATTAAAGTGGCTTTCTAACCAAAGGTCAATTTCTCTCCCTAAAACCGAATTCTATCTTTAGCTTAGCCAAACCAGCTTTTTCAATAGTATGCTATGTTCCTATTATACTATGTAGGATGGTATAAAAATGCTGGAAAAAGCATAGGGCCTAAGGTCAGGCAGACTTGGGTTCAAGTATGAAATATATACTTTTTAGCTTGGTGACAATTGCTAATCTCCAAACCAAAATTTCATCTTATGACAAAAATGGGCTCTTTGGGGAGAAATAAATGTGATAACATGTGTAAAATACCATATCACAGGTTTCCTGAATATTGGTACATGGCATGCAACCAATAATATTAGTAATAGTTATTACTCATGGAGCAATGTTTCAGGCTTTCTCTTGGTTAAAAAATATATATTGTGGATCATGTTCCAAAAGGAATAGACAGTCAGTCCTTGGAATGCGTGTCTGCTAAGTTGCTTCAGTCACGTCTGACTCTTTGCAACCCTATGGACCGTAGCCTACCAGGCTCCTCTGTCCATGGGATTCTCCAGGCAAGAGTACTAGAGTGGGTTGCATGCCCTACTCCAAGGGATCTTCTTGACCCAGTGATCGAAACCACGTCTTTTATATCTCCTACACTGCAGGCATATTCTTTACTGCTGAGCTACAGAGGAGGCCCCGATCCTCAGGGACCCAACATCTAATGTGAGAGATGTGGATACTTAACTTACCCTACTTATTTTCTCCCGGATTATGGCCTCTTTTAAATTATGTTTTTTACCACCCAACACTCCTTTTCTAACCTATATTTGCATAATGGCGGGGTCAGTCTTTTACTGTTCTGGAAATTTGATTTCCAGGACTGATACTTTGTCCTTAATAAGCTTAATAATACTTTGCCCTTAATAATACTTTGTCCATTCAAAAGTTTTCATTAATCTTAACTCTGATACTTTTATGTGATAATTGACAGATCATTTGATTTCTTAGTGCCTTCACTTTCCAACCTCCGAAAAGCTAGATGAAAATTTTTGTGGATGAGGAAAATGATTCATGGAAAGATGTTACAAATGTAGAAGGTGCAATATTAATATGTTAACCCAATTAAGGCTTCTATTCCTTAGAAGTTTTTTTTTTTTCTTAAAACATGTTTAAAATATGTATTTTGTATGTTGGGGTAAATACAAAGATTTTTTAAAACATTAGTATTAAAAATTGCCATAGATCATCTTACCACTCATTGTTAATATTTTGGTCTAAAGATTTATTTTTATTTTCTTTTCAAACACCCACACTGTTTTGTTTTGTCCTTGTTTCTGCTCTTTTCTAAGTTTGAGTTCATACCATTCAGTTTCATATTTTTCTCTTATTCACTGAATATCATGTAGTAAACATTTTTCTACCCAAGGAACATTTCTAGGGCCCAATTTACATTATGCCACAGTAACCATTTAAATCTGCAATGACAGTCAGAGAAAGTTTTGAATTCCTAAATTTTCTTTTGTGGCAGCCTTTCTGCAGCTGTTATGAGAAATGCTGCTTTTGTCAAAAAATTCTCTTGGCTCTTATCACCTGACTGTCACTTATTCTACAGAGCTCTGGTGCTATTAGCCAGTGGGGCATTCACAGGGGTCCTCTCTGTAGTGGAGATAGGGAGTCCTGTAGTTCATTATCAGGCTTCCCAGGTGGGTACGATCCCTGGATCGGGAAGATCCCCTGCAGAAGGAAATGGCAAACCACTCCAGTATTCTTGCCTGGAAAATCCCATGGACAGAGGAACCTGGAGGGCTATAGTCCATAGGGTGGAAAAGAATCAGACACGGGGAAAGCAACTTAGCACGCACGCAGGTAGTTCATTATTAGCAGACTCAGCTTTCACTTTCCCTTCAAACACTCATAAATAACACACAAAACTCTTATGTCCCTGCTTTGCACTACCTTTTATTTTTCTTTCAAGTATCATGTCTTAGTAACCCAAATACTATAATATATACTAAAGGTAACACTATCAAGATTGGCAGTAGTGGTGACTTTTCACAGTCTAGTGGTTTAGGTATTCTGCAGAGAGATGGGACCCAATTCAGACCCTGGAAATGTCCAAAACCCCTGATTATGAAACCTTGGAAGACTGAAGATTTCAAGCTAAATATGAATGTATGTGTTATATACAAGATGAGAGAGTTATTTCATTGCAGCTAACAGATGCAGAGTGATGGTAGGGAAGAATGGTGGGTTTTTTGGGTTTTTTTTTTTAATGTTTTTAGCCTCTAGTTTATACTATCTCTCCCTTTCCCCATCAGACATGCCAAGAACACTTAGTAGATTCATAATGCTGAACTGGCAACTGAATTTGAAGGCAGGGGTGGGTAGGGGGGAGATGAAAACCAAGGGACTCCATTAGAAATAGCCTCTGCTATCTCATTAATCTCTTCCAGCAAATAATACATGCCGAACTCAGGCTATTGAGGTCTCCAAAGAATATCATTTTTTTTTCTGGGGTTATAACAAATTAAAGAAATAAATTAAGTCACTAACCCAGCAGGGAAGTGCTTGAAATCCTGGGCTCTGTAGTCTTTACTGCTGTTCTGGAATTACAGTAACAAAGAGATCTTTTCTGGAAATACGCATATTTAAAATGTATATTATATGTGTATATGTAAATTGCCAATGTAGTTTTGCTTTTTATTATTAGCCTTGCACATGTGCCTGCTAAGTCACATCAGTCATGTCTGACTCTTTGCAACCTCATGGACTATAGCCCACCAGGATCCTCTTTCCATGGGATTTTCCAGGCAAGAAGACGAGTGGGTTGCCATGCCCTCCTCCAGGGGATCTTCCTGACCCAGGGATGGAACCTGCATCTCTTATGTCTCCTGCGTTGTCAGGAGGGCTCTTTACCACTAGTACCACCTGGGAATCCTTTAGTGTACTCCAAAAGCCCCTTCTGTGCCCCAAACTCCAAAATTTGTTATCTTCTACTCACCAATTCCAAATAGAGAATAACAGTTGTTAAATGGAGTGGAAGTAGAAATTTAGTGTTCTTTTATATAGAAACAGAGACAGACACAGTTCATCCTTGGGGTTTTTTTTTTTTTTTTTTTTTCTTTTTCTTTTTGGCTTGCTTATTTGTTTCCTTGTTTTGTGACTTGCTTGGAAAAATTTTGTGGAATCTGTCTCATCACAGAGTACAGCCACTGATGTCTCTGCTTATTTTTTAAAATCATTGCTTTTATGATTAAGTCTGGCTTTCTAGGGTCTACATAATAGTGTCCATTAACTATTGGTTAGAGGTTGTGCTTAAGTGGTTTTAGTCAGTAAAGTGTTATTCACTCAGTTGTGTTGAAGTCTTTGTGACCCCATGGACTGTAGCCCACCAGGCTCCTCTGTCCGTGAGATTCTCTAGGCAGGAAGACTGGAGTGGGTATCCATTGCCTTCTCCAGGGATCTTCCTGACCCAGGGATTAAACCCACATCTCCCACGTTGCAGGCAGATTCTTTCCTGTCTGAGTCACCAGGACTCAGTAAAACTTCAGTCAGTAAAGTTTCCACCTTTACCAACATAAATGGAGTGGGCAGGAGTTGGATTACACCTAAATGGAAGGAAGTTTACTATTCTTCTCCAGCTGCTACTTGCAACTGAGTTCCCTCCTGTCCCTTAGAGGGGCATTTACATACTCCCAGCAGGATGGAGGGACATGTAGAGGCCTCTCTAATCTTTCTGATTGTACATACACATTTCAGGAAGCTCATTCTGGCGGTCTTATGGAGAGTGGGTTGAAATAAGGATGTCTGGACTTAATGAGACTACTTAAGTGATTTATTTTAGAACTCAGAAGGAGAAACTTGAGGGGCCATAGAACCACAACTATATGCAACTCTCAGGGTCATAATCCACAGATTTGTCTATAAAACCCATATAAGAACATGCATTAGGTAAACGGGAACCCCTAGAGTTGTTTAATTGGCAGCGTGTGTGGTCATATGTGATGACTCTATAAAGACGTTTCAGCAAACAGTGATGACAACTGAAAAAGAGCATAAGTTGTCAAGTCCTGACACAGAAATACAGTACAAAGGACAAAGTGTATAAAGGATTTAAGATCAATTGTTCTAAAGCAAAGATTCCAGACAGCTGGCCTAAAAATACTTTTCATGTGTTTGAAACGTTATTCAGTGGAAGAAAAAAACCCACATTTTTTCCTTTTCCAAAGACAGTAGAAAAATTAGAAATGGCTACAGCAGTGGTGGTTATATTGAATTTAAGACAATGTTTCCTGATTCTCCTCAGATGATAAGTCTAGATATCTGGTTGACTCTCCTTACCTAGACATCTTTAAGAAAAAACACAGACAGTTGGCTCACTCTTCATCTGATTTAAATACATGGCTGGAGCCTTAATACTACACAAGGTCACTATTTCTTCTCTCTTATTTTATTACATACCATATAATTATACAATGGTATATCCATTTCCTTCATGCTGAGGAAAGGGGTGAGCAGAGTGTCAATCACTTTTGTTTCCAGTTATCTATTATTTTTTATATAAAAGGGGAAAACGTCTGGACTAGGAATGAGATACTTCAGCTATCTTTGATTGACCCACCAGCTATCTTAGTTTGGTCACCTGTAAAACAAGTCAGTTAAATTAAGTGATTATTTCTCAATTTCTTTTTAGCTAAAAATGTAAAGCTCCCATGGGCCATAGATACAACATTATGTTGGTTTATTTTTCTCTTAAAACAGTACAGAATCCCTTTTCCATTTATGATGATTTGGAGATTATGACTAACTCTCTTCTCAGACCACCTAGAAAACCTAGAGAAAGTATAGAATATATTTTAGTAATGCATTAGAAAGCTAACAAAGTAGTGAGGGATTACAAAGTAAAAACCAGGGAGGAGGATGAAAGCCAAAGATGAACACATTGATTTTAAGAGTTCTTTTTCTCCTAAATCCATCTACATATTTCTAAAATGGTTAAATTCATAAGCTCATAAGATGATAACAATGTCTTGCAGGATTTTAAAATATGTAGAATTAAAATACATAGTAATAAGAGCATATAAAATGGGAGAATAAATGGAATTAATATGTTTTTAGAACTTTGCATTGCCTGGAAAGGGGTAAAAATACAAATTTATACTAGGTTTTTCTTAAGGTAAATGAGCATTTTGTAATCTTTAGGAAATAATGTTTTAACTCAGAAATTTGTTAAGTAAGTTGGACTATAAAGAAAGCTGAGCACCGAAGAATTGATGCTTTTGAACTGTGGTGTTGGAGAAGATTCTTGAGAGTCCCTTGGACTGCAAGGAGATCCAACCAGTCCATCCTAAAGGAGATTAATCCTGAGTGTTCATTGGAACGACTGATGTTGAAGCTGAAACTCCAATACTTTGGCCATCTGATGTGAAGAGCTGACTTATTGGAAAAGACCCTGGTGCTGGAAAAGACTGAAGGCAGGAGGAGAAGGGGATGGCAGAGGATACTGTTGGATGTCATCACCAACTCAATGGACATGAATTTGGGTTGGTGATGGATAGGGAGGCCTGGTGTGCTGTGGTCCATGGGGTCACGAAGAGTCGGACACAGCTGAGTGACTGAACTAAACTGAACTGAACTGAACATTTTCTGGAGGGACTTCCCTGCAGTCCAGCGGCTAAGACTCTGTGCTTCCATTGCAGGAGGGCATGGGTTCAATCTCTCCTTGAGGATCTAAGATCCCACATGCCCCGTGGTATAGCAAAATAAATAAATACAATAAAATAAATAAAATAAGTGGGATAACAGTACTACTGTTAGCAACAACAAGCCCCTGCTCCCTAAAAAAGAAAAAGACACAAAAATGTTTCTGGAGGTCTAGTAACCTTGTGCCAATTTTATTTTTTATTTTTACTTTTTTTACTGGAGTGGGTTGCCATTCCCTTCTCCAAGGTATCTTCCCCACCCAGGGATCAAACCCGGGTCTCCTGCACTGGCAGGCAGGTTCTTTACCAACTGACCCACCAGGGAAGCCCCCTGTGCCAATTTTAAATTTTGATATTTTTCTTCATTTTGATATGTTACATGTAAAAAAAAAAAGACCTTTCCAAGGAAAACAGTTCAAAGAACCATGCAAACACTCAAATTCAACTTTATATTTATTTATTTGTTCAGAGAAAAATCACCTGAAGGTGACTTTGAAGCAGAAGAATATCCCTTTTTTTAAGATTGGAAGTTTTGGAAAGGGTGCAGCATTTTTAATCCATTGTTGACCAAAAAGTATAAGGCATAGATCCAATTGCTATGCATCTAAAGTAGTACATAAGAATGAATTTATTTAACAGGCCAGTTTGCTTGGAGGGTTGTGAACCATTTCCTGAGTTTGGATATTATTGTTGTTGTTGTTCAGTTGCTAAGTCATGTCCGGCTCTTTGTGACCCTATGGACTGTAGCCCACTAGGCTCCTCTGTCCATGGGGTTCTCCAGGCAAGAATACTGGAGTGGGTTGCCATTTCCTCCTCCAGGGGATCTTACTGATCCAGGGATCAAATCTGTGTCTCCTGTATTTGCAGGCGGATTCTTTACCACTGAGCACATGGGAAGCACACTGGATATTATTGCTTACCTTTAAATGAAGACAGGTACAGAAGAGATCATATAAGGAGACATCAGGTGACTTGGTCTAGGTTAAATAGTTGTGAGCCAGCTGGGTTCACAGATTCTTGAAGGTAAGGATCAGTATTTATGTACATTTTCAGTATCTGGGAGGGGCTAGGTCTTCTGTAGCAGATAAGATACTGCTTGGGCTAAAGATTCAGATAAATAGAGTTGTAATCTTGATCTGCTATTTACTAATGGTGACCTTTGGCAAGTCACTTTGTGACCCTAACCATTAGTTTTATTTTCTGAAATATGGGCAAAGCAATTTAGCGTAAAGCAATTTAACTCATAGGTGTAAGTGCTAGAAAAATGTTTAAAAGTGGTTTGTAAAGAGAAAAATGTATTACAAGTATAGGACATTATTCTTACTTCAAATTATATGTCACACAATTCAAGTCAGTAGCATTTATCACTGGTTACAAAGAGATGGGTGCATTTATAGCTTGCATGAAAATGAAACTAAGGCCCTGTTCATTTGGGTTAAAAGCAGTTGCTTAAACAATTACAATAAATTTAGATTTTCACAGTGAGTAGGCCTTGGGAAGAATTTTAATTTTGTCTTGTATTATAACTGATAATAAAGTACCTGTCAAATTTTAAATTTATTTTCTTTTCATTAAGTATTCTTTTAGATTTGGTGCCTATTTTACTCTGTTTCTTGTAATAGGCACACAGAATATGCAAGAACTAAATGTTATCATGACCAGATTTTCAGTAGTCTGATAAACAGCTTAATTTGGAATTTTCTTTATAAGCAAAGCATATATTATTACAGAAATAAATATGCATTTGGATAATCTGGGATTTCATATTTAAATGTATCGATTTTTTATTCTGAGATGGTGGACAACAAAAATTTCCTACTAAGGGACTTCCCTGGTGTTCCTGTGGTTAAGACTCTGTGCTTCCAGGGGCCGTGGGTTCAAACCCTGGTCAGGGAACTAAGATCCCACATGCTGTGCAATGCGGCCAAAAATAAATAAATAAAATAGTAAATTTAAAAAATATCCTACTTAATTCTAAATAGGTGTAGGGGAAAATGTGCTTGAGAGTGGATTGAGAAAACCAAGGGTATAAAGTTCTGGGCTAGTGATGATGTCAGAGTTTCCAGAAGATTCTTCACTTCAGTCTCTGGAGTTTCACGTGTGGAAGTGAGAAGATTAGCCTTTCCTGATGTTCATGCTGTGCTGTGCCATGCCTAGTTGCTCAGTTGCCGCTAACTCTTTGTGACCCCATGGACTGCAACCCGCCAGGCTCCCCTGTCCATGAGGATTCTCCAGGCACGAATTCTGGCGTGGGTTTCCATGTCCTTCTCCAGGGGATCTTCCCAACCCAGGGATCAGCCTCAGGTCTCGACTGCAGTCGATTCTTTACCAGCTAAGCTACCAGGGAAGCCCCCTGATAGTCATAGCTAATGCGATTTTATTTCAAGAATCAGATTTTTTTTAGCTGTGAGTAAGACACCACCAGCATGATAGGAATGCCAGAAACCTATCGGTGACTATTACCACAAGTCAGAAAGTCCTTCTTTCAAGATAATTTTGGTGCCAATGCCCACAAAATTATGTTGGAATTATTATAAAATATATACACACTTTATGAGATACGTTCCTTACTAATGCCACAGAGAAATTTATATTACGCTTAATAGTTTGGGATAACAAGTCACATCCTTAGATCATGACAACACATTGATCATCATTAAGTAATTAACTTAGTTACAATTTTTGGAAATGAACTTCAAGAGATAGATGCGACCCAGATGATGGTCTTGGAGAGTTTATAATCCGTGAAATCTTGTACCAACAATAATGAAGAAGTTGTCACTACAGCCACCTATGAGATTAAAAATATCGCTAAACTTATAGGAAAGGATTTTCTTAGCTTGAATGCTTTTTACTCTCCTTGTGGGCTTTCTCCCTACTCAGCCCATGTTTTTGTTGTTTTTTTTTTCCTTTCTCTCCATGCTTTTTCTTTCTATCTCCCTTCTCCATCGCGCCTCTTTCCTCCTCCCAGCCATACCCCTCAACTCTTATCACTCTTCCTCCTGCCACTTTTAGGCCAAAACAATTATATTCTGAGTCATACTAATGTGATGGGTCAGCAAATATCCCAGAGCTTTCTGAATCAGCTACACTCTTATCTTCTTATTTACTCACCTAATTAATTTCAACTCTGCTTTGTTTGTGTAGATCTGGCTATAGAAACCTAACAAAAACATTTTTTCTTTTTGATCCTTCTTTCCTTCCCACTCTCCTGCCTCACTTTCTTTTCCTTCCCTTCTCTTCTACCTGGCCTGAAATTAGACTAATAGTTTAGTAGCTGTTAGTTCTCATTCTCTGGTCTTCATAAAGTCTTTTGTTTTGAGCTTCATTCCTTCCTGGGGCTCTGAGTGAATATCAAAAATCCCCAAAGTGTCTTCAAGAAGAATGCAGAGTTCTAACTGGTAATAGATTCTTCTTATAGTGACAGAGTGTTTTACCCCATGGGAATAGAAGGACTTACTTGTATCATATATATTTATCTCAAGGTGCCAGATGGGAGGCGTGAGCCAAACAGAGAGAGGTTGATGACGCCCCAGACACTAAAGTGCTTCCAAAATTCTGAAGTCTTTTAACTTTTCCTTAATGGGTACAACTTGAGAAATGGCATGAAAGACATGATGCAACAAAGAATCCAGAGTACAGAGGGAAAATATAACTACTCAGGATCATAGAAATGTCTTTCAAGTAGACTCAGTATAATAAAACAAAATAGAATCTAACATTGATCACTAATAATTAATATTTATCAAAAGATTTTTTTTTCTTAAAAAAAAAAGACATCTGAAATGATCTGGAGAAAAAAGATCTAGCCAAGATGTTTTAAGGTCACTTAATCTATTTAATGATTGCAAATTTTAAAAGTTTTAAGTTTCTGTTGCTTTATGGTTTTTAAATATATATATATTTTTATTTTCAGTTAAAAAAAAAAAGATCAAGATCTTTCAACTGGGTTGTGGGGTATGTGGGATCTAACTCCATGACTGGTGGTTGAGCCTGCGCCCCTGCATTGGAAGCAAGGAGTTTTAACCACTGGACCACCAGGGAAGTCCCTGTTTTTATTTTATTTTGTGAGAAAATGAGAGAACCTGACTGTCTTACTCAAATCCTCAAGAAAGTTTGTCAGATCAATTATTTCTGGAATAGAGTGTACAAAATTACCACTACTACAATCCTCCAAGTGAATCCATCTTCTTTGGACCACAGCTGTATGTATTCAATCCAGTCTCCTTTGGATGCTCCCTTACACTGACAAAAAACCAGGGTGGAAATCAGGCAGGCATGATCCTACGTGTGCATGTTGTCACATACAGGTAGATTACTTTGGTGGGACTCAGTTCCAACATTTTTAAAAGAAAAGGAAGAAACAGGAAGAGAATGAAGGAGAAATGAATGGAGGGAGGGCAAGAGAAAGAGAAAGATAAGTCATACATGACAATGCATAAGTTACTTAGCATTTATGAAGAAGAAAACGTATGTCATATGATGGTTCACACTTATGTGTTCAGTAAGTTTTAGTTGTTATATTATTAGCAGTAAAGTTTGAATAAAATACACAAACAGTTTATTTTTGTATCTTGTGGCATATTTTGTTTGGGTAAAAGATACTGGAGGACCATCCACTGATAAGAAAGCCAGGATATTGTAAAATCAATGGGGAGAACTCCTAGAGGGATAGTTCATTGTAATTGATGCTGTAGAGAAAAGAGTAGGACTGAGGTTGGAGAAAACCCAATAATAATGGAACATGTGCTTCAGACCACCCTCCAATGACTACTTATCGAGATGTGCCTTGACATTGGTGACAATGTCATGCCTGTTGGTGTAGGAAGAAGTCTCTTCATTTGTAAGTGATCTGTATCCTACTAACTTGGGATTCCCAGGTGGCTCAGTGGTAAAGAACTTGCCTGTCAAGCAGGAGACATGGGTTTGATCCCTGGGTAGGGAAGATCCCCTGGAGAAAGAAGTGGCAACCCGCTCCAGTACTCTTGCCTGGGAAATGCCATGGACAGAGGAGCCTGGCGGGCTACAATCCACAGGGTCACAAAGAGTCAGACAGGGCTGAGTGACTAAACAACAACAACAACATCCTACTCATTTAGCCTAAATTCTTGTCAAACAGCTTCTTCATGACAAGACTCAAACAAAGCTAATTTTAGCTGGACAAGGGTAACAGCCAGCTGTCGTTGGGTATTACATTAATAGTTGACCAGGAAAAGAGATTGTAGGTGACTTTAAGAAGGCAATGCAGGGACTTCCCTGGTGGTCCAATGGCTGAGACTCTGAGATCCCAGTGCAGCGGGCCCAGGTTTGATTCCTGGTCAGGGAACTAGATCCCACATGCCAAAGCATAAAGATCCCACCTGCTGCAATCACCGACTCAGTGAACATGAATTTGAGCAAACTCCGGGAGATAGGGAAGGACAAGAAATCCTGCCACGCTGCAGTCCATGGGTTTGCAAAGAGTCAGGCGTGACTTGGCAACTGAACAACAATGCCACAACAAACAAAATGACACCACATGAAACAAAACCAAAAAACAAACCTCTTTTTCTAGATCTCTAAGTTAAGGAGTTTCCTTAATTATACCATTTTATATTTAACTTCTCAAAATTTATCTCATATTTTAAAATAACCCCATTCTACTTACAATATAAAAAGGAAGAAAATGGAATTTGGAGTTGGAGCTGAATTCCAAATCCAACTCTTTAACTTCCTGTCTACCTAACCTACCTTTATTCTTCATCTATAAAATTAGGACGATAATATCTGCATCAAGGGCTTCTGTGATAGCTCTGATGGTAAAGAATCTGCTTGCAATGAGGGAGACCCAGGTTCAGTCCTTGGGTTGGAAGATCACTTGGAGAAGGAAATCTCAGCTCATTCTAGATTTCTGCCTGGAGAATCCCACGGACAGAGGAGCCTGGCAGGCTACCGTCCATGGGGTCGCAAAGAGTCAGACACAACTGAGTGACTAAGCACACACACACATCTTCAGCAGAAGGCTGTACCAGTGATTAAATGATTAAAAGAATATGAAATGTATAGAAGAGTAGATATGGTGCAATAATCATGCAATTGCATTACATACAGTAATTCCATTTTGTTTCCTAATAATCTATTTCTTGGATTCTCATGCACCCTTAAGTTTTTAATACCCTAAAATAGATAGCTATATATTCTAATGAAGTCTTGCTAATATGATGAACTCTATGAAATTATTTTATCTTAATCTCCAAGGTGAATGAATCTATCTAACTCCAGATTTTGGTCTCAGTGAAAGCTAAGATTCAGTTTTTTCTCTTACAGCTCACAAAAGAAGAAACCCAGACACATAAAAGTTACCCAGATTTCTTCTTCTTGATCCCCTAGATAGTGGGATAAAAATAAAAGTTTGTCCATTCATCTGTTGACAGACATCTAGGTTGCTTCCCTGTCCTGGCTTTTGTAAGTGGTGCTGCATTGAACATTGGAGTACATGAGTATTTTTGAGTTATGGTTTTCTCAGGGTATATGCCCAGTGGTGAGATTGCTAGGTTTTATGGTATTTCTATGTTTAGTTTTTTAAGAAATTTTCATACTGTTGTCCACAGTGGCTATATCAATTTCATTCCCACCAATAGCACAAGAGGGTTCTCTTTTTCTATACTCCAATTTTTAAAAAAAGAAGAAGAAAAAAGAATTACATTCCCCAAAGGGGTGGGAAAATGTTTGCTGTTATTCAGTCTTTCTTATGAGAAACCTACAACTTGTGGGTCAGAGGTCAAATTAAGCCCAGGGTTGTGGCCTCAGTGGCTCTACTAAGGAGATGTGACATCCAAGTCAACTCCAGACCCAAAGATGAAGATGAAATAAGGCAAGTGCAACTTTGAAGGGCAGACCCTGCCTTTTGCTACCAGGAAATGGCAACCCACTCCAGTATTCTTGCCTGGAAAATCCCATGGATGGAGGAGCCTGCTAGTCAGTCCATGGGGTCGCAAAGAGTCAGACACAACTGAGTGACTTCACCGTCTTTCCTTTTTTCTCCATGATGTCCTCGTCCTCTTCTTACACTGAAGCTTTATGGCAACTCACCTCTCATGCCAGACTTGTCAGTAGTGGGGAGTGGAGTGAGAGCTCAGCCTGAAAAACAGTGAGGCAGGCTCTGGTTCCAAGTCTGTCACTGAGCATGTAGGTCATATGTAGCAAGCCACTTGGGTTTCTCTAGTCAGAAAAGCAAATGAGATTAGTTATATTTTTGTTTTATTACATTTTCCATATGGTACATTACTGTTAAGTGTTTATTTAAATTTCTAAAGCTTGTCAAAGCTGACTGGTTCTAGTGCGGAAAGCATGTAATAATCTCCTGGTCTCCTTAGTCCCTGTTCTTGTTTTCCTTCATTCTTCAGAGGTCTGAGTTATTTTGGTTCTCTAGACTGAAGGCAACCTATGATCCCATCAGAATTATTGGAGATTTTTAAATCTGTGTGTTGCCTGATCGCTAGAAACAGTAGATCTCAGGTTGGCTTGGCATAGGGGGTGGTGAGAGTTTGCTTATTTTTTTTAATATAACTTTTTATTTGCTTATTTTTATTTTTTGGCTATGCTGTGTGGCCTGTGGGATCCTAGTTCCCTGACCAGGTATCGAACCTGGGCCATTGGCAGTGAAAGCATGGATTTGTTACCACTGGACCACCAGGGAATTCCCTTCATTATTAACAAATGAGTCATTCTGATGCTCTCCCAGAGCTGAGAATCCAAATGGCTGAGTC
This sequence comes from Muntiacus reevesi, assembly GCF_963930625.1. NCBI lineage: Eukaryota > Metazoa > Chordata > Mammalia > Artiodactyla > Cervidae > Muntiacus > Muntiacus reevesi. The sequence goes on from NC_089268.1 coordinate 39,144,874, forward strand.
AAGCTGATCGAGCCCCCTTCCTCCTCCGCCATCTACAGAGAACTGTGTTTTAGCCTGAGTCCTCTAGAAGGCAGATCTTGAGATGAGAAACTGATGCTAACACTTTTCTTGGAGGTACACGTCCAGGGAAGTGAAGGCAGGAGCAAAAGATAAGGAAGCAAGGTAAAATGGAATATATTAGCCCTTTAGGTATTAGCAGTTTATAACAAGCCAGAGCAGATTACTTAGTAGAATCATTAATTTTGTACACAGGGATACTCTAGAAGGCTTATGAGAAGAAACTTCATTCCAGAATAACTCACAGGATAGAAAAAGAAGGGGAAATTTTTTGTTCAGCTCTCTCCTATCTCCCATTTCCAACTGGCCAAGTTCTACTGCATAAGGAGCTAACTGTCTTCTGGGCTGTGTCATCTAGGCTTTTTACCATTTCTCCAGAAGCTGATCCTGCACCCCACAGTGTGGTGTTTTATTAAAATCCAGTAGTGATGGAACCTATGGAAGGTTAAAAAGAGTTGCATCCTAATATATATGGTCATAGCCTATCCTTTCAAGAAAGATATCAGCCCAGGGCTTAAGCAGTTGTCCTGACAATATGCAAAAACTGGTTAATTGATAGCACATGCATTAAAATCCATGAGAGATTTCCAGGAAATCCAACTCAAATGAAAATGGCAATTTCTTGGATATTTCAACATATATATTTGGTGTTGGGTATTATTGAGAGTTTGAGTTGGAACTTAACCAAGAACAATCTCAAGGTCTGAAGTGTCTGCCATAGAAGCAAAAATTTCAGGGAAATGCTACATTCAAAATAGGACTTTGGGGTTTATTTAACTTGTCTACATACAGCTTGAAAGCTGTGTTTGAAATTTGTGCACACATGTAAATTGACATATAGCCCCAGGTCATTGGTACAACTGGGTCACTACAAAATAGATTTGTAAACACCATATCTCCTTCTTCTCTTTAACTTGAAGTGAAATATTTGACCTTCTTTGTTTAACTTTAAGAGAGGCCCATTTATTCCATCTGTGTATAATTTTAACCCCTGTGTGCTCATGACAGGGTCCAACCATCACAAAAATGAATCGGGCCTTTCTCCAATGACCTGTGAATATTCTATGCTCCTCTTTTCTCTCCCTGTTCCCCCATTTAAAAAAAAAAAAAAAAGGATGGGTTGGAAAGTGAGGCCTGACACTAATAAAATCTTCTGCCCTGGTAGCCCAGGATGATAGAAGTTTGAAACTCCGTGGAGTTAACTCAATATCCTTCCACAAATTAGGTGGGTCCTCTGTCTTCTCTAACTCTGCAGTTCATTGCTAGACTCTCTCAAAAAATACAGGGAGAGAAAAGATAACTAAATCTTTGTGCTAATTGGAAATATAAGTCAAAGTAAGTATCAAACATTGCATTATAATGGCATAAAGATTAGGTAGAATCATGTCAGAAGTAGCCCATGAATTGCAAAAGAATAAGTCATAAAAGAAGAGCCCTCTATCTCACTATCTTTGGAGATGCGTTTATTTTGCAATTAACAATGGGCTAAGGTGTCTTTCTAAAATCTTGGCCTGTGACTTCAGAATTTAATCTCACACTGGACTCATTTTTATATACATTTTTACAATCTATATTCCATTGAGCTGTCAGAACAAATATTTTAAAAGAATGAGGCAGATCTTGATGATCATGACATCTCAACACTCGAGTGACTTCCCATCACATTTAGAATAAATTCCAAAGTTGAAGGCTTACAAGGTCCTACTTGACCTGGACCTTAGCTATCTCACATATTTGAACCTCCAGTTGCCTCCCACCCTCTGTGCTACCGCCACCCTGACTCCAGGGTGAGGAATAAAGGACATAAATTAGTGAATGTGGAAAGAAGTAGTTTTGGGATATAGTTTAGATTATAGTGTAGACAGGTCTTGTTGGTAGATTAAATATGAGAGTTGAAGAAAAAGAGGAATACAGAATTATTTTAGGTCATAATGGATACCATAAATGTTAGCTCTTAACTCTGAATATTATCAAATATTAACAATAACAGGATAAATGATAACACATGAAAATGTGGCAGTGATAGTCTTGCTTTAGTTTGCATGTTAGTTGCCCATATTAGGTCAGAATTTAGTGTTCTCATCTTTACCTGTGAGTCAATAGTTCTCCAATGGAGAATGAGACTTCTCTTTGGAAGAACTGCCGTTCTTCAGTCACATGATTCTAGCACCTTTAAGACTTCTTGAAGTTGATTCCAACGCCATAGCCAGAGGAGTCTCTTATTCATTTAAAATTGAGGGAATCTTCATTTTAACAAGATCCCACATCCTTACAGGTCCTAAGCCTAAAGATCACAGCTTTAATAGGTTTTCCTTGGAATTGTGTATCTGGTTGGGTCTATTAAAAGTTGAACTTGAGTTACCTCCACTCCACCTCAACAGAGAAACTAAGCATCTCTCAGATGCTGAAGATAACAAACATTTAAAAGAGAGGCCTGTGGGTGATGAATGAGATTGAGTTCCCTGTGGGAAATGGGTCTGTTTTCAGACCTTGCAGAAAGTGTGTACACCAGCACCCATAAGTCTTTTGATTCACTGGGAGAAGACCGCTCAGACCCAGACAGCTGGTATATCCATGTGGTGCTGCTTCAGGAGGATAAACTAGTCTCCCAGAACCTGTGGCGAGGCTGCTTTCCATCTCCCTCTGGGATATGATTACTGTCTTACCCACTTTTATTTGTTCTATTTTTTTGACAGGCTTTCTCAGAGATATAGTGGAATGCCAGGTCTGAAGAGGGGAAGATAAAAAAACAAGCATTCCTATGGTCTTTTTTTCTGTCCCAAACTTCATTAAGCCTGAATATATTTCCCGGGTTACTTTTTTTTTTATCACTTTCAAAACAAAAAATAAAAAAAAAAAATTTTTGTTGTTTTAATCTCCAATTTTAAATAAAGCCAAATCTCTAGTTGCTTTAAAGCCCCTTTCCTGAGAATGGGCTTTGGCCATCCCCAGTTCAGTCCCCACCTAGGGAATCTGTCACATTCACAAATTTAAATTCAATTTACCGCATTCACATGAAATTCACATGAATTTCTAAGCCCGATGATGGGAGTGACATTCAATACAAGATTGTGTAGCACGTTAAAGAACTTTCCTTTTATTAGTGGCTCCATAATCACATTAACTTCAACCGAAAATTTAAACTAATTCTTTCCCTAGAGGCTTGAGCGGTAATAATTGCAGAAATCTGTGGAAAAGGATAAATACAATTCAATAATTATATTGATAAATAAAATGAAAGTCAACTAATTGTGTCATTCACTCAGAAGCTCGCCTCGGCTGTTGCTGGCTTTATGCTCCGCTGGCTGCTAAACTTTTCTGTCACACTTCAATAAATTTAATTGTGCAGAATAAATGAGCTAATTTTTGAAGTCACAGGCTCTGTTTGCAAGATAAGGATGGTGATTTATTGACCTCTTCCAGCTCTGTAAGAGCGTCACCCTCCTTTGCGAATGACAACCAGGCTTCAGCAGTCTCCTCCCTGAGAGTTCTTGCTTAGGCCCATCCGAGCTTGCCCTCTTCCGTCTCATCTTCTAATCACTGAGTGCCTATCTGGAGAGTCTGGCAGGCCCTGCCTTCTGCTGGTTGCGGAAGAAAATTCTGTGGTTTCTGTTGTAGCTCTTCACGGGGTGATGAATTCTTCCATTTCTGCAGCTGTCGGAATCCACCATTCAGTTTGTTCAACTGAAACCACAGGTTGTGAACTTACACCTTCCCGTGCCCCCAAGCCAAATCCAGTGTCTCTGTTGGTGTGACCTTGATAATGGAGACAAGAGCTTATATTCTTGGACTTAAGAGTCCAAGGCACACTGATGTCACACCAGATCACAACTCCTGATAAAATACAATTTTTCAAAATGAGACCACTTTTTGAATTTTGGTTTTCTATATGACAACAGAGGTATGACTCTTCGAGATTTCAAGAATTATTTTAAGAAGCAAAACAGAATCTATAATGTACAGAATATGCCTTAAACCACATGCCTTAGTGTCTGAAGTAGCTTTTTCATCTATTTTCCCCTGCATTATGTCCAGTTCATTTTAACAACTGATTATTTCCTGTATTAGCTCCAGATTTTTGATATACACCAAAGAGCTTGTATTATCTGTGCTTTCTCAGTGTCCAGCTTCTAGTGCAGTGCCTGAAATTAGTAAGTGTTCAATAAAATAATTATTGAATTAATATACTAATTGATTAATGAATGAAACACACTGATATAATGCTATCAGATTAAAAGGAATATATGTGGATATATTTCAGCCTATTATGGGACAATTTGGGAAATGTGCAGTTTTAAACAAGAATTGTGGCACATTGATCTCTAAGGAGTGGGGACAAATGAGAATTTATTAGAATTCCTTAATGGGGGAGTAGAAAAATAACTGGGTTTTTTTTTTGTTAATAGAGCAAGTTTTATCAATAGTTTTAGGCATCTAAATGGTGCACACGAAGAAAAATTGGCTCACATCATAATACAGCCATTTATCTACTGGAGGAGGTCCCAGAGACAGATCTCCCAGACCCGGATGTCACCCACCAGCTCAGGGTGGTCTCTCTGTCTGCCTCTCCTGGAGTTAAGAATAGCGACGGGATTTATCAGCATTAAAATCTGGGGCTCCTGGTACGATGACTTCAATCATGTGATTAGGAAAGATCACAATTTATTGCTGGTCAAAAAAGCTAATAAAATATGAATGTGAGTGTATAGGTGTGTACATTAACTTGCTGTCTTGAACATGAGGAAGGCAAATTGACTCCTTTTTAAACTTTCTTCTATCATTTTATTGTTCAACCTTGTTTCCTCCAAATCAGCTCCTTGAAGTCTGAGAACTCAGCTTGGGGAAGGGAAGAGCTAGCTGCCTTGCTCTTAATGAAGACAACGTGACAGCACTGTCCTGAGCTCAGCAGCACCTTTAGGAAAGAGTCTCCAGGTGTTTGCGTGCAGGAAGTCATAAAGTCAATGCAAATCCAGACACATTCCCCACAGGCAGAACAGGACTTCCCTACCCAGGGGGCTCTGGCTGTCATTGTTACCGTCTTTGTTGCCTTAACGATCATTTATTGATAATGGCACTTGAAGGAAGAGCCCTTGAGTAGGTATTAGATTTTAGTTACCTGGTGTATCAGCCAAGAACAGAAGGTTGTCCTCATCATATTGACTCTGCCCAGTTTGCCTCACATGAAAATATCTACCTTAAACTAAAAATGAAAGAAAAGCTAGGTCTTTTCAACACTGCTTTCCTCATTCCTGCCAAAGTGTTTATTGAATCCTTAACTAAAACCATTTGTGCTCTTGAACTTTCCTCCTGGAAAAAAAAATAGTGATTATTGTTTCTTTCTCAGAGGGACACAAAGAGGAATTACCACAGGAAATCCAGAGAGGCTTTAGAAGATGAGCTTGTGTTGAGATAGAAGCCAGAAGCCCACTTAGCCAACGGCCTCCATAGGACCTGGCACGGAGGTGGGTAGAAGACAGTAAATGCTACAGAACCCCCATGTGAAGAGGAGAATTTGGCATTTGTCCTTCTAAACCCTGCATCCCTCAGCCCCAAGTGCTTAAGAATTCTGTGAGCCATTGCCTGTGGCGGTGACACTGATTTGTATCTGGGTATGAACTTAAATGAAAACATGAATTGAACTCATTACATGAGGAAGGAAACACTGCCAAATTTAACAGGATGAAACTCCAGCAGGGTGTCAGGTTTTATGGGGCTGTAGTGAAATACCTCATAGAAAGGTTTCCAGTTCATAAAACACTTTGAAAACATGCTCAGCTCTTTTAAGTTGAGGGGACATTATCATTTCTATCTATAGCATTTCTCTGCAAATTGAACTCAAATATCCTTTGGGCTGGCTACACAGAGAGCAGAAGAAAGACATGGAAGAAACTTGAACTGGAGATTGCTTCCTTGAAAAGGTTTCCTTCAGGCGGAATTATGTGAGAGCAAATGACATCAGAAACTAGTGTGTCAGAATACTTCTGCCAGCTCCATATGGTCCGACTCATTTTCACAGGTATTTAATTAATTCAACAAATATTTAGTGAGTTCCTCTCACATGTGGGTCTGTTCTAGGCATTGGAGGTACAGTGGTCAGTTAGACAAATCTACCCTCACAGTACCTACATTACAAAAGGAGAAGAAAACAACAAACAAATGATCAGAAAATATATTGTAAAAGTCAGGTAGTGACCACTGTTATTAAGACAATGGGATCGAGGGTGTGGGCTGACATTTTAGTTAGTGTGCTTTGCAAAGACCACTTCAACATGGTGATGTTTGAACAGAAGCTTAAATAAAGTGACCTGTTGAATCCAGAAAACTAATTTTATAGATTATTTAAAAGGAGGTTGGTCAGCATCAGCTGATTAAAGGGTTGGGAAGTTATTTTGGTTCAAAGATGTTCAGTGTAAATAACCACAAGACTGACCCTCGTCTCTCTGTCAGTGGGAATTTGGATACAGCCTTGCATGTTGTTTTGGGAATTTTCTGGGGCATCTGGTAGAGTAACCAGTATGTGTTCTGCATCTTCTGTCTTGACCTTCTTTTACTTGCTAACAAGAAGCAAAGGCTGTAGGGAGTGGCATGAAGAAATGTGAAAGAATTTTATATCTTTCAGCCTGAGCAGAAGTTGACAGAGAAAAGGAGCTAAGAGTCAGAAAAAAACAAGATATGAGGGGAAAAAAGGCAAACTCCAAGTGAAATTCTCTTTTTGGTTTTCTGTCTTTGTATATAGCTTTCTCAACAGCCTTGTTAAAAAGTAAATATCTCTGCAAATTTAATTTAATTTTCCTTTGGCAAATACAAATAAGGCTTATTAAAATGTCTTTCCCTTCTGCAAGGTGCAAACTCCACATTAGCAGATTTGAAAGCTCTCACATAATTCAGATGGCAATGGAGGTTTTAACTAGGCCAACATCAACATACAAACCAAGAATCCTTCACGTGTGGAGCACTTGCTTAGAATGAAATTGAGTATGTTTGCCAAACCTGACTACAAATGGTTTATTTTGAAGTAAAGAATATGAAAAATACAAAATGATTTTCAAAGATAGAACTTTGATGATTATCGACTTTTACTCCTAAATTCCTGATTCATTTAAATAGCAAGATGATGCTACATGTTTCAAAGTTTCTGTATCCTGGAAGGGTATATTGTCTAAACTAAAGTTCAGTCTCATTTCTAAGGAGAAAACTAGGAGGTGATGCTTACATGTGTACGAATGTGCAGTGACGTGTTTTTAGTGATATTCTACTACATGGCGCTAAGTGTACGGTTGAGTTGTCTAGAAAACATCTCATCTGAACCTTAAGGTTGAGAATATAATATTTAGGTAACTAGTTTTGGTCCAGGTGCTCTTCTGCCTGTGGTAAGCCTTGCATGTGAACTCGCTTACATACATTCTCAGTTCTAGAGAAGGAAAGAAGTCGACGGGGGTACAGATGCGTGCATGCATGCTAAGTCGCTTTGGTCGTGTCCAACTCTTTACAACCCTATGTACCGACCCTGTCAGGCTCCTCTGTCCATGGGATTCTCCAGGCAAGAATACTGGAGTGGATTGCCATGCCCTCCTCCAGGGGATCTTCCTCCAGGGGATCCCTGACCAGAGATCAATCCCATGTCTCTTGTATCTCTTGCACTGGCAGGCAGGTTTTCTTTCTTTTTTTTTTTTTTAACCATTAGCACCACCTGGGAAGTCCAGGGGTTTAGAGCTGGATGATAAATGGCAAAATGCAGGGCAGGGTAATGATACCCTGTGTTAAGAGCACCACTTCTGTTGTCCTATGTACTTGGGTTTTAGGCTTGGTTCTTGGGTCCAAATGTAATTCTGGGAAAGTTTCTCAAATTCTCTAAACCTCAGTTTCATCTTCTGTAAACCCAAAATGCTTAAGGGGAAACAGATGATCATAAGGAATGCTAGGAAACCTGGTTTTCTGATTCTAAGTTTAACATCTAATATATTACCTTCTACATAAGAATTAATAAATAATTAATAATCATGCATAAGACTTTCTCCATTGCTCATTTAAATTAATACTGCCAAAGAGCTCAAATATAATTAATGAATTAAACCTTTATTTGGCCCATCTTCAAGACTTTTGCTCAGTAAATTTTTGTTGAATAAATATTAGAAAGGTAATCACTTAATTAATTATTTCTTGAGCAGCCATGACTGACTATCCAATGCTATCACCTCTGAAAATTGGCTCTCTAGTAACCTAACTTGGGGGGGGTGGTTAAGAGCTTAGAATTAACACCCCAGCAGAACCTCTCACCCCTAACTCTCACCATATCCAATTTTTTCCCACCAGTTGTTTACTAATTCTAAAAACAGAACTGACTACATAATTTGCAAGGTCAGTGCCAAATGACAACATAGGGCCCCTTGTCCAAAAAGTATCAACAATTTCAAGACGCAACAGTAGAGAGTTAAACCAACCCAGGACCTTTCTGAGCCTGGGGCCCTGCGTGAGTAAACGGATCGTAGGCCCATAAAGCCATTTAGGTCTAAAGAGATGGATGTTCACTGTAGTACCTTGAAAATGTATCCCAGAATAGACTGTGATAAAACTTACTTATTTAACAACATCCAAGAAAAAACTGGAAGAGAGTATACAAAGTGGCTTGTGAGTAAATGTGAACCAGTGTCAAGTTTGGAATCAGACTCATCTGTTTTGGTGGTTTTTTTTGTTTTTTTTTCATCTGGTTTTATTTTTTAATGTGGTTCATAAAATTTTTTAAATTGGAGGATAATTGCTTTACAGTGTTGGTTGGTTTCTGCCATAAAACATGAATCAACCATAATTATACATATATCCCCCTATCTTGAGCCTCCCTCTCACGCACCCCCTGGTCCCACCCCTCTAGGACATCACAGAGCTTCAGGCTAAGCCCTGTTTTATACACACAGCACCAGGTTGTAAGGGGAAATAGTAAGACTGACATTTAAAATAATTATGGGAGTGAATACCATGATAGAAGGATTATTTCTGGTCCCAAAATTTTGCAAGAGACCAAGTTTAAAAAGCCAGGTTTTGTTTTGTTTTAAAATGTCTAGTGACATGAATACTAGCTCTATCTCTGCATCCACATATTTTATGGATTTGCTTGTTTTTGTTTTTATTTTCCCAAGGGAATTTCTTCAGCAATAACTAAAGTCAATGAAGAAAGTAAAGGAGTTGCAAAAGTTTCCTAGTTGATTCTGCCAACTGAAATAGTTTTATTATGCTGTTCTTGTGGACAGAATGAGTCTCAAAACTGAAATCAATTCAATGTAAGTTCGTGTGCATTCATGTAATCACACCACACACACACCCTCATCAGCAAATTATTTGAAAAATAAATGAAATTGGTATCGAATTTGGAACATGAAACAGATTAGCATGCTCTTTGTGCTACCAGAGTATATTCGAAAAGTAAGCAGCCAAGTCCAGCAAAACCTAGAGACCTCGAAAAGCCACCAATACACATAGAAGAGTGAAGCTGGTTTTTTTTTTTTTCTTCCCCTCACATTAAGTCCAATAGCAACTAATCCTGAGGAACTAAAAATATACGAGGTGTACAGTAACCCCCTTCTTTGGCTCTCTCTGTAATGTATACAAATCTGACTGATAAAAGGCTCAATTCACTCAGCAGAGAGCTGGCTTCTGTCTGATGGAATTTCACCGTGGAACTTGCACAAGGAGAGCAGTTGGAGCCTTTATATCTCTCATCCTTCTCAGTGGGAGACACAGCCTTATGAATCTGAGTGATAGCAATGAGCAGTCTGGGACATGTTGGTCGCTGTGTCTGCAGGCATCTGACGGGAGGAGGATGTGATTGCAGCAATGTGTTTGGGAAGTCTGGCTTTCTCCCTCAAAGCCCTCTTTATTCTACGGTTACCTGGCGTTGCATAAGAGCCAAGCAGGCAAATTAAATTCCTTCTATTCAGCCTTGCTGAGAGGTGAAAAAACTCTTCTCTCAGCTGGCGATGTTTGTCACTGGCTCTGTCCTTCCTGCATGGCAGGCTGTTGGGCATTCCAATAGCCAGGCTGGTCAAGAGTGATGTCTTTCGTTTTTATTTATATGTTGGTTCCTTTCTAGTTCTTTCAGAATTGTCCAGATCCATCTGAGGCCCTGTGTCTGTATAAACTAATTTCCACGGCTGCTCCTCCATGTAAGGCTTTGCCATTCTCTGCCTCCAAAAGGACTTGGATCTAGGATGACCATAGCATCAGGTATTTCTCAGAGATTTTTACACTTATTTCTCACTACTTATGTTTAAATTTAGAGTTATTCAAATAATTGTCTTGTTATCTTTGAAACCAGGAACCTTGTAACCACTGTATATTTTCTGTGCGTTCGTCATGTTGATCAGTTTCATTATGTTGTGTTTTGATGTGTGTTTTGATGTTGTGTTTTGTTGTGTTTTGATGGCCATGTTGAGATACAAACTTGTCAAAGTGCAATTATGTTCACCAAAAGAAGAAGGATTTTTAAATTAGCTCAGGTCATTGGTATGTTTGTAGTTTTTTCCCAGGAGCTGTGGCTAAGTGGATGAGATAGCTACAGATTATCTGGCAGGAGTCTATTTCTTTGTACCTTTCACAGGTTGATAGGAGTGTATAGTGGACTTTACTGTCTGAGCCACAAGGAGTTCCTGCAATGCAGGAGGCCGGAGTTCAATCCCTGGTTAGAGGTGATCCCCTGGAAAAGGATATGACTACTCTCTCCAGTATTCTTGCCTGGAGAAATCCATGGACAGAGGAGCCTCGTGGGCTACAATCCATAGGCTACAATCCAAAGAGTCAGACATGACTGAGCGATTGAGCGATTAACACTCTCACTTCAGAACATCTTTAAATTTCCATGCAATACCAAGATGCTTTACTTCTGTACGTTTTCCTTTTCCTTTTTCTTTTTTGCATGGTTAATTTCAAAGAATTCAATTCAAAATACAAAAGTGAAATAATCAACATTCTTAAAAACTGCCCTGAAAATCTCAAGGGACCTGAGGATTACTTACAAAACCATGAGAATTGACCCTATAAAGCTACATAACAAATTTAAACAGTATTCTCTAGAGTTCCGTTGTATTCTGCAGTTTTGTGATTCCATAAAACCAGCTTCTATGATGCTAAACATAACTAAAATTATTTAAAAATCACACTGGGTACAAGAGGAAAGGCAAGCTTTCTGAACCAGCAACAATGAGAGCTGTAGCCATGAAATCAAAATATTACGTGAAGGTTTGACAAGATCTCTCTCCAAACTTTGTTGGGTCTCTTCTCAAAGATTACAAAGCAGGGAGAAGCTATAGTGATATATGCTGTGTTATATAGTAATATATGCTGATATATATTCAACGGGAACATATTCTCCAAACCAAGGACTCTGCTACCCCAGTCAATTCATGTTGAGTATGTCATTCTGTCTCTCCAAATATACATGCACACACACGCATATATATATTGGGGAAGGAAATGGCAACCCACTCCAGTATCCTTGCCTGGGAAATCCCATGGACAGAGAAGCCTGGTGGGCTGCAGTTCATGGGGTCACAACGAGTTGGACAAGAGTGAGCACGCACACACAAATATATATATACTGGATTCTTTCTCTCCTTAAATACAACATATAGATATTTAAAGAGAGACAGAGTGTGCTCTCTGTTCATTTTTTATGGTTGTGTAGAGGAAGAAAAAGTTTTCCTTGACCCTGTTAGGGTCCCTGGCTGTGTCTGAAAATTAAAGTGATGAAGACAGATTAACAAGAGAAAACCATACCGATTTCCCCCCCCCAGATTTATTTCATATGAATGTTATGTGACATGAGAGTCTTCATAGGAAATGAAAACAGACCTTCTAGTGTATGCTAAGTTTGAAAAGTGGAAAGTCAAGAGGAAAGTGATAGGACAAGGGGTATATGAGTGCAGTAAACCCCGGGAAACTTAGATCTGTTTGTTTGGCTTCCCTTTGTCTTCAGAGAGAAGGATTTTCCTTTCTTCCAGGTATAGAGAAGGCACCTCTCACAAGAGGCTTTTCTGATCTGTTTCAGGGGAGAAGGGCAGAGTGATTCTTCTGCTTTTCCTGTTTTCTCAGAAGTCCTTCAGCTTAAAATAGTCAGTAGGCCAAGCTTCCATGTTTTGGGGTAGTATGTCCTGAGCATGTTCATTCCTCCATCTGAAAGTTCCCTAAGAAGTTTCACAGTCCTGACACTGAGTTAGTAAATGGTCTCATAATCTCTTGTACTAATCTCTTAGTGCTGGGCACTTGCATGGAAACAAAAGAAAAGCAAAGGTTAATGGCTAGAACAAACTATAAATTCAGCTTTTGAGTCCTGAGGGAATTTCTAGATGTTAGGCTCAAAGTGTATCTTCAGGCGTGAGGGCGGGCAGTGGCAGTCTTGCAGATTTTCCTGGTTTGGAGTTGGGGATGTTGTCATCGTTCCAGTAAACTCTCTGAGTGGCCCACACAACAATAGGCATAAAAGTTGTCCAAACATGAGCTGTTGTAAAGATCTCTCTGAGGTTTATATCAAGTCGTCCAACTTCAGCTTGCAGGGCCCCAGGAAAAAAGGGTAGTTTTAATTTTTAGTGACTTCAAGTCAGAAGGGTGAGAGAAAAATTGGAAATACTAGTTTTAGGGAGAGGCTGCTAGATACAGGAGGAAACTAGAATTCAGGATCCAGTCCAGTTACAAGTAAGTAACAAGATCTGAAAGACCATGTATTGCATTAGATTTTAATACCCACAAGAGTTGTGCTACAGTTTTCTATCAAACATACATATGTATTTTGTCTACTCACCGCCATTTCTATCAAAGATAATCAAAGTAAGACTAATTTCTTTGCAGTATAAGTTGAATGTTATGAAACCTGGCCTGATTATTTATTCAGGTGCATCAAAAATAGTGAACTCTCCTTTGCTGAAACTTTTCCTGAGGAATCTCAGTTTGGATTTTTAAAGGCAAAAAAAAAAAAAAAAATTACTTTATTTAGAATTTAATTTGGGGAAGTTGTTAAGAATGTCAAAAAGTATGTATATCTGACTAAATAGAATCATATAATATTATAAAACTTAACTACCTATATTACCAAAGTGACATTATAAAACTAAAGATAAATATAGGTTATACAACTGTTAAAAACAAAAATCTTTAACTCTTTAATGTTGAAAATATTTGACTTTCTTAAGTAATCAAACGTCTGATAAAGACAGTGTGAATTTAACTTTAGCAGCTCAATCACAATAAAATTTCTTTTCCACGACTGTCTACAATTTAAAAAAATCTATCCAATTTTTTGTCTTCTACATTTTTTCATTCTGTAACAATCAATCTTTCTGCTTTAGCTCAAAATTATTCTCTTCCCCTTAAATATGTCCTTTGAACATTCCTCAGCAAAAATACATCTTCCTTTCCTTTACAGACGATAATTTATTCTTATTATTTTTCATACTTTTATTTATATATATTCATTAGAATTTTTAACCATGAGTAATTTTTATTTTCAGTGAAACCTAAGAAGTAAGCAACTGGGAACTGTCTTCCATGTACTATAATTTTATAGTAAATTTGTAAATATGTGCTTTCATAATTTCTAAAGGCATATGTGTTTTCACAGTAAAATTTTTCATGTTCATTAACTGGTCCAATAAATTTACCTTCTCTATACCACATAAAAAGATGCCAAAAGTAGATAAACTTTTGTTCAGCAATTAATGTTTTATCTCATTTGGAAATAACCTATACATTCAATGAATATTCACCATTTAACTTTGTATAGCTTTAAGGCTTTCAGTTATCAAACCAATCTTTGAAACTATTTTTAAGTAAACATACTTAAACATAATTAATGTTGAAAAGTTCATTTATAAACTTTTATCCCACAGACATCTATTTAATTCACATGTTCTTAACTATACTTGTGGAGAAGGCAATGGCAACCCACTCCAGTACTCTTGCCTGGAAAATCCCATGGATGGAGGAGCCTGGTAGGCTCTAGTCCATGGGGTTGCTAAGAGTCGGGCAGGACTGAGTAACTTCACTTTCACTTTTCACTTTCACGCATTGGAGAAGGAAATGGCCACCTACTCCAGTGTTCTTGCCTGGAGAATCCCAGGGATGGAGGAGCTTAGTAGGCTGCCGTCTGTGGGGTTGCACAGAGTCGGACACGACTGAAGCGACTTAGCAGCAGCAGCAGTAACTGTACTTGAATTGCTTGTGAAAATTTCATGAGACAAATAACAAAACTAGCCATCATTTTAAGTTATTTTTCTGGTTGATAAAGCAGGCAAGTATAAAAATATCACCAAGGCAAAGACTCCAGAGAGTTAAAAATATGGTTTTTCCTTTCCTTTTTTTTTTTTAACCGCTATGCTTGACATGCATCAAACAGTTCACTTTTATTGCACATTTGGTTTTTAGGTCGGATTTACACTTTTATAATTTTAAATGTTTAGTAAATATAACATAAGCTTATTTGACTGGCAAACCTAGGTAGAAAGTAAATCGTTTCTCTGCTTTTGTATTTAATGCTGATAACACTGAAGATATACCTGTTTTAATTTTACCAACAATTTTAAAACTAGCTTTATTTTTCAAAGAGTATCCCAGATCATGCCAACTTCAAAACATGTTTGGGTTATAGTCTGTATTTCTGAGAGTTTTAGAAATCCTTAATTTATGTGAGTGTTCATTTGTATCTAAGCTGACTTGAATAGGACTCCTTTAAGTGATTCAATAAATAATTTTTTATATCATTTAGAGGTAGAAACTGTCACTAATATATACATACACATATGTACAATATGATATATATCTATATAAACGTATAGACAGTTGCAAGGAGACCTTGTAGCTTTTGTTTTAAAACTTTATCCATGTGTCAAGTAATTAATATCTGAAATCTAGTATGTAATATTATTTAATATTTTCCCTTTTTTCCCTTAAATAGAGGACAGTTCTATTTTCAATGTCCTGGGCTTTTAGAATTTTGAGATAAATAGGTGAGGTTTGGGGATTAGTAAAGCTAGGTGGGCTTTGAATTGCTCTCAAAGCCACATTTCTGGTTTTGTAAAGACTGAATTTATAGAACAGGGACAGTTGTTTATACTTCTTCAAAGAACTGGGTCACAGCCTGACTGTTATCAAGAGGTTGACCCATGCATCCAACTACATTATATTTAATTTGCTTCTTTATATCAGAGAGAAGAATTCCAACTAAAATGAAAACCAATAATATTTATAGATTTAAGTTTCTTCTGGGGCTTCCCAGGAGGCACTAGCGGTAAAGAACCCACTTGACAATGCAGGTAGGTGTAATAGATATGGGTTTGATCTCTGACTGAAGAAGATCCTCTGGAGGAGGGCATGGCAACCCATTCTAGTATTCTTCCCTGGAGAATCCCATGGACAGAGGAGCTGGCAGGCTGCAGTCCATATGGCTGCACAGAGTTGGGTACAACTGAAGTGACTTAGCACGCATGTGTGCATGCAAGCTTCTTCTGAAACCTATCAGAGTAATTTTGAATTCTATGTTGTAGTTGAATTGTATGATATCCTTTCATTCATAAACTATAAAATATAACCATAAAATATAAACCACCCAGTGAAGTTGGTTCTATCACCCCAATTTCATACAAGAGTAATGAAATGGTAAATGAATTGCTAAAATCACACATTTAAAACATGACCACCTTTACATGTTTAAAGCAGCATGTGTGACTGCACAATGCAGACCTTTCCACTCTATTTGGCAGTACAAGTATCTTCTCCATACTCATCTCATAGGTCACCATCTCCCTAATCTCTCAGAATTAATAACCCAAAGCCCCTTTTCTTTCTTGCTTGCCATATTAAATCAGTCATCAAATCCTGTTAATGTTTCCCTAATGTTTTCACTTGGCTTTTTACTTTCTCACCTTCTCATCGCTAAAGCAAGTGTTATGGACCCAATCATGTAAACCTCTCCCCCCCAACTCATATGTTGAAGCCCTACTTCCCTGGTGGCTCAGATGGTAAAGAATCTGCCTGCAATGCAGGAGACCCAGGTTCGATCCCCTGGAGAGGGGAATGGCTACCCACTCCCTTATTCTTGCCTGGAGAACTCCGTGGACAGAGGAGCCTGGTGGGCTACAGTCCATGGGGTCACAAAGAGTCAGACAGGACTGAGCAACTAATGCTACCCCCTAATGTGCCTATATTTAGATATGGGACCTTTAAGATGGTCACTAAGGCCAAGTGATGTCCTAAGAGTGGGATCCTGATCTAATATGACTGGCTCCTTACAAGAAGAGAAAGAGACACCGGGGATACACAAATAGAGGAAAGGCCATGTGAGGTCACAATGAGAAGGTAGCCACCTGCAGGCCAAGGAGAGAGTCCTACCAGTTCCTTAATGGTGGACTTCCGGTCTCCGGAACTGTGAGAATTAAACGTCGGTTGTTTAACTCACCCAGTCTGCCATGTTTGGTGATGGCTGCCCTAGCTAACGAATACAGGAAGGAAGTATAAATTCGGCTTCCCTGGTGGCTCAGGTGGTAAAGAATCTGTCTGCAATGCAGGAGACCCAGATTGAGAGATCTCCTGGAGAAGGGAATGGCTACTCACTCCAGCATTCTTACCTGGAGAATTCCACGGATGGAGCCTGGCAGGCTACAGTCTTTGGGATTGCAAAGAGTCAGAGGCAACTTAGCAACTAAACAACAATGCCTAGTCATTAGGAATGAGGTCTAGCCTTACTTGTGTTTCCTTATCTAGATCATAAACTCTTTGTGGGGACTCTGCCTCCAAACTGATATCACAGGAAGGACCTAATTCAATGTCTGGCTCTGATGTCTGTTGATTGAGTCATTAATTTTATCTGGATTGTCATGATTTACCTGATACCTGCTCTTTTATGGCAGTCCTCTGGCTGTTTTGCAGAACCAACAGTTTTAAAGTATTATAATCTGCGTGATAACAACAGCAAACATTGCCTTCTTAGACTGTCATCTAAAGAAAATGTGCTACGATCCTTAGTATTTAGAAACAACTATGGAATTGTGAATGGGCTTCCCTCATAGATCAGTTGGTAAAGAATCTGCCTGCAATGCAGGAGACCCGGGTTTGATTCCTGAGTTGGGAAGATCCTCTGGAGAAGAAAATGGCAACCCACTCCGCTATTCTTATCTGGAGAATCCCAAGGACAGAGGAGCCTGGCAGGCTACAGTCCACAGGGTCGAAAGAGTCGGACACGGCTTAGCAACTAAAGAGAGAGAGATGGAATTGTGAAACAAATTTCTTCACAATAATGAACACTTCTGCCATAATTTTCCATTCTCTAGCTAAAGCTGAAGTACTCATCTATAACAACAAACAACTAGAGTACACCCAAAGACACACATACGCACAGACACACACACGTGCCCTTCACAACGCAGCAGGAGACAACCAGAAATCATCTCCTTGTCAAATCTGGAGGGATGTAGGTACCCCAACTCATTTGCAGCCCCACGGTGCTCTTTGCAGCCCCACAGACTATAGCCCGCCAGGCTCCTCTGTCCATGAAATTTTCCAGGGAAGAATAGCGGAATGGGCTCCCATTTCCTGCTCCAGGTGATCTTTCTGACCCAGGGATCAAACCCATGTCTCCTGTAGATTCTTTACCACTGACTCACCTGAGAGGCCCCATGTTTGGAAATGAAGCCTCACATCCATCTTTCCTTTCTAGTTGAAACCTGAAGGCTTAAGAATACCTAGGGACTAGACTGAGGTATGGGTAGTTACGGAAGTCGTTAAGTCTTTTCTCAAAGGCAGTGCTTAACCACACTTTCCACTCCTCCGCTTTAACAAAGAAACCCAGCCATTAACACAGAAAAGCCTCTTGCTTGCATTTTTTAACTGCTGACATTTGTACCTTTTGGAGGAAAGTGAAGGGCATCTCATTGCCTCCTTGTTTAAATCAGGCTGGAAATAATGGGGACGAGAGGGAAGCAGGGCTAATTTCCTTTGTCTCCTATTCAGCAGATAATGGTGGTCTGTGTGGTGGGTGTTAAAGGCCAGGCTGCCGCGGTGACCTGGCGATGATTTCATTCTTCAGAGGTTTATCAAAGGCCCCTGTCAGTCAAACCCATGCTGGGAGACTGGGGAATGGCCATCTGGTTCACTGTTCATCAGAGAACAGAAAGGAGAGCAAGGAGGTGAAAAATCTTGCTGTCAGTTCTGAGCCAGGTGGAAGGGTGATGAGACGCCTTTGGAAGTGGGTTTAGCAAGTCTTAGGTACATATGCAGAAGAGAAATAAACATGAAAGTATCTGCGTGTGTGTGTGTGTGTGTGTGATTAGGAGAGAAAGAGGGAGAAAAGGAGGGAAGGGGCGGGAGAGAGACAAAGACAGAAACGGAGGAGGTAAGAGAGACGGAGAGGCCGGGAGGAAGAGTGGGATGGAGACTTTTTATTTAAGCCACTGTGATCATCTTGAATTGATTTTAAGTGGAAAGACTGAAGGTCACTCATGCTGCTAACCCTGCAGAGAAACCTCTGAATTGGTCTCCTGGCTGTGGGGGAGAAAGGGAGTAAGTGGCTCACGGCGGGATCTGATTTAATTTAAAGCATGACATATCTGTTCTGAAGCCAGAATTCTTTCATCCCAGCCATGTTGATTACAAGCACTAACAAGGTATTACAAGAAGCACTACCAGGAAATCTTCCCCTCTCCCCTCGCCCCAAGTCAACCACTTGGTGAACTCGGATTTTGTGGGGCCACCCAGCAGGGGCTCCCCTCAGGGCAGCAGAAAGGCTCCGTTGTCAGGAAAACTCTTATCCTCATGGCACCCAGGTTTGGGTCTGCGTTAACGTGATAATTCCTACCAGTGGCTGCAATGTACACAGTCAAGGCAAAGACATTTTTACCCATGGACATTGTAAGCACTTGAAGGATGCTTCAATATTTCGAAGAGCAGAAGGACAGAGACTTGGAGCTTGTGTTCCTTCCTCCCTTCTTTCTTTCCTATTGTGGTAAACTATGCATACCATGAAATGGGTACCATTTTAACCATTTCTAAGTGAAGTCCATTGACATTGTTGTGCAACCATTACCATCATTCATCTCCAGGTCTCTATTTTTCAAAACTGAAATTCTGCTTCTTTAAACAATAATTCCCCACTCCCCCTACTCCCCAGACCCTGGCGACCATCAGTCTCCTTTCTGTCTCCATTAATTTGATTATTCTAAGTACCTCTTATAAGTAGAACTGTGTGGTATTTGTCCTTCTGTGACTGGCTTATTTCACTCAGCATGTTTTCAAGGTTTACCCTTGTTGTAGCATGTGTCAAGACTTTCTTCCTTTTTAAGGCTGAACAAAACTCTATTGTACGGATATACCACATTTTCTTTGTCCATTCAACCATCCATGGACAATGGGTTATTTCCACCAAGGCTTTCTTTTAAATTATGCTGTTCTTACATTTGTCCTCTCCTTCTAGGGCACAGCATCATTTTAAGCTGGTGCCCTCTAAATACTGTGGGTTTTTGGGTAGACATTATTTAGCTGCTGTCAACACAGGTACCACCTCAACTTAGAGTCCACTCCCCGTCACAAAAACAAGTCTGTATTGTGACTGGTTAATTATTTAAAGTGGAGAGGGGCTCAGATTCAAACAGAGTGTGGGGGGAACTAAGAGATGAGGTGAAGAGGGGATATTCCTGTCTATTAAAAACTTTTTTTTATTCTGATAGAAATGCCTAAAATATATGGAAGAAAAACTAGTTTGATGAACTTCCCATAAATCGCCATGGTCATCAACAAATGACCAGTATTTTTTCAATTCTACTTCACATGTTGCCTCCCCGACCCTGCGTTGCTTTCCTATTTCCTAACTTTTTTTAATTTGAAAAGTTCAAACCTATACAGAAGTTTCCAAGAAAAGTGTTAAGAGCAACCGTTTGTCATTACCTTCATACTTGTCTTGGAAATCACCAGTTGTTAACATTTTGCCATCTTTTCTTTATATCTGTCTATCTATGTATCTATACATCCATCCATCTATCATCTTCTTGAGGCATTTGAAATTAGTTGCACACGTGGTGACATTTTATATGTTACTACTTTAGCATCTATCTAAAAACAAAGACATTTTCCTTCATAACCAAACACAGTGATCACACTCAGGGATTAGACATCTATATGTGATTAGCTAATAAACAATCCATGTTTAGTTTTTCCCAATCATCTCAAAATATGCTGTTTTATACACACACACACATATATTTTTAGGCTTTATTTTCTTGGGCTCCAAAATCACTGCAGATGGTGACTGCAGTCAAGAAATAAAAAGACGCTTGCTCCTTGGAAGAAAAGCTATGATAAACCTAGACAGCATATTAAAAAGCAGAGACATCACTTGGCCAACAAAGGTCCATCTAGTCAAAGCTATGGTTTTTCCAGTAGTCATGTATGGATGTGAGAGCTGGACCATAAAGAAAGCTGAGCACCAAAGAACTGATGCTTTTGAACTGCAGTACTGGAGAAGACGCTTGAGAATCCCTTGGACTGCATGAGACCAAACCAGTCAATCCTAAAGGAAATCAACCCTGAATAGTTATTGGAAGGAATCAACTCAATGGACATGAGTTTGACCAAATTCTGAGAGACAGTGAAGGAAAGGGAAGCCTGGCATGCAGCAGTTCATGGGGTTGCAAAGAGTTGGACACAACCGAGCCACTGAACAACAACAAATATTTTTAGAAGATATAATATGGGATTAAGCGTGATATTTTGTTGTCATTTCTCTTTACTCTTATTTAGACTCTCCTCTCTTTCTGTCTTTGATACCATTCAGTTGTTTTAGGGTGAAGGTCTTACAAATACATACTTTAATATCTGAGATAGGAAGAAAGAGGATAATGATTGTTTTTGAATCTAGTGTCGTCATGAACTTATAAATATTTATATTGTTGTTAGAGATAATTGGGGAGTCGATAATGTATTAGAACCTTCTAAATGTTTGACATCCAAATATCTCTTGAGATATTTGCAATAAGCAAGAATGACAAGACCTTAACTACTCCTAATAAATGAGTCACACGTTAGAGGAACTGTTCACTTCTGCCTTTGGAACTGTTCCTGAAGGAAGTGCAGGGACTTATAGATGGCTCTTTCTAATGTGAATTTAATATATTTTTTGAATATTCACTAGTTAAATCTTGTAAAATCCTGAAGAGCCAGGACATCTCTCATTTATATATGAAGGAACTGAGCGTGTGGGCATCTAGGGTATAAGACATCTAGATAAAGAAGATTGTCTCTGGGACTTTCCTGGTGGTCCAGGGGCTAGGACTCTGGACTCCCAACGCAGGGGGTCCAGATTCCACCCCTAGTCAGGGAACTAGATTATGCATGCCACAACTAAGACCCAGCACAGTCAAATGAATAAGTAAATATTAAAAAAAAAGAAGAAGACTGTCTCTGATTTGTTGAATATTTCCTGGGACCACACAGTCTACATGACAGCCCTTAGCAAGTCACTCTATTACTGTGCCAAACCAGGGAGAATGCAAGATGTTTCCTAGTTATTTGTCTCAGATGGTTAAGGCTAGTAAGGTATCTGGATGCAGCAGAATTCTGTTATCGTGTAAAGATGCATCGCATTGTATATAATATTGTCATTTTTAAGAGTCAGAAATATCAATCTACTCAAATGCTCACTTAGCTCTTTAAAAAGGCCAAATAGACATTTCTAAAAACTACCTAAAAAGTGGATAAAAACTTTATGTTTGACTTTTTTTAAAGGACAGATATACATATCAGAACACAGACTTGCTTATTATAAGGTAATGGGCAAGGTTATTCTGATCTTTGTCCCCTTGGTTTAATTAATGATAAAAGAGTATTGGCCTAGAATACTTGTAAGATGAAGTCTGACGTTTTACACTTTTATCTATCGTGTTTATGTTGGGTACAAAGAGAAAAGTGTTCTGTTCAAATTTTTTTTTTTTCATTAAGCTGATGAGAGAGGTCTTGCTGAGGTCTATCAACTGGAACATTTAACAGAAAACCAAAAACTCCTTTTCTTTGTAAATTCACCATCCATGTACTCAAAGTGTTACCTTAAAGGACCCCTGCCTGTGGTATCCAGCATTTTAGACAAGAGTTTGTGAACTCTGGCTACTACATGGTTTATAAACAAAAAATTGTGAGTCTTTGGGACACTGAGCTGACACCAATACAGGGAGCTAGGGAGACCCCTGTGGCTGGGAGACAGGCGAGGAGGACTCGTGTTCCTGATCTATCAGGGTGTCCTTGCTTGATGAAGGGTAGATTCAGAGGAAACGTGCTGGATACACAAGAGGAGACAAGATCACAAGAGAATATGGATGGAGTTGTTTACAAGGACCATGTGCCTGCCTGTCTTTCTGTGTTTTTGCTTTAAAAATTTATTTAACAAGGTTGGCTTAACTAAGCCATGGGTTACCTGGAGTGGTTCTATTTTACATGTGCTTGGAACTTATATTAACAATCTTTCTATGCCTCTTTTTGGAAAGCTCATGGAAAAGAGGGATCACTTTAATTTCACTTGGTGTGTCCTGGGATATCACAGAGTTTTTATACAGTTGACTTTAACTAACTACAACAGTTTATAGGATCCTAGGATTAATTTCAAGATTCGTGACACAAAAGTCTTTGTTCTGATGTTGATTGGGGTTAACAGATTTCCTTGTAGAAAGGAGGCTGTGATGAGCTGGGTGTTTGGCAAATAGAAAGAACTGGAGACAGTCACTTGCCCCAGAGAGTTGGGAGTTCACTCTATCTTCACTTTCATCTGTCTGGGATTATTTTGTCTCCTGGCGATGCTGCAGCTGAGTGAATCTCAGAGGCACACGCCTAACTTTTCATTCCATATAAGTTTCTGTCTTACCCTCTTCACCAGCAAAAACTCAAAGAAAGAAATCTATTTCTTTATTACTTATTTCTCTTCCATTAGAAAATATATATTAGTCCTGGGTCCTATTCTTTCTCATCCAGGTATTATACAGGGAAATGATAGCATTAAATAAATATTGAATGAAAGATTCCCAATAAGGTACTGATGGACTAACAATGGATTGGCAACTTATATTTCCAGACTTTTAAAATTTCAATAAGACTGCATGAGATACAATGTTTTACTCTAAAGACATAAGTGTGGTTTAGCAACAGAAATGTAGCCAAAAAATTACTTAAGGCAGGTACCTAGACACCTAGGAACTGAAAATAGCACTAAGCAGAGGCCATAAAGAAGGCTGAGCACTGAAAAATTGATACCTTCAAGCTGTGGTGCTGGAAAAGACTCCTGAGAGTCTCTTTGTCAACAAGGAGATCAAACCAGTCAATCCAAAAGGAAATCAACCCTGAACATTCATTGGAGGGACTGATGGTGAAACTGAAGCCCCAATACTTTGGCCACCTGATGTGGAGAGCCAACTCATTGGAAAAGACCCTGATGCTGGGAAAGATTGAGGGCAGGAAAAAAAGCTGGCAACAGAGGATGAGATGGTTGGATGGCATCATTAGCTCAATGGACATGAGTTTGAGCAAACTCCAGGAGATGATGAGGGACAGGGAAGCCTGGTGTGCTGCAGTCCATGGGGTCACAAAGCGTTGGACATGACTTAGCAACTGAACAACAACAACATAGGCCATGGAGGTCCCATTGCCATGTTTTTCTAGCACCATGTTGGATCTGTGTTCAAGACCAAGTTCATCATATAGGGTGATAGGTCTGTTCAAGCTGTGAAGGTTGAAGTCATCAAAATGGAATATGGTGTTGGTCATTATCATGCTCCTCCCAGGCATTAGGGACCTTCCTGCTTTATACCTGAGTGTCTGTCATTACATTGAATACCCTGACTCTCTATCCTAATAGGGGGAATTAGCAAGATAATCAGCATAATTGACCCATTCCAATCCTGGGCATCATGTCCCAAGGGGGATCTAGGAAACAATACTCTATTAAAACTGGTGTTTAGTTACCATTCAGACCGATAGTGTGGGGCTAGGCAAAAAACTGAGTGTCCAAACATGGCAGCACATGATTCCAACAGTAGGCAAGCAGGAATAGTTTTAGACTTAAAAGTAAGTTTAAAATTTCAAGGCATGGAGGAAAGGAAGATATCTTTGTACAAAGTCCTATTCAAGTCTAGGATCTGAAGAAGGCAGGAATCAGGCAAAAGAGGAGCCATGGAAGGAACATAGGAAAGATCTGGGATGGCAGATGCCTAAAAGAAGTATAATAAACTCAGTAATTAGGAGAATGGATAAAAGGGGGAAATCACCGTGGGACCTAGAGAAAAGATAGAAACCCAAATTTGGAGATGCCTAACTATCAAATTTAGGATGGGACCAGCAAGATAGATTTGACACTGGTTAACAACCACCCACCTCTCCTAAAGGTTTTTGTTGTTCAGTCGCTAAGTTGTGTCTAACTCTTTGCTGCAACAAAGAGTCAGACATGGGCTGCAACACACTAGACTTCCCTGTCCTTCAGTATCTCCTGGAGTTTGCTCAAACTCATGTCCATCGAGTTGGTGATGCCATCCAACCAGCTCATTCTCTGTCGCCCCCTTCTCCTCATCTCCTTAAGATCTGTCCTAGAATTTGGAAGTGTGTGTATGTGTGGGCGGGGTGGGGTCAGTTAAATAATCTCAGTTTCTATGTTAAAAACAAGGGACAAGAGATATGATAGGGATGGGGCCAACTTTTACTAGATCCAAAGGCATCCATTTTGGGATTAGGCTTCCATGTCCTTGTGGCTCACACATTAAAGAATCTGCCTGCAATGCAGGAGAGCTGGGTTCATTCCCTGGGTCAGGAAGATCCCCTGGAGAAGGGAACAGCAACCCGCTCCAGTATCCCTGCCTGGGAAATCCCATGGACAGAGGAACCTGGTGGGCTGCAGTCCATGAGGTCACAAAGAGTCAGACATAACTGAGTGACTAACACTTTCACTTTTACTTTTCTGTACCCTATGTCCAGCTTCTGAGATAGTCTGGCTTTGCGGTATTCCTGAAAACACACCCAGTGGTGGGACATGGATTCTGTGCTACAGGCCTTCTCTTAGAAGCCAGGTCTCTGATCTCCAGTCCCCTGAGCACCTTCTCTGGACTGTAGGTCTAAAGGACTTTCTGAAGCCTCGAAAGATTGACCTTATCAAAAAATCTGCCTTCTATAATTCAGGCAGGAGGTGTGTCAGAGGGAGCTTTTCCGAGTTGGTCCCGTCTGCCTGAAGAGAGGTGGACCCTCTGAGGCAGAAAGGGTCTGGGGAATCAGCAGTTAGTTGCCTTGGTTTCCAAGAAATGTCTCCACCCTTCAGTTGGTTCTGAAAATAGTCTGTTTCACTTGAAAAGGGAATGCATGCTGAGTTCTCTTCTCAGCTTATAAATTATGCGGTATTAACACTGGCAACAGTTTCATTTTCACTGTGTAAACATGAGGCGGCGCAGAGTGGGAAGGGCCGGCTGCCAGGCGCCGGCAGAGACGCGTGAGCAGCAGTTTCAATGCTGGATGGTGTTCGCGCTCACGTGAAGGGTGGGTTTCCCAACACCTGTCCCCAGCCCTCAGGTCTGTTATTAAAATTATGAACGCTTTTCCCACCTAGGTTGGTTTAGTACTAGGTGAAGCCCATGGTCAAATAAATGCTGTGATTCAAATAGCCTTAAAAAAGGGGGCTTTTCTCAAAAATGTCCACTGTCTGGTCACTGAGTCTGTGATTCTATTATAGATTCATCTGTAGGGGGTTATGATATAGCATCTTATTTTATTATTTTTTAATAAAGTACTTTCTGAGTTTTCTTTTTTAAATATTTATTTATTTGCTCTGTTGGGCCTCAGTTGCCGCATGCCGGATCTTCCTTGTGGCATGTGGGTTCAGTAATTTTGGGACACGGGCTTAGCTGTTTCATGGCACACAGGAATTCAGTTCCAATCGGAGATTGAACCTCCATCCCCTGCAGTGCAAGGCAGATTCCCAACCACTGGACCACCAGGGAAGTCCTGTGATGTAACATCTTAAAAGCTCTCTCTTCCACCATAAATACAATAGGGTTGGAATCACATATTTATTTCACTAACCCTTTCATTGAGCCAGATCTTCTGCTGTAGGCAAGGCACTTTGTGCATGCTTGCATGCTAAGTCGCTTCAGTTGTATCTGATTCTTTACAATCCCATGGACTATATAGCCCACCAGGCTTTTCTGTCCATGGACTGTCCCAGGCAAGAATACTGGAGTGGGTTGCCATTTCCTTCTCCAGGGGATCTTCCTGACCCAGGGATTGAATCTTTATCTCCTGCATTGCCCACAGCTCCTGGATTGCACATGGACTCTTTACAGCTGAGCCACCAAGGAAGCCCAAGGCTTCCCACCTAAAATTTCTATTGCCATTACCGGCCACAAAGAACTAACTCATCAATGATTCCAGGCAACCATCATGACAAGTGCAACACAGGGTGACTAACAGAGTATGAAGATTGAGGTACAGGAATGGCAAGATTCATACCCAAGGAGCACAGACCTAGGTAGGACCTGACCAAGGCCGTCCTCGGGAGGCCTGAGGACGAAGCGAGAGCAATGATGGATTGAAGGCAAGGAGTGAAGTGTCACAAGGAGGAAAAGAAAACACAAGATGTAAAAATGGGAGACATTTTTATACAGTTTTGTTTTAGAGATCATTCATAAAGCCATACACTAGTGGACAAGGTGGCCCCTTTGAAACAAAGAAGAAGGACTTTCTAAACATGAAAACTCAGTATATTACCCTGGGAAAGGCCACCCAGGAGCCCTGTGTTGATACCAGGGCTGGTTAGTTTTGGCCATTAACTGCCAAAGTGCATATCCTTTATGAAAATTCTTTTTTTAAAAAAGAAACTTTGGGAAGGAGCTAAGATGGCAGAGGAATAGGACGGGGAGACCACTTTCTCCCCTACAAATTCATTGAAAGAACATTTGAATGCTGAGCAAACTCCACAAAACAACTTCTGATCGCTAGCAGAGGACATCAGGTGCCAAGAAAAGCAGCCCATTGTCTTTGAAAGGAGGTAGGACAAAATATAAAAAAGAAACTTCTTGAGAAATCTCTCAGGAAGTGTTCTGTCGACCACTAGAATGAATTAACTTATTGTCTATTTTAACGTCATAATTCCATGCTGTTATTCTCCCGCCTACGTAACCTAATTTAGGGACCTAATACTAGCGTCTGCCCCAGTTGCATGTTCTGATCAGAACTCACTGCAGCTCATTTGTCTCTTTGCTCTCAAATGCCTTTCATACTCTTTTTTCCTGTATTTCTGGGGCTGACCCCTGCATCTGCATTTCCAGACCTCTTGGCCAAGTCGTTTCCAGGTAAGTCCTAACAACAGGAGGCCCTAGCAGGAGACTGGAGGGTCAGAGGGAAGAGGGCCTCAGCTTATTTCCTTACTTTTCTCTGCCAGGTCAGGTCTCCTCTGTAACTTTTCAGGGGCTTCAGCTCCCACTCATCAGTTCCTCCCTGCGTGTTGCCAGCCCCGACCAGACAGACAAGCTATAATTCTAGCTCCCACCAACTGAACCCTTTGGATGCAAGATCTGACATAGTTGGTTGAATAATTGGTTTGATTTCTTCGAAATCATATTTTATAAGAGCACTCATGGATCTCAGTTGCAATATCCCAGTTCACATGTGTAGGCAGCTGCAGTCAGCACTCAGGTCCCAGTAACACCACCCCTTCTCATGCTTCCTCCAGGCCTACGGGTGGTAGTTAGTTACTCACTATGGTTGGCACTCACCTTCCTTCCCTAGCTGTTCCTTCGGCTCTTTTAAGAACATCGAAAACATTTTCCACTATTACATTCTTCTTCTTGAATTATCTGACATAGGTTATTTTCTTGCTGCTGCTGTTGCTAAGTCACTTCAGTCGTGTCCGACTCTGTGCGACCCCATAGATGGCAGCCCACCAGGCTCCTCTGTCCCTGGGATTCTCCAGGAAAGAATACTGGAGTGGGCTGCCATTTCCTTCTCCAATAGGTTATTTTCTTAGTTGGAGCTTAATTAATACTGTGGGAAAATAGTTGGGTTTTTTTGACAGGAATTTATTTTGATATACCTACCATGCCAACCATATAGAATTACAAATGATAATAACATTCTTTGAGAGTAGAATCATCTTATGCTAAATCTACTTCAGTCTTTCTTTGTTTAAATTTTCTATTGCAGACTATATTGATGCTTGTACACATGTGTGAATAGTGAGGACTTAAAGTCCTAAATTTATCAGATAAACATGAAGACTATCAATAAGGCAGAAACCATAGAGTGGGTTGAGTCCCTTGGGGGCCTTCATCTATGCACCTTTGTCTTTCAAATTTCATGTTAAATGTTTCAAGTGCTTTTCAATATCAAGGATGCTAGAAGAATCTTTTGAGTTTAACTTAAAATTGATAGAGCCAAATAAAGAAGCTATGTTGAAAATTGACACCTACCCCCCATGCTTTCCACTTAGAACACTTGTACACATTAAAAAGGCATACCTAACTTGTAGTTTTTGACCAAACATCAGTTGAACTAAAGGGGAGAGCAGGGAGTTCATGCTGGTTGAGTAAGTCTGAAACTTTGGTTAAAAATTCCCAGAGGGGTCTCAAATCAAATTACATGGAAGCAAAAGCAGACATCTCTGGCAGGACTTGAAGCACTCTGGGGTCCACCATCTTGAACGTGAAGGTGGGATGGCTCAGTCCTTGTCTGTGTTAATTACCACTTAAATCATTGCGTAGGATTAGCAGAATATGCGTTAAGTCTGGTGGGTCTTTACTTGCACATGATGACTTTGACCTTTCCCATAGCAAATGCTAAAGTATATTATGAGAAAAGAAAATATCCATGATTACATTTTTAAAAAATAGCTATATATTTCTTTAGAGAAGAAGATCAAGTTTTCTGTTTCACTTTTAAGAAGGACTTGGGAAAAGATTACATTAGACAATTTTGCATCGTGCTGCTGACAGAAAAACAAGCCAGGGTTGGTAGAATGTGAAGATTCTCCACCTCTTGCTCAAAGGGGGAAAAAAAACACATAAAGCAAATTGAACAGAAGCATAAGCAGTTGCTCTCTCCGACACCCCGACAAAATAACAAAGAAAAATCTGTATTTTGTTTTGCAAGGTATAGTAGAGAGAGTTTTTTTTTTTTTTTTTTTTTACTGTGCTTTCAAATCCTCAGGGACTTTATAATTTATCAAGAAAGACACATTCTTCCTAATGAAAGGTTACTGACCTTCATGAATGTGACAGGTCAATTACAGCCCATTCATATGCAGAACAGCGTTGATAAAGGATTTGGGAAATGTGACTAGCATAGCAAAAAAAGAAAAATGTCTAGGAAATTATTATTAGTTAAAAAAAATTTTTTTTAATTGTGAAGCAAGAATAATAAATAAGCCTGGCTCAGGTAGTGGACCCTTTTCTTCTGGGCCCCAGCAGACCATTAGATTTGCTTCAGTGGACATGCTGGCTCTTTCTACGTCCTTCCTAATATTTCTGCCTTTTTAATCCTCTGAGCCACTAAACCTAACAAATCGGCAAGCCCTTGGGGTTCTGAAATGCCGGGTTTCAATTTTTTTTTTTTTTCCTCCTTTTTCCTTTGACTGGCAGGACAAGGTGGAACGTGTCTTAATGTTATTTTAAGTGCTTGACTACTATTTAGATGCCGAAAGGGACTGGAGAGTTATAAGAGGGAGTGTTACATACCCTCAGCCACCCACATCCAGGCACTCAAGCCCCAGTTCATGGGAGGCAGGCCCCTCCAGAGCAGCGGAATAGTTAAGCCAGAGCCTGGCTAGACTCGCTGGAGCCAGCCTCCGCCAAACTTGGGTGACACCTGTGAGTGGCTGTTTGCTGAGCTCCTCCAGGTGTGGGAAAGAAAATCCAACCGCCACTCTGTAAATCAGCCCAGAATGGTTCTCTGCCAGGGGTCTCTGGAAGATCCCAGAAGGAGGTTCTTTTTTAGCAACTGCTAATAGAGATGCTCCTTCAACCATACACTTTTCATTAAGAATAAGACAAAATGCATCAAAATGTAAGATTCTCTTTGGGATATAACCAATATAAATATTTTAAACAACTTTGAAAAATATTCACTGTTTTCATTTTTCGTTCTTTGCCTTGGAAATCAACATCAGCCACATACAGGTGTGGTGTGTCTTCAAATGGTAAACTTTACTGAGAGTTTTGAAAGAACATATGTGTCCCCGACATGCAGTATACTGCCTGGCACATAGTAATCATTCATTATTTGCTGAATGGGTCCCCCTTTCTTACAGCATTTCTTTCCATTCCATTTTTGGATAAGCACTCTGACCTAATTATCAATTATTCCTCTCAGATATTTACCCACCCTAATTTGCTTTTATAGGTGGCCATCTTGCTTCACCATTCCTTGGCTACTTCAGTTCAAATCACTTTCAATCACATTGCATCTTTGAACATGTCTACTACAGAAGGCATTTTTTAAGGGAAAGATTTGAAGAAGCAAAATTAAGGG
This sequence comes from Muntiacus reevesi, assembly GCF_963930625.1. NCBI lineage: Eukaryota > Metazoa > Chordata > Mammalia > Artiodactyla > Cervidae > Muntiacus > Muntiacus reevesi. Next base: position 39,175,438 of record NC_089268.1, read on the forward strand.
GGAAGAGTAACAGTGTTAATTCTGCATGTGATGCTGGGAAAGACTGAGGGCAGAAGGAGAAAGGGGTGACAGAGGATGAAATGGTTGGATGGCATCATTGACTCAATGAACATGAGTTTGAGCAAATTCCAGGAGATGGTGAAGGACAGGGAAGCCTGGCCTGCTGCAGTTCATGGGGTCACAAAGAGTCAGATATGACTGAATGATTGAACAATAACAAAATTTGTAAAAAACACAAATCTTTTCCCTTAGGCATTAGTATGTGAAGTCATACCTAACTGGTAGAAAACTTTCAAACAGACAGTGACCAGCAGCCAAAACTAGTCCTGTTGAGTATAACATAACTCAATTTCTCTACCTCTGCTTCTCTTGAACAGTATTCTGAAAAGCTTTATCAGATTTTTTTGCAAATCAGTCTGTTAGGAATTCGTGTGGAATGGAATTCAAATAAAATCATCTCAAAGTACTATTTCTTGAGTCTGAATATTCCATTTCAAAAAGATTTATCATTTAAATATAATACTTTGAGTGAAGTAAATCAGAAAGAGGAAAACAATTATCCTATATTAATGCATATATGTGGAATCTGAAAAAATTGGCACAGTGATCTTTTTACAGAAGGAGAAGAACAGACACAGATTCAGAGAACAAATGTATGCCAAGGGGGTGGTGGTGGCATGAATTGAGAGATTGGGACTGACATGTATATACTGTTGATACTATGTATAAAAAAGATAACTAATGAGAACCTACTACTATATAGCCCAGGAAACTCTACTCAATGTTCTGTGGTTACCTAAGTGGGAAGGAACTCCAAAAAAGAGGGGATATATGTATACATATAGCTGATTCACTTTGCTCTACAGTAGAAGCTAACATAACACTGTAAAGCAACTATATTCTAATAAAAATTTTAAAAATTAAAACATAAATATGATACTCTGAGAAACTAAGATACTTTCAGACTATAATCTGAAGACTAGTAGGGTTGTCTAAGGTTTTGATTAGCTACAATAATATTTTAATGTGTGTCTCTTTTATTTTGCCCAGTTTTTCTTTTGTCCCATGTATAATTTGACTTATTTTGTTTTTAATATGAGGTGAGGAGATAAGTATGCTGCATCACTCACACATTTTTATATACTAACATATACCTTAGATGGCAAGGAAGTTAACAATTTGACAGTAAGATCTTTTTGAATTTTGAAATAAATGTGTGCCTCTTAATAAGTATAATTGATATATGTTTTAAATTAGAGTTCTGTAAACTTTATTGTCTCAAAGTTCACTTTTGTTTAGGTGTCTTATTTATTTTTTGCATAACCTGAAGGACATGTGGGTGTAAAAGTGCTAGTCGTTCAGTCATGTCTGGCTCTTTGTGACCCCACAGACTGTAGCCCGCCAGGTTCCTCTGCTTGCTGAAAGATACACAATAAAAATTTCCTTCGATGACAGTTTTTTTGTGTGTCAGACCTACACACATTCAGAACTCTGGTGTAGTTTTGGGAAGCTTCTCAATTCTTCTGATTCAATGCTGTGAGAAGGTGAATTTGGAATTTTTAAAAATAATCTAGATCAGAGTTGCATACCTTATAGCTCTTCATACTGTTCTGATATTTCTCCTAAAATCTTTTTTTACATTGTTAATTTTGGATATCACCCAGAACTACAATTTAACTATTAACAGACTTTCTCTGACAAATACTGTGCTTTCAACACACTATTATTAATTTTCTGCTTTATGGATAAAAAACAGAAAGTTGCGAAGATAGTAAGTGGTAGAGCAAACCCTCAAATCTGTATGTGCCTGATTCCAGAATCTTTTCACTTAACCAGTTCACTACTATGTTTGAAAATGCACTTAGCAACAAGTAACAGGAAATCTAACCCAAAGTGGCTTAAATAATAAGAAAATTGCCATGTGATCCCAGGCAGGGTGGCTCTAGCAACAGATAATTCAGAACTCAAAATTATTACAGAGGACACAGATTCTTTCCATCTATCAACCTTTTTTTCCTCAGGGTGTGTTGAGTCTCCTGATATTGAGAGGGCTGCTACAGCTTTTAGCATCCTCTTTTTATATGTCAATGCCAGAAGTCCAAATATAGTAAGAAAAACTCATACTTTTTTTCTGGACACTTTTTTAAGGGCTAAGAAACATTTCTCTAAAGCACTCCCTCATACTTCATTAGCCAGAGCTGGGTCATAAGGCCCTTTCTAAATAGCTCATTGATAAAGGAAATTAAATTACTACAAGTGATATACACAAATCAAAATTTATTGGAGCTAGAGCTCTCCTTTCTTCAAGGACATGATACATGGGGAAAAAAATGTGGGTAGTGTATCAGAACAAAATTTGGTTTCTTTAGCAAAAGTGGAGCATAGCTCCAGTTGTCAACCAATAAAGTCCACTACCACAGAACTATCTCATGATTGCCATGGACAAGAAGAAAGACAGGGAAATGCTAAAACAGGAAAGTTGGAGACCAGTGGAAAAAGAAAGAAAAAAAATAGAAATCTTGTGTATAGCAGGTGTTCAATAATTGCTTATGACAGGAAATGCATGAAATATAATTTACAGCAAAGTTAATCTGACACATATTTAATGATATGTGTTGTTCCATGACATTTCAGGCCAATAGTTTAGTAGTCTGCATAAATAATTGTAATTAGTACTACTTTTTGACAGATCTTTATAGCTTTTGATCTTCCATTGTTAATTAGCTAGTTTAAGAACAAGAAACAAGCATCGATGTTCAGAGGCTTTTTATTTTCACTCTTCTTAACAAACAGTTGAACCTTCATCATATACTTACTGACAAGTAAGTTGGAATGGTTCCCCAGGAAGTGAAATAACCCATGAATCCTCTACTCATCCCCACCTACCTGATGGGATCCAGAAATGAGCCACCCCACCTCCATTTCCTCTGAGAAGTAACAGTGGTACCTAAACATGTCAAAGTATTAGGACCTATTGCTGTCTGACTGATCAAATCTGGAGGCGAGGCTTTTCAGAAAGCACAGCAATGAATAAGTGGTTCCAGATCTTTCCCAATTCTGATAAGGAAGGAGGGACCAGAATCATAGTGCAAGTTCATAAGAGATTTCCACCATGGTTGACAGACACAGCACACTAGACAATAATTGGGAAAGCTAGCTCTTCTTTGGCCAGATCCTTTAATGGTTAAAATTTTGTTTCCTTAAAGGTAAAGAACATCCTTGGGAATAACCCATCTCTAAATTTCCTTCCAGCTCTACCTTACCATTTTGCTTTAGGCCAGAATAGTTTAATTCAATTATGAGCAGACACACAGAATTGTATCTGAGGTGATTTCATATATTACTGATTTTAATTAGTTAAATAGAGTCCTAGAAATTTAGATTTGTTGTTGTTTAGTCACTAAGTCATGTCCGACTCTTTGTGACCCCATGAACTGCAGCATGTCCAGCTTCCTGTCCTTCACCATCTCCCAGAGTTTGCTCAAACTCAACGGCTGTCTTCACAGCATCAGGGTCTTTTCCAGTGAGTGGACTCTCTGCATCTGGTGGCCAAATTTAGGTTACTCTCTGCAGTCTGATGTTGCCAATAAAGAACTCTACTATAATCTAAGTGTGGGCTAGTTTCTTGAGAAAAGTTAAAGCATTTTGTTACATACATTGTTCTCTTTTTGGAACCCTGAGCCCAAGTTTGAAGTTTTTTTAAGCCAGTCCAAAGAAAACTGAGATCAAACAAGACTATTATTCTCTATTATTATTATAGTTTTTGTTGTTATCCTCTATTGGTGGCATAAGAGACTCCTTTGATGAAGCATCATTAGAATGCCCAAAATGGGCAATTTCTGAGGAATGTACACCCTTTCTTTGATCCTGAGAATGTATCTTCCAGACAACCCCCAACTTTACAAGGTTAGGCATTCTTGCTGGTTAGCCTTGAATTCCTGGGTGGATCATCCCCAGGTCATCTGAGATGGGACCACACTGATCAGAGAAACTGTTCAAGTGCTTCACCCCAAGCAGCTCTCTCCATGTGCCCGTATCCCTGTGCCAGCATCCTGTCTCCCTTCTCTCCTGCTCAGGGTGTCACTGGTCTTTTTACAGTGTCACTGTGCATCTCAAATCCTTGCCTACCCAGTATGCTGACCAATAACTGTGCCTTGGCAAGACCAGGGCACAGCGTCCACCTCTCTCTGCTGGGTGAGTCCGCTGCCCATGCCACACTTACCAGGAGCAGCCTCTGCTCTCCTCTCCACCCCCACCTTCAACTAGACCACTCTGACCTCCAGACTCTTTCTCAGAGAAACAGTGAACGGTTTTATTGCCCTAGGAAGAAATGTGGCTCCTGGACATAGCCTGATTCTGCTGGCTCTTCCCACCCACCCTCTTCATCTTTTTCTTGGGGGGGATCTGAGGAAAGTGGGAGCCTTGGAGTCATGTTTTCTCTTCGGGGCTGGGCTTTCACATTGGCAGGAAGAGTCTAAGGTGAGGACTCTAGAGCTCCTCAAGGAAGGGCTCAGAAACGCTCGTCTGTCTTCTTGAGTCCCCAGAGCCTATTTAAGCTGTCACTGAGGAGACTTGGAACAATTATTTGCACACCAGCAGACTTGCAACAATTATTTGCACACCAACACGTGTGTGCTTGGCTTCCCAGGTGGCGCTAGTGGTAATGAATCCACCTGCCACTGCAGGAGACACAAGAGATGCGGCTTTGATCCCCGGGGTTCCGGAAGATCCCCTGGAGGAGGAAGTGGCAGCCCACTCCAGTATTCTTGCCGGGAAAATCCCAGGGAAAGAGGAGCCTGGCCAGCTACAGTCCATGAGGTCACAAAAAATCAGACATGACTGAGTGAGCTCATAGCACATGTGCTTATATTATTTCTCACCCCAAATGCCCAGCTTTCTAGAAGGAGGGGCTTCTACTTCCAAGGTACACTCAGCCCTGATATTCCAAAACCTGTACAGTTTATGAGCCCCATTCAGCCAACATCTCCCCTTGTCCTGAGCAGTTCTCAAGTACCAGATTTTACATTCATCTAGTTTACTAATGGAATTAAAGCTAAGGAACTATCATGCATATAACTTTCTCTGGGAGGCTTGAGCCCCCTAGCATAATTTCGTTTTTCTTTATGCTTACTTTGGTAAGCATAAGAGTATAAACACTTGTACTCTTCAGAATAAGTGCTATTGCTGAAAAAGCACATTTCAAGTTTGGAAAATCTGAAAGTATGACATAATCATAGCATCTTGGTCCAAAAATGTACACAAACAGGGGAAATGTTAGTAAATATTTGCTAATTTTCACACATTTACTGGTTGTTGTTTGGAATGTTTTGCTTAATCTTACTTGATTTTACTGAAATTGGAGAAGATTTTACTAATTGGAGAAGATACGCACATTGGACCCAACCTCAGCGTATGCTTTGCAAATTTAATTAGAAACTGGCTAGTGTGACTTGGGGAGAGTAGGTTATATTTGCTGAACTGGAGATGAGAAATTTTCTTTTGTTTCTTTTAAGCAAGATTCAGGTGGTTCAATAAACACCACTTAACTGGGACAGACTTGATCAGGGAAGTTGCTGAATTGGGAAACCAATTAAGTCTAATGATAATTAGCATGTGCTGCTGCTTAATTGGGATAGGTGGTCCACAGAGTTGGTATCACTGTAGGTAATTAAATGATGCTCTTGGCGGATATGAGATAGAGTCTTCTTGATGTTTACAAGACTGAAGGCAATTTATTTTCTCTCTTGATCATGCTATTGCTAGTTGAGAAAAACTCAATTTCTAAATGATGCCTTCAAAAGTTCTACTTGTTTTGAAAGGACTTCTTTGTATATGTGTGTGTTTGTGTGTGTGCATTTTTCTCTCTAAATGGACTGGCAAGAAATGAAAGTGTTAGGCATTTTTTCAAATGCAAAGAATGAGACATGGAGAGTTGGAGTGACTTCCCCATAGTTATCACCAGATAGTGGTCAAACATGGATAAGAACAGGGAACTTTAGTATTCCTCCCCAGTGATTCAGCACCGGCTTCATCAGTTGGCTGCCAGGTTCAGAGGCTCGAGGGGGCAGTGGGAAGAGGCTGTCTGACGTTTGTCACTACCCCACAGAGATGAGACGCTTTGCCTCTCTGGGCTTCAGGGTGCTGCTTTTATTAAACGAAGGTGTGAGACTAAGGAGTCACTAAGATTCCTTCCAGCTGTAAAAACTGAAGTATTTCAATTTTGTGACGTTAACTTAAAAATTGTCATCGAAGAAAAAACTTCATCATTACCAGTTATAAAACCTTTCATTATATGGCTGTGTGGGCTCAATCACTCAGTCATGTCTGACTCTGCGACCACGTGGAGTAGCCCACCAGGCTCCTCTATCCATGGGATTTTTCAGGCAAAGATATTGGAGTGGGTTGCCATTTTCCTTCTCCAGGGGATCTTCCCGACCCAGGGGTTCAAACCTGCGTTTCCTGTGTCTCCTGCACTGCAGGCAGATTCCTTACCTGATGAGCCAGCAGAGAAGCCCCATTATGTGGCCAGATCACTGGCAAAAAGTAATAATGATCTCAGGCCCTACATTTAAAAAAGTATTACTGCACAAGATGTAGCTGTGTGCTTCTTGTAAGGTTGGGAGAGAGGTGGGAGGTGGGTCCTCATGGAATGATTTCTTGTCTGTGCTGTGAAAAAAGCATGAGTCTACCACGGAGAGGCGAAGAAAATGGAAGAGATGCTTGTGAGTCTGGACAATCTGAAAAGCATAAGGAAATGAATTACAATAGGAAAGGAAAGTAGAAGACAGTGAGATGTGCTAAGTTCTGTGAAAGGGAGAAAAACCCGAGTGCGTAATGATGAAGAACACTGGTTCCTAGGAGTCCAACAGGACAAGAGAATTGAATAACCTTGAACACAGCATATAGAAAAGAGGAGGTGGGGAAACCAGACTCTACCGGGAAGAAAGTCCTAAAGGCCCAGAGAAGACATGAATAGCAGTTATTAGTGGGATCTACTCTACAATTTTTTGGATTTAGGTATGAGTTCAAGATACTGAATCCAAAACTCCTTTCTTCTATTTTTCCTCTAAAAGTCAGCATACTACCAAGCCTTTGGACCCCAAGACATTCAATCATAATAGAAATGTGATGATTAAATAATGTGTAGCATCCAGCCTCCCCTAGTTATTTTTTTCCTTTCTTAATTTGTTTCTCTGAGCTCATCATTACCAAAAAACATCACATTACTCCAAGAAACGTACACATTACCTCCAAGAAATGTCACCATCAATTCTCTCAATAGATCGCTGATGACTCATGATTATACTTTGAATATTATCTTAATTGGCAGAATCCTGTACTGTCCTTTGAACTTGCAGATTGCTTTAAATGTCCTATTAACCTGCTAACAGTAAATTCTGTCTAAATATTTATTTGGGGGCCATGGTGTGGAGATAAACATCATAAATATATGTAAACATATGCACATATATACACTCAGATAGAGATGAAAATATAATTTTCTTATCCTTTAAAAACAAAATGATATGTACTTTAGGATGTGTGTTTTTTTTTTTTTTTTTTTTTTAATGATTTTGTTTCACCTATTAGACACATCCCAGTTTATAGCCAGTGAAAGGGCACATTTAGGTGACTTTACTCTTTATTCCTATTTGTGCTATTATATGCAGGCTTGTAAAAAGTCAGTGAAACATTGCCAACTGCAGTGTGAGAGAATGCATATGGTTGATTTAAGAATAAATCAACAAACAAATAGACAAAGAATTGCCTGTGAACTGCTTCAAGCTCACTTGCCACTGTCTTTGTGGAGGAGCTACTGATGTTTAAGCAGCCAGTAGGAATCTGATGACAGTGGCCCCAAGCTAAATGGCATGAGTTCCAAGCTCCATTGTGAAATTCACCTACTTCTATTGCCCTTCTTCCTCAATTTTGTAAATATAAAATCTACTTCTGGTGTCAACTGTGCATTATCCTATTATATTACTTATCATTTTATTATTCAGATGACCCTTGAAGAAAGATATCTTTGGTGTACACATAGACTTTCTGGACATTTCCTTCATTAAGAAAAAACCTATCCATCTGGAAGTAAGGGCCCTGGTATAAGTAAATCAACAGTATCTCCTTGAAGTGTGTTCTTTGCTGTCACTTGGGAAGTGCAGTCAGGCACACAGGGAACAGAACTTTGTAGCAACTGCAATATCTCCAGTCAAGCTCCTTGACCACGGGGACAGAACAGTTCACTGAAGCTTCAGCTCTGGTGACCTTTACACTGTCAACGCTTTACCGCTTGATTAAAAATGTGCTCACGCTTCAAGGCAGATTGCCGACGGGGTTTATAATAAGGCACAAACACACGGAGAGGTTTACCAGAGGTACTTTATGTGACCATTTTTCGGGAATATGATTTTGTTTAGGAAGTTACTAGAGCCAGAATGACAACTGCTCTGTAAGTCCCTGGTAAGTTTTCCAAATCAGTTCACGTGGAAATCAAATTGCACCTGAGCAAATATTGAAGGGTGGAGCAAAAGGACGGAATAGCTTTCATTTTGCAACCACAAAGATTACAATAGCTCAGGCACATATTTTAGGAAAACAGTTTTTCTTATGTGAAATTACTTTGCGTGAAATTGCGAGATCAATTTTGGTTGCGTGGATAACCTGAGTTGTTTTTTCACAACAATAGCCTCCAGGAGAATTAGGATGTAACTCCTCATGGAAAAATAAATGGGAAAAAGAGCTCATCTTATGTTCTGCCGCCTAACAAATAACATTAATGATGCTGGTAGATCGTAGATGGCACGGCATGATGGTCAATGGAAAAACATAATCTAGAAATTGATAAAAGCACTCCAAATCTTTCTCTAAAAAGATGACAGTCATAAAACAGGGCCAATATTTAAAAATTGATAATGATAATAATAGCTACTTGTGGAGTGTTTAATGTTCTGAGTTTTATTCAGAGAGCTATACAGGGTTTCCATCACCTAATCCTCACAACGCTTCTGTGAGTTAAGTATGATCATTACTTGGTCGCATCACAAGGAAACTTAAGCATCTTGTTCTGTGTTATACAGAGATTAAGCCCTTGTTATATGCTATATAGACATTATGGTAGAACTCAAACTGAGACAGTCTAATTCTGAAGACCTTTCTCTTAAACCACATATGATACAATCTCCATGTTTACTTTAGTTATAAACAAAGATGGCCTCAGTGACCAGAGATGGTCAACCCATCAATACCAGGGTATCTATTTTGAAATAAACTTTAAAAAGTAGGAAAGATTCCACCAAGTTCTTCCTGAGTAGCAAGATCACCTGAGTAAACCAGTATCTCTTTCACAACTTTGAGGCAGAGAAGATTACAGTGGGTGAAAATATGAACTTTTGGATCCAGACACACCAACATGGAAAGTGCAGTCAAGTCCCAATATACATTTGGCAAGTTATATAACTTTATCTCCTGCATCGCAGGCAAATTCTTTACCATTGGAGCCACCAGGGAAACCCATCTATGCCTGTTTTCACATCAAGAAAATGATGATAAAAATAGTCTCCTCAAGTATTTTTTAAAATTAAGACTAAAACAGATGATATTCCTCAGCTGCTTAGTCAATGAGACTTAATATGCAACCGATCAAGGGCAACTGTCACTATTATTACTTAAAAACATTTGAATAAGGAGCATTAACTAGAACTGGAAATTGCAACTTATTTGCTATTTCTTATTTTCTATTCAATATACTCTTTCTTTTCTCTGTCTTCTTTTCCTATGGATATTATGAATGGGAATGTTCCTCCTGGAATAGTATTTTTATAACATCGAATTTGAACTCTGGGAAAAAAGTAGTTGTCTAATTTTACCTATAAGTAGCAATGAGGGATTAAAGAAAAAATAGAGATAAAAGTCAGTCTATGGGTGGCTCAGATGATAAAGAATCTGCCTGCAATGTGGGAGACCTGGGTTTGATCCCTGGGTAGTGCAGATACCCTAGAGAAGGTAATGGCAACCCACTCCAGTATTCTTGCCTGGAGAATTCCATGAACAGAGGAGCCTGGTGGGCTACAGTCCATGGGGTCTCAAAGAGTCAGACACGACTGAGTGACAAACGCTTTCACTTTTTTCACGGGCAAGGGAAATGGTCTTTTAGGGGGTGGTGATAAATTAAGTTAATAAATTGAAAACAGAAGGCATGAAAAAGAGAGAGGGATCATGTCTTATACCAAACAAAGAGCATGCCTAGAAAAAATTTGACAGGGGGTGTCAAAAACTGCCAAGTATAATCTGAATTATTTGAGACTATCCTTTGGTATGGGCTTCCCAGATGGCTCCGTGGTAAAGAATCTGCCTGCAATGAAAGAAATGCTGGTTTGATCCCTGGGCTGAAAAGATTCCCTGGAGAAGAGAGAGCAACCCACTCCAGTCTTCTTGCCTGGAGAATCCCATTTGTCCTTTTGTGACTGGCTTACTTACTTAGCATAATGTTCTCAAGGTTCATCTGTGTTATAGCCTGTGTCAGAGTTCCCTTAATTTCCTTTTTTTTTTTTTTAAGGCCGAGTAACATTCCATTGTACGTATATATCATATTTTGTTTGTCCGTTCATCATTTGATGCACATTTGCGTTGCTTCCATCTTTCAGCTTTTGTGAATAACGCTGCTATGAACATGAGTGTACAAAAATCTGAGTCCCTGTTTTCAGTTCTATTCAGATTTCCCACTTTTTTTTTTTTCATGATTCAGTCATGGAAAGTTGTGTGTTTCTAGGAATTGGTTTATTTCATCTAGCTTATCCAATTTGTTTACATACAATTGTTCATAGTACTCTCTTAGAAGCCTTCATGTTTCTGTAAAATAGGTATTAATGTACCCTATTTTTTTACTTCTGATTTTGAGTCTTGTCTCTTTTCTCTTAGTCAATATAGCTAAAGATTTGCCAATTTTGTTAATTTTTCTGAAAAACCACTTCTGGGTTTTGTTGATTTTCTCTGTTGTTGGGGAGGCTTTTTAAAAAGTGCTAATATCCTGTTCCCAGATATCCTGCTTTAATTTAGTGTGAGATGGAGTTTGAATATCAGTATTTTCTAAAAGCTTCCTTGGTGGTTTTAATGTGTAACCACATTTTAGAATCACTGGTATAAGAAATTCTGGAGTCTGGAAGTACTTAATGGCATTTTCATTATTCAGTATTTAGGTTTATGACAGGGGAATTCTTGTAGAAGATAATGCAAAATAGTACTAATGGAATGGGTCAGTAAAAAGTGGTGAGCTGGAATTTTAAGGCTGGGTTCCTCTCTTTCCTCATAATGAATGACTACTTGTGTTATGACAATGTAGTTAATAAATATTCACAATAGATTAGGTGTTGTATTGAATAAGTAAAGTGTACTGTTAATCCCTCCACTACAAAAAAAAAAAAAAACAACCTGACAAGAGTCAAGAGAACCAAACATGTATTATTTAAGTTCATTTATAAAACTTTCATCTCTAATACTTCTGATTTCATTTCCCAAGTTTACTTCCCGTTACCTCCCTGTTCCTAGAACTACCAAAACAAAACTTTCCAAGGAATTTCAACTTCAATATTTCATGTAATCGAAGACACCATCAATTTTAAGATGTAATAATTTTAAATGTTTTAACAAAATCTCCCCAAATGGCACTTTCAATAAAGATTATGACACTGCATCAATTGTAAAATGCATCCTAGGTTAAGAGATATTAAAATTTGAACAAATAAATATCTTTGGATCAACGAAATATGCAATGTTTCTCCTCACCTAAACAGAAAGATAAATTGATAGGGACAAAATAACACTCTGCTTCCCTGGTGGCTCAGATGGTAAAGAATCTGCCTGCAATGCAGGCGACCTGGGTTCAATCCCTGGGTCAGGAAGATCCCCTGTAGAAGGGAATGACTACCTACTCCAATATTCTTGCCTGGAGAATTCTATGGACAGAAGGGTCAGGCGGGCTACAGTCCATGGAATTGCAAACAGTTGGACACGACTGAACAGCTAACACTTATACATGCCAAGGGATGCTTGCGTTTATATGGCTAACCAAAGGTTGGCTGCATATCTGTTTATCTGGGATAGTGGACTTCTGCTAAGGAACACAAGAGACGTGTTCTTGATGTCTCTTCCAGTGCTCTTAATATAATTCAAAACTTTAATATTTACCAGATAACTCAAGACATGTGCTTTTGATAGAAGGGGCAGTCAGACCATGTCTGTTCTAGATATTTGCTCTTGCAAATATTTATCTTGTCCAGGTTGGGATGAATCCAGTTTATCTCAGTCCAAATCTCCACCTCAGTTATGCTGAGAAAGCAAACAAAATGAAGCATCTGGATCAGATGAAATAGCAAGACCACAAATCTGAATCCACACCCATGCTGGTGGTCTTGCAGAACCAAATGCAGTGTGAAGGACTCTCCCATGATATTTGGGAATCTGACCAGATCACAGGAGGAAATTCATAGTGGAAGATGTAAACATAAAAATACTCCAGGAGAATTCCAGAAAATCATGATTACTTTTGACCCAAACAAATAAAATGACCTGCCAATGTATGTGATTATGCTTAGAGGTTAGAATTCAAGTCAAGTTTTCTGTGCAGAAAATCAAGACCCCTTGGTTCATCTGCTTCTCCCTCTCACACTTTTCTCTTCCTGCATACATATTTTGTAAAGATTTTTAAAGTTTCCTCATATAATATGCCACTCTCACTCGGTTTTTTCCTCCTTTGAAAATGTAAAAGACTCCTTTAAATAGAATTTGCTTTGTCGAATCTGAGATAACAAAGGATTAAAGAAACAGCCAGCTGTTTTCGATAGTTAGAAGTGGGGAAGGAACAAGCTAGAAAAATTTCTGTTTTATGCATGTTTAGCTGCTGTTAGGTTCCTCCTTCCTTATTTTATTGTCTCGTCCCTTGGGGAGGGGCACCAGGTTTTCACCCTCCACCCTTGATTGTCAAATCTTATGAGGAAAAAGCAACAGTGACTAGTATTTAAGTCCTCTCAAATTATCCACCCCCCGCCCCGCCACCCCCTGTCTCTCAAACACAGACATGCAAACTCATAGTTTCATATGCAGTCTTTTAGTTTTTTGACTTGGGGATATAATCCTTTTTAATTTCTCATCCTTAAAAATGAATGAAAAAGGGTGACAGTAGCTGAAACTAATAACAACTAAGAATAAGAATTTGGTTCCTAGACAGAATTCTGGAACCCCAAATAGACAAAGCAATCCTGAGAAAGAAGAACACAGTTAAGAGTCACCGCATGCCCTTATTTCAAACTATGTTACAAAGCTATAGTAAACAAAACAGTGTGGCATTGATGTAAAAATACATAGATCAATGGAACAAAATAGAGTGCCCAGGAAGAAACCTATACATATGTGGTCAACTAATATGTTTCAAAGGAGCCAAGAATATACAATAGAGAAAGGACAATTTCTTCAATAAATTGTATTGAGAAAACTGATCAGCCACACGCAAAAGAATGAAACTGAATCACTTCTCTCACACTATACACAAGAAAATGAACTCAAAATGGATTAAAGACTTGAATGTAAGACTTGAAACGATAAAACTCTGAGGAAAAAAGCATAGGCAGTGAGCGTCGTGGCATTAGTCTTGGCAATGTTTTTTAGATTTGATTACAAAACCTAAGGCAACAAAAGCAAAAATAAACAAGTGGGGCTACATCAAACTGAAAAAATCTGCATGGCAAAGGAAACCACCAACAAAATGGAAAGGCAACCCCACTCAGTGGGTGTAAATACTTGCAAGTCATATATCTTTAGGGCAGTCAATATTCAACATATATAAAGAACTCCTACAACTCAATAGTAAAACACAAAGAACTTGATCTTCTACCCACAAAGATGGGTAGAGGATCTGCATAGACATTTTCCAAAGATGACATATTGATGGCAAATAGGTACATGAAAAGATGCTCTATATCACTAATCATAGGGAAATGCGAATCAAAAGGATAATGAAATATCACTCACACCTGTTTGAATGACTATTTTCAAAAAGATAAGAAATGAAAAGCATTGCTAAGGATGTGGAGAAAAGGGAACCCTCCTGGTACACTTTTAAAGGTAATGTAAATTGGTACAGGCACTATAGAGAATAGTATGGAGATTCCTCAAAAAATTAAAAACAGAACTACCATATGATCCAGCAATTCCACTTCTGAACATTTATCCAAGGAAAATGAAAACATTAACTCAAAAAGATACATGCACCTGATGTTCATTACAGTATTATTTGCAATAGTCAAGATATGGAACCAACTCAAGTATTCATCAACACATGAGTGGATTAAAAAATATGGTATATATACAATAAGATATTATTCAGCTATGAAAAAATGAAATCTTGCCATTTATGATGGACTTAAGGGCATTATGCTAAGTGAAATTAGTTAGACAGAGAAAGATAAAGACCAGATTATCTTATGTGTGGAATCTAAAAACAAACAAACAAGCTCATACTCAGATACACAGAATAGATTGTTGGTTGCTAGAGACGGGGGTGGAGGTGGATGAAATGTGTGAAGGGAGTCAAAAGGAGATACACACTTTCTGGTACAAAATAAATAAGTTTTGAGGATGTGATACACAGCATGGTGACTGTAATTAATAATAGTCCTCTACATTCAAACCTTCAGGTTGCCAACTTCCAAAGATGCAGACATGCATTCACATGTCCAAACACCGTAAGTGAGCTCATCTGTCTGGCGTACGTTGTCATGTGTGTGCATCCTCTACAAGTGGCGTGCTTTTGTGTACACTATTGTACTAAGTACTGCATAGAGCACAGTATCTCTATTCCAAGGGTGTCGGAAAGCCAGTGCAAAAGCAGTGGTGATGTAGCTAGTACTGCTAAGACTCACCAGGAATGGAAGACACAGAGAAAGAATGAAGAGAGACAAGAGGAAGAAGAAGTAACTGAAGAAGCAAAGAGATTCAGAATGCAGGAAATGGCAACGGCCACCCGAACATAGAATCATGTCATCTATGTCGAGAAAAAGGGAGCTACCACCTAGACATCACCCGATTGTTATTCAAGAGGGTAAACAGAATTGAATCCAGCAAGGAGCTGGTATAGATGTGAGAGTTGGACTATAAAGAAAGCTGAGCGCTGAAGAATTGATGCTTTTGAACTGTAGTGTTGGAGAAGACTCTTGAGAGTCCCTTGGACTGCAAGGAGATCCAACCAGTCCATCCTAAAGGAGATCAGTCCTGGGTGTTCATTGGAAGGCCTGATGCTGATGCTGAAAGTCCAATGCTTTGGCCACCTGATAGGAAGAGCTGATTCATTTGAAAAGATCCTGATGCTGGGAAAGATTGAAGGTGGGAGGAGAAGGGGACGACAGAAGATGAGATGGTTGGATGGCACCACCGACTCAATGGACATGAGTTTGAGTGAACTCCTGGAGTTGGTGATGGATAGGGAGGCCTGGCGTGCTGCTCTCCATGGGGTCGCAAAGAGTCAGACACAACTGAGCGACTGAGCAACTGAACTGAACTGAGGAGCCAGAACCTGTGCCATCAATGTCAGGTATCAGTGAAATGACAGCTTGCCCTCCATCTCCTATTGGTGATCATTCTTCAGCTCTACCATCTCCCACCTCCTCTCCCTTCTCCACTTAGTAACTCTTCTTGCCTGTTTACTCACTGCAGGCCCGCATGACATCTATTGTACTGTACCACTGTAGTCCTCGAGGTACTGTACTGTAAGATTAAAAATGTCTTATTTTTATTTGTTTGTTATGTATTATTTGTGTAAATAGTATTATAAACCTTTTACAGTTCAATACTGAGGAGGAGAGAGACAGATACTCAATCTCTGGTGCTTTTTTCTAAGGGCACTAATTGCATCATGAAAGCCCCACTCTCATGACCTCATCTAACCCTAATAAGCTCTTAAAGGTTCTATATCTAGCTACCATCACATTGGTGACTAGGGCTTCAACATGGGAATTTTGGGAGGGACACCAGCATTTCAGTTATATATATTTATACACATACACACACTCACAAACACACACAGAGTGCTAAAATATTAGCAATGGCCATCATTGGAGCTATAATCTGAAAGTTCACAATAGGTTCTTACCATTAGTTTTATATCTTTTTTTGCCATCAAAGTGTTCTGTGGTTTATTTTTGTTACTTAAGCTATTTCGTTGACATATACATATCATCTGAGCCATCAAGGAAGCCCAAAAATACTGGAATGGGTAGCCTATCCATTCTCCAGGGGATCTTCCTGACCCAGGACTCAAACCAGGGTCTACTGCAGTGCAGGTGGATAAATGCCAGTTCAATTCCTGGGTCAGGAAAATCCCCTGGAGAAGGGACAGGCTACCCATTCCAGTATTCTTGGACTTCCCTGGTGGCTCAGATGGTAAAGAATATGTCTGCAATTCTGCCTGCAATATGGGAGACTTGGGTTCAATCCCTGGGTTGGGAAGATCTCTTGGAGGAGGGCATGGTAACCCACTCCAGTATTCTTGCCTGGAAAATCCCATGGAGACAGGAGCCTGGTGGGCTATAGTCCATGGGATTGCAAAGAGTTGGACATATCTGAACAACTAAGCACAGTGCACATTTCACATTCATTTCCTCACTCCTTTTCCCCTTCCTCCCTTTCTTCCTTCTTTCAGAAGTCACCTCATGACATACCTTCTTTATTTGTAAGAGCAAGGCTCTTCAACTTGCTCTGAGATCGATTTTATTTGAACAAGACCCTCGCAGTATTATAGTACAGATGTGCCTCTACAATCGTTTCAGTGCTGTATGAGAGATTGTACTCTCTAAGGATACATTTTCTATTTATTTTATTATCTTTGTACTAGGATAAGGACATAGTAACATAGAAGTTAAGACCATGGATTCTGAAATCAGATTTCCTGGGTTCATTTTTCAGTTACATTACAGTTATATTAGTAGTGTTAAAACCTTAGATAAGCAATTTAATCCAGCAGTACTTTCATCTCATATCTATAAAATGAGAGGAATAAACATAAGTACTTTACAGACATGTTGTAGGAGACCAATGAGTTCATGTATTTAAAGCCCTTAGAATAGTGTCCATGCATATGAAGTACCAAATGAATGTTATTTACTATTATTATCATGCTCTAACACAATTTCTACTTCTAATGGATTGTTTCTTAACACCTTCTAGACTACGTTTACTTTAAATCTATTATTATTATTTTTAAATATATCTGTTATCAGTCATGATACTTGGCTTTATTTTTTATTTATTTTTATTTTTTTATTAGTTGGAGGCTAATTACTTTACAATACTGTAGTGGTTTTTGCATACATTGACATGAATCAGCCATGGATTTACATGTGTTCCCCATCCCGATCCCCCCTCTCGCCTCCCTCCCCATCCCATCCCTCTGGGTCTTCCCAGTGCAGATACTTGGTTTTCAAAATTAACTGCCTTTCTTTCCAGAGACAGCAGGTTGATAATTTTTTTGTGTGTGACAAATCTCTTTTCTGATCTGCATAGCTGTATTTCATTCTTTGGCAAGTTATCATTCCATTTTCATAAGCCAGAAGGATTAATCCAAGTTTTGATAACATATATAGAGTCAGAAATTTCTTTTCTGAAATTTTCTTTTAAAGGTCATTATATTTCAACTAGAAAAACAAACAAAAAAATGCTGCTCTTCCTTCCTTTATTGTTTCCTTCCTTTTCAAGGCTTTCAATATATTATCCACTCTTGAACTTAACTTTTAAAAATTTACACGTTGCAATTTTATTTGGGCCTGTTATTCATTTTTATGTATATTCACAGGATACAATTTGGGTTTGGTGAATCTGGCAGATACTTTATCATGCAAACTTGTAGCCATAACAGAGTAGAAATAGCAGGATACGAGGAATCAGGGCCTCTGTGATCAACTCTCCGGTTTTCCAGGGAATAACCTGTGCAAGTCACTTCATTTCATGAAGCATTAAATTTTTTTTTTCCCTTCTAAAAAATGAGAATTGCAACTGGAGATCTTTAAAGCCTCTTTCAGTTTGGAAAAACATTTAGATTCTAGGAAGATGCCATATGTCTATGATCAAGCCACAGCGGCCTGAACTACACTCTTTGAACCTCAAAGCAGATTACCAATGCTATTTACCCCTTCTTCTATAGTGTTAACAGCAGGATTGCTTGAATTTCTTATACCTGTAAGTTGTACTTGACTTTGGTAAAATATGGATGGGGTAACCACTGTAGTTTTATGTGTGAAGAGCTAAGGGGTAAAATCTTAAAACCTTAAACTTCTCCAACCAGCAAATGCTCCTGGGTGCCTTCCCAGCCTAAGAATGATGCTTATGTTAACAAAGAAGGAAAACTGATAATTAAAATACATTTTATTCCATTTAAACCTATCTAATGGTTAGCGAAATTATTCTTGGTGCTCATTTCTACCTAATGAACTTGCAATTTGTTTAACTAGAACAGAAGAAAATTTCCAAAGATGGTTCATGTTTGCCCTCATTGTTCTGTAAATGGAGTCACCTTTAAAAGGCGTTATTTCCTTGTCTCTGTTTAGGTTGTGCTTCAGTGAAGTTGCCGTCCAACTAAATCCTATGAAGTGTATTTCTCCCTTCATGTCACAGAGTCACAGTTTGATCAATGTTCAGAAAGAGAAATTTTTTCCCTTTCAAAATTGTGTGGGTTGAAAAATCCTCCTTGCTGTCAAGCTCTTCATGACTAATAAATGTTACCTGTATCAAGTCTTCTAATTATCTCCAAGATTTTGGATTTTAGAGCCAGCAATTTTATTATTTTACCATCTGCCAGAATATCTTTGGCAGGGTTCAGTAGAAAAATAGGCAATGTGGATGAAAACTTAACTCATTAAATACTAAACCTAAGTACAATGCCATGGAGTTTTGCTTAAGCAAAGCTGCTACTGCATTTGGTACCACTAGGTCCATGAAGAATTTGAGTGCTTGCCATGTCTTATCCTCTGACATGTCATTCACACAAAAGAAATTAAAGAGGAAGAAAGAACTATTTTCTATGACAGTTAATGTATAATTTCTTCTGAGAGTGTTTTCTTACTTAAATGACTTACAAGTTATTGCAAATTAACAAAGAAAACTAAAAACACAGTCATACATTAAAAGAAAACTAAAAACACAGTCATACATTAAAAAAAAAAAATTGCCCAGAAATAATGTTTGTATTGAGACTTAGGGTGTCTTCCTGATCCTTATAAATTCTTCCATCACACAGGGAATGTAGGCATATGAATTGCAGGCTGCCTGAATAGTTTAAATATCTCATAGATTGATTAAATTTCTTCTTAACAAAAACACTGCATGTATGCTCTTTTGCCTAAAGTAGACACCTATCTTTCTCTGTTATAAAGCTGCCTCACTACCATTTTAATGGAGAATTGATGTGATAGTATGCCCCATGCATCATGCTGAAAAGATTATACTGATACTCATCCAGTGTACCTGTTCACATGTGTTTCTACATCTTTGAGCCTGTATTTGAACTCCAACTCTGCCACTTCCCATCTAGCCATAAGGAAATTATTTAACCTTGTCACTGTGCCTCTTGGATTCTGCCTTCATGGTCTAGGGATGATAATAGTACTGGTTTCAGGAGATAGATGTGAAGGTTAAATGAGTTAATGTACGTGAGGCATGTAGAACACTAGCGGACAGTGATCCTTCAGTAAATGTTACCAATATGTAAACATTATTTATATTATTTGACCTAGAAATTGTGTTAAGGGAAACTTCTTAAAACATATATGTATGCAGAGAGATACATGTCGCAACATTATAATAGAATCAATATGGAAGTAATTATAATGACCAAATACAAGAGAAGTGCTAACAGAAAGAACAAGCATATGATGGTATAGCTATTGCTGTTCAGTTGCTAAGTCATGTCCAACTCTTTTCAGCCCTATGAACTGCAGCTTGCCAGGCCTCCGTGTCCTTCACTAGCTCCTGGAGTTTGCTCAAACTCATACTTGTGTTTACTGAGTCAGTGATGCCATTCTACCAATCTCATCCTCTGTCGTCCCCTTTTCCTAGAAAATTAAATGAAGTATGTAAAGATCTGCGGTTCCCTGGTAGCTCAGCGGTAAAGAATCTGCCTGCAAATGCAGGAGATGCAGGTTCGATCCCTGGGTCAGAAAGATCTCCTAGAGAAGGAATTGGCAACCCACTCCAGTATTCTTGTCTGGCAAATTCTTGTCTGGCAAATTCTTGTCTGGCAAATTCTTGTCTGGCAAATTCTTGTCCAGTATTCTTGTCTGGCAAAGAGGCCTTGGTGGGCTACAGACTGCGGGGTCACAAAAGAGTTGGACATGACCGAACAACTGAGTAACATCATATAAAGATTTACATAACATATAAACTCCAATTTTAGAATATAAAATAATAGAAACATAACACAAAATTGATGTAAGTATAATTTCACTTATATAAATCAGTAAAGAAAGAGGGAATGAAATATAAAATGATGTAAATATACAGGGATGATCAGATGTATGGATGATTTTATTTGTTCACATCTTTGGGTTTTTTCTTGTAATAAATATGACTTCAGAAATAAAGAGACAGAGAGTTTTTACTGTTACTCCATGTCTCTTTACCTCCCCAGGCATCTTTTGACTGTAGAGATAACCAGCCAGTGCCTCTGACCAAGCTGTGTTTTAACCCAAGAGTAACTACCCTCTGAGAATATTGCCTGTTTCAGGGAGCAAGAAGAACATCTGGACCATGCCAACATGTATTACTCTTGGCTGCCCCGTGGAGCAAGGGTACAAGCAGTGAGAGTAAGGGGAACGCCTAGAAAGCTCTCCCTAGGCCAGACTGTATATGTGCACCCTGGAGCTTCCCCACCGGGAGCCACTGCCTACATTGGGACTCAATCGTTTTTTCCTCCTGAAGATATTTAGTCAAACTTTTTGTTGGTTGCAGGGGCATCTCCAAATTCGAGTTGAAGGGAAGAAGCCAGAACCTGGACTAGTTCTTTACTTGCTGCTGTTGTTCAGTCTCTCAGTTGTGTCTGACTCTTTGTAACCCCATGGACCACAGCACACCAGGCTTCCCTGTCCTTCACTATCTCCTGGAGTTTGCTCAGACTCATGTCCATTGAGTTGATAAAAATATCTGCTATATCAGACTATATTTGGATGATGAGTATTTCAATATGATTATAGGACAAAATAGGTGTCACAGAGGAAATAAGTTTGGATAATTAATGTGGAAATTAGGCTAGGAGTATAATCATTATGGAACAGCATGAATTTTTTTGAATAAGAGTAATATGAACCAATAAATTATTTTTTTATTTTCAAAATCTTTACTTTAATAAAACATTACTTGGTATCCCATTTATATAACTCTAATAAATTCAGAGATTCTCAGACATTGGAGCACTGCTGGAAATACCTGCTTAGAAGATGCGGCCAATATCTCCTGTGAACCCATGAATTATTGAGAGAGATGCTTCTAGTAGGCTTTTAAAGAATGATACATGTGATAATTCACAGGTAGAGTGACTATTATTTCTCTCTAGTGAACTCTTATGGTCAAACTGTATTAACTTTACTGGAGAAAAGAAGATGTAAAAATGTGTATGAAGAGACAAAAAGAAATATTGCACAAATGACCTCTTCCCCTAACAAATATGACTATTCACAAGAAAAAAATGCCTATATATATATCTATCTATATATATATATACACACACACACACTATGTCACTGACATGTAAACTATAAGTACTTGTTTCTAGAGCAGAGTACAAGTCAATAATTTAATGTCAGAAATACACAGAAATTTCAACTAAATAAAAACTATTATAAATATTATAAGAAAAGAATATAGTGGTACAAATTTTAAACAACTTAGTTTTGAAAGACTAAACACAAAATACAGGTATCAAGAACCCCCAAATAAAATGATAACATATTAATATAGAATACATGTTAATTTGTATTCTACAGAGAGAAGATAATTCATTTTTAAAGGTATTAAAAGCTCTAGAGGAAAACATCAGAGGAAAACATCAATACATTTTAAAAGCTAACACTTTGACTAATCACATTTTCATTGTTGAATTGTTGCCAAAAAATTTTGGAACAATATTTAAAGGTTAAGGAGTCACCACTAACAATGGAAAAAACCACCTTCTTAGAGATTAAAATATATCTGCTAAATACCACTGAGATCAAATTATAAATTAAAATGTTGACTCTGTGGATCACAACAAACTGTGGAAAATTCTGAAAGAGATGGGAGTACCAGACCACGTGACCTACCGCTTGAGAAATCTGTATGCAGGTCAAGAAGCAACAGTTAGAACTGGACATGGAACAACAGACTGGTTTCAAATCAGGGAAGGAGTATGTCAAGGCTGTATATTGTCACCCTGCTTATTTAACTTATATGTACAGTACATCATGCAAAATGCTGGACTTGATGAAGCACAAACTGGAATCAAGATTGACGGGAGAAATATTAATAACCTCAGATATACAGATGACACCACCCTTATGGCAGAAAGCAAAAAAGAACTAGAGAGCCTCTTGATGAAAGTGAAAGAGGAGAGTGAAATAGCTGGCTTAAAACTCAACATTCAGAAAACTAAGATCATGGCATCTAGTCCCATCACTTCATGGCAAATAGATGGGGAAACAATGGAAACAGTGACAGACTTTATTTTGGAGGGCTCCAAAATCACTGCAGATGGTGACTGCAGCCATGAAATTAAAAGACGCTTGCTCCTTGGAAGAAAACGATGACCAACCTTGAGAGCATATTAAAAAGCAGAGACATTACTTTGCCAACAAAGGTCCATCTCATCAAGGCTACGGTTTTTCCAGTCAGTAACATGACTACTTTTCCAGTGGTCATGTATGGATGTGAGAGTTGGACTATAAAGAAAGCTGAGCACCAAAGAATTGATGCTTTTGAACTGTGGTGTTGGAGAAGACTCTTGAGAGTCCCTTGGACTGCAAGGAGATCCAACCAGTCCATCCTAAAGGAAATCAGTCCTGAATATTCATTGGAAGGACTGATGTTGAAGCTGAAACTCCAATACTTTGGCCACCTGATGTGAAGAACTGACTCATTTTTTGAAATGAATGAAATGAAATGAAAATGAAATGAAAATGAAATTTGAAAAGGCCCTGATGCTGGGAAAGATTGAAGGCAGGAGGAGAATGGGACAGCAGAGGATGAGATGGTTGGATGGCATTACCAACTCAATGGACATGAGTTTAAGTAGGCTCTGGAAGCTGGTGATGGACAGGGAAGCCTGGAGTGCTGCAGTCTATGGGGCCACAAAGAATTGGACACTACAGAGCAACTGAACTGATCTGATAAATTAAGATTGGCCAGAGTGTAGGAAAATGGACTTGAATATATACTATTGTTGTATGAACTGATATAGCGTTTTGTGGAATGCAGTGTGAGAGTACTTACCAAAATTAAACATGTACATACCCCTTGACCTAGGAAACTCCCTTCTGGAATTTACTATAGGGAAATATTTACATTTCACTATGATATACCCATAAGAGTAGACATTTACAGCCTTTGTAATGTAATGTATGTATAAATGAATCAAATAATATTTGAAAGAATAAAGAGATTATTAGCAGTTGGTACTTTGAAAAGTTGAAGTAAATTAGAAGAGAAAGTTTATTTATTTATAGTTATATCTGTACTACTGGAAATTTTATAATTAATAAAAAGCAATGAAATACTGATAATATTCTCAATTTTAGAATATTTAGGAAATAATCATAAACTGATTTAAAAATATTATTATGATATATGGCTAAAGATATAGTCAAACACCAATTTAGACCCTTCAATGCCAACATTATACTAGAAAGGGTGAAAATATGTAAACAAAGTATTTGATGATAGAAATTAAACCTATACAACAAAGCGAGTTCTAAAAAAAATGAGAAGAAAAACTTTAGAAATGAAAATTGTAATGAATGATTCATCATATACAGTCAAACACTGGGATTCTAATTACATATATGTTAACTAGACTTGGCTCAGTCATGTCCGACTCTTTGTAACCCCATGAACTATAGCCCGCCAGGCTCCTCTGTCCATGGGATTCTCCAGGCAAGAACACTAGAGTGGGTTGTCATTCCCTTCTCCAGAGGATCTTCCTGATCCAGGGATAGAACCTGAGTCTCCTGCATTGCAGGCAGATTCTTTCGTCTGAGCTACAGTATGTTAGACCATGTGATATTGTTTCACATCTTTTGGTGATCTCTTCTTTTGGAGTTTTCCCTTTTCTCATTTATTTTAGTTTCAATCTGTGTACTATCTGTAGACTTACCTTTAGTTCACTGAAACTTTCCTTGTGCTATTTGCTGAGTTGTGTTGTTCTCTTTCTCAAAAAAAAAAAAAAGAAAAAGAAAAGTTATATTTTGTAGTCCTAATCCCAGCATTTCAGAATATGACTGC
This sequence comes from Muntiacus reevesi, assembly GCF_963930625.1. Classification (NCBI taxonomy): domain Eukaryota; kingdom Metazoa; phylum Chordata; class Mammalia; order Artiodactyla; family Cervidae; genus Muntiacus; species Muntiacus reevesi. Next base: position 39,199,942 of record NC_089268.1, read on the forward strand.
TTTGGATACAGGGTCTCTTTTGGTGACCTCTTTAAAAAATAATTAAAAGACAAAGAAAAGTTATATTTTGTAGTCCTAATCCCAGCATTTCAGAATATGACTGCTTTGGATTCAGGGTCTCTTTTGGTGACCTCTTTAAAAAATAGTTAAGTTAAAATGAAGTTGTTAACTGGGTCCTACTCTAATATTGCTGATGTTCTTACAAGAGGAGATTAGGACATACAGATACACACAGAGGGAAGTTCGCATGAAGACACAGGAAGATGACCATCCACAAGCCCAGGAGAGAGGCCTCAGAAGAAACCAACCCTGTTAACTCTTTGATCTCAGTCTTCTAGATTGCCCATTTATGAGGAAAAATTTTGTTGCGTAAGTCACCCATCCATGATATTCTGGCATGGCAGTCCTAGAAAACTATGACGCTTGACCTTGCTAAGTCTACTAATAAGTCTGTAAGAAGTACTTTTTATCTCCGTTTCTTTGTTCTTCATTTCTAAACTTCTATTGATACTTTCTTACAGTTTGCTTTTCTCTCCTGAAGTCACCCAATTGATATTACATGTTACTTATCTTTCCAATTAGCGCTTTTGCCTATTATTCATAGTTATTGGAAACTCCTTGCCAGATAGTTCCAATATTTGTGTCATATCTGAGCTTTTAAGAATTGCTTTGCTTCTTGGGAAACTTTTTCTTTCTTTCTTAATGCTTTGTAATTTTTGTAAAGACAAGACATCTTGTGTACTATAATACAGACTGAAACATATAATGCTTAAGCCTAGAAATGGACACAGCTTTCTTTTTTTTTCTGCTGGGACTTTACTTTGGGAGTTAATGTTAATCTCACTAGAAATTGAGCTGGATTTGAGATTTGTTGTTGCTATGGTTATGATCTGTATACTACATATTTTTTTTTAAGTGAGTGGGAACTGTTTTGTCAGAAAGCTTTTGTGTTTTTCCAATGTCTTCTCAACCTTCAACTTTTAATCTTTCCACTGTGCAGTGCCTCAAAGAGGGTCTATCTCTTGCAGGTTACTTCTTACCTGGAGCTGGTTAGCCTCACCTGTAGGAGACTTGGGTGTTCTCTATTGTCCAACTAAGCGTCTGTATTAGGCCTGGACGAATACAGAATAACCCTTTTAGGCAAATGTGTTTGCTCTTATAAGTTATATCCTTCTCCTGTTTTAAATTGCCATATTATTCCAAAATGATTATGGGGATGTGTATCATTCAACCATCAACATATTAATGAGAGACATGTTTGAAGTATAGATATATACATATGCCACCCCTCCACAGACATACACTTAATGTCTACTCTTAGAGACTTGCTGTGAAAAATTGTATAAAATTATGTTTTCCAGATTTCTAAAACCCTTCATTTTACATGTGTCCATTGAAATTTTCCTTTTATAAAATATTTTTATGATGAGATACATTATCACATACGAGGAAGAAATTATTTTATATTATTTTTCACTAATCACCAGTAGCAGTCATAGGCAAATAGAAAAATCACACTTAGACAGAAGAGCTAGCATTCCCATTTCTTTAAGGCAACAGCAAAGAAGTTTGTGCCCCCTGTTCTGAAAAGTTTCTGGTGATACAGAGTAGAAACTCAGGGAGGCAGGGACCCAGACTTGCAGGGTAGCTTGACAGTGAATACAGCCCTCTCTCCACTAGTGATTAATTTTCAGATGATCTTATCAACAGCCAGTTTTAGGAAGAGGTTCTGAGGGTGCCTTTTAGGGAAGAAAAATCAGCCTCGGAGTTCTGGGCACCCGGATGTTTGACTTTCAGGTACTTTGCTCATTTGGTGATACCATTTCATGAGGGGTTTTGTTTAGTTATTCTATCACTATTTCCCCTCACACTTCAGTAAAATGTAAAATAAACTTACTGGCTGCCAAAATCAAGCTTATAAGTAAACAGTGGTGGAGCGCGCGCAGGCAGGGTGCTGCGCCGGAGGCCACGGAGAGGAATGAGCGACCAGCCTTCCCTGAGCCTTTGTATGATCCTCCTTGAAATGACTAATAAAAGCAGACTAAAATATCCAGGAGGAAAGCATAATTTTTAAAAAGATTATAAAGCAAAGAGGCCAGCAACAAATATGTGACACAGAATGTTCTGAAGCTGCTTCACTTTTCTCACTGTCCAAGCTGTTTTGGCTTAGTTTCAGGCGCCAGGATATGGCTCAAAGGCACTTCTGTCTTTTGAAAATCTTGTCCGTGCCAAGAACTCTTGGTCCAGAATGCCTCTGGGAGCCTGGCTTGGTTCTGGGGAACTGGCATAGACTGAAGACATAGAGAGAAAAAAAAAAAAAAAAAATATATATATATATATATATTTTTTTTTTTATTCTGAAACCTTCTTCCTCTCCCTTAACTAGCTCTATCTCTTTTCATTTTCTTCACAGCTTGAGATATCCTGAGGTAGATGGAAAGCAACCAGGAACACAGAATGGTAAGTGAGAAAGAATTTTCCAAAGTTCTTAAACCAAAATTATAGACGGGAATACCAGTGACTTTGCTCAAGCCTTCATTGAATCTTTCTAATCTCTGTTCTCATATAACCCCTTCAATCACTGCACCTATCAACACTCAATTTTCTCTTTATCTGAATTTCTATGGTTTTTACATTCCATCATTTATGCTGATTCTTTAGATTTTTACTCTAGAATTATTCCTGGAAATTTCAAATCTTCAAGGTTGCCTCACAATTTTGAATTTGCTTTTTAAAGTTTATACTCCATTTGTTGAAAGCTAGACATAGGCACCCTTTTTGCTTAACTCTTTCAAAGCATGATGTTAATAGAATCCCTGTATAAATATGGCTGGGAAAGTCATCATAGTTCCTCTTTGCTTCTGGACATCACACAGCAGGAAAACAACAGCAGAAACCTCTAAAACTCTAATTTTTATCAAACCTGGATGATAAATATAATCCAAAAAAAGCAAGGTATTTTGGAATTGTCAAAAAAAAAAAGTTAGAATTCTCTTGGGAGGCAGTGAAGCTATGAAATGTCAAGAGTGATAACGGGCCCAACAGAAGTAGAGCTCAGAGGATAATAGCAAAATTATAATAGTTCTTGAAGGTGAGTGGTTCACCCTGAATTTAAAATTTATAATCTTGTTTGGAAAAAAAAATTCTGCTGGAACTACAGTCAACAAGCTGTTGATAAAACCTCACCATTCACTGCATTTGACTCAGAATCAGAGGGATTAGGGGTAGAACACATTCACATACTTGAGCCATACTGGTATAGAGAACTGTCTATCTTTGTGACAGCAAATAAAGATCCTTTTTGTAGTAAAAATTCAATGGTTACTCTGGCAACAACTGCCTCTCTTTCCCATCAACTCTGTAGAGGATACTAATCCAAGAAAATCCAACTTATTCAATGATGAGTAATAGGAAAAGAACCAGCAGAACAACCATACAAAATTCTTACATGAAAACAAATGTGAAAAACAGCATGAAAACTCATTCCAAAATGAATGCTCACAAGAAAAATGGTGACACAAAGACTAAATATTTGACCTCAGTACCTACCAGCAAGTAAAAGAATATCAAGCAGTATCCTTTTTAAGTGTATGACAGAAAGTGAAAGTGAAAGTCGCTCAGTCGTATCTGACTCTTTGCAACCAACCCCATGGACTATACAGTCTATGGAATTCTCCAGGCCAGAACACTGGAGTGGGTAGCCTTTCCTTTCTCCACAGGATCTTCCCAACCCAGGGATCAAACCCAGGTCTCCTGCATTGCAGGTGGGTTGTTTACCAGCTGAGCCACAAGGGAAGCCCAAGGGAAGTAATACTAGAATTCAGAGATAAGAGGGAATTACACCAGGAAGAAATGAAAATTGAACTGGTAGAACTCAGGAAAAATTGAAGAAAAACCAAAATCAGCACAAAAATACAGAAAATGCAAGGAACACTATTGAGGGACATACACGATGGCAAACATAGTAAAGGAAATAAATTACAGAAATGAGAAGAATTAACAAAATGAATTAGAAACAGCAAAATGAAACAACTGAAAAGGTTACAGATAAAATGAGATACAGAAAAGAAGCAAAAATTAAAAATCCAACATATGTATAATTGAAATCTCTGAAGATAAACAAACACACAACAAAATGGAAAATAACTTATCTCAAAGAAATAATTCAAGAAAAATCTTCTTAATTAATATGTCTTGAATATTTACATTGGGAGGATAATGTTCTAGTGAACACTGAAACTGATACAGCAACACCATAACTATGCTAATAATGTTATAGAAATTATAAGATTTAAACAAAAGGATCATTTGAGTGATGGAGAAAAAGGATTATGCTACATATAAGAATAAGATAAAACAATGAAGCAGTCTGTATGTTTCTGCATAGTCACAAACAAGGTCAGAAGTCAGTCCAGTAACATGTAAAAGGTATTCAATAAAAGAAAGGAAGAGACCCATATCTTATGATCAGGTAAATTTATCTTCAAGATTATTTAATACACAAAGTAAAATAATGAGGAAGAAAATATTGACAAAGAAACTAAGATGAAGGAAGAAGAGTATAGCAAAATTGCTACTATTGTTCGTATTAGGAAACTAATAGATACCATTATAACTAAAAATATATTGGGTAGAGTAGGTACCAGCTAATCACAAATTATGGGCCAAATCTGGTCCAACACCTATTTTTGTATGGCCTGCAAAATAAGAATGCTGCTTACAGCTTATATGATGCCTGGGGAATAAAATGAATGATAATAGTTCATGATGTGAAAATTGTATGAAATTCAAAATTCAGTATCCATAAAAATATTTTATAGGACCACCAACAGGCTTATTCATCTACATATTGCCTGGGGCTGCTATTGTGTTAAAATGACAGAGTTGATGACAGAGACACTATTATGTCTTTTAATTCTAATGATTTAGAAAAATGGTAGCTCTAATCTATGAAGACAAAATCTGGTTGTTTTAAAAAGAGAGAGAAAAATCGTTAGTTAATCAGGAAAGAGAAAACTGCAATTAAAAACAAAGAAACAAAACTAAACAGTAAAGGAAGAATTAACCACACAGCAACTGGGGAGATTAAGGAATCTTAAGAAGATGAAATTGAAAAACTTGGATGAAACAGACTTTTTAAGAAAAATATGATTTACACTAAATGACATCAAGAAATAAGAATCTAAATATTTAGAACTACTTCAGTAGAAGTGATAGAAGATAAAATGATCAAAAGGTTATTTTCAGCAAAGCTGCAGATTTAGTCACTTTCATAGGGGAATTTAAAAGCAAATAAACCAGGGCTATTTCAACGTTTCCAGAGAATAACAGACAAAAGAATTTCTTAAGATTGTTTCTGGAAAAATGGTGCAAAAATTGATAATAAAACTTGACAAAGATGTTCTATACACAAATAAAACTAATAGATTAATCTATTACCAAAAAAATGAGGGCACCATTTCAAAGAAAATGTACCCAAAAACATACCAAAAGAATAGTTATTTTGATAGAGGAATTTACTCCAGAAGTACAATGATGGTTCATTATTAGGAAAAATGTTCGTATGTAGTTTATAATATTAGAGAAAAATTATGATCATTTTCATATATGATGAAAAGTCATTGGTAAACTATAATAGCCATTCCTCACTAACACATTCAGTTAAATGAATATAGATGGACATCTTTTACACACAGTAAACATATATTTATCTCAATCCAGAAGTCAGCACTGTGCTCCCTGGAGGTTGACTAGAAGCATACTCATCAAAATCTCGGGTCTGTCATACAGTGAAGTCAGAGAAAGAAAAACAAACATTGTATATTAATGCATATATGTGGAATCTAGAAAAATGGTGTGGAGGAACCTACTTCCAGGGCAGCAACAGAGACTCAGATGTAGAGAATGGACATGTGGGCCCAGTGAGGGAAGGCAGGGGGGTGGGACAACTTGGGAGATTAGCACTGGCATATATACACTACCATATACACTACCATGGATAAAATAGATAACTAGTGGGAAAATGCTGCATACAGAGGGAGCTCAGCTCTGTGATGACCTAGAGGGGTGAGATAAGGGTGAGACGGGAGGGAGAATACAAGAGAGAGGGGATATATGCATATAGCTAATTCACTTCATTATACAGCAGAAATTAACATTGTAAAGCAATTATGTGCTATGTGCATAGTCGCTCAGTCGTGTCTGACTCTCTGTGACCCCATGGACTGGAGCCCTCCAGGCTCCTCTGACCATGGGATTCTCCAGGCAAGAATACTGGACTGGGTTGCCATGCCCTCCTCCAGGGGATCGTCCCAACCCAGGGATCGAACCCAGATCTCCCGCATTGCAGGAAGATTCTTTACTGTCTGAGCCACCAGAGAAGCCCAAAGCAATTATACTCTAATAATAAAATAAAATCAGGAGCAAGAGAAGAATGCCATAAAGTATCCCATAAAGTATTAGTGTGTGTGCATACTCAATTGCTTCAGTCATGTCTACTCTGCAACCCCACAGACTCTAGCCCGCCAGGCTCCTCTGTCCGTGGGATTCTCTAGGCAAGTATACTGGAGTGGGTTGCCATTCCCTCCTCCAGGGGATCTTCCCAACCCAGGGACTGAATCTGTGTCTCTCATGTCTCCTGCATTGGTAAGTAGGTTCTTAAACACTAGTGCCACTTGGGAAGCCCAAAGTATTAGCATCACTAGTCAAAACAGACGAGCCGAAGGAAAATAAGAAGAAAAAACATTATAAACTGTAATCATGTGGCAATAACATGATGGAACATTTGAAAATCCAAGGGAATCAACCAAAACACTACAAACAGTGAGAGAATTCAGGGAAGAAATGGGGCATAGATACTAATAAACAGAAAGCAATAAATTTATTATGTACCAAAAGGAAGCAGTTAAAATGCCTAATGGGAAAAACATTTAAAACAGCCAAAACCAGCAAAACAATATGTTTAGAAATAAACTTTAAAACAATGTAGAAATCCACACAAAGAAAAATTAAAACAAATGTGAAGGCAAAGATGGATTTTTCAATAAATGGTGTAGAATAACCCATCTGGGGAAAAAAGGAAAAACTGAATCCATATTTCACACCAACCATCAGGAACAATTCCAAATGGAGTTTTTTTTTTTTTTTTTTTTTTTTTTTAACACTCAAGAATGAAAGTCTTAAAAACAGTAGGAAGAAGTAGGAAAATTCATTTGTAAATGTGAAGTGGGGAAAGTCTCTTTTAATCAACAACTCACAATCCAAATTGCAAAAGACAACGTGAGAAAACAGAAAAGAAACTTCTGCACGCAAAAGCAGTAAGACAGAAAACCACGAATAAAGTCAAGAGACAAATTTATAAAATGGGGGGAAGGAACTGCAATTCATATCATAGGCAGCATGAGCTGTTTTTTTTTTCTCAATAAAAATAGCTTCTTAAAGTCAATAATGAAAGACAAACAGCTGAATAGAAAAAAAAACTAGATTGGACAGTTCATAGACAAGAAGCTTATAAAAACACTGAAGCATATGAAAAGTAATCAATCTCACTTAAAATAAAACTGCCTAGGTACACTATTGTTTTAACCGATCAGGTTAACTCAAATTCCAAAGTTTATAACTTCATTGGTGACGCTGAGGGGCAGCTGGCGCCATGCACTGCTGACCGAAAGATTCTCAGGACCTCCCAGACCATGTGCTGGGCGTACTTCTATGAGGTCTCTGATGCCCCAGTGGATCCTGGTCAGTTAGAACCAGTAGGCTTGCTCCCTTTGGCCACAGTCGATCTAAGGCTTCAAATCTTTTCCAGTTTATCCCAAGTATAAACCACTTTATTTGCTTTGAGTGTTATGATGGGGAAGAGCTTGGGAAACCCTGAAACAGTACTCTTGTTAGAGATAGCAATTTGGTTCTACCCATCCCAAATTACAAATTTGTATAGCTTTTGATGCATCTTCAATTCAGAAATTAATCCTGTAGATGTACCTGCAGGTGTGTTCAATGAAATATATTCTAGGTTATTCAGTATATCAGTATTTGTAATACTGGAAGCAATCCAAATGTCCATCCAGAGTTTACTGGGGTTTAGGTAAATTATAATCATCCAAACAATGCGATACTGGCAGTGATGCTAACAAAAGAGGAGAGAGACAAATCACATTCTGATGTAGAAAATATCTCCGAGTAAATGACTAATCAGGAAAAAAGGAGTGTGCAGAACAATGTACATAGAATGCTAACTTTTGTCTAAAAACACAGAAATAATATATATTCATATTTGCTTCGTACGTATTAAAAAACTCTGGAAGGATACATAGTAGACACTGCTTTTGTGAGGTCAGGGAATGTGAAGGGGAGAGAAATGAGGAGGATCAAAGGCAGGAGGAAAACATTTCACTGTACATATTTCTATATTTTGTAATTGTTTTTTATTTTTGAATAATATAAATGTATTGCTATATTAAAAATGAAAACAATGCAGCCTTATCTATCTCCAAAAGTAGGAATTAGGAAATGTGGTCGAGTTAATGAGGAAAGCTATTATGTCAAATTTCAGAGGCAGAGGAATATATATTGAATCCCTCAGGGCAGATCCTGGACAGGAAGTGGTAAATATCTTCCTGAACAATCCCCCGCCAACACACATACACATTGCCTGTAATGGTTCACTCTGCTCTGATGCTTTAAAGACATGAAAGAGTGGGCTCCTTTATGAGTTATTTGCTTTCCCCTCCATCAGGTTCGAAGCAGCTAGATTTTGGTAGTATTCTTTACCTTTAAGGAGAGCTAGACTCAATCCCTTTGGATAGAAAGTGGAATGTACACACTACTATATTTAAAAGAGATAACCAACAAGGACCGACTATAGAGCACAGCGCATACTGCTCAATATTTTATAATAATCTACATGGGAAAAGAATCTGCGAAAAAACAGATACATGTGTGTATGTGTGTATAAATATATATATTTATATAAATATATAACTGAATCCCTTTGCTGCATACCTGAAACTAACACAACGTTGTTAATCAACTATTGCTCCAAGATAAAATAAAAATTAAAACAAAAGTTGAGTCAAATTGCTATTCAAGGCAATAGAGTGTAGAGATCCCAGACTCTGGGAGAGTCTGTTGGGCATGAGCTTAGATTCCACCTTTAGAAACTTTCTTATTTGGCTATAAGGTTAAGATCTCCTCAGCAGGAAAAGAGAGATCATAGTAACACCTACTTCCTGGGCGCTTAGAAAGAGTAAAACACATCTAACACGTCTAGGAGAGTGTGTGTCACTTGGAAAAGGTTCCATAAGTTTTAGTTATTGTTCTTTTTGGTATGCAACTCTTGAAATTGTCAATAACGTCTTATCCCATGAGTCCAACTGTATATTTCACCTTTATCCTCCATTGTGCCCTAAGGAAGGACTGTGTCTGGCCTGCTGCTTTCTTAGTTAACTTGGAGAGCAGACACCAGACTAAAGTTTTCTGATATTTTTCTTATTTTTCAAAGGACAACTAAATATCAGTCTGAAGGTGACAGATTGCCTCTGAATGTGCACAGTGCCGTGACTACATATGAGCTCTTAGAGTCAGCTAAGTAGAGATCATGTCCCAGCTTCACAAATCCCTTATATCTTCTGAGTCTCAGGTTCCTCTCCCCAATCAGTGTAATGTCAAGCTCACAGGGGCATTGTGACAATAATGAGACGCTGCATGCATGATGCCAGGCAAATACATAGCAGGTGCCAATCAAAGGGCTATTATGTTCTTTTGCTAATACGTCATCATGACTCACCTCAGAGACATCTAGCACATAGCAAATAAGGAGAGAAAAAAGTCTCAATCCAAAGAAAAATTCCCAGGATGAATGCATAATGTTTCCATTGAAGGGAAGGCTGAGGTTAATTTTTTTTTTTTTGGAAAACTTCCATCTCATCCATCACCCAATTCCTTTCCAGGGCGTAGACGTCAGAATTGGTATCTTTTTCTAACTTCAGAGGTTCACCACACCCTCTCCAGACTCTTATGGAACATCAATTGTCTTTTATGTTTTAGGTCTTGGCTCTTAGAGGAATATTCTCTCTCTTTTTTTCCCTAAATAGTACAAAGTCACACGTTACGAAAGCCCTACAGTTCACAGGAGAGAATCTCGTGAGGGGCTGCAGCTGTCTCAGATTTTCCCGAAGAAATGTTTGCTTCTTTCTCTTGCCCAATACCATTAAATGTTCATTTGGTAAATCTTATTTTACTATAGTAATAATAATAATTCAAATGAAGTTCAGAAGTGTAACCATCTTGCTTGCTGCTGCTCTTGCTGTCTTCAAATCTTCTGGTAGAAAAGCTTTTATACAATTTGCCGTAAGGCAGATATTCTTAAGCTGCTTCCCTGCTATTTGAGTTCAGTACATCAAAATAAGTGTACAGTCCATGAAGACAACTTCTCTGAGGCCATTAAGGAGGATCTGCTGCCCTAACCACATCTCTAGAGTCCTGGCTACCTAATATATGGACTTCTGGGGCACGAGGTGCCCCAGTTTTCAGTTTCAATCTGTTCCAAGTCCATGGGGAGACCACCGTGATGAAATGTTATCATTATGGCACCAACGCAAGCCTCAGATTATTAAGTGTATCGCAGTGGATGGACCATCTGTCATGATATAAACTGGTTTGATCAAAAATATATGCTGGGAACTTACATGAAATTTCATAACATGGTCAAAGGTTTATACCCCAAGGATAGAGATGCATAGTACAGAGACATGCATCATTAGAAATGTATATATGCACACCTAGCACCAGAAATACATATATATCTGGGTTTCGATTTCATCAGTTCTTTAAGAAGGATACTAACATCTCCTAGTGTAATTACATACTGTCTTTATAAGTATAGGTATACAAATTGAGTAAGAAAGTCAGTTAAAAACTTCATTTCATGTGTCTCAATCAGCATATTAAAAAATTTTAAAGTTTCCAGAGCCTGGGTATACTCTTTTGCAGGCATCCATCACAGCACCTTTAAAATTCTACTTCTTGTCTTGAGGCAAAATAATGATTTAGATCAGCTTGCAGAACTAACTAATTGGATAAATTAAGCATTGTTAACTGTAGTGACATCAGGAATCTTGGAGTGAAACGTAGCTTAAACGTCATCTTTTCAACCAAATGCTTTTTATAAAAGTAAGTTATAACTTGGGTTTCCTAACTCTACCCGCTGCCCCTCTTGTTTCTTTTATCAGGAGCTCTGTTGAGGGGGGATTTCATGTCAGACAGAAAGGGTATCATGGAGACACAAAAAACCATATGTTCTTGGTCGTATGGGTTTGAGCCATATTTAAATCATATGAGACGATAGCATTGAGTAGAACTGGTTGAAGTATCACACATAAACATTAAAAGTGGATTAATTTTATTTTGTATTATGTTCCAGTTGGATTCTCTTAAACAAAATGCCATCATTTTTTCTTCAACCACCAATTTTATAGCAGATGTTATACATTCTTTGAAAGCGAAAACTGACATTTATCTTTGTATTTCTTTTAGCACCTATGTAAAGATTTCTAATAAATGCTTGATGGATATATTAATGGTTTCTTTAGAAAGTCCTTCTTGTTAACGTGTATATTTGAACCAATATACTACTTTGTATTGAACCTTACATACAAATTTGTATTAATAAAGCATGTGGTTCATAAAATATTGGAATTTGCTATACTTCCATGTAACTTTGATGTGCCTAATTCCCCCAAGGAATAGATGGAAAGATGAATTTCATTTATGTGTCTTCCTAGGTCAATTTTTTAATGCAGGAATTTGTCAATGCCTAAGTATCAAATACAAATGTTACACGACTCCTTCTTCCCAGTACTTTTCTTATTGGTCTTAATTTCCAAGTGATAACATTCATTAGAGTGGCATCGTAAAATCCAATTTTTATTTACTAGCACAACTGGAGTTTTATAGAGAATAAAATTCAAACTCTATCTTTCTCAGAGCTTTAAGGAAAACTTTGAGGCTATTCATCACTTTTCTTTGAAATTTACAGAAAAGAAATAGCCAAAGAGATGATGCCATTTTGAGTAAGAATTGCTGTCAAGAAAGAGCAAGTCTATCTATCGATCAATCATCTATTTATCTGTCATTTATCTATTGAGATAGGTTTGTTTAGTTGATGAGAGCTTGGGATCCCTAAGTCTAAGCCCATGGATTAATACACAAGGGGTTGTTTCTGTAACATGAGCTGCTCTATTGATCATGGGGACAGGCTTGTACATACATGTTCTGGTCTCCAAAGGACTGAGTGATGGGTCCATTCACATTACCACTACTAGAAAAACAACTCAGAATGTGAGTTCCACGTTTGGTGGATCTACAGTCTATGTTACCTGTTTCTTGGTACCTCTCTGTGGTGTTATTCTGGGCATTATGTAGGTACGGGGATACATCATTTGACTCATTTGACTCAGGTAACACAGGTAACACCCTCACTCTCCTTTGCTCTTCATGTTTTGTTTTTCCTCATCCAGGACTCATTTCCACATCAAGGCCTTCACTCCTGTTTTTCCTTCAGGTTCAAATATTCTCTTCCTTTCACTCTCTATTCCTCTTCCTCTCTTCACTGGACCAATTTCTAATCAACAGTCCATTCTCACTTGTTTTTTTTTTTTTTTTAATGTGGACCATTTTTAAAGAGGGCATCCCAGGTGGCGCAGTGGTAAAGAATCATCCTACCAGTGCAGGAGACACAAGATATGCGGGTTCGATCACTGGGTTGGGAAGATCCCCTGAGAAGGGAATGACAACCCACTCCAGTATTCTTGCCTGGAAAATTCCATAGACAGAGGAGACTAATAGGTTATAGACCTTGGGGTCACAAAGAGTCAGATACAGCTGAGTGATTGAGCACTTGAGCACTGATTTTCAAAGACTTTACCAAACTTGTTACAATATTGCTTCTATTTCATGTTTTAACTTTTTGGCTGCTAGACATGTGGGGTCCCAGCTCCCTCACCAGGGATCAAATTCTCACCCTCTGCATTGGCAGGTGAAGTTTTAACCACTGGGCTGCCAGGGAAGTCCCAGCTCTCACTTCGAATGTCATTTCCTCACTTTTTCTTTTCTGGTATCACCATTCACAATCCCACCCTGCACACACAGAACTTTATAGACTCTTAAAACGTTATGTACCTCCTTCATAAAATTTATCATTATTATGGCATAAGAAATTGAGAGGCTGGTTATAAACTGTCTTCTCCATAGAATGGTAGTTCCACGTGGGCAAAAACAAGGTTTTCTTGTTCTTCTACATACTACCAGCATATAGTAGAGATTTAATTATTATTTTTGAATAAATTAGCATAATGATACTATTTTTATACTTGTAGGTTGCTGGAAAATTGTATAATACTTCATATACAATAATTAGGATTTCAATAGGTGAGCATATACTAATATTTTGAATCCATGAAAAATGTTTTGAAATATAAGGAAAAGGCATAAGTTGTAAAATGAAAAGGAAACAAGATTCAGCATTGTTAAGTATAATATGACCTAATTGGTATATGCATAGGAAAATCCAGAAAGAAAATTCACCAGGATGCTCAAAGAATTTTTTCTCAAATACTCAAAGATGAGATATTAAACATACAGTTTTGTCATTTCCATATTTTCCTTAACTAACATGAATTGAGAAAATAATGTTATTAGAGAAATAAATATTTTTATTATTTATTCATCATTTTAAAATACTGCTTTTCCAGATCCTGGGCAAAAGCAAGCATTTTTGATAAAAATGAGTCTCTACCTGCTTGAACTTTCATCCTTATGAGAAAAAAAAATCAATAAATCAGTAAACAAATAAACAGAGAGTGTCATATAATAGGTGCTTTGAAGAAATAATACAGGGCATTATGGCAGAAAATGACTGATGGTAGAATTTTAGATAAGAAGCTTATGATGAGCTGTTCACAAAAGCAATAGGTAACAATGTTTCAATAACTGCCCTAGGCCAGGCAACTGGGTCCATGTCTCAAATATTTGACCTCATTTGCTTTTAACAATAATCCTAAGAAACAGGTGTTGTTCTTATTCCCATTTTAACACACAAGGAAGTGGACATTTAGAATCAAGATTTTAACAGAAAAGTTGTGGTGTGCCTCCATCAGAGTATTTATCATATTGTACTTACTCATTTAGTTCTCTGTCTTCATTGTAATATTCTCTGCTTCATGACTAGAGCACATATTTCAGAGCCTGAAACATAATTTAAAATCTCATCACATGTTTGTTCAATAAATGAATATATGAATAATTTTTTTAAAAAAGAAAATTCATCATTAGAGAAAGGAAGTATTATTCTGGAAATTTGCAAAAAAGCAACTCCTGCAGCTCAATTCCAGAAAAATAAATGACCCAGTCAAAAAATGGGCCAAAGAACTAAACAGACATTTCTCCAAAGAAGACATACAGATGGCTAACAAACACATGAAAAGATGCTCCACATCACTCATTATCAGAGAAATGCAAATCAAAACCACAATGAGGTACCATTACACGCCAGTCAGGATGGCTGCTATCCAAAAGTCTACAAGCAATAAATGCTGGAGAGGGTGTGGAGAAAAGGGAACCCTCTTACACTTTTGGTGGGAATGCAAACTAGTACAGCCGCTATGGAGAACAGTGTGGAGATTTCTTAAAAAACTGGAAATAGAACTGCCATATGACCCAGCAATACCACTCTTGGGCATACACACTGAGGAAACCAGATCTGAAAGAGACACGTGCACCCCAGTGTTCATCGCAGCACTGTTTATAATAGCCAGGACATGGAAGCAACCTAGATGCCCACCAGCAGATGAATGGATAAGGAAGCTGTGGTACATATACACCATGGAATATTACTCAGCCATTAAAAAGAATTCATTTGAATCAGTTCTAATGAGATGGATGAAACTGGAGCCCATTATACAGAGTGAAGTAAGCCAGAAAGATAAAGAACATTACAGCATACTAACACATATATATGGAATTTAGAAAGATGGTAACGATAACCCTATATGCAAAAGAGAAAAAGAGACACAGATGTACAGAACAGACTTTTGGACTCTGTGGGAGAAGGCGAGGGTGGGATGTTTCGAGAGAACAGCATGTATATTATCTATGGTGAAACAGATCACTGGCCCAGGTGGGATGCATGAGACAGGTGCTCGGGCCTGGTGCACTGGGAGGACCCAGGGGAATCGGGTGGGGGGGGAGGTGGGAGGGGGGATCAGGATGGGGAATTCGTGTAACTCCATGGCTGATTCATGTCAATGTATGACAAAACCCACTGCAATGTTGCAAAGTAATTAGCCTCCAACTAATAAAAATAATTGAAAAAAAAATTTAAATTAAAAAAAAGAATTATTATATAAAATTATTATGTAACATGTTCTCTCATCTCTTCATGTTTTCATATAATAGGGGGGAAAGTATCTATGAAAAAGGAACAGACAGTCATAAAAAAATGTTAAGGTGAATCATGGATTAACTTTAAAAAGAGCTAGTTGGTTTTATTAAAAGCTTACAAAGTAGTTTAAAATAACATAACATATCTAAAATCCAAACTGGAAGATTTAAAAACTTTAATGGGGTAACTTAACACACTCAAACTTTTACAACCTAGGTGTCTAATAAGTTCAACACAATAGCCCATAAGAACCACACAAAGATAAAAATTATAAAATTTATGAAAAAGATAAACTTTAATTAATAATGAGTCATATTGTTATAAGACTGTTAAAATATATCAATTCTTATGTATTAAATTTACAAGTTTAAATATTGTTCCAAATATAGCTTAAGTGAAGTGAAGTGAAAGCTGTACAATTGTGTCTGACTCTTTGCGACCCCATGGACTATACAGTTCATGGAATTCTCTAGGACAGAATACTGGAGTGGGTAGCCTTTCCCTTCTCCAAGGGAAATCTTCCCAACCCAGGGGTCGAACCCAGATCTCCCACACTGTGGGTGGATTCTTTACCAACTAAGCCACAAGGGAAGCCCAAGAATACTGGAGTAGGTACTATCCCTTCTCCAGAGGATCTTCCCGACCCAGGAATGGAACTGGAGTCTCCTGCATTGCAGGCGGATTAAGCCCAAATACAACTTAAAATATATTTAATTCTGGGCTCATCAAGAGACTAGATATGGCCAATGAAAGAATCAATAAACTTGAAGGTATATCAGTAGAAACTTCCTAAACTGAAATGCAAAAGTAAAAAGATGAAAAAAAGAGGGACTAGAATATCTAAGACTATGAGATGATTGCAAACTGTACGGCATATATGTAATTGGGATAACAGAGGAAGTAGAAGAGAGAATATAACAAAGGAAATATTAATACCTGAATTAATAATGGCCAAAAATTTTCCAAAATGAACAACAGACATTATACCACAGATACCTCCCCCAACTGACATAAGGTGTTGACATCCCTCTGAGTCAGTTTCATTGTACCCTTCTCAATTCATTCATTTCTCTCCAGCAGCCATTGCCACTGCTTCCTAGGTGGAGAAAGAAAGTCACAGATAAAGATATCTTCTTAAGTTGGATCTCTTGCACTTGGGAGTGCTGGAGAGAATGCTGAAGTTTAGGTTGACTCATCAGAGAAACATTTGTGAATGAAGGTAGTAATTATTGAAGCCATGCTCCATTTGCATTGTGCCTTTGCCAATTTCCTGAATTTCTTTCTTTGGTTTTTATTCCTTGACATTTATGACATTGAATCATCCTTTTGTAATGGGTCAACATAAAGGATTTCTGCCTTACTATATGCAGAGCACCATCATTGCCTTGAACCCTGCTCTCCCAACTGGGGGTGCCTGACTCTTTGAAATACAAAGACAAAACTGAATGAGCCGTGCAGTTATTTCAGGTGCAAACCATGAACTCTAGCTATAAAGTATCTTTCCTGAACAAGTCTTTGAACTCAACACTAGAAATTCTCCCTAACAAGTCTATTCATTTACCCTAGTATATGAAGTGTTTGTGTTGTGGGGAGGGGATCAGTAACGAATGATTCCTGGTGAAATTTAGAATGGCACTCCGAGGACTATGCTTTGCTGCGCTGATACGTAGAAGCATTTCGGGATAAGGAGCACCCTGCGAGTAGTTCTTTACTCTAGGAAGCTGTCCTCACCTTATGCCCAGCTCACTACATAACACATTAGCCAGATGCTTTCTCAGATACATTCTACTTCTGTTGTTTTGACATGACCACTGACAAAGTGTTTCTGGCTTCCAGCACTGGGTCAAATCTAACCCAGCCAAACCCATTCTTCCAGCTGTATTTTCCCACAGTTGTAATGCAATAAACTTTGAGAAGGCCACATAAGTGAGGCCTGTCACAAAGCTAGAGGTCACTGGTTGATCTGCGTGAAGATCCTGTGGGAGATGCAGGGCTTTAAAGGTTAATCCTGCAGAAAATTTGAGAGCCCTGAAGGTTACATTGGAGACGGCTGGCCTAACAGTGCACGTGGTGGGCACTCAGTCTATACTTCATAATTGATTGATTTTCCTTCTGGAAACTTACAGAGGCCTATGGCAAAAACAACACGATCATTTCCCTTCATTTCACCCTAGTGCGCTTTGCCATTAGGGTTAGAGACTTGAAAACAAACTGATTTATTATTCCTGGAATGAAAATTTCCCATTTTGGTTTAATTGTGCATAGGTGACAAGCCACATGTGAGTGGGTGTTTAGAGTCAGACATGAAACCTGAAATAGATTTACAGAGTTATTTTGTTGTTAGCATTATGTTCTTCTCCAAAACAGACTAATGCAATTTTTAAAAAGGCAAATAATTAAAGTTCTTTCTAAGTTTTAAAGATAGATGAAGAGTTTAGTATCATCTCTATAAAGTGCTCTTGAAATTTAATCTAACTTTGTCCAACTTTCTTCTTAGGTAATGGATTTCCAGGGCTATGGAAAGGCCAGCTTTGTGCATGGTAAGCACCAGAGTGGGGGATATTAGTGTTGGTGAAGCAGGGTTTTAGCATCACTCTCTTCTGTCCTTCAGCCTTTTAGCCCCTTCATAACCACCTGACACTCTTCAGCTGGGATTACAAAGAGCCATTGCTGTGGTCACCAAGATAAGGGACTGCAATTCTTTTGGCCAGCCCCATACTGTTAGCCACGTGGGAGAATGATGGAAGTGAGAGAAGAGGAGATAAGAAGAGTTGCTTCTTCAAGGCCATGCTATACAAGCTTTATCTAAGTTACAGGCTGTATCCACTGGCTTGCTTGGGAAAATGAAATTTAATCTGCTTGCATTGTGCTTAATTCTGCAAATTTAAGAGAATGGAGACGCATTTCCTAACGAGAAAAGGGTTTAGAGGAAGGCTCTTCTCCCAGACCAAGCAGGAAAGTTACTTTTAAGCCCCAGGCCCTCCATCGTCTCTGCTACGTTCACTGTATCATGGGTGATTTGCAGCATCCTGGTTGAGGTAACACATCAGTAAAGTTCAGAGCTGGACCCGCATATGAACCTTGTTGAGGAAAACAGGGTGAGCTGTTATTGCTATAAAAAGAAAAACATGCTTTCTCATGCACTTCAGAACTGTAGGAAAGAAAACCAAAATCACAAAGACAGCAGATGGAATACAAAAAATGCAATTATCTTTTATTCATTCATATTCCATTTGGTAAGAGAAAAATTATATGCTGTTGGGCTTGGTACCCTTCAAAACATTGAAAAATCAATCAATCAAATAAATTAGGTACTTTGGAATTTTACAGCCGATGCCAAGGACATGCCATAGGGATTGCTTATGAATTTCAGAACTATTTTTAATAAGATATATTGCATTAAAAACATTTTGAAATGATTTGAAACAATACAATGTAATAAAAATAAATGTGGAAGAAGAAATAACAACCACTGGGCCGGGCCTTCATTTGGGAAGGGAAAACAACATCCACGCAAAGCTTGGCCCTGTTCAATTTTAAACGTGGTATCAGGCCTTTATTTTTCAAAAGAAATTTCAAAAGTCAAGTCTTCCAAAACCCATGAGTGATTGCATTGTACAGTGTGGGGATAGTCTTTGCCACATATTTCTTGGCCTGAGAATTCATTCTGCAGAGTCAGTGGCTCCTCCCTAGTCAATGCCCACATATCCTGGCAAATTCTCAGGTCAGTTCCTGTACTAAAAGCTACAGGAAATGCTCCATGGACTTGGCTATGAATGAGAAGGCAATATTGTGTGGATTTTTGCTGTCTATCCAGCTATCTAGAGCTGCAGATATTCATTTGTAGGCTGACTGTCATTGGTGGACATTGGCATATCCACAAATTTATCAGTTTCTTTGTAGTCTTTCTGTTGCTGTTTAGTCGTTATGTCCAGCTCTTTTGCGACCTCATGGACTGCAGCCCACGAAGCTCCTCTGTCCATGGGACTTCCCAGGCAAGAATACTAGAGTGGGTTGCCACTTCCTTCTCCAGGGGATCCTCCTGACCCAGGGATCGAACCCATGTCTCCTGCTTGTCAGACTGATTCTATACCACTGATTCTGAGCCACCTGGGGAGCCTGTAGTTTCTCTTATCAGAGCTTTAACATCTAAAGATAGTTATTAGTTAATACATGTTTGTCCTCTTCGGTACAAAGCTCAACATATATAAAGGAAAAGTAGTACATGATGGCAAAATATTCCCTAGGTTTGCCAAGAATAAACAGATTCTGTTCAGTGCAAGTTTAGTGGAACCTGTATTTCAGTCATACTCTAATATTTTAAAAATAAGTTAATCCACATATATTAAATTGGGGAATTCTCTTCATCAGATATTGGTTTATTCATGATATGTAATCTCTTAACTCTTTCTGGTAACAGAGTTTATTTTACACTAATGTGATATCTACTTATTTAAATGATCAGGTATTGGTTATGTCCTCTGACAAACAGTGCTTGATATGTATTTTTGGATTCCTTAAAGACAGAGCACAGAGGCTGTCTATGTTAATATAAATAGGCACATTTTGGTCATGGGAAATCACCATTATAAAAACAGAGAGGAGGAAGCAGACATTCGTTGGGTCGGGGGTGGAGAAGCCAAATACCATGGTTCAGTTCAATCACTCAGTCATGTCCAAAATTTGTGACCCCGTGGACTGCAGCACGCCAGGTCTCCCTGTCCATCACCAACTCCCAGACCTTTCTCAAGCTCATGTCCATCAAGTTGGTGGTACATTTGTACCAAAATATGTATTTATAATGTTCACCATAGCATTCTTTCAAGTAGTCCGAAACTGAAAAATTCAAAAGTCAAACAGGAGCTGTCAGTTCAGTTCAGTTGCTCAGTCGTGTCTGACTCTTTGCAACCCCAGGAACCACAGCACGCCAGACCTCCCTGTCCATCACCAACTCCCGCAGTCCACCCAAACTCATGTTCATTGAGTCAGTGATGCCATCCAACCATCTCATCTTCTATCATCCTCTTCTCCTCCTGCCCTCAATCTTTCCCAGGATCAGGGTCTTTTCCAGTAAGTCAGCTCTTCGTATCAGGTGGCCAAAGTATTGGAGTTTCAGCTTCAACATCAGTCCTTCCAGTGAACACCCAGGACTGATCTCCTTTAGGATGGACTGGTTGGATCTCCTTGCAGTTCAAGGGACTCTCAAGAGTCTTCTCCAACACCACAGTTCAATAGCATCAATTCCTTGGTGCTCAGCTTTCTTTATAGTCCAACTCTCACATCCATACATGACTACTAGAAAAACCATAGCTTAGACTAGACAGACCTTTGTTGGCAAAGTAATGTCTCTGCTTTTAAATATGCTGTCTAGGTTGGTCAGAGCTTTTCTTCCAAGGAGAAAGTGTCTTTAATTTCATGGCTGCAGTCACCATCTGCAGTGATTTTGGAGTCCCCAAAAATAAAGTCTCTCACTGTTTCCATTGTTTCCCCATCTATTTGCCATGAAGTGATGGAACTAGATGCCATGATCTTAGTTTTCTGAATGTTGGGTTTTAAGTCAACATTTTCACTCTCCTCTTTCACTTTCATCAAGAGGCTCTTTATTTCTTTGTTTTCTGTGATAAGGGTGGTGTCATCTGCATATCTGAGGTTGTTGATACTTCTCCCAGCAATCTGGATTTCACCTTGTGCTTCATCCAGCATTTCACATGATGTACTGTGCATATAAGTTAAATAAGCATGGTGACAATATACAGCCTTGACGTACTCTTTTCCTGATTTGGAACCAGTCTGTTGTTCCATGTCAGGTTCTAACTGTTGCTTCTTGACCTGCATATGGATTTCTCAGGAGGCAGGTCAGGTGGTCTGTATTCCCATCTCTTTCAGAATTTTCCAGTTTGTTGTGATCCACATAGTCAAAGGCTTTGTCATAGTCAATAAAGCAGAAGTAGATGTTTTTCTGGAACTCTCTTGCTTTTTGTATCATCCAACAGATGTTGGCAGTTTGTATGATCCAACAGATGTTGGCAATCTCTGGTTCAACTGCCTTTTCTTTTTTTTTTTTTTTTTTCAACTGCCTTTTCTAAATCTAGCTTGAACATCTGGAAGTTCATGGTTCATGTACTGTTAAAGCCTGGCTTGGAAAATTTTGAGCATTACTTTACTAGTGTGTGAGATGAGTGCAATTGTGCAGCAGTTTGAGCGTTCTTTGTAATTGCCTTTCTTTGGGATTGGAATGAAAACTGACCTTTTCCAGTCCTGTGGCCACTGCTGAGTTTTCCAAATTTGCTAACATATTGAGTGCAACACTTTCACAGCATCAACTATTAGGATTTGAAATAGCTCAACTGGAATTCCATCACGTCCACTAGCTTTGTGCATGGTGATGCTTCCTAAGGCCTGCTTGACTTCACATTCCAGGATGTCTGCTCTAGGTGAGTGATTGCGCCATCATGCCCATTCCAGCCCATTTTAGTTCACTGATTCCTAAAAGATCAATGTTCATTCACTCTTGCCATCTCCTGCTGACCACTTCCAATTTACCTTGATTCATGCACCTAACATTCCAGGTGCCTATGCAATATTGCTCTTTACAGCATCAGACTTTACTTCCATCACCAGTCACATCCACGACTGGCTGTTGTTTTGCTTTGGCTCCATCTCTTCTTTATTTCTGGATTTATTTCTCCACTGATCTCCAGGAGCACACTGGGCCCCTACTGACCTGGGGAGTTCCTCTTTCATTGTTGTATATTTTTGTCTTTTCACACTGTTCATGTGGTTCTCAAGGCAAGAATACTGAAGTGGTTTGCTATTCCCTTCTCCAGTGGACCACATTTTGTCAGAACTCTACACCGTGACCCATCCATCTTGGGTGGCCCTACATGGCATAGCTCATAGTTTCGTTGAGTTGGATGAAGCTATGGTCCATGTGATCCATTTGGTTAGTTTTCTGTGATTGTAGTTTTCATTCTGCCTGCTCTCTGATGGATAAGGATAAGAGGCTTATGGAAGCCTCTTGATGGGAGAGACTGACCGAGGGGGAAACTGGGTCTTATTCTGATGGACGGGGCCATGTTCAGTAAATCTTTAATCCAAATCTCTGTTGATGGGCAGGGCTGTGTTCCCTCCCTGTTGTTTGACCCGTGGTCAAACTGTGATGGAGGTAATGAAGATAATGGCGACCTCCTTCAAAGGTCATCTGCATGCACTGCCGCACTCAGTGCCCCGACCCTGCAGCCGACCATCACCAACCCGTGCCTCTGCTAGAGACTCCTGGACACTCACAGGCAAGTCTGGGTCAGTCTCTTGTGGGGTCACTGCTCCTTTCTCCTGGGTCCTGGTGCACGCAACGTAGACACAGAAATCTAACGAGATGGGGACCTGTTTTAAGGGCAAGAGTGTGAGACTTGTGAAGCAAAAGACAAGTAACTTTTATGATGTTCTCAACATAACACCAATATGTAGCCCCAGGACTATGATAATGTGAGCTGTACACTTATCTTTAGTTCAGTGGTTCCCTGGGAATTGAATCCAGCTTGGCTTTTTCCAGTGATGAGACAGAATGTTGAAATAAAGAGTACATTCAAGCCTTGAATATATCTCAGTAGAGACTGAGAACAGAAGAGGATACAAAGCTAGGTAATTAGGAGAATTACTGAAGCTGAGCACCGAAGAATTGATGCTTTTGAACTGTGGTGTTGGAGAAGACTCTTGAGAGTCCCTTGGACTGCAAGGAGATCCAACCAGTCCATCCTAAAGGAGAGCAGTCCTGGGTGTTCATTGGAAGGACTGATGCTGAAGCTGAAACTCCAATACTTTGGCCACCTCATGTGAAGAGTTGACTCATTGGAAAAGACCCTGATGCTGGGAGGGATTGGGGGCAGGAGGAGAAGGGGACGACAGAGGATGAGATGGTTGGATGGCATCACTGACTCAATGGACATGAGTTTGAGCAAGCTCTGGGAATTGATGATGGACAGGGAGGCCTGGCATGCTGCGGTTCATGGTGTTGCAAAGAGTCGGACATGCCTGAGCAACTGAACTAAATTAGGAGAAATATTGTTCCCTAACGAATCCTTAGTAATAGTGGATGAGATGCCATTTTATATGGGATAGGGTGTAAGTCAATGTTCATTACATTTTTAAAAATTTGAAAGCCTCGCGAGGATTGGAAAATGTGCAAGTTATATTGTTATCTCAAAATCCTTAGTGAAATTTAATTTAGGGGAAATACAAAAATGTATCAAGGCAGGGAGAAATTTATTGTAACTGAAATAAAACTTCAGTGTCCTAAGGCCGTAGCCTGGACAAAAACTGAAATATCATGGCTCCGTATAAACAGCACTGTACCAAGAGTAGGATGACTCTAGTCTTTCCTTTTACTTTCTTTCTAAACTTTCTCATCTTCTGCCTGCCTTGTTTAAAAGCTTCCAGGCTTTATCACTGAGACTTGCATGTCTTTGGCAAGCCTCAATTTCTTGGGCAATGCTATGTGATTTCTAGAGGACCAGATGACAACAAGATGCTGGCAAGTGCCTCGAAAAGTAGAAGTGCACAAATAGAAGCCACTTGATAATGGGAGTGCTTTGTGGGCAAGTGGTAGAGGAGTGTTCCTCCCAGAGGTAAGAGAAAGGCTTGTGTTCTTTATTCAGTGTCTTCCTCCTGTAGGTCCTGACTCTCTTTTCTGCTCTCATCTTCACACAGAAATTTGTTCATGATTAGCCTCAGATTTGCCCAGGAGCCTCTGCTAGGGAAATACAGTGGGTTTTTTGTTTGTTTTTTCATCTCTGTTTCAGCACACCAGTAGGAAGGAATGGTGACCGAATGAAAACATCAGGCACCGTCTTGATTTTGATGGTCTTGGTAACTAAGGGGTGACTAGAAAGGGTGACATACAGAGCTTATTTTCAAAGAATGCCAAAGTATTGGATCACTTTAGCAGTAGGACTTCAGACTCCACGGCCAACTCTTTAAAATCTACTATCAGAATATCAAAAGAAATATGTCCTGGATAGCATCAGAGTACCGAAATGGTCAACCAACATTGCCCTCCAAGAGGATGGGAGGACATTATGATGTACTCACAAAAAAAAGGTATTAAACTAAATTTATAGGCAGTACCTAAAATAACCACTTCTGCTATTTAACCTCATGTATCTTGGACAAATGTACCCTGGCTCCTTTAAAGAGCTGTATAACACATATACAGGTCTGGAAGAAGCACAAGCTGGAATCAAGATTGCCGGGAGAAATGTCAATAACCTCAGATATGCAGATGACACCACCCTTCTGGCAGAGAGTGAAGAGGAACTAAAAAGCCTCTTGATGAAAGTGAAACAGGAGAGTGAAAAAGTTGGCTTAAAGCTGAACATTCAGAAAACTAAGATCATGGCATCTGGTCCCATCACCTCATGGGAAATAGATGGGGAAACAGTGGAAACAGTGTCAGACTATTTTGGGGCTCCAAAATCACTGCAGATGGTGACTGCAGCCATGAAACTAAAAGACACTTACTCCTTGGAAGGAAAGTTATGACCAACCTAGATAGCATATTAAAAAGCAGAGACATTACTTTGCCAACAAATGTCCATTTGGTCAAGGCTATGGTTTTTCCAGTGGTCATGTATGGATGTGAGAGTTGCACTGTGAAGAAAGCTGAGTGCTGAAAAATTGATGCTTTTGAACTGTGGTGTTGGAGAAGACTCTTGAGAGTCCCTTGGACTGCAAGGAGATCCAACCAGTCCGTCCTGAAGGAGATAGGTCCTGGGTGTTCATTGGAGGGACTGATGCTGAAGCTGAAACTCCAGTACTTTGGCCACCTCATGCAAAGAGTTGACTCATTGGAAAAGACCCTGATGCTGGGAGGGATTGAGGGCAGGAGGAGAAGGGGACAACAGAGGATGAGATGGCTGGATGGCATCGCTGACTCCATGGGCATGAGTTTGAGTGAACTCTGGGAGTTTGTGATGGACAGGGAGGCCTGGCGTACTGCGATTCATAGGGTCGCAAAGAGTCGGACACGACTGAGCGACTAAACTAACTAGCTAACTATAACACATATAGACGCCAGTATCTGGTGTATAATAGATTCTCAACAATTTTTGATAACGATAAACAAATCAAAATATTTGTATACCTTGGGTCAGTAGTTTCTCATTTCCCAGACTTAATTTAAAAGGGTATTATACTTATGAATTTATAAAATTCTTATATGCTTTTACAGTTATCCACTGATCCAACTATTGTACCTGTAGTCAGAGAGGAATCTGTTTCTGGTCTGCCAACTAACAAATGGTGAGACTTCAATTTCTTCATCTCTAAATTAAAAGACTTAGCTAGAACATTCTGTTATTCTATATACCACACAACTGTATATAAATACACAC
Source organism: Muntiacus reevesi (assembly GCF_963930625.1). Taxonomy (NCBI): domain Eukaryota; kingdom Metazoa; phylum Chordata; class Mammalia; order Artiodactyla; family Cervidae; genus Muntiacus; species Muntiacus reevesi. The sequence continues at coordinate 39,225,769 of NC_089268.1, forward strand.
AACCAAACAGATCTTGGTTGAGAGTAAAGGGAAAATCATGGAGTCTGCCAATGGCATAGGCTAGGCATGGGTGCCATGTTTAAAGTTTATGTTTAAATCAAAAAGATTCAAGTTTATGACCATCTCTAGTGCAGAAGAAATTTGGAGCTAATTATATTTTTAAAGGTTACTAGATTTTCTTGTTTAAATACTGATAGGGACCTTGTATTCAGCCTTCAAAGATCCCCAATAAACCTTCTATGTTTTGCTACTGGGTCCTCAAGGCAACCCTTTTACCTCCCACTGCTCCTAGATCTCCTAAATTGCAGAGAATTGGGGTGTGCTTTTGTAGAGATAAGGAAATAAAGAGAAGCTGAGCTTCCCTGGGAGAAGTGATGGCTGCTCTGCTGAAGATGGTCTGATTAAGGAAAAAGAAATCAGAGGAGAGAAGGAGCCATAGTGGAAGCCTGCTTATGGTATTGGAGAGTATTTAAATCTATGATTCAAACTCTAAAAATTCTATAACCCTTTCTCACCTTCCTCTCCTCCCTCCTAACCTGATCCTGTCTCAAAATACTTGAAAATATCTCATTTGGCAAATTGACATGAGACTTTTGGGATGCAGTGAGCAGAATGTACTGTGGTCTGAAATCAGCATGGCCACAGCAATGGAGCTGTGGGCTGGGCTGGGAATAGTATGTCACAGAAATGTGCTAAATGCCCGTGTGTCAGACCCTGTGTGAGAGATTCTTATATACCTTGCCACTTCACTCCTTAAAAATCAGTTTCCTAAGTATTAAATCTTTTCAAACATACAGATAATCATATTACATCACTATTATTAACACTATTATGATTCAATTATTATTGAAATTAAAAGATGCTTGCTCCTTGGAAGAAAAGCTATAAACAACCTAGACAGCATATTTTAAAAGCAGAGACATTGCATTGCTAACAAACGTCCATCTAGTCAAAGCTATGGTTTTTCCAGAAGTCATGTATGGATGTGAGAGTTGCACTATAAAGAAAACTGAGCACTGAAGAATTGATGCTTTTGAACTGTGGTGTTGGAGAAGACTCTTGAGAGTCCCGTGGACTGCAAAGAGATCCAACCAGTCCATCCTAAAGGAAATCAGTCCTGAACATTCATTGGAAGGACTGATGCTGAAGCGCCAATACTTTGGCCACCTGATGCAAAGAACTGACTCATTAGAAAAGACCCTGATGCTGGGAAAAATTGAAGGCAGGAGGAGAAGGGGATGACAGAGGATGAAATGGTTGGATGGCATCACCGACTCGATGGACATGAATTTGAGCAAGCTCCGGGTGAGGAACAGGGAAGCCTGGCATGTTGCCGTCCACGGGGTTGCAAAGAGTCGGACACGACAGAGTGACTGAACTGAATTGATTATTAACATAGGTAAGTATTAATGTTAAATTTGGTTGACAAAGATTTTTAAAATGATGCAAGTAAAATCTTACCCACTCAGCTGAAATACAACCACTTCACCCATCCAACTACGTTTTCTCCCCTTTCTCACTATTCACCTGAAGAACACAGGTGCTGTGTCCACCTGTCAGAAGCACACCATTGATTGGGGGAGACAGAGCTGGCCAAATGATGGCCAGCAGAAGAGATGCCATGGTCACCCAAGGTAACTAGAAGTGAGAGATATCTGCGGTTGAGGAGTTTTTGAAGAATCCATAAATGTGCCCTGGGAAAGAAAGGACAGTCATGGTGTATCTGCCAGGTTCGGTTGGTACCAATGTCCCGATTATAGTTACATCAGGAGAGCAACACCATTTCTGTCCTTCCTCTATTTTCTCCCTGTCTCCAAGAGTGCAACGGGCCTTTTAAATCAAATCTATAACACTGATTCAGTCATGGTCCCAACAGGAAACAGATGGCACTCTCCAAACAGTGTAACATGAGGAGGGTTTATTTACAACAGGACTGTTTACAAGGATATGGGTAGAGGGGAAACCACAAGAGATAGCACAGTAACCCAGGACTAATAGCAGCTCGGTATTTAACCTCCATCCTATAGAGACGAGGGGAGTGAGCACTTCCTGGGACCCAGAAGGAGAGAGAGTCAAGCAGAACCTCCCCCTTTGAGAGGAGCAGTAAACTGCTGTGAGACAGAGCCAGCCTACCTCTCCAGCTGAATGCCAGGAGAATAATCTCCTAACATCAATTTCCTAACTCAGTCTGGTCCCCTGCTGTGGCTCCATCATGAAGCCACAGGGCATTGGCAGCCATTTACATAAATCTATATGGGTCAGCCATAAATTTACATGCCAATAGTATTTTAGCAGCATTACAAAGTGTGTGTGTGTGTGTGTGTGTGTGTGTGTGTGTGTGTGTGTTCAGTCAGTGGGTTGCCATTGCCTACTCCAGAGGATCTTCCCGACCTAGGGCTCAAATCTCTTGCATTGGCAGGCGGATTCTTTACCACTGCACCATCTGGGAAGCCCTATTCCAAAGTTTGGCTATGCGACATTTCATTGTTTAGTTCTAAATACTTCGTCTGCTCGATTACCACTTGTTTGACCCAAGGGATTATTTAAAAATGAATTTTTATATTTTCAAATTTGTAACTTTATGACTATCTTTCATAATTGAACACTAGTTTTCTTGCTTTAAATTGGAAAACATTGTCTTTCTTGTGTAATTTTTCATTGCTATTTCTTGAGTCTTTTGTGACTCAATAGATGGTCAATTTAAAAATGTTCTGTGTGTGGTGGCTAAGATCATATAGTCCCTAAATTTTGATTGCAGAGCTCAGTATAAGTCTATTAGATATAGTTTGTTAATTTTGTTGTTGAAATTTTATATATTCTGACTTTTTTCTTTTATATGCTTTTTCTAAGGATTTAGAAGTTTCATTTGCTTGGTGATTTGGTTTCTGTGAGTTTGGGCAACATTTTTAACTTTGTTTTTTTGGTTTCTTATTGCAATTTTGTCAATCTACATGTTTATATGATATATAACTATGTAACAAAAATTAAGTGTCAAAATAATTTAGTGTGGCTGTGTAAATCTTACAATTTCCTTCTATTATTATAATAATCCTCTTTGTCCTTAGTGAGTCTTTTTGTCTGTAATAACTTTTCCCTGTAATTCTATTTTATCTGCCATTACTGTAGCTAAAAACAAGCTTTATTTTTTAACAATATTTCCTCAGATATATTTTTCACCCTTTAATTTTCCAGTCTTTTGTGTACTTACATTTTAGGTATCTCATAAGTAACATATAGCTAAATTTTATTCTATAGTGTGACCACTGAGAAAAAAATAAGAAGCAATTTAAATCTCTTTACTTTTATTGAGATTAATATATATTTGGAATCTTTTTTCCTGCTACTGTGTTTTTCTTCGCTTTGCTTATCTCCTTTCTTGCCTTAAGTTGATTGACCAAACTTAATTCTTTACTCTTTCTTCCTCTCCCTCTCCCTTCCTTTTTTCTCTTTTTCCTTTATTTCTTTATTTTTAAAGTTAATTTCTTTATTCTTTATTTTCTCTTATTTCTTTATTTCAATGATTAATATTTCTACTTGGATATTTTACAAATCTGCTTTCCCCAATGGTGTCATATTTTTAATATGGTTTTTATGTTGTCTTTGGTCTCTTGATCATGTTCAGTGTACTTATTGTGTTATCTATTTTAGATATTCTGGTGTAAGAAGTTCTAATTTTCCTTTTTGTTTTGCTGACTCTTTTTCATGGCTGACCATTTCATTGAGTGACTGATTTTTTTTTAATACTTATCTCACATGGAGCTTGTTTTTCTGTGGCAGCCACATTCACCCTGGGTTGTGTCCTCATAGAAGAGTTTTTTTCTCTTACAGTGTCTGGGATATCTTCAATTTAAGACCAGTTTTTATGCATTAATTTATCATTTGTGACTCTTGAATTTGTAGTAGAAATTCAGACCCCCTTTTCCACTACAATCTCAAAGTAGATTTTTTTCTAGTCTAGTTTCCATATATAGGGAGCAACACTTCAAGAAGCTTATCTTTATGTAGAGATTTCAATTATAAGTCCTCACCTTTCATGAGTTCAAGGCCACATTTACTTTTCCAACCTGGGCATTATAATGCTTTTTAGTTAGCTCTTTGGTGTATATATTTTCATCTAATGTCTCTTAGGTGTTCTTGAGTGAGTGAGTGAGTGAGTGAAAGCCCGTATGCTGTGGTTAGTCCCTCAGTCGTGTCCGACTCTTTACGACCCCATAGACTGTATAGTCCATGGAATTTCCAGGCCAGAATACTGGAGTGGGTAGCCTATCCCTTCTCCAGGGGATCTTCCTGACCCAGGAATCGAACCAGGGCCTCCTGCATTGCAGGCAGCTTCTTTACCAACTGAGCTATCAGAGAAGCCCCTAGGTGTCCTTAGCATTAGCCAAGTTTGAAACTCTGGCTTTGACTTCCTTATGTAACAGCTTAAGGATTTTCCTTTCCTCTATTTTGAGCTTTGTTATACTAAAAGCATCATTGTTTTATATTCTATATTTCTAAGTGTTTGAAGGAAAAAGCAGGAGCACATTCCAGCAACTGAGCTTGCTCTTAGTGTATCTGACAACTTTGTGAGGCAGGGATATTTTTAATTCCTTTTAGAAAGTCTCACAGAAGATCTACAACATACAGTGTTCTAAATCCTGGGAATACAGAAGTGACTAAGCTGCAGCCCATGATCTAAGTTCTATGCAAATAATGATGACAGTTAAAGGTGAGAATTTCTGAAATAAAGGCATGAATAAAATGATACAGAAAGAAAATCTGGCTCTTCATTCTTTTAGAGAGCAGAACTGAATTTCAGAGTGTTGATAAAGACTTGCCCAATTTCAAGCAGATATTAAATATAGAACCAGTATATATGTTTCACTCTTCTGACACAAAATCTCATGCTTGTTAAAGTAGAAATAGCAGCTGTAGCTTCAATATAAGTGTAACTTTGTGAGCAGTGGAAAAGTTCACTTAGAGTGTTGGCTACATATCAGATTTATGATGAAAAGATATTTATTAATTAAATAGTCTTCAAGGACCTTGCATCTCTCACTTCTGTCCTATTTAAGAAAAAATATTTTTTATTTCCTCTAAGCCTGAGCTTTTACTTGCCACTGCTGACCCAGCATCAAGGGCAGAGAATTCAGAGGCTAGAGGAAGGTGGATTGCAAACCAGAAATTGGTGCTCTGAAAGTTCAGATGTCATAGAAAGCAACAGAAAAGAATCTATAGTAGGATGAGAATTTAATCCTAGAGTAGAGGCTTGATAGAGTTTTATATTCAGTGGGAGGGAAGGAGCTAATAGCTGGGACAGTTCATATCCTCACTAAACAAGGATTTCACATTGACAACAGCTAGAGAACCACAGCCAAGCCCCCTGCTATTCCCTCCTATTGATGATTAGAGAGACTTCTCAGAAACCTAACCTTAATTTCTTTCCCAGTTGGCAGGCTTTGAATTTTTCAATAAGTTTTATGTTAAATAAAGTTGTTTTTTTCCTCTTAAATGCCAAATTTTTCATGTGATTGTGTGTCTGTTTTTGATCTGGAAAATGCTCTGAAAGGCATTAATCGTTTCATCTGATATTAATTTGAAATGAAAAACAGAAAGAAGGGGGCAGGCAGATTTGCTACATTGATGATGCTTTATAGCTAATTTGATTTGTGGGGTAGAAGGGAATGTCAAGAAAATCTTAAGTATTCACTTCAGCAAATATGTCTGCTGCCTTGTATTAACCCACCACCATTTTCTTTTCCCACAGAGTAGAAAGAAATGCACTCATCTTCTGCGAGAACTCCAAAATTACAACTTGCTGCTGAACAACCATCAACAGGATAATGTTGAATTCCACCAAAAAAAGATACCACATGTCCAAGGGCAAAGGAGAAGCCCCAACAAGATGGTAGGAGGGGCAAAATCACATTTATAATCAAACCCCATACCCGCCAGAGATGGTCAGAGGGCTCAGGATGCAGAGACCCCACAGAGACTGAGCCGGACCTGCCTTTGAGTGTGTGAGTGTCTCCTGTGGAGGTACAGATCAGCAGTGATGCAGGGGCAGAGGCTCTTGGGGCAGCAGACCTGGGTATGATGTAAGCCCTTTGGGAGGAGGTCACCATCAACCCCACCATAGAGCCCCGAGAACTTACACAGGACTGGGGAAACAGACTCTTGGAGGGCACAAACAAAACTTTGTGTGCACCAGGACCCAGGAGAAAGCAGCAGGGACCCCACAAGAGACTGACCAGATTTGCCTGTGAGTGTCCAGGAGTCACCAGCAGAGGCACGGGTTGGTGGTGGCGGCCGCAGGGTTGGGGGCACTGAGTGTGGTTGTGCATGCAGGGGACCTTTTGAAGGAGGTCGCCATTATCTTCATTACCTCTGCCATAGTTGGGATAAACAACAGGGAGGGACAAACAGGTCAAACAACAGGAAGGGAACACAGCCCTGCCCATCAACAGAAAATTGGATTAAAGATTTACTGAGAATGGCCCTGCCCATCAGAACAAGACCCAGTTTCCCCCACATTAAGTCCCTCCCATCAGGAAGCTTCCATAAACCTCTTCTTAACCTTATCCCTCAGAGGGCAGACAGAAGGAAAAACACAATCACAGAAAACTACTCAAACTGATCACATGGAGCAAGGCGTTGTCTAACTCAATGAAACTATGAGCCATGCCGTATAGGGCCACCCAAGACGGATGGCTCATGGTGGAAAGTCCTGACAAAACGAGGTCCACTGGAGAAGAGAATAGCAACCATATTCAGCATTCTTGCATTGAGAACCCCATGAACAGTGTGAAAAGGCGAAAAGATATGATACTGAAAGATGAGCTCCCCAGGCTGTATGTGCCCAATTGGCTACTGAAGAAGAGTGGAGAAATAACTCCAGAAAGAATGCAGAGATGGAGCCAAAGCAAAAACAATGCCCACTTGAGGATGTGACCAGTGATGGAAGTAAAGTCTGATGATGTAAAGAGCAATATTCACAGGAACCTGGAATGTTAGGTGCATAAATCAAGGTAAATTGGAAGTGGTCAAACAGGAGATGTCAAGAGTGAACATCAATGTTTTAGTAATCAGTGAACTCAAATGGACTGGAATGGGTGAATTTAACTCAGATGACTATTATATCTACTATTGTTTGCAAGAATCCCTTAGAAAAAATGGAGGAGCCCTCATAGTCAACAAGAATTCAAAATGCAGTACTTGGATGCAATCTCAAAAACGACAGAGTGATCTCTGTTCATTTCCAAGGCAAACCATTCAATATCATAGTAATCCAAGTCTATGCCTCAACCAGTAATGCTGAAGAAGCTGAACAGTTCTGTGAAGACCTACAAGACCTTCTAGAACTGACACCCAAAAAAGATGTCCTTTTCATCATAGGGGACTGGAATGCAAAAGTAGGAAGTCAAGAGATACCTGGAGTAACAGGCAAATTTGGCCTTGGAGTACAAAATGAAGTAGGGCAAAGGCTAATACTGTTTTGCCAAGAGAACACACTGGTCATAGCAAACACACTATTCCAACAACATCAGAGAAGACTCTACACATGGACATCACCAGATGGTCAATACTGAAATCAGATTGATTATATTCTTTGCAGCCAAAGGTGGGAAGCTCTATAGAGTCAGCAAAAACAAGACTGGGAACTGACTGAGGCTCAGATCATGAACTACTTATTGCCAAAATCAGACCTAAATTGAAGAAAGTAGGGAAAACTAGACCATTCAGGTATGACCTAAATCAAATCCCTTATGATTATACAGTGGAAGTGATAAATAGATTCAAGGGATTCAATCTGATAGACAGAGTGCCTGAAGAACTATGGATGGAGGTTTGTGACATTAAACAGGAGGCTGTGATCAAGACCATCCCCAAGAAAAAGAAATGTAAAAAGGCAAAATGGTTGTCTGAGGAGGCCTTACAAATATCTGAGAAAAGAAGAGAAGCTAAAAGCAAAGGAGGAAAGAAAAGATATACCCATTTGAATGCATAGTTCCAAAGAATAGCTAGGAGAGATAAGAAAACCTTCCTCAGTGATCAGTGCAAAGAAATAGAAGAAAACAGTAGAATGGGAAAGACTAGAGACCTCTTCAAGAAAATTAGAGATACCAAGGGAATATTTCATGCAAAGATGGGCACAATAAAGGACAGAAACAGTATGGGCCTAACAGAAGCAGAAGATATTAAGAAGAGGTAGCAAGAATGCAGAACTATACAAAAAAGATCTTCATGACCCAGATAACCATAATGGTGTGATCACTCACCTAGAGGCAGACATCCTGGAATGCGAAGTCAAGTGGGCCTTAGGAAGTATCACTATGAACAAAGCTAGTGGAGGTGATGGAATTCCAATTGAGCTATTTAAAAATCCTAAAGATGATGCTGTTAAAGTGCTGTACTCAATGCCAGCAAATTTGGAAAACTCAACAGTAGCCACAGGACTGGAAAAGGTCAGTTTTCATTCCAATCCAAAGAAGGGCAATGCCAAAGAATGTTCAAACTACTGCACAATTGCACTCATCTCACATGCTAGTAAAGTAATGCTCAAAATTCTCCAAGCCAGACTTCAACAGTATGTGAACCATGAACTTCCAGATGTTCAAGAGGGTTTTAGAAAAGCCAGAGGAACCAGAGATCAAATTACCAATGCCCATTGGATCATACAAAAAGCAAGAGAGTTCAAGAAAAACATCTAATTCTGCTTTATTGAGTACACCAAAGCCTTTGACTATGTGGATCACAACAAACTGTGGAAAATTCTTAAAGAGATGGGACTACCAGGCCACTTTACCTGCCTCCTGAGAAATATGTATGCAGGTCAATAGACAACAGTTAGAATTGGACATGGGACAACAGACTGGTTCCAAATTGGGAAAGGAGTACTTCAAGACTGTATATTGTCAGCCTGCTTATTTGACTTATATGCAGAGTACATCATACAAAATGCCAGGCTGGATGAAGCACAAGATGGAATCAAGATTGCTGGGAGAAACATCAATAACCTCAGATATGCAGATGACACCACCCTTATCGCAGAATGCAAAGAAGAACTAAAGAGCCTCTTGATGAAAGTGAAAGAGGAAAGTGAAAAAGTTGGCTTAAAACTCAACATTCAGAAAACTAAGATCATGGCATCTGGTCCCATCACTTCATGGGAAATAGATGGGGAAACAGTGGAAACAGTGAGAGATTTTATTTTGGGGGGCTCCAAAGTCACTGCAGATGGTGACTGCAGCCATGAAATTAAAAGATGCTTCTTCCTTGGAAGAAAAGCTATAACCAGTCTAGACAGCATATTATAAAACAGAGACATTACTCTGCCAATAAAGGTCCATTTAGTCAAAGCTATGGTTTTTCCAGTAGTCATGTATGGATGTGAGAGTTGGACTATAAAGAAAGTTGAGTACTGCAGAAATGATGCTTTTGAACTGTGGTGTTGGAGAAGACTCTTGAGAGTCCCGTGGACTGCAAGGAGATCCAACCAGTCCATCCTAAAGGAGATCAGTCCTGGGTGTTCATTGGAAGGACTGATGCTGAAGCTGAAACTCCAATACTTTGGCCACCTGATGTGAAGAACTGACTCATTTGAAAAGACCCTGATGCTGGGAAAGGTTGACGGCGGGAGGAGAAGCAGACGACAAAGAATGAGATGGTTGGATGGCATCACTGACTCAATGGACATGAGTTTGAGTAAACTCCGGGAGTTGGTGATGGACAGGGAGGCCTGCCATGCTGCAGTCTATGGAGTCTCAAAGAGTCGAACACAACTGAGCGACTGAACTGAACTGATTTTATTTTCAGAAAATACTATACGCATGAGAGAAAAATAGCCTATGGCTATCCATGTAGCCTGTTCAACCTGGCTCAATAGTTCAACCTTAGGTGACTGTCAGATTTCACAGTCTTGTTCTCCTGTGCTTTGCTTCTTATAGAGTCTCAAAAAATTTCAGTTTTCTTAACATTTCCAATCTCTTTCTATTACAATACAGTTCCTTGGCTAATAATTTAGGAGTTGACAGCTATGGATGATAGAAATATGGACTGAAGAAAAGGAAGTTTCCCAGAAGAACAACATGGAACAATAAAAGGAGAAGAAGGGGACATAATTTTTTGTATCATATTTGTGTTCATTTGAAAATACATCTTCAGCCCAGATTGCCTTTACTCCAGATATATGTGTATTAAACCAACGGGACACTACATCTGCTATTGTACACATGTCTCCAACATGTCCAGAATTGAATTTCCAAAGTCAGAAACTTGGGCAAAAATCTGACTCCTATGTTGTCCTTCCCAAGTCCTGCACTGTAATATTATAATTTTTTATCATTTATCAAGTACCTCCTTATTACCTCCTATATGGTAAGCACTGTAGTAGGTGTCACACAGACAGACACACACACATACACACAATTGTTCTTAACATTGAAAGTGATAGTTACACGTGTTACTATCACATTTAATGTTAAGAACAATTGTCTTTGCAACCTGTTATTCTTCCATTTTTCAGATGAGTACACTGAAGTTCAGAGAGGTTATGTAAGATGCTCATGCTCACATAGGCAATAAGTGACAGAGTCACAATGCATTACTTTCAGTTTCATAAACACATCTCAAGTGGGTCCAAGAACTTTCCTTCTCCACCTCTTTGTCTCACTATCCCTTTCTTATGGTTCTGTCAGGACTCACTTAAAATGTACTTCCTCTACGATCTCTGGTCTTTCAAGCTTGGTCTGAATGTCTCTCCCATCTCCATCACCTATTATCTCTTCCCCTGTGTTTATCCTTATTGTATTAAACTTTGTCTAATTGCCTGCATCCACCACTATATTGTATATGAAGGTGAAGACCATTTTCCTTGCCACAAAATCCCTAGCCATACCATGTAGCAGGTATTAAATATTTGTTTAAAGAATGGAAGAATATTGGGAGAATAAGAAACACAAATTCTGTTCACTTCTGAATTATAGTCTTGGACTGGCCCTTTCAAATTTTCCTTTCTCTAGAATGATTCCTCGTCTTCAGAGCTCTTCCATCTTAGTTTTCATGTGTTAAACCCATTGCCAGATTCTGCAGGTTGCTCTATCACAGAGAGCAAATACAAGTATTTACCTTGCTTATTTAACAAAACGAGCACTTACATTTTGCTGTTTTATCATATCAGCTTGCAGAGGACATGGTTTTCTTGTTTATCCTTCCTTCATGGTGCCATTTCATAGGCTTATGGGGTGTCAGTGTTCAGAGGTAACTTAGAGACTATTTAATGAAATCCCCCAGAGGAAATGCAGTCCCAGAAACACAAGGAAATTTCCCCATTCTCCTGCTGCTAACAAGCAGTAGCCTCTTTTGGTTTTATTTACTCTGTGCCTCTCCACCATTTCCCCATTCTTAGGGTCAGATTAACCTCCATTAGGGAAGGTGGCATGCCTACTAGTCCAAGGTCTACCAACCTGCCTTTGAACACTTAAAAGGACTTTCCTTTGGGGTTTGCCAAAGGCTGACTTCAGTATTAAAAGAAAGTCTCCCATCATCTGGTGTTACAACTTTGGAGCAGCCAGAAGACTCAACAGTCACATACTAAGAAGCAAAACACTGAACAGAAACCCAGCCAATTCTGTCAGCCATCCAAGGGTGTGTAGCTCAGCCATGTCAGCTGGCAAAAGTGTTTGCAGCAACCAGTCCTGAACTCGCTGGAGCCATGGCCTCACATCTGGAGTCTAGACTGAGTGGCTCTCTCATTTGGGCTCATGGCCTCTTCACACCTCCCAGACCTCTCTCTAGTTCTCTCACTTTACTTTTTCACTTTGCCAACTCTTTTTTTTTCTTGTCTCTTGTGATTTTTTCTTCTTCTTTCATTTATCCTTTCATTGTTCTTTTCTCAAATTAATTCTGGCTTAAGTCTTTCCAGATACTCCTGACAAACATCATAGAGAAAAGGTTTTCCCAACCATGAGGAGTCCATCAGGGCACGATGTCAAATGTCAAAGTGTATGGTATCTGAGAAAGGTTCTGGTTCAAGATTTTCCACTCACCAGTTGCATCTTTTTGGAAACTCAGTATTGTTGGGGCTTGACTCTTCTTATCTTTAAAATAAAACAAGCTGGATTGCCTTTGTCATATTCCAACTATTTTTAAAGCTACAGAATCCTTTCTTCAAAGAAAATTATATGAGAAACATCAAGATGGAGAAAATATTGAAAAAAGCTTTTCTGGCTCACACAGGAGGATGAGGGAAATAACTGTTTCACCTTCAGGAGTTCCTAATGGATGCTGGGAGCAGTAAAGTTCCTAAAATGTACAGCTGGAAAACCCCCCGCCTGGATGATCTTAAATGCATCTTCTATTTGGTAGGTAGGTGTGGTGAAAACTATTGTGATCATCACATGTTCTCTCTGCTTCCTTGCATTCCTCAGTGCTTTGCAGTTAAACTCTGCAATATCAATGGTCTGGCTAACTTGAGCAAAGATGATTCATCACCTCTGAGCTGAGACAAAGCAAACTCATGTGTGATTCTTCGTAGTCTCTTTCCTTGCTACTGAGACAAAAGAAGCTGCCTCCTGCGCAAGGTACAGCTCCATAAGATTATAGACCCTCTTTTCATCCTGGGGCCTTGAATATGTTGAGCAGAGAAACTTGTGATGCCATAGTGGACAGGTTGTGATTGAAAAATAACCCTTTGGTGTGTGAAGTCATTGGGATTTGGGAATTAATTTCTATGCTGGAATAAAGCTAGCTTATGTTGATTAAGGTAGCAGGCAAGGACAACAAAATTATGAGAACAAGATCAAACTCTCGTGTTAGATCTTATTTTTTCCATCTGCTTGTGTGCAGCCATCTCTTTCTGCGGGGTCATACTGGTAGATAAAACTAGCAGTCTCTGTACTAGTTTACTTGAATGAAATTCAGCAGAAAGGGGATCTACTGATTAACATAAGTGGGAACAACATTACTAGTCTAGAACTCTTCAAATCCAAATAGTTTTAAAACAAAGTACTTTCCCCAAATAGAAGCCTAGACAATTGTACAGAATCCTATACCTTGAAGATAAAAATGCCAGACCTATTAGAGCATCTCTGGATGGGCTGGAGCAGAGGCTGACTTCTCACTGTAATGCGTGATGTCCAACATCCTTCTTGGGGCTTTGTCTGTCTCTCCTCTTCGTTCCCTTCCCTGCACACTACCCCCTGGGGGCAATGCTATCTGAGCATTTTTATGATCACATGTGATACTCCAGCTTCTTTCTGGGGGGACGGGGACAGGGGCACCACTCTGAATCACAGGGTTTACACTCAATCCCTGAGTTTCTTAGTAGAATCGAGTCCCAATTACCCAATGGGCTCATTGATACAATAACACATCCTTTACTGGCTGTTTTCCTTTTTCTGTCTCCCCCCCTTCCCCCCTCAGCTGTTATTTCCTGGTATCACAGCCCCAAAACCCACTTGCACTTAAATCCTTTTCTTAAGATTTGAGTGGAATTCAAACTATCCCAACCACTCTGGCTTCCATGGTTTCAGATCTTCTCTCTAGACTTCTAAATGGACTTATAAGTGGCAATTTTAGGCAGATGGGTGGAAGTTTTTAAAATGGATATTACAAGAGGCTTGAGGGCTTTTAATTAAAATTTTAGTTCAATTAATTTGGAAATGTAGTTACACCTTCTGCCGTGGAACCGTAGACGTGTCTCCTGATGTGTTTTGCAGTTAAGGAGATTGCTAGAACTCATCTCTCACCTGTTTAAAAAAAATCTTAGAAGAAGAGGTGATGCCATGCTTTTGAGTCTAGCATTTCCATTGATTCACAAGTGGAGGCACATTGTCACATGACCAACACCTTCAAAATGTTCCTCTTTTCCTGGATCTGAGTTGTTCAAGTTTCTTGGGAGAGTGTTGAACTGTGGAATCGAAAGGAATAATGGATAGAAAGGAAAGGAATCAATTTACAGAAGGGCTCAACAGCAAATAGTTTAGGTCACTGAAAGCATTTGAGTGCATGCGATGGGAGAAATGGTGTATGGTCACAGAGTATATTTTTTGAGTTTATTGTTTCAGGAGTGACACAGTAACAAGTCATGACAAATCGTAAGGTGTGGCCACAGAAGGGAGTAGCTAAGATGCAGGGAATGAGGGAGATAAGAGATCAAAGAAGTATGGAGCCTCAGAATGGGGTTGTAATGAAACTGTTAGTAATGAACTTCATGTTTTCAAAACGCAAGGTGCATTTTCAAGTCTCTGCTTTGATTTCTGAGAAGGATTATCATTATCTATTTCTTTTTTCAAGCAATATACTCCCCCTGACTCCATGGCTCTATAGTGTAAGACTTCCACTATCAGTGATTCTCAGCATTTTCCCCTGGTTGATTAGATCCCCTCCATGGTGTTAGCTGTCACCTGTATGCTGACAAGGCCCAAATCAATGTCTCCAGTCCAGACTTTTTCCTGAGCTCCTCCAATAAATCCCTACATGGATACCTCACTGGCACCTAAGACCAACATGTACATGGCAGAATTTTATGCAACTTCATCCCCCTCAAAAAAAAAAACAAAAAAAAAACCTTACAAAGCATTTTTTCTATTGTTTTCTCTGTCTTAATAAATGAGAATGCTGGAACCCAAGTTACATGATGTTTATGGGGACTTCCCTATAGTTCAGAGGGTAAAGAATCTGCCTGCAATGCTGGAGACCTGGGTTTGATCCCTGGGTCAGGAAGATCCCCTGGAGAAATAAATGGCAACCCACTCCAATATTCTTGCCTGGAGAATCCCATGGACAGAGGAGCCCGGTAGGCTGAAGTCCATGGGGTCACAAAGAGTCAGACATGACTAAACAACTAATACACACACACACACACACACACACACACACACACACACACGGGGATGTTTATACATTTTGTCTATTGATATATCCCCATTAGAATCATGGCTAAAAAAAAGAGTAGTTATTAAAAAATACTTAAAGGAATGAATTCTTGACTCCTTTACCCTCTATGAAATCAATTAAAAAGCTGACTCTGATTAGTTGCCAGCTAAACTTCTGTCCTTCTCATCAGAGTACAAGAACTTAGTAAGAATCCAAAAATAGGAAAAAGTTTTATCACACCAATTATTAGTGGCACCAAAATTTGGTTTTAATATACATGAGTTTCAGAAGAAAAATAATTAAACATACGGCATCCCATGACTAATAATAGTGCTTAAAAAGAACTTTGAATATTATGAGGAAGAGAATAATGCATAATGTTATAATTTATTAAAGGAACATGGACTATTTTAAATATAGGGTATCTTGAGTTTACATCCATAACTGTATATATGTTTAGTGTGTAAAGAAATGACTAGGAGAAAATGCAACAATATGTTAACATTGATTATCTTTAGTATAATGGGTAATTTTTATTTTATTCTTTGTGTTCTTGGCTTTTTTCCAAACTGTCTAAAATAAGCATGTTTTACTTTTATATTAAGAAAAATCTTTAATTAAAATATTTTATGTAATAGAATCAGGGCTAGTCATTTTCTTCTTACCATTTTCTTGGTCGTTTTAAATTTGTTTCATAGTTTTCTTTTATTATTCAGTAAATTTCACCAAAACATTTTCTTTTGATTGCTAAAAATGGAGCCAAATATTTATTTTGCCATAGGCTTCTTTTATTCCTGCATCTCATTGTTTTTTAAACACTAATTAATATACAACAGAATATGCTATTCTTTTTATTTTATGTAACTATTTCCAAAGTAATTGGACCCTAGATATTTCTGTAAAAAATATTGAGCCAGGCAACAGATCAACCTTGATTTTTATATTAATGAAGGAGTGGATGAAATAACATCATTCTGAATTTTAACTACTATTTATAGGCTTCCCTGGTGGCTGAGATGGTAAAGAATCTGCCTGCAATGCAGGAGACCTGGGTTCAATCCCTGGATTGGGAAGATTTCATGGAGAAGGGAATGGCAACCCACTCCAGTATTCTTGCCTAGAGAAATCCACGGACAGAAGAGCCTGGTGGGCTATAGTTCATGAGGTCAGAAAGAGTCAGACATGACTGAGCGACTAACACATACATTATGAACTTTGTGGTCCTTTAGCAAGTAAATCTGTAAGTTGCAAAACAGAAGTGCCCAGCACAAGGAAAAGACGTCTCACTCTTAATAGATATTGAAATGTGATTAAATGTGATCTTATAAATGAAGACGTTATATATGTATAACGTGCTATGAAGAAGGACTTCTTAGGGAAGTAAAAACATGAGTATGTAAAATTTAGGAAGATTGTAAATATTACTATGTCTACAAAATGAGTGTACACAGCATCTTTAAATAACTGATGTTAAACATGATTCATGTCATGCACAGAGGAAAGAAATTTATATCTTAATTTCAAGTAGTTTTGATTTTAGAAAAGAACAGCCTCTTTTCTGTTAGAAAAGAACATCCCCAAATGACTCTCTCTCATTCTATTGGGATTCAATACTGAGAAAGAAGATGGGAGCATAGTCTTTCTTCACTCTCCTCCCAAACACCTACAAATGTAGCCTTACATCTCAAGCAGAGTGTTCCATAAGCCTCTTCACACTTTCCATCATGCTTTCCAGCACACACTCAATCATGTTTCTGCCCTATTTTGGAACAAGCAGTCGCAAAATTTTGCTGAAAATCTCTTGCTGTGCCTTGGAGATTAATTCTCTCCATTAAGTGAACATGGATGGAAATAATTAACCTTTCACTTGGTATTAATAGAAGAACGTAGAATTTCAGTAGTGCTAACCTACTTTATAGGCTATTACTTCTACTGTCTCCATCCCATCTCTGTTCCCACATGTGACCATCTGGTTCGCAGAAGGCAGCTGTTCACTTGGTCCACTCGCATGACTACGGGTGCAAAGAGCATAATAGGAGACGAAGGAAGGAGAGAAGCACGTGTTGGAAGGAGAGAGCTGAGTTATGTACCCCAAGGGTTCTCATTTTGGTTAATTTTGGAAAATACATAGTATATCACTGCTGGGCAATGAGATTGTTAAATCGCTGTTCTGACCTCAGAAAGTGAGTGTGGGTACGGCAATTGGTGCTTGGGACAAGAAATATGCTTATGGTATTACATGTTCAAATGACACATGAGATTTAATGAGTATGAATACAGTATCCCCTGACTTGACTACAGTTCAGTTCAGTTCAGTCGCTCAGTCGTGTCCAACTCTTTGTGACTTGACTACACATCTCCTCCAATTACAGGAAATGCGATCTGCACGATAGGGTGCTTGACATTAAGTGTTGGACACATAACCTTCCCTTCTCTCGAATCGTGATGACTTCTTGGCCCCCACGATTCTCTGCAATGGGACCCAGAAATCTGTGTTTTAACAAGCCCTGCAGAAGATTCTGATGCACACTCAGGTTTGAGATCCACAGCCATAATTCTTCAATCACTATCTCCAAGTGATGTTTCCTACTACTGTCTTCAGTCCTACTATGCTGGAGGGTTCTCTTGTTTGTCTCTTAACCTCTTGCATTCTTTTTGCTTTGTCAGATAATCAGTATCTTCTCTTAGAAAACTGAATCCCTAATAAATTTTTCTGCCTCGAGTATCCATTTCCTTTGATCTTGTAGTCTTTCTTAAACAACCCTTTCATTGCGGTCCCTTACTTTAAATCCCTAGAGTTTTCTCACTTACACCTTGGGTGAAGTCCAATGGTCCTATCGTATTTTTTTTTAACATTCTGCATTGTACACATTTCTGACCAAACTTAAGAATGTATTTCTCCTTCCTGTCCAAACTGATTTTCACTTTGTATTGTGTGTTGTTCTCAGTTGTGTCTGACTCTTCGCGACCCAATGGACTGTAGCCCTCCAGACTCCTCTGTCCTTGGAACTTTCTGGGCAAGAATACTGGAATGGGTTGCCATTTCCTTCTCCAGGGGATCTTCCCAAACCGCGGACTGAACCAGTGTCTCTTGCAGTTGCTGGATTGGCAGGTGGATTCTTTGCCACTGTGCCACACTGGTGAGGTTTACTTTCTTAATTTCTATAGCATCCCTTGCACGTATTTTTCTTCTGGGCTTTCATATATGATCTTCTCGTAGATCTAGATCAATCCTCCTTAGCGTTTCTTATGCTTTCAAATCCTAATCGCCTGGCAAAGTTCCCTTCCTCCAGAAAGACTTCTCCATCACCTCCTCATACCTCAATCTCTCTCTTACTATTCACTCCTCTCCTCTGACAACTCCTTACACACAACTTTGTATTATTATATACATGCTGCCCTCATGAACAAAAATTTCAATTTATGTACCTTTGTATCTTTTCACCCAATAGCTTACATGCAACAGCCTTATGTTCAAAAACTGCATTGACCTGTGAGTCATCAGACCAAAGTTTTGAAAAATTGATAGCCTGCTTATCTTCAGCCAAACCATTAGTTAGATGATTGAAACATTATTATTTATTCCTTGGTCATAATTCACTGTACTAAGGGGAAATTACTGCAGTGTTTTTGGATAAGGATAACTATGAAGAAAGGCCATTCTCTGTGGAAGCAGGGCAGCTGTGATGCCCAGTCCTCGTGAACGGCTCTGAGGGTGAGTTTTTACACCAGGATAAGGAAATGAACTTGAGCAGGCTCCAGGAGATAGTGAAGGACAGAGAAGTCTGGCGTGCTGCAGTCCATGGGGTTGCAAAGAGTTGGACATGACTTAGCAGCTGAACAACAACAACAAGGAAAATGAGCACCATCTTCAGGGTATATCAGAGAGTTGCAGATAGTCCAGAGACACAAAGATAATGTTCTGGGTTTTTTGTTTGTTTGTTTGTTTCCAATGACATAAAGACGGAAAAGGAAAGGAAAGGAGGGAGGGAGGGAGGGAGGAAAAAGAAAGGAAATAGGAAGAAAGGAAGGAAGTTTACCTCTTTCTGCTTGCCTTTTCTGGAACTGAGGAGAGTAATTTGGAAAATGACATATATCATATATTTTCATCAGCTATATGTCATATGATAAATAAATCTTGATTTTAAGTTCAAGATGAAGTCCTAACTTGTTGCAAGGTATTCATTAAGTTACATTCTAACTCAGATTCTTCATGCATCAAGTGAAGATCCATAGTGTAAAATAAGTGTCTGGCAGTAAGCTTTTTGATTGTAATGTAAGTGCCTAACACTTAGTTTCTGATTGCCAGTGCATCCATTTCAAAGACACCCATCTTGAATAAACATGCTGCTAGCTACACATCTAGATAAATAGCCAGGTCACTCCACCCAGGAAGTTCCCCTTTTAGAAAGCCCCAGGCAACCTAGATTCCTGATCTCTTGACTGACCCTACTTTTCCCTTTCCAGGCCTGAATCCCCACCTTTATGTTTTAAATTCACCAAATAAAGAATAAACCTATGAAATGCTAGGCACCCCACGCTCAATCCCAATAAAGCGAGAACCCAGGTCTACACTGTGTCTCTACCCAGAACCTCCTTGGATGGCTCTGAGCTTGCAGTATACCCTCCAAGAACTGCAAATATAAATCTTATTTTTTCAAAATTCCCAGATAGCTTTTCTCTGAGGTGCATCTTGCAGTCATAATAAAAACCACAAGGCCCAGTCCAGCCATAACACTGACTCTGGTCCAGGCAGGGAAACCTCTGTGGGGACTACCACAAGTGGTATGGGTCCAGGTGAGTGTTCCCAGGCATTCCTAGTCATAGCATCATCACTGATAGGCTGAGACCAACAGAAAACAAGATTATACACCTTTTTCTTGAGGTTAATATAAAGATTCTAGGAGACAGTGACAGTTCCTGGATCAGAGTTGAGAAAATCAAATCATTGCCATTTAGAGGCTGGTTTCCAGACAAGATTTGAAGTGGCAGAGTGCAGATAATACCAGAGAACATCAAAGACTTTCTTCCTACATTCCGCCCTGACCATTGGAGCTTTCAGGCCTACAGGAGCTGTGAAGAGAAGAACGTTAAATGCTTGAAAAATATGAGAAAAATAGCAGGGGTACACCTGTATCAGGAACAACAGATGTTCCCTGCAGGTCTTCCTGGATACAGAAACACCAAGGTCCATTTATTCTTAGAAGATACCCTTGCATAGTATCTATAGTATTTATTGATGCCTGCCATGTGCTAGGCAACATGCCAGGTACCTTTATATATGTTATTTCATTTCCTCCTGGTCACACTTTCATAATATAGGTAGCCCAGAGAGGAAATAAATCAAAAGAGGATAAATAGATTTTCCAGTAGCCAAACAGAGGGTTTTTTTTTTTTACTTCAACGATGGTGTACTTTCTCCTATATCAGGATGGCATTCTGAAGTCAGCATGAGCTAGGAGAAGGAACCATATGCAAGAGAAGGCAAACTTATGCTCCTTGTACAGAGTATTTAATACAAACTTGAGCTGCATCATTAGAGATCTGAGCTCGCCAATTTATTTGGAATGAGTTTGATATATAAGCTGAAAATGCTGAAGAGTGGACCTCAGTAAAGATATCACACATCCATGCCTAGGACAGTTTCACAAAATTGTCAAGCAATAAGGAATCCACTGTCTTCTGACCTAGTTTTATGAATAACTGGCATAGATCACTCCAACTCTCAAAATCCTGAGTCTTTTGCTCTTCCACTGCTCCATTTGGTACGTAGTAGACTTAGGACATGAGATGTAAATCCTTACATGGTCATTTGTTAGCTATTAGGGAAGCACAGTAATAAGTATGAGATAGGTCCTCTAGTCCAGCTACTGGTCCCAAGCATTTATAAGGGGACCTTCCTGTATACTTCATTTCGTCCATTTGCCCAAATCTTAGAATATCATTAAATTTCCTGAACCTATTTATTTTTCCTATTCTGTCCTCAATGTCCTGCCAGTCCTTGATTATTTTAAGATCCTCACGAAACGAGCTCCTTCATGCCTTTCCTCTTGCAAAAGAGCAGATTATCCCTTCAAGAAGAGATTGATGGTACATTTAGAAAGGCCTAATTGCTATAAACACAAAGAAAGTCTTATGTCCAGCTTGGCAAGGAGATGGATCAAGTCCCTGTTATTTGCTCCCAATGCTTCACCCCTCAAAAGACTAACAAAAAGATTTCTTGCTATAGCTATGAAAAATAAAATGCAAGTTAAATCCTCAAGGCACACCACAAGACAAGACTTTGGCAGCATGCCGTAGTTAATTTATATTTCAACAGAGTCCGTTTTTCCATTTTAAAGTGAACATATGGACATTAGAAGGAAAAGGAGAGGAAACGATGAATGAGGTATTAAAAAGAGCCCAAATCGAAGGATTTAGGTACCAGATTAATAGCATATTTCTGAAATTTTGTTCTGTCAGTGCTTAATTTTTCTGTGTACTCATCAAGGTAAACACTTGTTACACTAACCTTGAAATTTCAGTGACTTTACACAGAAAAGCACATCTTCCCACACATCACAGTTCAGTCACTCAGTTGTGTTCAACTCTTTGCAACTTCAAGACTGTAGCTTGACAGGCTTCCCTGTTCATCATCAGCTCCCAGAGCTTGCTCAAACTCACGTCCATTGAGTTGGTGATGCCATCCAACCATCTCATTCTCTGTCGTCTCCTTCTCCTCCTGCCTTCAATCTTCCCCAGCATCAGGGTCTTTTCCAATGAGTCAGTTCTCATCAGATGGCCAAATTATTGGAGTTTTAGCCTCAACATCAGTCCTTCCAATGAACATTAAGGACTGATTTCCTTTCCGATGGACTGGTTGGATCTCCTTGCAGTCCAAGAGACTCTCAAGAGTCTTCTTCAACACCACAGTTCTAAAGCATCAGTTCTTCAGCACTCAGCTTTCTTTATAGTCCAACTCTCACATCCATACATGACTAATGGGAAAACTATGGCTTTGACAAGATGGACCTTTGTTGGCAAAGTGATGTTTCTGCTTTTCAATATGCTGTCTAGGGTGGTCATAGCTTTTCTTGCAAGGAGCAAGCATCTTTTAATTTCATGGCTGCAGTCACCATCTGCAGTGATTTCACATCACAGTCCAATATATGTCAGCCTTTGGGGAACATGGGCCATTCTGCCCCACACAGTCATTCAGCTTATAGCTTACCACCTTTAAGAATCTCATATTCTTTAATTATATCAATTGCTTTCAGCAAAGTGAAAGAAAACTAAGCACAAGTGAAGAATATATTAGCAAGTTTCTAGGAATCAGTACTTGAAAATTATATCCATCACTTTCCCCCACATTCCATTGGCCAGAACTCAGACACATGACTTTATCTATATAAATTGAAAGCTATAAATATGACTCACTTGTGAAAACAGGAATAAAAGGAAGAGGGTCTAAAGAAAACCAGTTTTGTCTGTAAAACAGTTAGGGACGAGAGCTAGAAATGGTTCCCCACAAGCAGTACCCCTGGCTGAATGTGAGGGGAATGTCCAGTCAAACTGTGAAGTTTCTCATTAGTTTTCTTATATTTAAACTGTCATGTGGTAAAAGTAATTTTGACTATCTTTGGCCCTTGGTACAAATACACAAAATATACCACACATTAATTTTTTTCAATATAGACGAGGCTTTTGTGTACTGGTCCAAATCTGTTTAGAAATTTGATGCTGTGAAAACATTTGATAGGTGTCTATATTTGTGCTGCCTTCCAAATTTAAGAGATTTTCATGGGAAATTACAATGTGGAATGTCCCAGGGATGGAATTTTTTACTAAATGATTTCATAACCTTGAGCATTATGAAAAACGTACCACCCCCCCCCCCAAAAAAAAATTGGTATGTTATTTTCCTCTAAGAGAGTTCCTTTAAGTAGCAATAGAAACAGTTACCATGTGGTTATAATGGAAATTAAAAAAATCCTTTCAGGAAGATATATTTTCTTCTATTCACTCAAAAACACTTGATAGCAAATCCTCAATAGTTAATTATAATTCAATATCATGACAATAGTTAGATTTGTTGCAGCTTTCCCAGTACTCCTCTAGGTTGTCATCACCAGGCACTAAAATAACCCTAATCATGTTGCTAGTCCTAATGATAAGTGTTTATGTACATAGAGGTGTAGAGGTTAAGGTTTCACCAGAAAAACAAAACCAAGTTTAGATATCTACACTCATGGATGTGGTTATATAAGTGGTGGTTCTACAAGTATATCAAACAAGAGTCAGTCAGGTAGCCCAAGAGATTCTGATGGCAGGAACCACTTCCATTCCGAGGCTGGAGAGACAAAGAGAGGAGATGGTGTCCACCGAACCCACAGGTCAGCATTGCTTTATGAAAAGTGGAATCACAGCAGATATATCTGGCAGGAGCTAATGATTTGGTACTCCATAAAATGAAGTCATCCCCCAAGAACCTGCCCAAAGCAAAGAAGAAGGAATAAAAATAATTAGGTTCTTTTCGCTCTTCACCTCCCACAAGGTTCTTTCTGTGCTTACTATTGACCAAGCACAGCCTGGGTGACAGGAATATGCATAACACCTGCTCTTCCCCGATGCTACAGAGGACAGGGAAGTGATGAGGAATGCATCCTATGACAAGCAGCAAATGCCATCAACGCACCAAGGAAGAGAGCATCATTATGCTCTCTATATATTCTCCATTGATTTACTTACTCAGTGCAAAGTGATGGCCTCTCTCCACATAGCTGCTTAAAGAATACTTGCCAGTTCAAAAGGATTCTAAATCCTTTGAGTCATGTTTGAGTACAAGTAATGTTCAGTTTAATCAAATTGCTACCTCGGGTTTGAAATCACGTCTAATCAGTTTTATTTTTAGGTTTCTGCCCTTGCTAGAGATAAACAAAACAAATTAAAACTAAAGCCGATGGATAGATGCATTTAGATTTAGCACATAGATCGTCTTCTCCAAAAATATCTTAGATGAACATAGGAAAGAAATAGTGTTCTTTGAGAATCAGAGGGGCAAATACTTTCAACTAGATGTCAAACCAACAGAGTAAGTTGATAAACCCTTGGAAATCATTATCTAACAAATTTTAAGTTAAAATTACACAAATAAATCCTCACAATTCTTACAGATCTCTGAAATTCTATAACCTTTCTTTGGAGTTCAGTTCTGTCGCTCAGTTGTGTCCAATTCTTTGCGACCCCATGGACTGCAGCATGCCAGGACTCCCTGTCCATCACCAACCCCGGGAGTTTACTCAAACTCATGTCCATTGAGTTAGTGATGCCATCCAATCATCTCATCCTCTGTTGTCCCTTTCTCCTCCCACCTTCAATCTTTCCCAACATCAGGGTCTTTTCCAATGAGTCAGTACTTTGCATCAGGTGGCCAAAGTATTGGAGTTTCAGCTTCAACATCAGTCCTTCCAATGAACACTCAGGACTGATCTCCTTTAGGATGGACTGGTTGGATCTCCTTGCAGTCCAAGAGACTCTCAAGAGTCTTCTCTAACACCACAGTTCAAAAGCATTAATTCTTCATTGCTCAGCTTTCTTTATAGTCCAGCTCTCACATCCATACATGACGACTGGAAAAACCACAGCCTTGACAAGACAGACATTTGTTGGCAAAGTAATGTCTCTGCTTTTTAATATGCTGTCTAGGTTGGTCATAACTTTCCTTCCAAGGAGTAAGCATCTTTTAATTTCATGGCTGCAGTCCCATCTGCAGTGATTTTGGAGCTCAAAGAAATAAAGTTTGACACTGTTTCCACTGTTTCCCAATCTATTTTCCATGAAGTGATGGGACCAGATGCCATGATCTTAGTTTTCTGAATATTGAGCTTTAAGTCAACTTTTTCACTCTCCTCTTTCACTTTCATCAAGAGGCTCTTTAGTTCTTCTTCACTTTCTGCCATAAGTGTGGTGTCATCTGCATATCTGAGGTTAGTGATATTTCTCCCAGCAATCTTGATTCCAACTTGTGCTTCATCCAGTCCCGCATTTCTCATATGTACTCTGCATATAAGTTAAATAAGCAGGGTGATAATATACAGCCTTGATGTACTCCTTTTCCTATTTGCAACCAGTCTCTTGTTCCATGTCCAGTTCTAACTGTTGCTTCCTGACCTGCATGCAGATTTCCCAAGAGGCAGGTCAGGTGGTCTGGTATTCCCATCTCTTTCAGAATTTTCCACAGTTTGTGGTGATCCACACAGTTAAAGGCTTTGGCATAGTCAATAAAGCAGAAATAAATGTTTTTCTGGAACTCTCTTGCTTTTTGTATGATCCAGCAGATGTTGGCAATTTGATCTCTGGTTCCTCTGCCTTTTCTAAAACCAGCTTGAACATCTGGACGTTCACGGTTCATGTATTGTTGAAGTCTGGCTTGCAGAATTTTGAGCATTACTTTACTAGCATGTAAGATGAGTGCAACTGTGCGGTAGTTTGAGGATTCTTCAGCATTACCTTTCTTTGGGATTGGAATGAAAACTGACCTTTTCCAGTCCTGTGGCCACTGCTGAGTTTTCCAAATTTGCTGGCATATTGAGTGCAGCACCTTCACAGCATCATCTTTTAGGATTTGAAAGAGCTCAAATGGAATTCCATCACCTCCACTAGCTTTGTTTGTAGCAATGCTTCCTATGGCCCACTTGACTTCACATTCCAGGATGTCTGGCTCTAGGTGAGTGATTACACCATTGTGATTATCTGGGTCATGAAGGTCTTTTTTGCATAGTTCTTCTGTGTTTTATTGCCACCTCTTCTTAATACCTTCTGCTTCTGTTAGGTCCCTACCATTTCCGTCCTTATTGAGCCCATCTTTGCATAAAATGTTCCCTGGTACCTCTAATTTTCTTGAAGAGATCTCTAGTCTTTCCCATTCTTTGGAGTTAATTCATAGTAATTCAAATAACCTAACCATATTTTGAGACAGGCAGCTCTTTGAAAGATGATAGAAATGAAACCAAGGTAGCAGAAATAAAGAGTTGGATGCAGAAATAGTCTCAGGGCAGTAATGAAAATGACACATTTTCAACCCAGCAGTGCTAAACATCATTAAAGAAATGTCTAGAAACATGTAAAAGGCTTTAATCATTCATAAAAATAATTAGGGTTCTCAGCAACTTTAGCCAAATGGATGTCATAGTAATTCTCTAAGGATGATGTCTAATGTGTAGTTTGTCATTGAAAGGTTATTTTTTTCTTTCTGCAAAGTAGTATAGTCTAAATGGGAAGTGGTTGAACTATAGGGCCAAAACAACATAAAATTTAAATCTGCCAAATGTATGGTCTTGGAGCAAAGTATTTTACCACTTTGACCCTCAGGTTTTTCTTCAGTGAAAATGGGATATTTCTTCCCCTATGATTTATAAGAAGAATTAGCAATAATGCTTATAATGGATTTGACACATAGTAAATCAATATTCCATAATTCTTCATTATAATTATTATTATAGTCTCATTATTTGAACATTTGCATATCACACATTGACAAACTAACTTCTTTTAATACTACAGTTTCTTTCTCATCAAGAAATATATTTTACCTTCTTGGAGACCACTTCAAAAATGCAAATACCTTTGTGGGAGAAATACTTTTTTAAGTATTGACAGTGTCTGTGAATATTGTGATTAATTTTAACACCTCTACAAAGGTTGATTGACAGCCACCTAAGAGCAAATTTGGGAAGGGTAGTTGGGTGGAAGAAGTAGCACTTAGAGAAAGCTTTATTTCACATATTATTTGAAGTTTTTGTCAAAATTGCAGGCAAATAAGTGCCATGCCAGGCATATTAGAAACCAGGAATATGCCCTTTTAATAAATAAACCACTTGAATCTGATTTACAGGTGCAAGATCCCACCTTGAAGATTATTGCTCTAAGACAATGTGAGGAGTTAGACGGGAGGAATTGAGGGGGTTCGTGGTCATCTCACGCAGACCACAGCTCCTTTTTAAAAACTACTGGGTCAAAGTTTTGCTAAGCTTCTTGGTTCTGCCCTATTTCATTGGTAGGAAAAGAAGAATAAGCTTATGGTAACCTAAAGGTTCCTATGGCTTGATGCTAACAGCAGTGAGTTCAGGAAATCCCTTAAATGTAGGCCCTGACTGGGAGAAGACAGGGGGAAATATAATTATATATTTAGAACTGCATTTGGCAAGAAAACATACTGAATTTATCAGTACAGGTAGTCCAGAATACCAAGGAATGGGCAGCCCTCCTTTGGGGCAGAGATGAAGGGCTCATAGACTTCTATCCCTGACTCATGCCTGAAGATAGTTAATTACACTTCTCACTTACCACTTGACTTTGATCTTTCTCTCGTTGGTTTCTCTGTTTCCACTTTTCTCTTATACATTTTGTACTCCCCACATCTGCCATCTACCCATGACCTAAATTAAACTGTGGCTACAATATGCTCTGACTTCTCGTATGCATCCTAGCCTAAATGAACAACAGGTGTAAACCCTGGTTGTATAATAACTGTTATTAACAGTAATAAAAGTTAATAATTTTCATCATTGCTTCCTTTATTCTTACTCCTGCCACGACTAGAGATATAAAAAGTAAATGAAAGGTTATGCTAAGAAAATGAAAAACCAGTTTTAAAATATTATCTCATATTATCCCCATTAAAAACTTGAAAACATATAGACTCAGTGTTATAAAACCATTCTTCAGGGCCAAGATGATGAACCATCAGTAAATTCATCCCAAATTCAGAAGCAAAGTACACATTTGCAGCTTGCCTCTTCTCTAGAAAATGTCTGTGACAGAAACAACCTAATTGCTAAATCAGAGAATAAACAACACAAACTTCCCTTGCTCATAGAAGTTCATGAAATGTGTTCTTCTTGTCAATTTCTGCACGTGGAATTGAGTACCTTGTCCTTGGATCCTGTTGACAATCAAGAGAAGTGCACTGTTCCATGTATTAGCCTTAGTTACTCTGAAGCTTTAGATATGGGTGACTTGTGGAACTGATAGCAGACCTTCAGAATCAGAAAGGGACTAAGGCCTAAGTTTCTATTTAATCTGATTTCATGGAAAGCCCTCTTTCCCTTTTGGTTCAGAAGTGCTGTGAAGTATAAAACTTGAGCTATATATCAATTTCCGGTTGATGCAGGTTAGTTATTTTATATACCATGATCAGTTTCACAGCTGATTCCCTTCCATGCTCAAAATCTGGAGGAATGATAAATGTAATGGATCTGGTTCTTAG
Organism: Muntiacus reevesi; assembly: GCF_963930625.1. Lineage (NCBI taxonomy): Eukaryota > Metazoa > Chordata > Mammalia > Artiodactyla > Cervidae > Muntiacus > Muntiacus reevesi. Next base: position 39,253,871 of record NC_089268.1, read on the forward strand.
CAAATAAGAAAAATATTTGATAATGTTTGCTAAAATCCTTAAACTTAAATACAGCCACTAATTTTTCCTCCTTAATGAGCAAAAGAAATGCTTCACTATGGCCTAGTTATAATAATTAAACTACCATTTAATTTGTGTCAGATGCTAGGAGACATATATCTATTTATTCCTCCCCCAAACCCTAAGAGGGGGTATTATTAATATCCCCATTTAACTGACCAGACTGCAGCAGCTTAGAGAAGTTAAATGACTTGTTCATGGTCACCTGTTAGTATGTGGTGGAGCCAGCATCAGAAGGTACCAGATAATCCAATAATTGAAGGTCTTAATCATCTTGTGATTTTGTTTTACTCAAAAAGCTATAACTCTTCACTTCAGTGGTGTTCTTCTCCAAGCTGGTGATAAAATCACTATAGCAGTTCTGGCCCTTACACATATTCCAGCAGTTTATTTGTTTGTTTGCTTTTTTAAAAAAGCAATAGTGTTTTTCTCAGATAACTTTTTAAACTCCCTCCTGACATCTCACTGACTCCCTGAGTCATATGCCCATTGAGACGGGTCATATGCCATTGCATAAACATCCTAGTGGGTTGGGGATTGATGAGTGCTGACTAGCTTTGGCCTCTGTTCCTGAACCAATTATTGACAAAGAAATTGAAATGATCAACTATCCTTAGAAATTCAAAGCCGCTTTTGCTGGGAATGGTCAGATTTCACTGCATGTGGTGGTGATGTTAGGAAAACACCTGTTTGGAAAGGAACTGGGCTTTGAGTGGATGGCCAACAATTTCCATGACATCGTTGGTACATTTCTTTTTATCATGTTTCACCTTCCAGGTTTATCTTCTGTGTACTTCCCTTATCTTCATGAAACTGGACTACCAATGTTAATAAACACCCTCTTCTTAAGGCACTTCTGTGTCTCTGCTATTTTGTAGAGGCATTAAACATGGGTTTTTGAGCCAGTGATATACCTGGTTTTCTGGTTCTACTTCATACAGAATGAATAACTTACACTCTCCAAGCCTCAGTTTCTACCACTTTAAATATAGGAACAATACTGATCTCAGAGAGCTATACTCAACATTAAATTAAAAGTAGAACTTAGGGAGGTGGATGAATCTAGAGCCTGTTACACAGAGTGAAGTCAGAAAGAAGAAAGTGAATATCATGTATTAATACATATATATATATATATGGAATCTAGAAATAAATGATGAACCTATTTGCAGGGCAGGAACAGAGACACAGAAGTAGAGAACAGACTTGTGGACCCAGCAGGGGAAGGAGAGGGTGGGACAAATTGATAGAGTAGCACTTAAACATATACATTACCATATATGAAACAGCTAGCTAGTGGAAGTTGCTCTATAACAAGGAGCTCAAGCTGGTGTTCTGTGACCACCCAGGGGGATGGGATGAGGTGGGGGATGAGAGAGAGGCTCAAGAGGGAGGGCGTAAGTGGATACTTACAGCTGATTCACATTGTATGGCAGAAACAAACACAACGCTATAAAGCAATTATCCTTCACTTAAATAAATAAAAATTTAAAAAGGAGACCTTATCACAATGCCTATAGTAAAGAATAATAAATGATTCCTCTCCCTTTAAAATTCCTTTGAAATTCCTTTTTACTAAATATTGCAGAAACCTCTTCTGGTTTTTCATCCTCAGTTATTCTTATCTTGGGGCTTCCCTGATAGCTCAGTTGGTAAAGAATCCACCTGCAATTTAGGAGACCCTGGTTCAATTCCTGGGTCAGGAAGATCCCTTGGGGAAGGGACAGACTGTCCACTCCAGTATTCATGGACTTCCCTGGTGGCTCAGTGGTAAAGAATCCACCCGCAATGCGGGAGACCTGGGTTCCATCCCTGGGTTGGGAAGATCCCCTGGAGAAGGGAAAGGTACCCACTCCAGTATTCTGGCCTAGAGAATCCCATGGAGTGCATCAAGAGTTTAAAAAGAACCAATATATGGAAAGTGGGAAATACAGCAGCAAAAGCTTTTTCCTTAAAGCTTGGATTTAGACATTGGCAAAAAGGACTTTTAAAGTACATCTAGAATACTGGCAATGAACTCTAGGCCTTCTGTATCACCTCACAGCCCCTCACTAAAGTGGCTCATGGTGCCTAGAAAGCTTGACTACCCCTACCCCTCCCTTTCCCATCTGGCTAATTCCTTTATTTCTCAGGACATATGTCACTTCCTTAGGGAAGATGTTACTGATCCTTCAAGTCTCCAGACTAAATTTAGTCCTCTGTCATTGGTTCAACAAGTGATGTCTCGTCTTTTGTATCCCACAGCATCCTGGTGATTTCACTTTCTCTCTATCTTCTACCTGCTCTGTGATTTCTAGAGGATCCAAACAACTTTATCTATTTCACTGCCATAGTCCTGGTGCCTACTACAGTATGTATAAAACTTGGCACAAACCCACAAAGCGCTAAAAAATAGCTCTTGATTAAATGAATGAACAATCGCAAGATGGATTGATAGGTGGCAATGCTCAGAGTTCAGAAAATTTGACGTGTTTCCTGTATATGCCTGGGAAAAGGTAAGAAAAATGAGCAGAAATAAAATAGAAGTCCTTATTTTTCTGTGTGAGCATACACAGTACAGGATGTTCAATGAAACATAAAAAGAAAATTACATTGGGCAAGTGCTGATTCCAGCTGACAGACACACTCTTATGTAATTTCCTTATCATTCTTATTGGATCAAACTATAGTTCACAGATGCAAAAAAAAAAAAAAAAAAAAGGAACAAGAAAACAGAATGTAAAGGAGAATGGATGTAGATATGATAAAAATATTTAAATTAAAATCAAGCATGGAAGGCCAAACTCTCTCAAATATCTCTGAAAATTTCACAAAACATTAAAAGCAAATACTTAGAATCACTTAAGTCCAAACGAAGTACCTAATCTCATTAATTATGCCAACCACATTAGGCAGTGATTTTTCATTTGTGTTTTGAAAAATAATGCATGCAAGTCCTGATATAAGACTTGCTGATTTATTTTCTCTGAATTATAACACTTCAAATGCCTAAAGATCCCAAATGCAGCTCACTGCAAAACTGATAGGTAGAACTGTGTAAATTTCCATACATTTTGACATTTTCAATCTTCTTGAAAGGAGAAGAATGGAAAGACTATAAGGTGACTCTGATTAATAAATCTGTAAAATGTGATTAGTACACCCTTTGTATGTTGAAAAGTCAAAGCCTGAGTGAAACATATTCAGAGAACCTTCACAGTAAGAGGCGAATAGTAGAGAACCCTGATTTTGAATTCAGAGTGTTCTTGGGTTTAAATTCTAATTTTTATATGGTTTTCGGCCACCTATTTAATTACTTTCTAATTCCTTTGGCATTGTTTTGAAGCTCTTTAATAATGATGATGATAATGACTACATATTATTTTTGTTTGACTCAGAGACAACCTGATACCTGGTGACCTAGTACCTGACACATAGTGTACACAATAAAGAGCAAGCTTGACTTTTTTCTGTAAGATGATAAGAAGTCACCTCTGTCAACAAGACAAGAGGCAACTTCCTTTAACATGAAACTTAGTTTATTTCAGCATTAAACTCGGAACCACCAATGGTGACAAATAGCCAGGTTAAAAAGCAATATATTTGGCAGGTATAGAAAGTGCTCCTGTATGCATAAGTTGCACTTGTCATCAATCCTACTGACAGCTTTGGTGAGAGGACTTCAAAAGGAAAAGATCTGAAAGACTGAGAAATGCATTGAGAACTCAAAGGAGAAAGGGAGCCTATTACCAGCAAAAGTGCCTACAAGAAAGCTTTGTTTTCACTTGAACTTTTCTCTGCCAATCTCAAAACCACCAGCTTCTTCCACCAATTGCAAAACAAAGAGAGGAAACAAAACTGACAGATAAGTTCAAAGTTAGATTTCTCTGAGTCAGTGATGGTGGGATGGCTTCAAGGATAAGGATTACTCCTTCGAGTGATCTGTTTTCTTGAACTTAATTTCACAGTCTATCAGTTATCCAAGAGACATTATTTTCTTTGGCCCAGTCAAATCAAAAGCAAGATTTCACAGATATAAATAAAGAGAGGAAATAATATCTTCTCTCAAGGGAATATTAACCCTTGGAGACATGAGTCAATTTCTTACAGCTTCTTGCACCTTTAGTGTTTTCTGAGGCATTGGTTAAATCATAGAATATCTTTAATAGCTAATATCTTAAAGGTGCAAAGAAGAACATTGCACCCTTATAAATGTAACTTTAAGACTGATGATATCTGTGGTGTTATTCTTAGGTATATTAGCAGTCCTTAACTTATTTCTCTTGGATATATTGGTAAACAGACCTCCTTTGGCTAACAGACACACTATTGAAATAAACTATTTTCAGAAGATAGTAACCTTCTGTGAAATTTGTGGACTGTGAAATGCATCAGTAAAAAGGCTAGGAGGAGTGAGGTGGTAATTTTGATTTATTTATGTTAATTCATTTTTATTATTTTTGTCTTTCCTTGTACCAAAAAGGATTTAAGATGTTAAAGAATAATGCTAAAATGATTTTTTAAAAATTAAGAACGACTTAGAGTTAAAAGGGCTTGTGTGGTTTTGTATATGTGCTGGTTTTGTCTGATTCAGAATTAATTTAGTAATCAGTTGGGAGCTTCCCAGGCAGTGTAGTGGTAAAGAATCCACCTGCCAATGGAGGAGACACAGAGACGTGGGTTTGATCCCTGGGTTGGAAGATCCCCTGAAGGAGGAAATGGCAACCCACTCCAGTATTCTTGCCTGGGAAATCCCGTGGACAGAGGAGCCTGTCAGGCTACAGTCCACGGGGTCACAGAGAATCGAACACGACTGAGCATACACACACCCCACCACCAAGCAGTTGAGCAAAAAGCTATGGACTAGCAGAGATTTTACTTTTCAAAGACCCAGAAGAGAGAAAACAGCCTTGAACTCTTGCCCATGGAAACCCTATCTTGCGCCCCACTGTCAAGGTTGGTGGCCCAGTATGTTCTGATAAGATTACTGCATTTGATGGCTTGTATATACCACAGCTTGGTAACTGATGGGACTTCTACATAGGGAAAAGGGTATGCTGTAGACAATAGATGTTAAACTTATTTCTCTATCATGCTCTTTACTTTTCATGATTATTACAGATATGCCTGTCAGGAAGGCATCAAAGCTTCTTGAGGAAAATCAAAGCAGAGGAAAATAACCTCAGATTGTAAAGGGCAGCTTCTTTTGTAGATGTGACCTCTTGAATCTATAGAGACGTTTCTAAGATGATGACTGCAACTTTTCCTTCACTCTGATTCTTACCCAGAGATATTCTGTGTCAAGAATGAAAAATAGATTTTTATATCTAGTTAGGTAGCTCAGATGGTAAAAAAATATGCCTGCAATGCAAGAGACCCAAGTTCAATCCCTGGTCAGGAAGATCCCCTGGAGAAGGAAATGGCAACCCACTCCAACATTCTTGCCTGAAAATTTCCATGGATAGAGGAGTTTGGTGGGCTACAGTCCATGGGGTCACAAGAGTTGGACATGACTTAGTGACTAAACCACGACCAGAGTTGCTATAACAGGATTCAACAACTTAAATCAACTGTCAGTTGGAAATAGATACCTAAAGCTTTATGTTGAGAACAATTCTTCACTCATATCTGGGTCCAGTGGGCTAATGTGATCAATTAACAATGTTGGCCAAGAGAGTGGGAAGCAGAGTGATAGTGACTGTCATTGAACATGTGTGGTTTCAGTTGCTTTCTGGTTCTTTGATTCTGATTATACCCCAGAGTTGTAGGAAATTTATTTCATGGGATCTCTATTTCTTTCCTAAGACCCTTTAAGAAAGGATAATTAGGAGTCAAATATTTTTTTCTCTCTATAAAACATGGAAAGACTGATGATCCTGCCTCATCCTGTGATTGCTCCCATCTGTATTCATTGTTGCAAAAAAATAAATAAATAAAACTGGCAAGATGCACAACAGTACACTATATATTGAAAAAAATCCCTAATTCAAATATAAGTGATTTGGAATGTGGATGAAGAGAAGAAGAATGCCAAAGGTCCTTATAACAAGACCCAAAGTCTTTCACAACTTTTCAGATTCTTTCATTATATTAATTTGCCAGAAATAGGCAGTTCAGACAATCTTCTGCTTCTGATTTATAAGTGACTTCCAATTTTGGACTCTTCCTATTATGGATGGCAGGATGATCTCAGGTCCAACATAAGTCATGTTTGCCTTCTAAGATTCTAAAGGTATTACTCAATCCTTTAGGAATATGAAAATTATTGTGGACATTGTCCTGATTAAAAGGGTAAACACAGATGTGTGTTGCCAGTGAATTTTTGAACATGCATAGTGTGAGAACATCATCAATGGAATTCTAAGAACTTGCAATGCTGTGGGAAACTGGCTTCCAAGGAGCTATACAACATCTGAACATGCAACTGTCCTTCTGCTAACCATTTCATTAAGAATCAAAGTGTTCATAAGGCTAGTTGGCTGCTGAAAAATATTCATGGGAGAAAATTTGAACTCTAGTGAAATTGTAACTGTAGATTGAAATTTGTTTTTCTGTTTTAAAAGGTCATCTCTTCTTTTAAATTTTGTTTAGTTTTTGGCTATGCTGGGTCTCTGGCTGTGTGGGCTTTTCTCTAGCTGCAGAAAGCAGGGGCTACTCTCTAGTTGTGGTGCACAGGCTTCTCATTGTGGTGGCTTCTCTTGTTGTGGAGCATGGGCTCCAGAATGTTCAGGCTTCAGTAGGTGCAGTGCAAGGGCTCAGTGGTTGCAGCTCCTGGGCCCTAAAGCACAAGTTCAATAGTTGTGGTGCATGGGCTCAGTTGTTCTGCGATATGTGGGATCTTCCCAGACCAGGGATGGAACCCATGTCTTCTGCTGTGGCAGGTGGATTCTTTACCACTGAACCACCAGGGGAGCCCTTAAAATTTTTAGCTGAAGGCAACAATAATTGAATCTGACAGTTATTGCTAATTTTCAAGTGCAAATGTATAATAGATTAAGTCATGCATGATATTGTTGTAAAGAATCAAACTTGTTCAGAGAGCTGAGACAATCCCAACATTGGTAGCTGAATTTCTTTTCCTGATGTTGGGTGTATTTACATTTTAATTATTGGAACAGAAATCTGTTTGGTAGGATGTGAACAGGTGTCTCTGAAGAGATATCACAGTGGGAAATGTTCATGGAATTTCCATACTTGGTTTCAACCCAATAGTTCATATTTCGTAACATTTCAGCTAAATTAGCACATCCATTTTTGTATTATATGGGGGTGGGAAAAAACTAACCTTTTCTAGCTCTTGAAAATGAATCAGACTTTTTTAACTTTCATTTTCTTTTGAAACAAAAAAAAAGTTGCAAATATGAACTTCCACCTTGGCAAAATTATAAAGCTCATTCAAACATGAAAACAATCAATGCCAAATCAGGAAAAAAAGCAAATGAGAAGACTCAATTTTGGTCGTTTGAAATTGAACTCTTGTGTACAAGAAGTCCCATCTTTCAAATGTCATCCCTGTTGCCTGGTGATCCCTACAGTGACATGGGTTTATGAATCAGGAAGTGCAGCAGAGCAGGGTGGACAGGAGACACTCAGTGTCGGGGGGACCTATGCAAGGCTGCTAGGTTTGGGGGGCATCTCATGGCCTACACTGACACCTCTCAGGTGAGTACTTGGGAGATGGAAGCTTGACACTGAAGTTTATGCTTCATCTTCCTTCCAGTGGGATTATCAAGAGAAGACTTGGAGGCTGAAGTTGAAGTTTGTAGCTGAGATTGCTAGCTGATCACCAAACTCATTTAAAATTTTTCTTGGAAGATGGTATGAAGACTCCTTAAAAAGCTAGGAATAAAACTACCGTATGACCAAGAAATCCCACTCCTAGGCATAAAACCTCAGGAAACCAAAACCGAAAAAGACACATGAACCCCAGTGTTCACTGCAGCACTATTTACAATAGCTATAACATGGAAACAACCTAGATATCCATTGACAGCTAAATGGATAAAGAAGCTGTGTACATATATACAGTGGAATACTAGTGAAAGTGAAGTCGCTCAGTCATGTCGGACTCTTTGCAATCCCATGGACTATAGCCTACCAGGCTCCTCCATCCATGGGATTTTCAAGACAAAAGTACTGGAATACTATTCAGGCATAAAAAGGAACACATTTGAATCTGTTCTAATGAGATGGACAAACCTAAAGCCTATTATACAGAGTGAAGTAAGTCAGAAAGAGAAATATAAATATCATATACTGAGACATATATATGGAATCTGAAGAGATGGCACTGATGAATTTACTTTCAGGGCAGGAATGGAGAAATGGACATAGATAAGAAATGTATGGACAAGGTGGGAGGAGAGGAGGGAGAAGAGGAGATGTATGGAAAGAGTGACATAGAAATTTACAACACCATATGTAAAACAGATAGCCAGTGGGGATTTGCCGTATGACCCAGGGAACTCAAACTGGGGCTCTGTGACAGGTGGGGTGGGGAAGGAGATGGGAGGGAGGCCTGGGAGGGAGGGGATATGGGTGAACCTATCGCTGATTCTTGTTGAGTATGACAGTAAACCACAAAATTCTATAAAGCAATTATCCTTCAATTAAAAAACTTTTTAAAAAAAGATGTTTTTCTTGGACACATAGCTAAACTACATTTCCCAGCATCCCTTGTGGTTAAGTGTGGCCATGGGAATAAGTCCCAGCCAAGGTGATACCCACTTGCAGGGCTAATCTTGGAAATTCAAAAAGAAATCTCTCCTTCCTCTTTCCCTTGCACAGTTTAATGCTAAAAATTTGGTGTCCTTAGAGGCCTTTGGTAAAGACTGCTAAGCTCCAAACCGGAAGGAGTCCGGGGCCGGGAATTAGTACTTGAAGAAAAGTCACTTGAGCATAAATATGCATTAGGAGGTTATATGAATAAAAAGTAAACTTTTATTGTGTTAAGCCATTTAGATTTTGGAATTTGTTAGTTTTAGCTGCTAGTATCACCTTAAGTAATATGGATAATTTTCCTCATAATCTCCAGAAGGCCCTCCATAGCTTTTCAAAATAAACATGCAACTTATGTAAAATGATGTACTTGCTAGTAAAGCCAGCTTTCTGGCAAGTATTCTTGAACTCAAATCCCTTTTGCATAGAAATTATGGGATAGCTTCCTATTCTGCCACCTCCCATGTACTTCCCCAAGGGGTAGAGTGGAGAAAATGTCAAAGGTATCTTTGTGAGTAGATCTCTAACTAAATTCTATCTACTACTTTTATTTTTTTAAAAAACAAAACACCTCAACAGTGAGATGTCACTATATTAGGAAACTTTAACCAACTTAAAGCCTAAAAAAGTCAACATGCTTTATCTAAGGTGACAGCTGTATATTAAAAAGAAAATTCTTGAATACTTTGTTTGCCGACATGTTTCTTTTCCTTTTTGCATGGAGTATTGAAGCAATGGAAAATCTTCATGTCAGGCTAATTGTGTGGCTGAAACAAAAATTTACAAAAGTAGTGAAAGCAAGGATTTATCCTTCAAATTTAAAGGGTAATCTCATGAACTCAGATTGAAAGAATCAAAAGTCAACATCACAGTCATCTGGAAGTTTCCAAATATTCAGATTTCTGGCAATGAGTAAACAAAAGATCTAGATGAGTTATTGATTTTTTTTTTTAACTTTGGGGGAAATTTTTTTGGTCCATGGGGTAGCAAAGAGTCAAACAAGATTGAATGTCTAAGCATGCATATACACACGCACACTGTTATAACGTTAATGGAGACCATGTATTTCACATACCATTATCATTATATAACAGTGTAGTAGCTGCCTGTGTATCAAAACCATCTGGAATTGCTTTGATAAGAGGGATATTCAGAGTAGGTGTGTGTGTGTGCTAAGCCGCTTCAGTTATGTCCAACTCTTTGCAACCCCATAGACTGTAGCCCGTCAGGCTCCTCTGTTCATGGGATTCTCCAGGCAAGAATACTAGAGTGGGTTGCCATGCCCACCCCCACGGGATCTTCCTGACCCAGGGATTGAACCCATGTCTCTTACGTCTCCTGCATTGGCAGATGGGTTCTTTACCACTAGCGCCAGTTGGGAAGCTCATTCAGATAAACTTTACATGTTTTACTGTCTGAGAGATTCTGCCCACACATTTGTAAAATATCTCTCCAGAGATAATGACAGTGGAATAATTTTCCTGAAAGATTTCCTCTTAAAGTTTTAGTGCTTTCCATTATATTCTGAATATACTTATGCTATAAGGATACATGAGAACTTGTGTTAATGGATGGTATTGATATTACCCCTAAAGAGCTGAGTTTTTGAGACTATCTTAAAAGAGCATAATGGACAAACATTAATGAAGGGGAGGGCAACAGAGTTCCCACTGCAATAGAATGAAATCAGGGAGGAATCACTAGTAGAAATTTACATCACAGAATGTTCCATTTAGGTGAGAGTTTAATTTACCTTGAGAATGAAGCATCGAGGTGTTGTGCTTTTGTGCCATTTTCAGCAGATTTTTCAGTTCATAATGTCCCTCTGGCCGTGGGTGTAAGATATTTATGCTCGACTGTGTTCATTGTTTTTTGTGAACTTATAAAAATTGCTTTTTTATTAGTCTATAAAAGCCATGTTTGGAGACAGACTAAAATAAAAATTAATGCAACTTATCACCCTACAGCAGAGAACAAGTGCCTGTTTTGGTCTTGTATTTAAGTACCACAGATGCGTTAGAACCTCATAAAAATGGTTCCCTGGCCCATCAACCCTAACCAGGGAGCAAGAAGCTGAAATCTGTGAATCGCCCACCACCAAAAGCAAAGTCTTTTGAGAGCTGCATTGTAAAAACTCTGAGAACTAATATGTTCTGACTGGAAGTGTAAAGTCTGGGATTCTTTATGAAGAAGCACTCCCCTTAGTAAGCATCTTCTTCCTCTATCTATCACTTTTACTTAAACAAAAAAAGTCCTTTTGATTGTGATATGCCTCATTTTGGCTTTAAAATCTATCTTATTTTTTATTTCTTTAAAAAAATCTACCTTATTAAGCAAAAAAGGAGGCTGCATTCTCTCTGGTCCTTAAGCAAAAATTGCAAGCAATGAGATATATGAGATCTGCTAATTCAAAGCATGTTCAGCAGCTGTATTTTCCATGTCTATGAAGGCTTTCACGGCATATTAGGAAATATATCAAATAGGCCAGTTTGAGAAAATCATAGCTACAACAATGAGAACTATTATTACTATTAACTACACTACAAAATCAAAACTGAACCAAAACATAGCTCACAGCCCTGCCGATGGGATTCTTTCCCAGGAGGTAGCTTGGGCTGTGTTTCTGCCTCAGATGACTTCTGCCGGGTGTCTGGGGGTGCACTTGCTGAATGAGCCAGGCCACTGGCACACAGAAACCTGAAGGATGAGAGGCATAGAGCAAAGTGCAATCCATTTTATCCCAAGTTTCCCCTTTGTAGTCTTCTCATGAGGTAGAAAGGCCAAGAGCCTTCAGCAGGTTGGAACTCCCTAGGCATTCTCACCTCTCTTGGTCTCCTGCCCCCGATCTGGGCCAGGAATCTTACTGTGAACACCGTGGCCTTGTTCTCTGGGTGTGGACGAGGGACGGGGCACTGAAGGAATAGATAGGGAGATAATCCACCACGCTCTCCTCTGGGTTGCTTTTCAGACGTATTCTCAGGGACATATCCATCTTTAAATGAGTGTTTTCATTCCTAGACCCCATTCTTTTCAGCTAGCCTTCCCATCTCTTATTTAGACTGTGAAAATCGAAAGCTGTACCTGATCAGCCTTTAGGGAAAGTATGCTGGGCCTCCCAACTGTGATAAGAAGCCAGTTACAATGATCTGGGTGTGAAAGCAATCATAGAGGAAGAGTTCTAGCTAAACAGATACCATCTGCGCCCCTCGAGGGAGCACGTCTTGTCCAGCTCCCGACCCCATCAGCTCTGAGCTGCGGCTCTTGGGGCCCAGTTCCTGAACACAAGCCTGGGCTTCCCAGGACACAGACCGATTGCTTGAGCAATGAACACTTTATGGGAAACTCTTCTCCCCAACCCCCCCTCGCCCTTTTCCTCAGGGCTTGAAATCACCAAGCCAAAAAACATTTTATCCTAATATAGAAAAGAATTAGACAGCAGATGCTTCTTCACAGCAGCCTGCGCGCTGGGGAGAAGGGGGAAAAAAATGGCGTAGCCCTCCCTCTGGCAAGACTGAGGACTGAGTCATCACGGGAGTGTTTGTGGTAAAATCACATTTTTCCTTTAGATAGTGAAACGATTATCACGGGGCTATGGTCAGCTAGTCCAGAGTGACTTTGGTGAATCTACTCTTTTTCACCACAGAAAGAGTGTGTCTCAGGCTCCAAGGGAACAAAACGTACAAGACTATTATCGTGGGAGGAGAGCAGATAGAAGGAGACCCTGGAGAAAGTTGGCTGAGATCAAGAAGTGAGGAGAGCCAACAAAGTAATGAAGAGGATTTGTTTTCTTTTTGAACTCAGGGTGGGGATTTGGGTCAATCTCGATAATGATGTGAAAACAAAAGGTCATCCCAATGAATGATTTTCCCAGAGGCCCCCATGAGACAAGCTACAAAATCAGTTCGATGGTTCAAACCCATCCCACCAAAGACCAGCACTAGGGGCTGGGAGCATTCCTTCCGCTTGGTGAGTGAAAGCATAATTTTATCTGTATTACCTCATTACCCAGAGGCTTATTCAGATCAGGAAGGGAAAGAGGAAAGGAGGAGACAGAGTTAGTGAGGGAGCTCCTTCAGTATTGGAGTTTTCCCATCTCTAATGCTCTAGGTCTTCACCTGTACAGGGCAGGCCCAATAGATGTCTACCTTGACTCTTGCTACCTGTCTTCTGCCTCAATCGGTTCTTCCAATTGGCTCTTGCTTGATCTTTCTAAAAGATGAAGTTGTCTCCCATAATCCTTTCCCATTGCTAGCACCACATAAACTATTAGGAAAAGTCCATCTTAATCTAGAAAAATGGTACTGATGAATCTATTTGCAGGGCAGGAATAGAGGTGAAGACATAGAGAATGGGATTGTGGACACATTGTGGGAAGAGGGTGGGACAAATTGAGAGAGCGACATTTAAACATATACACCTTTGTCCTTGCGTGCTAAGTTGTTTCAGTCGTGTCCGACTCTTTTGTGATCCCATGGACTGTAGCCTTCCAGACTCCTCTGTCCATGGGGTTCTCCAGGCAAGAGTACTGGAGTGGGTCCAGGGGGTTCTTCCCAACCGAGGGATCGAACCCATGTCTCTTATGTCTCCACTGGCAGGTGGGTTCTTTATCACTAGTGCCACCTAGGATGCCCTTACACCTGGGAAGCATATACATCACCATACATAAAATAGACAGCTAGTGGGAAGTTGATGTATAACAGGGAGCTCAGCTCAGCGCTCTGTTACAGCCTGGGGTGGGGGTATGGAGGACGGGGGCAGGGAGAGAGGGATATATGTATACTTATGGCTGAGTCACATGGCTGTCTGGCAGAAATGAACGCAACATTGTAAAACAACTATGGTGGTGGGGTGCGTGCGTACTCAGTCATGTCTGAATATTTGCAACCCCATGGACTGTAGCCTACCAGGTGCCTCTGTCCATGGAATTTTCCAGGCAAGAATACTAGAGTGGGTTGCCATTTCCTACCCCGGGGGATCTTCCTGATCCAGGGATTGAACCCAAGTCTCTTACATCTCCTGCATTGCCAGGCAGATTCTTTACCACTGCACCTGGAAAACCCTTAAAAAAAAAAAAAAGTCCATCATCTTCTGCGTGAACATCTATAAATTATGAGTGTTCTCTGATTTTCCAATCCTACCTCCCACTAGTGCTATTAACAGTCTCTCTGATCCAGGATGCCTTTCTTCTCACTATTCCTAGGAGATGTCACCTTCATTTCTATGTATTCACTTCCTTGGTGATCTTATTCCCATCCAAAGTGTTTACTATACTCTAGACACTGTCCATCCAGATGTTTGTGGTCCAAGTTTCTCCTTCAAGACCATCTTCAGCACTCCTCCAGCTAGAGATCATGTATCTCTGAATCTCCAGAGCAGCCAACGTTTATACTTTTGTGATGTTAGCACTTCATTTGGGCTTATTTGGATTTTTACAGCATTATTATGTTTTTATAAAGAGTGTCTTTCCCAAGGAGAGGGAATGCTCCTCTGTGACATGGACTGTGTCACAGACATTTTTATATTCCACATAATATCTAAAAGAGTTTATATAAATATTCAAAATATTTTCCCCTAAATCCTTTGACCATATGGCCTTTAAACCTCACTGCTAGCCCTTAGAAATGGGGAAATAACGTCCAAATGAGGCAAACAGAAGCTGTTTTAGAGTCATCGTCAAATATTGTTATGCCTCTCTTTCTCTTTTCCCCACTGGGTCACGGGATCATAGGGACCTTTGAGCTGGCCAGGACATTAAATGACGTTGAGCCAAATGCTCTCATTTTAGCGATGAGTATGTGGCTGGTCTTGATGGAGGTTATACGGTCATTTAGTAGAGTGAAGACAGAGAAAGCAATAGACTCACAACTCAGTAGTATTGTCCCTATTTGTTTATATTGCTTCTTGTCTTAGCTTTCTCATGGCTGCTAGGACAATAAATATCATTAATTTGATTTAGGATTTGCCTGAAATAGCCCTCAGCTTTTCAGTTTTATTTTCAAATGCTTCAAGAGTAACAGTCTAGTGCATGTTTGTCAATCATGACTGTTTGCACTCTGATTACATTTCAGTCTCTTCTTTCTGACATTTTGGAAGTTGCTTTGAATCTATTTAGCCATTTGAAGGGCTCCATTCTGTCTTCCCTGTAGTTGGGCTGCTGTTCATTGTTCTATACTCTGAGACAGAGCAAAGGTCAAAACACTAGGCCTAGGAAAGATACTACCTGAAGGGAGTTCCAGTGAAAATTTTGATGAAATATTCAAACGTAGACAAATGCTTACAATGTAAGAAGAACAGACATTTGATGCACTTCAGGAGTATTCTAAGATCACTACTGTTATTCTTTGAAATGCCAAAAGGCATTCTTAGAAGGAATAAAATTAAAATATCAGTATGGTTTTAATAAAATAATTTTAAAGCAAGATACAAGTCCTGGGATCCAGGTTTTCATCAAGGCATTGGTCATTAATTTCCTTGAGGGTTAGTTTCCCCACTGAATGAGAATTATACTTGTTCTCCACAACTCATATATTTGCTTTTATTATTGGAAGTCCATTCAAAGTGTGTGGAAAATTTATTTACATATTGAACTTATTTTTTGTGGGCTTCAAGAAGATTGTTCCCTGGACTGGAGTTTATTTTGCTGATTATGTTGTAAAGATTCCATGTGCATTAGTCGGGAAGAAAATAATAGCAAGATGTCTAGTATTTAAATGTGTGACTTAACCATTCAAGCTACAAGACAGATGGAATCAACCACAGAGTGTACAGTGTTTAATTCTTTCTGCTTCGACGTTGTCTTCCCTCCGTTTCTCTCACTCCCCACATTTCATCACCCCATTCTAATCACTGTCAATCAAGGCATTGTCTTCTTTCCTTGTTTTTTTCCCCTAACCAGTCAGTTTCACAACTGACAGGAACTACTTAGGAGGGATCCAGCACTTCAAACCGTACATGATTCTGATAGTCCCTATTAGAGGTGGATGCTTGCAGGGTAACGACAGAGCAGCAGACAAGTAACTAGCAGCTTGGCTCATTTCCACTGAAGGAGTTTTTCATGGTGGAGTGGTTACGTGTCCATTTATTGCACCCTCATTGTAGCCACTGATTTAGTCCACTTAACCCTTTACTTTGAGTTTTGCTGCATCTCTCGTAGTAGAAGAGATTCTCAGAACTGAGCAGATATCTCTGACTTTCTCTCCCATAATTACCTTTAGAATCACTCTAGGACAATATGATGTGCTTCCGCAGAGCAACTTTCTCTTGTACAAAGCTAATCCTATTAATATAGTGACTTCTAATCTAAGTAGGTCTCAAATTCCACTTTCAGTTAACAAACTTTATAGTAGACTAAACTTTTCAGTGATGAGATATAGGAAAAATATATCAAATGAAATAATTACAAAATTTAAAAATAATATATACCATTTACAATAGCTCAAACATTAGAAACTGTCAAATACCTAGGAAAGATGTGCAAGGCTTCTACAGTAAAAATTAGAAACACTTATGAGAGAAATTAAAGAACATCTAAATAAATGCAAGCATATTTATTTTATGTTCACAGATGGAAGACTCAATAATTTCAAGGTTTCAAATTTCCCCACACTGATCCATATAGTTACCACGATTCCTATAAAACCCCCAGAAAGTTTTGCTGTATTGTTGCCACGAGGGAGACTGTCAAGCTTATTCAAAAAAATATATGTATAAATGAAAAGCTCTCTTGAGGAAAAACAAAGTTGCAGAACTTATAATACCAGATACGAAAACTTACTGTAAAGCTTTATAATTAAAATAATGTGATATCGGCCTAATGATAGACAAATAAACCAAAAGAATAGAATCCAGAATCCAGAGAGAGACCAAAAGTAAGTAGTCTCCCGAAATACAGCAAAGGTGTTAAGGCAATTCAGTGAGGGAACAGCTTGCATATTCAGTGAGCAATGTTGAGTGAGACATATATTTGTAGAGGAAAAATCAATATAATTCATATTTCAAGGTGGCTTATAGATCTAAATGAAAAAAGTAAAACACCTTATAGACCCTAGAAAGTAATATAGAATGTTTTCATGAAATTTGGGTAGAAAATTAATTCTTAAACAGGACCCCCAAAAGTACTAATTACAAGGAAAATTTTGATAAAATGGACACAATTTAAATTCAAATGTATGTTCATTAAAAGACATCATTAAGTGACAAGGCAGGCTACAGAGAGGGGAAGACATTGGCAATGCAGATATATAACAAAAGACATACAAGAAATACAGAAAGAACTCCTACATATCAATAATGAAAAGACATGGCAGCAGGAAAAATGAGCTTAAGATTTTAACAAGCATTTCCAAATGGCCTGTAGACATGTGAAAATGTCCACCTTAATTATCTGTCAAGGAAATTCTAACTAAAACTAAAATGTAAACCCCCTACACACCCATCAACTGGCTAGAATCACAGAAACTGGCAATACCAGGAGATTGGAAGGACACAGTGGGCTTTCCTGTTAGCTCAGTTGGTAAAGAATCTGCATGCAATGCAAGAGACCGTGCTTGAATTCCTGGGTCGGGAAGATCCCCTGGAGGAGGGATAAGCTACCCACTCCAGTATTCTTGGGCTTCCCTGGGTGGCTCAGCTGGTAAAGAATTCGCCTGCATTGCGGGAGACCTGGGTTTGATCCCTGGGTTGGGAAGTTCCCCTGGAGGAGGGCATGGCAACCCATTCCAGTATTCTGGTCTGGAAAATCTATGGACTGTGTAGTCCTTGGGGTCGTGAAGAGTCGGACACGGCTGAGCAACTTTCACTTTCTTTCTTTCTTTCACTTGTGAGGACATTGTACAATTGGAAGCCTCATGCAACTTGTGATGGGTGCCTGAACTGATACAACTGCTCTGAGAAATAGTTTGGCAGTATCTACTAATGGATACAATATGCACAGTGTATGACTTCAAAGTATATGCTTACCAGAAATACCCATGTTTCTATGCCAAAAAAGGATGATCATGGCCCCACTGTACGGGTCCAGTTACTAGTGGACACTTGACATATTGTAGGTCTATACAACAGGACGCTGTACAGCTAAGGGAATAGTGACCTCCTATCCCACGCAACAACGCGAGTGACTCTCTATGACAGTCCTATAGAGTCCAATAAGGCAGACACAGCACACTCATCATGTGATTTTGTCTCTATCAACTTCAAACACTGGATAAACAAACTAGGTGATAGAAGTCCTGAGAATGATTATTTGGGGGCTGACTGGAATGTATGGGCAGGGCATGGAGGGAGGCTTCTTGGGTGCTGATTAAAAGTTCTATTTCTTGATCTGATTGATGATGAGGTTAGGAGAGTGTGTTGACTTTGTGCAAATTCATCACACTGAGTAATCAATATTTTTGTAACTTTTCTCTTTGTGTACTATGCTTCAGTAATAGTTCTCTTAAAAACAACACAGCTCTCCTATTCCCTTGCTTATACTATTCACTCTAAATCATTTAATGCAATTACTGTTGCTCTTGAAAACTGCTGTGCAAGATTTGTGCAGTATATAGAATGCTGCCTGAAATAATCAGGAAATCCCAACTTCAAGGGTTTTGTGTTGTTGTCTTTTAAAAATCAACACACATACAATCAGGCTGTCAAGGACCCAGCTTGTCTACCAGAGATAGGGAGATTCAGATCAAGAAGAGAATTTTAATACGGTCATACATTATCTATAACCTGTAGGATGAATAAAGATAAGAATTAGAGTGGACTTAAGTGAAAATAGCCTTGTGATAAAAACAAGTCACTCTATTTCAATGACACTCAACTTCCACTGTGATTTTTATCTGGTGCTTATTTAGTTTCTAGGCCCACACCAAGGAGGCTTGTTTTATTCTTTCTTTCATTCTTTTTCTGATTCTTCCCTTCTGCAAGGTCAGTGTAACCTGTGGAAATGGAACTGCCCTTGAAGTTGCTTTGCACAATGTCACTGAATCCATAGTTCAGAAAGAAAACAGGTGTGAAGCTAGAAGTATTTGTAGTCTGAACTACTTGTTCTTAACTTGAATTTCAAAAACATTGTTTGAAGTGACTCTGATGTTATTTTGATTTACTGTCCTTAGAAACAGCCCTTCCTCGATTAGCTCAGACTTGCAAGCCAGCCACATAAATTAAACAAAATAGTCTCATGGGAGGAATGATGAGGGAGAAAAAAACACGTGAAGGTATCATACTGAAGACTAGCAAAATGAATGTTTTTATGTAAATGTTTTAATGGATGGTCATGGCAGATTAAAAGTTCTTATTCTTAATTTCCAAATGATACTCTGCTCAATTTAAATGCTGTGCAAAGTTAGATTCATTCACATGTATCACCTACACCATTAATTTCATTGCAACTGTATTCTTTTCTGGTTTCTCTTGTCTTGTTGCCCTCACTTTATACTTGGTCATCAAAGTATAATGACAGGGCCACCTTGAAGTAATACTCCCCCAAAGAAAGAACAGAAACAAAACTATCCGAGGGCATTTTGAGTGTTAACTTGAAATTTCTAGGTGAGGAAATATAAAACTGATGGGCGTGAGAGATGAGAGAAAAACCGTATGTAAGCTATTCCAAAGGGAAGCGAATGATGATATCTTGCTGTATCCAGGATCCTTTGATTACGTGCAAGGAGTAAATACACAGATTCACTGGTCATTTAACTTGAGGATGTTTGCTTCACTATAGTATAACATGTGCCTTTAGAAAACTTCAGTTTCCTAGAGATGGGGGTAAACACTAAAGAGCTGATGTTAAATTTACTGTGATCAGGCAAATGACTCACTGTAGGTGACTCTAGAATTTTGCTTCTCTAACAGTGAGTAATAAACCAGAGTTGCCCAAAAAGGACAAAAATAGTATCTACTTAGTAAAATGGACATTCCACAGAAGATCTGTTCATAAAAAACATAACTCTAATTTCTAAGAATTTTTGTGGCTAAAATTGCACTTTCTAATGCAATGAATAGCTTCGATGGAAAATTCACACCACCAACTTAGCCTTGCTTGCTGACAAAGCAGTTTCCACCATCTCTTAAGAGACAACAGCTGATTCTTCTGATATACGTACTTCCTGGAGAGAAGTCCACTTTCTCTGAATTAGTTCTTATTTGTAATCATAAATTTTTTTTCTATTGACAGTCTTTTCAAACAAATTTAGCATGCTGACTTGTTCTGACGTCTATCATTGAATATTCTAACACTCATAGATGTCCTTCTCTTTACCCTCCATGTGATAGTGTTTGACCACATGACACAGTGATAATTGTAGCATGGGAAAAGGCACAAGTGTGTTAAGCTACTAATATGAGGCATACTCTTGCTGCAAAGGAAATGGTTATACCAAAGTATAATCCATATTCTGCAAGTTTCTCTATGAACCATTGAGATACACTTCTATTATGAGTCACATGTCCTTGTACTCAACTTGGCAATGTTGGAAAGTTGTTAGACGGCAGTGATTTCCAGGAATGGTACTTTGTGATGTCTACGTGTGCCTGAGTACCTTGGCGTGAGTATTTTAACCAAGATGATTGTTTTGCTCCATTCAATGAAATAAAAAATTTAGAAAATAATGCCCTATTGCATCCTTTATTTGCCTTGTAAAATTCTAATCAAGTATATGATTTTATATTCATGAATCTACATTTGCAAATATTCAGTGCTACTGACAAACCAGAAGACTTAGATGTAACTTTCATCTTTATGTTTTTGTAACTTAAGTGTTGCTGCCTCTAGATTTTACTGAATGACTAGACAAAACAAGTTATTCCATTGAGTGAAAAATAAAGAGCCTCTGGCCCAGGTTTCTAACACTGTACTTTGCTTAGTACACATGGAAGCATTTGCATATCATAGTCTGTATGTTTATAAGTAGCTTCCAAGCAAAAATGAAATTAAGTTCAATTTTTAGTAATCCATGTTTGCAAAAGGCAAAGGTACATGTTTGTGACCTGGTTCATCAGAATAGAGAAGTAAAGAATTATCTGGATTTAAAGAATTCAAGGGTGAATGAGAAAGTTATACTGTAAATCATATGTTATAGATTAAATCTGAAACCCGAAGAAGTTTAGTGACTTGCCCAAGTTCATACAAATAGTCAAGGCAAAATCAAGACTGAAAGAAAGGTCTCTCAATTTCCAGTCCATTTCTTATATCACTAAACCATGCTGCCCCTAGAATACTAGATTTTCATATCAATAGCTTAACACATCTTCATCATATATCATGGAATTTTTTTTTTTAGTTATTGTTAGGAAAATACATTTATGTGAGAAAATAACTGCAAATGTTCTGTGATCCAGTGGAAAGTAATACTCTCCAGACTAGTTTTGCAACTCAGATACAAGAATGTGTCACAATCCCCTGGAGACATTTTGCTGTGGAGCCTTAAAGAATTCAGGCAGTCAGTAATGAGTCCAGAAATAAACTGGTAACTCAAAGATGCTATATGGAACCCCACATAATGCAAGACTATGGATCCTCTGCCAAGAGTGTGGTCTGTGATGTTTGCTATACTCTTGAAGTTTTAGCACGATGAAACCCAGGGCAGGGAGCATATCTGAAACCCTCTGGAATTTTAAATAGGTCTGAATTGTGGAGAATCTTTTTAAAGGTTTTGACAATTTCTTCAGAAATATTTTTCACATTGCCAGGTGATATGGGTAGAGCTCATTTCAGCTAAGTCTTACACTGAGAACTAGAAAGCTAAAAGAAGCTACAACCCTTTTTTGGCCATTAAAATACCAACTTGACATTTTTTACTCGCAATTACCAGGTTGTCATCCATCCCAATGGCATGTAGCCATGCATTTATTCACTAAGGACTGGGTTTTATCTCACGATCTTCTCATAAACTAGGCAAAAGAAGAAATGCTAAAAAGTGTTGCTTGGCTCCAATGACTATTCTTAGTGACTGTGTAGAAGGAAAGACCATTAAGAAAAAAATTAAACAAGAAAAGAAGCAGGTCAGTGTGCACTGGCCAAGCTGATACATTATTCACCAATCCCTTAGTCCAGCCAGTATTAAGTAAATGTGATGTTCTTATTAAAAAAAACACACAACCTAACAGCAGAAATAGATAATCAAAGACACAAAGAAACACATAATTATTTGTAGGTAAGTATCCTGGTGGGGATTTTCAGGAGTTAGGTTGAAAATGCTGAGCTTGGAGAGGTAATAAGAGTTTACAAATCTAGATGGGAGAAGGTAAACAAGGAATGTAACAATTCTTCCTAACAGTGCCAGAATCCCTTTTAAAATGGGAACTCTGTGGAAAATAGAATTTAAGTGCTTGTGGGAGAAAGTGGTAACCTTTTCATTGTTGGGCTCCAAGGTCTCCAAGAACACAGTTATGTTTTCGGTTAGATAAAATGTAGGGTGGGTGATTTGGACGAGGGGAGAGGTGTGCAGAGTGGGGGAAGACTCAGAGATTCAAGAGCACTTCTCAAAGTGTGGTCAATAGAACTCTAGGGGTCCCTTACCTTTCAGGGGTCTGAAAAGTTTAGATCATTTACAAAATAATACTTAGATGCTGGTTTTTTTTTTATTGGTACAAAAGCAGTGGTGGGTAAAACTGCTGGTGCCTTAGCATGGATCCAGCCAATGGCAACAAACATTTTTAAGCTAATTTCATTTAAGAATGTCTTTGATGAAGCAATGAAAAGTTGCTACTTTTATTAAATCTTGATTCTTGAGTATATTTCTCCCTTTCTGAGTATATATCTGGGAATGGCTATATTTTCTTTACCACCAAAAAAAAAAAAAAAAAAAAAAAAAAACCTGTTACAATAGATAGAATGCTGAAACAGCTATAAGAATCAGTGAGTTTTTATTATAAAGACGTTAAAAAGTTTTCAAGAATGTGAAATAATGCTACATTCCATATGCTATAGAGTTGCTATGCTGTAATACGGAAGCCACAGTTATATGTGACTGATTATATTTAAATTTGTTAAATTGATGATAAATTAATCTGTTTCCCAGCCTCACTAGGAGAAGGCAATGACAACCCACTCCAGTACTCTTGCCTATCATATCCCATGGACGGAGTGGCCTGGTAGGCTGCAGTCCATGGGGTCGCAAAGAGTTGGACGCGACTGAGTGACTTCACTTTCACTTTTCACTTTCATGCATTGGAGAAGGAAATGGCAACCCACTCCAGTGTTCTTGCCTGGTGAATCCCAGGGAAGGCGGAGCCAGGTGGGCTGCCATCTATGGGGTCACACAGAGTCGGACACGACTAAGGCAACTTAGCAGCAGTGGCATCAGTCTCACTAGGCTTACTTTAAGTGCTCCGTGGCCACAATGCACCTAGTGAAGTGAAAGGAGCTCAGTCGTGTCCGACTCTTTGCGACCCCAAGGACTATATAGTCCATGAAATTCTCCAGGCCAGAATACTGGAGTGGGTAGCCTTTCTCCAGAGGATCTTTCCAAACCAGGGCTGGAACCCAGGTCTCCCACATTGCAGGCAGGTTCTTTACCAGCTGAGCCACCAGGGAAGCCCAAGAATACTGGAGTGGGCAACCTATCCCTTCTCCAACGATCTTCCCAACCCAGGAACTGAACTGGGGTCTCCCACATTAAGGCAGATTCTTTACCAACTGAGCTATCACAGACGTCCCCACAATGCACCTAGAGGCTACCATATTAGCTCAGAAAACAATTATGTTATCAGAGAAAGTTCTGTTGGGCAGCACTCTTATAGAGCACGCAGTTGATCCTTGAACAACTAGATGGATTAGAGGTGTCAACACCACTGCAGTGGAAAATATGAGTATAATCTATGGTTGGCCCTTCTTATACCGTGGTTCTTCTGTATTTGCGGTTCCAAATTTGTGGATTCAATCAACTGCAGATTCTGTGGTACTGTAGAATTTGTGGTGGAAAAAAAATCTGTGTTTAAGTGTATTCACACAGTGCAAACCCATGTTTTAAGAGTCAGCTGCATATGTAAATATGACTTTTGGGTCTGTGTGTCTCTATACTAAAAGAAAGTTTTTAAGGGAAAAAGCCTGAAATGTATTTCTGTTGTAATGTATAAAAACCAACATTATTTCCATATAACTGGTCTCTGTTCTCCTCTCCAAATTCACTTCCTTTGAGTTCTTGGACTCTCAGATTCTCACTTTCATGGTCACTCAGACAAAAAATCAGAGGAAGCAGGCATCTTTTCTTTCTTTTTTTTTTTTTTCCATTTTTGTTATTTACTGACCCACATGCACATGCAATCTGCACCACCCCCTGCACAGAGCCCAAGATGGTGATGAAGTCAGTTCCTGGGCCTCCTCTTGTCTCCATCAAGTACAAAAAATTTATTCGGGACATGGCATGTGATGCCGGCTGTCCAACCAAGAGGGCGCGCAGGCTGGAGCCCACCGCGGGAATGCCGCCTCAACCCCAGGCTGCTACCCAGTGTCCGCTATTCCCGGTAGTGGACCCTCTGGTGCTGGATGAGCTGGGAACTCTGGCCGAAGGCCTTGCCACAGGTGCCACAGGCGAAGGGCTTCTCGCCCGTGTGGATGCGCTGGTGCTTCAGCAGGAGTGAGTTGTACTTGAAGCTCTTGCCGCAGGCCTCGCACCTGTGCGGCTTCCCACCCCGCGGGCCACCCTGCTGGGTCCCAAGGCCCGAGCCCCGGCTCAGGCTGCCCGCCAGCTCGGCCGCGCGCCCCAGGCTGCCCTCCGTCCCGGAGGCTCCCTGCGACCCAAGCCAGCTGCCTCTCTTCTGGGAACCGGGTCTGGCCCTCAGTGACTGGCCTGCTGGCCGCTCCAGGCTGGGCTCCTGCCCAAAGCGGTCCCCAACCCCGGGTCTGCGGGGAAGGCTCCTCAGCAGGGTCCTCAGCACACCCCCAGCCTGGTGCACCTCGTCTTCAGGACCGTGCGGGCGGGGAGACGACGGGGCCTGCTCTGGCTCCGACTCCGAACTTAACCAGCAGGTGTCTCTGCAGAACCGGGCCTCCGCCATGTCCTGGAAGTCCAGGTCCGATGGGCCCGCCCCCTGTGGGGGCCCAGAGGGCACCTCAGGGCTGCCGCTGGGGAAGCCATGTTGATGACCGTGGAGGTGGAGGTGAAGTTGGGCTTCATGGTGGTGGGCTCCAGGTGTCCCAGGTGACTCGAAACTGACCGGGGACAGGACATGAGGGGGCTCCTGACCATCCCCCAGGGCTGCCATCTTCCCCCAAGGCCTGCTGAAGGCACACCGGGGACCTTCCGAGCCGGAGGTGGCCGCCCAGGAGCTGACCGGAAGTGCACCTGCGCCCCGCCCCGCCCGGCCGCGCGCACTTCCGGGACACTCTTGCATCTTTTTTTTACTCCACAGCCCAGAGGGTATCAACCTCAGAGTGTCCATATGCAATAAAGCCATCCTGAGTCAGAGTCCCTGGAAACAAGTGACCTTTCTGCCAGTGGAGCTCTGATGCAGGTCAGGGTGGGGGGAGAAAAAGCTAGAAAACATTTCTTTCCAGCATGAATTCAAGTAACCCCCTCAACTGAACCAACCTGATGGCACATTTGCCCCCCTAATACAGAGCCACCTTTTCTATGGCCAAAGTCTGCAGTATTTTCAAATGCATTTCTGATAATAAGGCTCTAGCCTGGAGTTTGCAAGCTTGTTAGAAACTGGGATGAGAGATTGCCTGTTAGCAGACGCCAATGCTTTACTTTCCCAATATTTTCTCTTCCTGTGATAACAACCATCATCATTCTCTTTTTAGGAGACAGAAACCCATGCACAGAAATTTGTGTGCTGTTATTTGCAAGGTAACGATATTTGAGTATTTGCTCTCACGCTGGTGTTAATTAGTTCACAGCATATTTAAGTCTGGGAACGACACAAGTCAGCTGACATCTCAGAAGGGCATCTTTTACATAGCTACGTTATGTTCTGACAAAACTCAAGGAGCCTTGCCAAGACACCGATGGTGCCCGGTAAACACGGTTTTGGCGAAGAGTGCAGAGGGATTTTTTCTCAACTGGCAACCTGGCAAATGCAGGTTTTCAGATGTGCCACCCTTGGTTAATTAGTGACAGGGTTGGCTTTTAATTTAATTTGAAGCAACGTGAGGAAAAAAGTCAGGGGGAGACATGTGGATAAACAAGCCCACTGGTCTCACTGCTGTAGGAATGAAGTTACACAAGCATGAATGATCCGTCCCACAAAGAGCTTGATGGATGTGGTTGCTTCTGAAACACAAGAACATCTGGCTACACCGCACAGCTGAGGGCGGAAAAAAAAGAAGTGTCCAAATTCATGGACACATTTCTGTCAGAGACATCCGGCAAACAGATGGCTCTGGTTCCAAATAAAGTCTCGTAGATGTGCTGAGAGGTTTTTGAAAACTCATGTGTTCAAAACTCATTCTCTTTACCCCTTTATTTTCAGCTCAGTAACTTGTCATCAGCTCTTCTCTACTGGCTATCTTCAGAGCGAAGACAGAGGGCTGGAGAGGGTCTGAATTATATCCTCCACCAAATCTGGTTCTGCTGTGATGGGGAAGGACAGTACATCCCAATGGCAGGTCTCAGTCTAGGCTACAACCTACCATTATGAGAATGAAAGTTTTCCACTTCAGTGATAGGCTGGGTCTTCCCTGGTGGCTCAGATGGTAAAGAATCCACCTGCAGTGCAGAAGACCCAGGTTCGATCCCTGGGTTGGGAAGATCCCCTGGAGAAGGGAATGGCTACCCACTCCAGTATTCTTGCCTGGAGAATTCCATGGACAGAGGAGGCTGGCAGGCTACAGTCCATGGGGTCACAAAGAGCTGGACATGACTGAGTGACTAATAAACATGATAGGTTAATATACTATGATGGTCAATGGTAATTGAACACATGCACCAGAGCCTGGATGAAGTGCTCGGTTTATCTCGTGTAATCTCTGGTGCAGCTTTTTCTAGTGGTTCCTATTATGACCACAAGTTTTAAAATGAGGAAATTCAGGTACATATTTGAAGTTATCCAACTCATTTGTGGCAAATATAACATTCTTTCTTAGGTCCCTCTTGGTGAAAGAATGGATTCTAAATCACTTCCCTATTCATGAATATTTTAGGGAAATGAAGCACTTTTTGTTGGCGGTCAAGTCTCAGGCAATGGGAAGATGAGATGTATCACTCAGAACAGTGAATTGCTATAGTCTCCTGAATAGAGAATAAAATACTGTTTGGCAAATACATCTAAAGCCTGAAATTTAAGAGGGAATTTTTTCTTTCTGCTGTGATCTGCCCCTTGTCCAGATGATCTTTTAAGTATGGAAGGGGGTGGAGGGAACAGAGTGCAACAGCGAAGACTTCTGCAAAGCACAGCGGAAATCAGCACTTGCTGGATGACGTGCCGGCCTACAGTGGGTATGACCAGCATCCCAGGGGCTCACACATCGCCCCCTTCACCTGCTCCTAACTGAAGCGAAACAAGAACAGGGGTAATCCTGACAAAAAGGAAACGTTCCTAGATTCACTTACTCCCTTTCTCATAGGGGATCATGAATGTCCACAAACATCAATATCATCCACACAGACACGATATAAGAGAAAGTCAAACAGATAGCTGGTGGGAAGTTGCTATGTAACACAGGGAGCTCAGGCTGGTGCTCTGTGATGACCTAGAGGGGTGGAGTGGGGAGGTGGGAGGGAGGCTCAGAAGGAGGAGACATACGCATACTTATGGTTGATTCACGTTGTTATATGGCAGAAATCAAAACAACATATAAAGCCATCATTCTCCAGTTAAAAATTAAAAAAAAAAAAAAACTTGTACTCTGATATATAACAATGTCAGCGATCCTATGGTTCTTAAAATTAGAAAGATGCTGGCAACTGGCAATACTGAAGCAACATATACTTTTGGTTAAGTATGACTCTAATGATCTAATTATTTCATTCACCAAAGAGGATCTGGTGATAAGAATTTCCGCAGAAAACTGGTGCAGCCACTATGGAGAACAGTGTGGAGATTCCTTTAAAAACTGGAAATAGAACTGCCATGTGACCCAGCAATCCCACTGCTGGGTGTACACACCGAGGAAACCAGATCTGAAAGAGACACGTGCACCCCAATGTTCATCGCAGCACTGTTTATAATAGCCAGGACAAGGAAGCAACCTAGATGCCCATCGACAGACCAATGGATAAGGAAGCTGTGGTACATATACACCATGGAATATTACTCAACCGTTAAAAAGAATTCATTTGAATCAGTTCTAATGAGATGGATGAAACTGGAACCCATTATACAGAGTAAAATAAGTCAGAAAGAGAAACACCAATACAGTATATTAATGCATATATATATGGAATTTAGAAAGACGGTAGCAATGATCCTGTATGCAAGACAGCAAAAGAGATGCAAGTGTAAAGAACAGACTTTTGAACTATGAGGGAGAAGGCGATGGTGGGATGATATGAGAGAACAGCATTGAAACATGTATATTACCATATGTAAAACAGATGACCGTGCAAGTTTGATGCATGAAGCAGGGCACTCGAAGCTGGTGCTCTGGGACAACCCAGAGGGATGGGGAGGGAGGTGGAAGGGGGGTTCAGGATGTGGGGGGACAACATATGCACCCGTGGCTGATTTGTGTTGATGTGTGGCAAGGGCCACCACAGTGTTGGGAAGTGATTGTCTCCAATTAAAAATAAATAAATAAATTTTTAATAAAAGGACTTTCCGCAGGGGGCAGGGGGGAAGAAAAGCTTTAAAAGGCAAGAGAGATGTTATTAATAGTACTATTGCATTATGTGTGTCATAAATTTTTGAGACACAGACTTGTGTCCTAAACTGATAGTGGAATCTACATAAGGCAAAAGAATAGTTCGCGTGTTTTCAGACTTCTGAGACAGTAAAAAAAAAAAAATCCACAGTGTAATTTGGTTCGGTTTTCAGATGTCTGCAGCTTCTTTGATCCATAGAATGGCAGCAAAGATTTAGATGACTTCAGTTTCAGGTCATGGAAGATAATTTCGCTGTAAGGAAAAGACTTGATTCTTTCCAGGTTCATTTCATCATACACATAACAATACATGTGAAGATAGCAAAATGTCTTATATATTTATATGATGTGAACTCAGAATGCAGGTTATGTAGCTTGTTGAGCATGTTTACAATTGTTACTTCTATTTCTGTCTTCACTTCAGAGTGGGTCCAGGAGCTATTGCTGATTACCGTGGAGCCAATAGCAAGCTTGATGTTGGGAAAAACCCATACAAGAGAAAAATGAGTAGGGGGCCTCCTTACTGCCCCTGACACCAGGAGGAAAATCAGATGCAATAGAGTGGTTTTTCTTTTTACGATTTTTTTGATGTGGACTATTTTTAAAGTCTTTATTGAATTTGTTACAATATTGCTTCTGTTTTATGTTTTGGTTTTTTGGCTGCTAGGCATGTGGGATCTCAGCTCCCCAACCAGGCATCGAACCCACACCTGCTGCCTTGGAAGGCGAAATCCCAAAATGCTGAACTGCCAGAGAAGTCCCATGAAGTGGAGTTTTGGGCACAGAGAGAGGCACACTCCCCTTTGAAAATAACGAGGTCACTAACTATGAAAACAAAGTAAAGCAAAACAACAAAAACCCCATAGCTTCAAATAAACCTCAGTCTGTGGAAGGGCTCTGGGTGGGCAATGACGATACTACTGATGATGATAATAACTGGGAACATTTAACAAGTGTTTCTGTATGTTCCAGGCAAAGTATTTCAACCTTTTATGGACGTTAGCTCATTACAGTAACCCTATCCAGTAGGTTCTATAATTATTCCCATTTATCATTTGAGGTGACTGAAGTCTAGAGGTGAAAAAGAGTAAATCTTGTCAAAACCAAGCTCAAAAATGATAAAATCTGGGTTCAAATTCAGGTCCATCTGAATGTCAGAGCCCTTCAATTTCATTTTTATTTTCCACTGAATGTATGAGGGACCTAGGAGTAGAATGGACATATCGTTAAACATCTGCTCTGGGGCATATTTGAAAGTGAAAGAGATGCTATTGGTAATTCTACTGGGACAACAGGGTGAGCTAGGGCATATGACCACGGTACTGAGGAAGGGAGCTACATAAGATGGACACTGGCCTGAGAGATGAAATGGCAAATCTGGATCCAGTTGGATATGAATATATGAATATCAATTCAACCCAGAGTTAGTAGGAGAATTTTCAAGAGAGGGCACTATTTCAATGTAGGCCACTTCCTCTCATCTGCTGAGATAAATACCTGCTTAGAAAGTTAGCATCTGTTAACAGAGTTTTAACACCTTTCTTAGTTTCATTTCTGCTGTCACAAGCATTTTTAAAAAATCAAGAACATTCTGCCTCAACAACAGCAGCAAAAAGAACATTCTGCTTTCAAAGCATTTATTGCCTCTTCTAGTTCAGGTGAAGTGAAAGTCGCTCAGTCATGTCCAACTCTGTGACCCCATGGACTATACAGTCCATGGAATTCTCCAGGCCAGAATACTGGAGTGGGTAGCCTTTCCCTTCTCCAGCAGATCTTCCTGACCCAGGAATCAAATCGAGGTCTCCTGTATTTTAGGCAGATTCTTTAACAACTGAGCTATCAGGGAAGCCCCTTTCTAGCTCAGGTTGTCATTAAAATAAGTTGTGTTATGTAGAGACACTAAAACAGAATTACAGAATCTTTGCACCCAAATGACCATTTTCAAATGGGTTGGTTTGGTGTGTAAAGTTTCGGCTCGAATGAAAATGTGCTCACAGCACTTGGCTTACACTCTTAGTTATCCCAGCGCACAGGAAGCTGATATTGAGGGAAATATCAAATGGAGCAGTATCAATTCTAGCTGCTCTCTGTTGACACATTGCCTGCCCCGAGGTGCAGTGCACAAATAACAGCTACACGACTCTTAAGCACAGCTCCAGTGTCGGAACCTCTGATCACATATGACACAGTGGACCCACTACCCTTCTGTTTTTCCCTGAAATTTTGCTCTAATGACTTTCTGGCACTTTCTTCCTCCCTCTCTGTCTTTTCTACCTTCTCTCCTGCCCCACCCAAGGTGGTCCTTGCCCCCTGGGTCTCACTATTGGCTTGCTTTTTCCTGTTTTTTCTCTATCCATTGTGTCATTTGACAATCTCATCTGGTTTCATGGTTGTGATCAATGTTTCCACGTGGTTCAAGCCTTCCAGATCTTTACTTCCAGCTCCAGCATTCTCTCTCTCCCAGACTTTGAAACCCTATCTATCTAACACTTCTTGTCAAGATAGCCCCCTTCTGGTATCTCAAATGCAATTCAGCCAAGCTGGTCTCCCCAACATTCTCTCCAAAGCGCAGACACAAATTTTCAGTTTTCTTCTCTCCCAAGCATCTTCCTCCCTTAAATTTCCTCTGTGAATTATGAGTTACTTAGTTTCTCAATCTTTGCATTCTTTTTTTTTCCCATCTAAAATAAAATCGGTTGACAAATTCTCCCAGGGCTGTTACTTCAATACATTTCAGATGTATCCATTTCTCCAATTTTTTCTAGATAGGCTTGTTTATTTTTTTTATTTTTTTATTTTTTTTAATTTTATTTTATTAGTTGGAGGCCAATTACTTCACAACATTTCAGTGGGTTTTGTCATACATTGACATGAATCAGCCATATAGTTACACGTATTCCCCATTCCGATCCCCCCTCCCACCTCCCTCTCCACCCGACTCCTCTGGATCCTCCCAGTGCACCAGGCCTGAGCACTCGTCTCATGCATCTCACCTGGGCTAGTGATCTGTTTCACCATAGATAATATACATGCTGTTCTTTTGAAACATCCCACCCTCCCCTTCTCCCACAGAGTTCAAAAGTCTGTTCGAATAGATAGGCTTGTTTAAAGTCTTAACTATTTCTCACCAAAAATGTGCTAACTGGTCTCCCATACTCAGTTTCTCATTTACTCATATTTATCCCATGTAGCAGTAAGATTAAACATCATAAAGAACAGTTTGGATCATATAACCTCTTTGTTCAGCTTCAGTGCAAACAAATTAATCTGTGGTGTTGTTCAGTCGCTCAGTCATGTCTGACTCCTTCTGACCCCGTGAAGATTTGGTGTTACCAATCTTTTTTGTTTGTATCATTCTGGTGTCACAAATTAGAATCAGATTGTGGTTTGAATTTGTTTTCCTCTGATGAACAATGAAGTTGAACATCTTTCATAAATGGCCATTTGCATACTTCTGCGACATTCAGGATTTTTCCCCACGAGATTGTTTACCTTTTTCTTGTTGGTTTGCTGGAATTCTTTACATATTTTGAGATTAAGTCCTTTAGTCAAATACATGTATTGCAAATATTTTCTCCCACTCTGTGGCTGGCTTAGCACACTCTTAAGGAAGTGAACTTCTTTTTCTGCCTCTTTGATGTTCTGGTTCAAGAACCATATCATTCAGGAAACATACCTGAATTTGGCAGATTGTACCTTGAGTCACAGCTGCTTCTCAGCACTTCCTGAGTTACATGATGAGAAAGATGTGTCAGGCTCCATAGTAACTGGCAACCATCCCAGAAGCACTTGCCCTCCATGCCCTTTGGGAGGTAATTATTCTGGGTCACACAGACGTATGTAACACATAAAGTCTGGAGTAAACTAAACTGAGCAGGTACTTGGTTCAGGATATCTGAATTGGGTACCTCTGAGTCCCAGCATCTCTTATATATTAGGTTTGGGCCTGATAAGGGAGACTGAGTTGGAGCTTCATGCCTTTTTTCAATATATACAGCTTCACTTTCATCTTTCTTTTACAAAAAGAGGGTTGCATGAAATTGCAAAAATTGAAACTGTGCTTGCAAACCTAGATCTTGTTCAACCACCTAAAACAGTGCTTATTGAACAATGGATTTCATGTGTAGTTGCCAGGTTAAGCTGTGTTTAATTGGTGAGAACACTGGAGCCTGGAAAAGCTAAATGATGTAGTAGTGAGTTTTTAGACTGGACTTGGAATTACCTGCCAGTGCAGGAGATGCAGGAGACTCGGGTTCGATTCCTGAGACAGGCAGATCCCCTCGAGAAGGGGGTGTCAACCCACACCATTATTCTTGCCTGGGAAATCCCATGGACAGAGGAGCCTGGCAGGCTACAGTCCATGGGGTTACAAAAGAGTCAGACAGGACTGAGCAACTAAACAACAACAAGATCCATCATTTCGGGGCACCCATTGCTTCAGTGACCACTTCAATATGCTGGCTTTGTCCAGATTTATGCAGGTATAACAGGCAAAGCCCTACCTCAGGACTGGACTGTATCTCTTCCTGTCCTGGGACTTCTCTGATGCCAAGGTAGGAAACACCTCCTGGGAACCCACTTCACACTCATACATGTGGGAGCCAGGAGGGCAGAGGAGTTAACAAGTGTGGGTATGAGGTGCCATGGTTAAAGGTTTCACTCTTCTGGACTTGGATGGGCAGTTTGAGATGCATTTCATCATGCTTCTGTGATGCTAGTGGGATGAAATTCTAGTCACCTCTCTGGTAGCCAACTGAGTAACACTTCCTGGTACTGACTTTTTCTTCTTTCCTATTTCGTTCCCTCTGCCCTGCACACTTGCTGTTTACCATCATATTCCTCAATAGACTGCCTCAGCTACTTCACATAAGACATGATCTCAGTTCTGCTTTCAGGAAAACACAGACTAAGATACACAGCTATTAAATTAGGACCAGACCCAGCTTTGGACTGTGGTTATAAAAGTTTAAAACATATCTCTGTGTCAGTTTCTGCTGTACAACATTGTAAAATAATTATACTCCAATTAAAAATTAACATACAGTAATAAATAGATATACCATGTATTTTATTATTTTTTAAAAAAGACTGCATGGTAGGATTAAAATTTTTATGATCTAATTTAAAATAAAAGCCAACTTAATTTATGAAAAAAAATGCATCTCTGTGATCCTCAACCTCAGAGATTTAAAGTATTGCATTTTATTATCTCTTTAAGACACATCACACCTAGAATAAGAATTGCAAACAGACAAAGAATGTTTACTGGCTACTATGACTTCTTTGAGAAAATGAAAGTGTTAGTTGCACAGTCGTGTCTGACTCTGTGCAACCCCATGGACTGTAGCCCACCAGGCTCCTCTGTCCATGGAATTCTCCAGGTAAGAATATTGGAGTGGGTAGCCATTCCCCTCTCCAGGGGATCTTTCCCACCCAGGGATGGAACCCAGGTCTCCCACATTGCAGACAGGTTCTTTACCAGTTGAGCCACCAGGGAAGTGCATGACTTCTTTACTTAAAAATAAAGAAATAAATAACTATTGTCGAGAAAACTTACAAGCAAACATGATATCCATGTGTATATTGCTCTGCAAATGCTTTTTTTTTTTTTTTTACCAGAGCTGATTCTATGGAAAAAGAAAAGATTGTGGCATTAAGTGCAGACTTGGACTGTTAAGGTTGTGGGTTTAAAAGTCTATGGTTAACTGCCATATGACCCAGCAATCCCACTCCTGGGCATACACACCGAGGAAACCAGATCTGAAAGAGACACGTGCACCCCAGTGTTCATCACAGCACTGTTTATAATAGCCAGGACATGGAAGCAACCTAGATGCCCATCAGCAGACGAATGGATAAGGAAGCTGTGGTACATACACACAATGGAATATTACTCAGCCATTAAAAAGAATTCATTTGAATCAGTTCTAATGAGATGGATGAAACTGGAGCCCATTATACAGAGTGAAGTAAGCCAGAAAGATAAAGACCAATACAGTATACTAACACATATATATGGAATTTAGAAAGATGGTAACGATAACCCTATAAGCAAAACAGAAAAAGAGACACAGAGGTACAGAACAGAATTTTGGACTCTGTGGGAGAAGGCGAGGGTGGGATGTTTTGAGAGAACAGCATTGAAACATATATATTATCTAGGGTGAAACAGATCACCAGCCCAGGCTGGATACATGAGACAAGTGCTCAGGGCTGGTGCACTGGGAAGACCCAGAGGGATGGGATGGGGAGGGAGGTGGGAGGGGGGATCGGGATGCGGAATACGTGTAACTCCATGGCTGATTCATGTCAATGTATGACAAAAACCACTACAATATTGTAAAGTAATTATCCTCCAACTAATAAAAATAAATGAAAAAAAAGTCTATGGTTAACTGTGATGAATAGTGCTA
The DNA here is from genome assembly GCF_963930625.1 of Muntiacus reevesi. NCBI lineage: Eukaryota > Metazoa > Chordata > Mammalia > Artiodactyla > Cervidae > Muntiacus > Muntiacus reevesi. Next base: position 39,288,770 of record NC_089268.1, read on the forward strand.
AACTTACATATTAAGCTATCACCATTGAGGAAGAGGCACCCCAGAACACACACCTGGTCTCTAATCTGTGCCAGACACTGTCTTACACAATTTGCCCCTGCAGGCACCCCTAAAAATGATATCAGTAATAACATATTTATAATAATTACAGCTATCCTTTATGAAGTATGAGCCAAACACCATTCAAAACATTTAAAACCATATATTACTTAATACTCACAACAACCTTATGAGGTAAGCACTCTTATTATTCCCATTTGTCAGGCAACAGGATGAAGGCTTAGAAAGTTGCTGTAACTCACCTGAAGTCACATAGCTGGTGAAGGATAGAACGAGAAAATGGGTCCTGGTCTGTAAGTCATGACCCTCCGTTCTTAAGTCCAAGGACTTCTGGAATTCCAACTCTCCCTCTCCAGGTGGAGCCCCAGAGAGTAGCCTTTCCCATCTCAGATCTTCTATGCTAACACATTTCAGTCATGCTCCATGCTGCAAAACTCTGTTCCTCATCTCCTTAATCACCTAAATCTGGGTCAATTTTGCCATCTACTGCTCAATATTTCCTGGGAGTCTCAACGGTTCTCCAGAATGCCCCATCCTCTGGAAAATCATTCTTATCATCAGTGTTTGGTGAAAAGCTGCTGAATATATGGGCAAACAGATTTTCATCCATTCTACGTAAATGGATTTTAAGCACAGTTCTTTTTCCAAAAAAAAAAATGTCTTCACCACGGGAAAGCCCAAGGTTTGCCCTTGAATGTTTTTATGCTTGTTCATGCTCAGGTTTCCTGAGAATCTGCCCCCATTTCTAAGAACTTCTATTGTGATATGTCATAGAAAATCTCAAATATAAACTTTTATTTGCAAAGAAACCATTCCTGGCGATTTTCTTGTGGACATGCTTTGTGGTTTTGTTTAAAACTACTCTATTGCAAGAGCCCCTTTCAAGTTCCAAAGTATGCTGACCTTTATGCAAGTATGTTAAAGAGATACATTAATACACACTTCCTTTATTTACCACTTTTTCCTAGCACAACAAAATGCCATGTTTTCTTTAAATAAGCTTTTTAATTTTAGGACAGTTTTAAGTGTGTAGAAAAATTGTGAATATCGTGCAGGGAGTTTGTGTATACCTCTTCAGTTTCTTCTATTAACATCTAACACTAGGATGGTATGTTTCTTATATTAACAGACCAATATAGATAGGTACACAGTTATTAACTACAATCCATGCATTATTCATATTTTCTTAGTTTTTTTGTCTCATCTCCTTTCTTGTTCTCAGATCCCATCCAGGACACCGCATTACATTTTGTTATCTCCTTAGTCTCCTCTTGACTGTGGCAGTTTCTCGTGCTTACTTTGTTTTTGATTACCCTTGACAGTTTTGGAGGAGACTGCTCAGGCAGGCAAGCTGTCTGTCAACTGGGACTTGCTTGGTGCTTTTATCATGTTTAGACTAGGGTTAGAAGTTTTGGATGGTAGACCATGCAGGGAGGTAAAGAGCCGTTTACAACACATCATACCAAGTGCGCATACCATCTACATGACTTATTGTTGCTTACTCTGATTTGATCATCTGCTTGGGTCATGATTCTCAGGTTTCTCTACTGTAAAGTTACTCTTTCTTCTTTCTACTCTCTGTTCTTTGGAAGAAAGTCACCACACTTTCCCCATTAAACTGAAGGATTGGTGAGTTACACACTCCCTCATTTATAGTATTTAAATAACGTCTTTGAAATCCTTCTGAATGGGAAAGCTCTCTCTTCTTCCCCATCTATTTATTTCCTGAATCATTTATTGGTATCAGTCTAGATTCATGGATATTATCTTATACTTTGGGTTATGATCTAATGCTATTTATTTTGTGGTTCAAAGTGTTCCAGCCTTGGTCTCTGAGAGCTCTTTCTGTTGGTGTCTCTGTCCCCTTTGGCACAGTCTCATTGTTGCGAGGTACTTTTTGTTTCTTTGTTTTGCTTTTAGCCTTGCTTTACTTGTGTTTCGGGCTCATCATTTCATCTTGCATCCCCAGTCCTAGAAATAACCATTCAAGGAGCCTGGGTTCTTTTTAGTGAGTAGTATTAACTGTGGGTTACAAACTGGATGCTAACTATGCCTGCTGCTATTGGATGCTTGGGCCCCCTTCTGCCAGAAAATGTAAGTTTATAAACCAATACTTGTAGATCAACATATCTATTGCCAAAAAGTTAGTTCAGGGTTTTTGTAAGACGTTATGGAAAAACCTGAGTGAACTATTTGGCCAACCCAATAGAAACATTTCTACATGTAGCCATCTATATCAATAATAAGCTTTCAGTTCAGTTCAGTTCAGTCGCTCAGTTGTGTCCAACTCTTTGCGACCCCGTGAATCACAGCACACCAGGCCTCCCTGTCCATCACCAACTCCAGGAGTTTACTCAAACTCATGCCCATCGAGTCGGTGATGCCATCCAGCCATCTCATCCTCTGTCGTCCCCTTCTCCTCCTGCCCCCAATCCTTCCCAGTATCAGGGTCTCTTCCAATGAGTCACCTCTTCGCATGAGGTGGCCAAAGTATTGGAGTTTCAGCTTCAATATCAGTCCTTCCAATGAACACCCAGGACTGATCTCCTTTAGGATGGACTGGTTGGAGCTCTTAGCAGTCCAAGGGACTATCAAGAGTCTTCTCCAACACCACAGTTCAAAAGCATCAATTCTTCAGCGCTCAGCTTTACATGAGTCCGTAATGATGTCTCCAACTCTAATCTCTTACTGCATGGATCGTTCTATCCTCTTTCCCTTGTTTACCTATTAACTCCTACTCCAACAGTGAGGAAACCTGGCTACTACCATCTGCCAACCATTTACTTCATTGTTCAATTCCAGTACACATGTGTAACAACATCAGAGCTGTTAACCATGACCACCTGGGAAACTACTTAATCATCTAGAGTATGGTACAATGCCATGCATTTGAATCAATGTATGAAAAATATAATTCTAAAGATATGTCTCCATGCTGCGCTTGTTTATTTCTTCCTATTGATATCTGCCTTTGGTCCACCTTTAAAAGGAATAAAAGCTTCAGGCCAGAATAAGCCATAAGTTATCTAGAAAAGGCTTAAGAAGGCGTGAAAATGAAACCCACAAACACAAATAGAGGATTGGTACGGCAGGGCTGTGAGAAGAGTCAGTGCAATTTCAGACACGGCTTTGACAAGCCCAGTAGATGGGAGCATGGCTGGCTGATGAGCCGAGGACCAAGCTGACATTGACTGACAATCTGAAAGCTGGTGACCAGCAGCTGCCTGCTGCTTCCTTTTTCAGGTATATGGGCTTCAGAAAGGAGCCTGACCTTTTTGATTGCTTGTTGCTGTTGAAGTCATGTCCGACTTTTTTGCGACCCCATGAACTGTACCCACCAGGCTCCTCTGTCCATGGGATTTCCCCAGGCAAGAATACTGGAGTGGGTCGCCATTTCCTCCTCTAAGGGATCTTCCTGATTCAGGTATCAAACCCAATTCTTGCATTCCTGTATTGGCGGGCAGATTCTTTACCGCTGAACCACCAGGGAAGCCCATCATTTTTGATTGATTAATGAAGTTAAATGTAGATGATAAAACTAAAGGTGCTTTTTTTCTAATAGACTTGATTTTTCAGAACAGTTTTAGGTTCACAGCAAAATTGTGTACAGAGTACACAGAGCCTCCACATGCCTCCTGCCCCACCTTCCCAACCATCTCCCTCATCGTTCCCACTGGGCACCACAGTGATATATTTGTTCAAATCAATGAACCTGCATTGACATAGCATTATCACTCAGAGTCCACAGTTTACACTACAGCTCACTCATCCTGTTGTACATTCTGTGGGTTTTGACAAACACATAAGGGCATGTATCTACTATTATAACACCATACAGAGTAGTTTCACTGCCCTAAAACCCCTCTGGGTTCTGCCTATTCATCTCCACTTCCCCTTTAATACTTGGCAACCACGGATGTTTTTGTGTGTCCATAGTTCTGCCTTTTCCAGAATGTCATATAGCTGGAATCGCACATCTGTAGCCTTTTCAGGCTGGCTTCTTTCACTTCAAAATACACATTTACATTTTCTGCCTGTTTTCTCAAGGCTTGATAGCTCATGTCTTCTTAGAATTGAATAATGTTTCATCTTCTGGATGCACCAGAGTTATTTAACCTTTTACTTGCTGAGGGGCATCTTGGAAGCATTCAGGTTTTGGCTATGATGAACACAGCTGCCATGAATATCTATGTGTAGGGTTTTGTGTGGACATATATTTTCAACTCATTTGGGTAAATACCAAGGAGCACAATTGCTAGATCGTATGGTGAGAGTGTGTTTAGTTTTATTTAAAAAAAAAAAAAAAAAAAAAAAAAACCTGCCAAATTGTCTTCAAAAGTGGCTGTACCATTTTTTGTTTTTCCACCAACAGTGAATAAAAGTTTCTTTGGCAGAACTTGGTGCTATCAATGTTCTGGATTTTCACTGTAGTAGGTCTGTAGTCATAATTTGTTTTAATTTGCAATTCACTAATGACATATGATATGGAACATCTTTTCCTAAGCATATTTGCCATCTGTACAACTTTTTTTTTGGTGTGGTGTCTGTTCAGATCTTTTGCCCATTTTTTAATTGAGTTGTTTTTTCACAGTAGAGTTTTAGGAGATCTGTTTATATTTTGGATAAAAGTCCTTTATCATATATATCTTTTGCAAATATTTTTTCCCAGTCTGTATCATAGTATCGTATCTTCTCATTCTCTTGAAAGTCTTTCCCAGATCATAATTTTTCAGTTTTTAAGTACAAGTTATCAACTGTATCTTTCATGGATCATGCCTTTGAGGTTGTATCTAAAATGTCATCATCAAACTTAAGGTCACCTAGATTTTTTCCTAGGTTACTTCTATGAGTTTTTTGATTTTGCATTTAACATTTAGGTCTATGACTCACTTTATGTTAAATTTTGCAAACAGTATAAGATCTGGGTCTAGATTCCTTATTTTATAGTCATATGTCCAGTTGTCCTAGCACTTTTTTGAAAAGAATATCTTTTCTCCATTATGTTGCCTTTGCTCCTTTGTCAAAGCCTGGTCGACCATATTTATCTGGGACTACTTGGGCTCTCTATTTATTCCATTGGTCTATTTGTCTATTCTTTTACCAATACCAAAACTGTATAGTAAGTCTTGAAGTTGAGTGGTGTTGGTCTTCCAACTTTGTTCTTCTTCAATACAAGCTCATTTTTAGACCAGTTCCTATCTAATGTAGAGCAAAGGCACTCACTTCTGCCTTCTTTTTCTCTCTTCTAGCTTCAATCTTTCTCACAGTGCTCACCTTGGGAATAGTAGGCAAAATGGCATTCTGTTTTCTCTTTAATTTTTACCTTAAGGAAATTTGCTATCAGAGGCATTTCTTATTAATCCTCTGTCTCCTGAGAGAGGAAGAAGTGGTCTTTCTGTCTAGTTGTATGACTGGGGGTGGGGGTTGGAAGGAGGGCTCCTGGATGTTTCTGGAATTATTACAGACACTTTTTTTCCTGAAAGATACGTGGCAAACAAGCCATCATTGACCAGTGAGGCTTGGTTCGTTCATGGGCCAGATCCTTTCCTGTAAACACCAGGAATGGGACAAAGAGCTTTAAACACTGACTTGAGAAAAGTGCTTCTCTCAACATAAGAGTTCAAAAATAAGGATATACTATGGCAAAATGATTTCATACACACTGAAAATCCTGGATTTTCTGCATTATATTTTTCTAATGCTGATCATACAGAAAAGAGTAAAATGTTTTTAAAAGTATAATATATATTGTTCTGATTAGAAAAAATAATCTTTCACGTATTTAATAGTGTTCAAAATAGAATGAAGAAAATGAGTCAAAATGCTTGAGGCTAAAGCATGTTCTTCAGATTGTCTTTGATTATATAAATGTAATTCATTTAATAATTCATATTTTAGAATACATTAATGCAAATGCTGGTTTTAGATTGTCATCAAATTTTTAAATATGCAACAGAAGACATTTCATTTTTGTTGATTTTCCCAGATAAATTTGGACACTTCAGATATATGCATAGTTTCCCTCATGGAAAAGAATCTGAATTGTTTAAAGTAAAATAGAATTAAGAAAGTCACTCATATTTTACTTAAAATGAATAGTGCACTTCTGAGTATGAAAAGCTATTGAAATAGGTAAGGTAAGAAGTGTCATGCTTTATTTTCTAGCATATCTGGAATAGCATATTTCAGATATTCTATAAAACAAAGAATGTTTCAGGGATATTTGCAAGGTGCCCATACATGATCCTGTGGATAATGTATTTCCCGGTTTTGGAAATAAGGGATTTATACACAGACAGACTCTTTAAAGTATCTAAATACAAAGAGTGAAGAAGATCAGATAAAGCAACTCTTCAAGAGCAGTAATCAACACCTACAAAGTCACTTGGGACTATCTTTAAACATTGGCATAAGATGCACTTTCTACTTTTTACATAGCTTGTTAGTATTATTTGGAAAATTTCACCTCCCAATACTTTCTGAGTCATGATCATCACATGTATAACTGTCCCCTATAGCTGAAGAGTGTTCACACTCTAGTTTGGTGTTACTGTTTATATGTTGTTGTTCTTTTTTCTTTTCTGTTGTTTATGTATTTCTTGCTTTTGGTCCAGTCTTTGGTTCTGCCAAGTTTGTTTTAAACAATTTATTCTGGAATGCGTCCTAGAAAAGTAACTGATCTAAAATTACTCTATAGCACTACATCTCCCTCAGGTGGATCAAACACATCCCAAACTTATTTTGGAAATAGGATTTTCATATGTTGTTGTTGTTTAGTCACTAAGTCGTGTCCAACTCTTTTGTGACCCCATGGACTGTAGCCTGCCAGCCTCCTCGGTCCATGGGATTCTCCAGGCAAGAATATGGGAGAGGGTTGCCATTTCCTTCTCCAGGGGATCTTCCTGACCCAGGGATTGAATCCAAAGTCTCCTGCGTTGGCAGGCAGATTCTTTACCACTGAGTTACAGGGAAGCCTCGGGTTTGTATAGAACTAATCAAATTAATACGAGATCTTTAGGATGAGCTCTACTGAAACATGACTGGTCTTCTTGTTCTGTTTTTAAAAAAAAATGGAAATTTGGACATAGAGACATACACACACATAGGTAAGATGATATGAAGAAACAGGAAGAATGCCATATGGAGATGGAAGAGTCTAGTGATCCATCTACATAATCCCTGGAATGCCAAAGACGGTCAGCCAGCCACTGGAAGCTAGGAACAGTCAAGAAAGGGCTAGTCTACAAGTTTCAGAGGGAACCTGGCCCTGCTACCACCTTGATTCCAAATTTTTAGCCCTCAGAACTGTGAGACAATAAATTTCTGTTTCTTTGAGTCAGTTGTGTGGTACTTTGTAACTGTAACCCTAGTAAATGAATACAATTCATTTTCTGACTTCTCTTATTTCTGTTGAAAAGACTTCTATGTTAGTGTTTTGAGGATGCTGAATCATTTCTGTTTTATGATTTTCCTTTTGTCTTTGGTTTCCAACAGTTTGACTCCAGCGTGCTACAAGTGGTTTTCTCTACATGTGGGATCGTTCTAGGTCCCGTTTTCTTTGACCTGTGTCTCGATGCATTTCATAGGTTTAGAAACGTTCTTCAAGTTATCTTTCCTAATAATAACTTCCACATTTATCTCTCTGTCACTTCCATATGGAATTTCAAATAAACATTATATTAGTCTTACCAACTTCCCTATGTCACAGGTCATTTCCTGTATTTTAATTTCTTTTTCTCAATACTGCAATCTGGATATTTCCTATAGTTCTTTCTTCCAACTCACTAATCCTCTCTCTCTCTCCTATTCTCTTCAAAACCCATATTTTGAATGATCAATTTTAGATTATTGTATGTTTTTAGTTCTGGACTTGCCATTTGATTCTTTATTGTATACTCCAATCTTATTGTGATAGTTACTGTATTTCCAAAAATGTTATTATTGAATATATTAATCATAGTTATTTGAAAGCCTGGCTCAGATAAAAATTGCAGTATCTGCATCATCACAGATCTGTTTTATTTTGTAAACTTTCTGTTGGCTTTCTGTCATTTGGTCTGATTTACTGGCAAGTCTGGTAATTTCGGATTGTCTGCCAGACGTTGTATATGAAAAATTATAGGTGCTCTGGTTGAAGTTATCTTCCTCCAGAGAGGAGTTAGTCACCTTCTGGCAGCAAATAGATATGAGAAAACCATTTTAATACAATCAGGCCTTAAGATTATTCAAGGCTATATTTCAGCTTTGTGGTGTTTTGCTATGTCTAATTTACTCTTAGTCCTATGAGGCAGCTCTCCACTCCAGAGGTCTCAACAGAAAGCCTGAAGTTTCACTAAAACCTTCATGAAGAAATTCCAAGTTCTGTCTCTTCAGAACTATAAGTCAGGAAAATCTTCAACCTGCTTCACAGCTTCTTATCAACTGGTTTTTCTCAGTTTCTTGACCTCTTGCCCCCAGGTTTAGAGAGTCAGGAACTAGGAAATTTCTTGAGAGGAAATTGAATACAGAATATAGAGCAAATTTCTCTGTGCTTCTTCTCCCTCCAGGATCTTTGATTTCTTGAACACTGGAGCCTATTTTTGTCTCTCTGGGCTGGTGAACCTACCATAGATACTAGGATTTCTACTTAGCCTCTAGACTTTTTCACATATATGAACAAGTGGAAAATATTTGTTGAATATAGGACTCAACTGAGTGACATTTTCTTTTCTCTAAGATCTTAGCCCATAAAATCTGTTATCCTTAGTAGATCTCTAGTGTTTTCAAATAGCTGTCTTGTTAAATATATATCCCATTTTTATCTGTTATTCTCCAGGTTTTTTTTCCCCTGACACAAACTTTTATTTTTAATGCAGTAACCCACATGTTAAATATCTGTATTTCATCTATTTTTATTTTCTCTTCTCTGTATCTTTTCTACCACTTCCATCATTTTCCTTATGTTCTTCATTCTTTCAGTAAATAAAAATGATCTAATTATGAAAATAAGTATAGGATTGATATGATGATATTAATATACATGTAGAAAAGGATTAACCATAAATGTTGAATAAACTTAAAAAGAAAGCCATCATTCCAGTCTACAGTTTATCTATTCTTTTCCAAATGCCCTCATCCCCCAAGCAACACTTTTTGGACTGACTGAACCAGGTATCAAATCTAGCGTTTCTACCACTTTTAAACTTTTTATCATAATCCTTTACTTCATTTCCCTTTTTAGGTTTCCTATTCATCACTAGAAGAATTTCACTTTGAACATGTTCAACAATTTTTCTCTCTCCATCAGTGGCTGACCATTCAGTCCTAGTTTTTGTCATCTGTCCCTGAGTATGCTAATAGAATCCTTTTACTCTAAAATTACTATATATTGCTACCATTTAGCAATATGTAGTTTTAAGAACCTTATCTATCATCTATTCTGTCCTTAGAATAATACCTGGTTCAGCATAGAGGGTCCCTGAATAATTATAGAATAAATAAACTTTTAGAAAGGCCTCTAAAGTTCCCTCCAAAGTTCCAAAAACTTCTAATTTGTCTATATTTTGCTGAATAAAATCTAATTTCTTAAGTATTAGCATTTGTAATAAAAATGATTTATTTTCAGCTTTATGTTCTCATATAATATATAGTATAGCCAATTACATTTTATTGCAAGCCCAAAGCAGCTCTGTTATATCCTAGATCAAATAGGCTTTATGAGCCTTCCAGGGAGCCTAAAACTATATTTATTACATTGTTTTTGTATGAAAATGTGGTCTGTGGTCCAAGTAACAAAAATTTATTTTCCAACAAACTGAGTTCAAAAGTAATTTTTACACTGATGACAGTCCATATTGAGTTCTGAGTATTCATTAAATCTTTGGGTCAGAAAGCAAGTTTCACTAAGAACAGCTGAATATCCATGCAGCAATCACATTAAGCCCTGTAGGGATGATGTAGAGAATGACGGGGTAAATATAATTCATTTAAGAAACAAGAATGGTACATGGAATATAACTGCAGCCTTGTGTTAACTAGATTCTGCTTTTGACATTGAATTTGAGTGAAAAATTCTGATCAGAAAAACAGTGCTTAAGTCGCTTCTCTATTTACCTATAGTCACTGCAAAAATAGCATTAAAAAAGAAGATATTCATTGGTACGTATTTGATGATTGTTCCAAAATTACAGATAAATCCTGTTCAGTATCTTAAAATTCATCTCAGGGAAAATGTAGAAAGAGCATTCACTTCTATAATAAGATAATGTTGTTTTTGCTTTGCATTCGTATTTTCTTTGATATTTATTTAACTAGTTTACGAGATTAACAGAGAACTATATTCTATACTATTTAGTCCAACTATTTCTACTTCCTTAAGTCATTATTTTACATAAGAGTTTATTTATTTTTAGTAAACAGGAATTTAACTTTTTTTTTTCTGCCCAGGAATCAAAATACAATTTACTCAAACACAGATAATATCCTAATTTTAGTATTAATACTCACAAAGCATTGTTTCAATAAAAATTATATAAATTTGACAACTCTCAGGGAAGAACTGAAAATGTCTCCACATCCATATATCAACAGAACTCAATCTATACATGCTATTCTTCTTTTTTAATTGAGGTATAATTGACATTTATACCTCAATATATATAACTTTTATATTGACATTATAAGTTCCAGGTGTACAACATATATAATAATTTGATGTTTTTGTCTGTTTTGAAACAATCACAGTAAGTCTAGTTGATATCCATCACCATCCATACATGGGGATTCCCTGGTGGCTCAGACAATAAATAATCTGCCTTCAATTCTTCAGGAACATCCCCTGGAGAAGGGAATGGCTACCCACTCCAGTATTCTTGGCTGGAGAATTCCATGGCCAGAGGAGGCTGGCAGTCTACCTTTCATGGGGTTGCAGAGAGCCGTACATGCCTGAGTGACTCTCTTAGCAACTTTCATATGCAATACAGTGTAACTGTGGTTACCATGCTGTACATTATATCCCCAGGACTTACGCATTTTATAACAGGAAGTTTGTGTTTTCATCCTCTTTACCCATTTTGCCCACCCCTCACCCCCTGCTTTTGGCAACCACCTTATATATTCACAAGCAATTTTTTTTTATTCCACATATAAGGAGATTATATGGTATTTATCTTTCTCTGTCTATTTCACATAGAAAAATGCCCTCAAGGTCTATCCATGTAGTTGCCAATGGCAAGATTTCATCTCTTTTTATAGTGGAGTAATATTCAACTGTATGCGCCTATTATGTTTTATCTATTCATCAATCGATGGATGCTTAGGTTGTTTCCACATCTTGAATATTATAAATAATGCTTCAACGAACATGGGGACACACATATATCTTGGAGTTAGTGTTTTTCTTGTCTTTGGATAATTACCCAGAAGTTGAATTGCTGGATAGTATGTTAGTTCTATTTTTAATTTTTTGAGGAACCCCCAAACTGTGTTTCATAGTATCTACACCAATTTACATTCCCACCAACCTTTACTCCACAGCTTTGCCAACACTTGTTATCTCTCATCTTTTTGACAAAAGCTATTCTAATAGTGTGAGGTTATGTCTCATTGTGGTTTTGATTTGCATTCCCTTGAATATTAGTGACATTGAACATCTTTACATGTATCTGTTGGCCAGTTATATTGCTTATTTAGAGAAATCTCCATTCATATCTGTCCATTTTTTAGTTAGATTGTTTGGAGGTTTTTTGGATGGGTATTAGATTGAATGAGTTCTTTAAATATTTTGGATATTAGCTCCTTATCAGATATACACTTTGCAATTATTTTCTCCTATTCAGTATGTTCCCTTTTCATTTTTAAATGATTTTCTTTACTTTGCAGAAATATATTTGCTATTCTTAAATGGATTTTATATTCCCTGAAGCTCAGAAAAGCCCAACTTGATCTTTAAAAATATTGGAGAAGAAAGAAAATGAGCTAAATTTGTGTTATAATAAATGAAAACTGAAAATTAAGATTACATGTGTTTGTGGATATGTATGTATGCTCCTCATGTTACTGAAAAAACATTTTTACTCCTGCAAGTCTAATGTTAGACATAAAACTTCTTATAACAGACTGTATTGGTCAATGCATCCCTGGAAGAAGGTGTTTTGTATCTCAGAGGTAGCATAAGCACCATTAGATGTGGTGTTGCTATGGCAACCACTCTCTCTCTTTTTAAAATTGAATAGCATAGTGAGTACTCTTATAAAACCCACCAACTCTTAACTTTCTGGTGCCTTAAGGTGGTTTTAACTTAATCACCTTCTCTTTATTTTTTCAATCTACAGAATTCAGATGTTTGGCTATACCTGTTTTATGAGCCTGATGTGTCTTGAACCTTAAATCCTTGAGTTGTTGATCACAGATAATTTCTAAACAGGAGGTCAATGTAGTTATAAAATCAAGAAAATAAGTCAAAATTTCCATTGCAAGAACAGATGCACACTTCTACATGAGGCCAGGTCTACAAAACTCAAATTGAATAAGACCTCAGTATTTGATCTGACTTCACCAGAACTCATATATACCTGGCACAGTGCAAAAACAAAACACAACAAAACAAAACAGAAAATAATTTTAGAAATGGAAGAGTCACAGAGCATTAGGTCAAAATTAAGCCTTGAGCAACAGGTTCACATGTTTTAGTTTAAACAGAAATTCTTTGGGGGATTCAAGAGTCCTATTTTCCTCTTTGACTCAAGCACACATGTTAAAAAATATCTATGCCTTAATGCAGAAATGTTGCATGGGTTTAGATAAAATCTACTGTAATTTCTTCCCCACCTTCCTTTGCTTCTTAGAGATAATAATTCTTCCTAGTTATTTTGCTGTCTATTTATGTTTATGTTGTTAGTAAATCTCTTTAATAACAAAATTGAACACATAAGATTTGCTAGTGGCTCTGCAGAAAAATAGGGCTCTTATAACTTGTTCTGGTTGTGGAAGAGAGGGTATCATGATGAGATGAAAAGATAATTCGAATAAGATTAACCTGGAGCTAACATGTTCCCCCAGTGTTTTTCTATTTATGATTTCATTGAGGTAAAGTAGATATAGATTAATGAGCATCAAGTTCACTAATCTTTATAAAATTTGATGAATTTTAAAAAGTGTATACATCTAAGTAAGTTTAAGTACTTAGATTAACTAAGATTAACTAACTAATTTAGATTAACTAATTAACTTATATTAAATTAAGTACTTAGTTAATCTAAGTACATTTAATCCAAGATTAAAATATAGAACATTTCCAGCCCCCTACAAGGTAACTTTATGCCCTTTTCTAGGATAACCCCCACCCTCAAAATGATAAATACCATGTCCACTTCTATCACCATTGATTAGTGTTGCCAGTTCTTGAACTTCATCTATACACAGTCCTATGGTGTGTATTATTTTCTGTTTGGCTTCTTTTGCTGGGAGAGCCATTCTTATTATCCTGTTCACCAGTAGTTCATTCTGTTTTCATTGCTGTGTAATATTTAATATATCACTTCATTTGTAGACTACAAGTTAGCCATCTTCCTTTCGAATGGTCGAGTTTGTTGTTGTTTCATCACTAAGTTGTGTCTGACTCTTTGCAACTTCATGCAGGGCAGCATGTCAGGTTCTGCTCTCTTTCACTATTTCTGAGTTTGCTCAAATTCATGTCCATTGAGTTGGTGAAGCTTTCCAACCATCTCAACTTCTGTCACCCTTTTCTCCTCCTGCCTTCAATCTTTCCCAGCATTAGAGTCTTTGTGAGTTGTGAGTTGTGTGATGTGAGTTGGCTCTTCACATCAGGCAACCAAAGTATTGGAGCTTCAGCTTCACCATCAGTCCTTCCAATAAATATTCACGATTAATTTCCTTTAGGATTGACTGGTTTGATCTCCTTACTGTCTGAGAGACTCTCAAGAGTTTTCTCCAGCACCACAATTTGAAATTACCCATTTGGTTTTTGGCTATCATGAATAAAGCTGCTGTAAATGTCTTTTCACAATTTTTGGTGGTTGTGTGCATTCATTTGCATTCAGACAAATACCTAGGAGTGACATTGCTAGGTCACAGGGTACTAGATACTTCTATTGCTTTTTAACATCTATTGATATGTTGAGCCTACAGGAAAAACATTGAAGGCTTATGTACAGCAAGAAAGTAAATCAAACAACAGAAGTCTTGGTAACTTCAAAGCAAGGTTAAGACAGAAGTGAAAGCTAGGAGGGAAAAATATAACCCATCTCATTTCTTTATATCCACCAAACTATAATCAGGGTAAACTTCTTGAAACCCTTTTCTGATCATGATTTTCCTCTACTTAAAAACCATTAAGTCCTTTCCCTTTGGTCTTAGGAAAAGGACAAAACTCCTTAATAAAGCCTGCAAGCTCTGCATGGCCAGCCTATGCTTATCTTTTCTGTCTTTTCTCTTTGTGCTTCTGGCTGTCTCCACTGAGTCACACTAGCTTCTTTTGTATCATACTCACAAGACTTTTCTGCCACAGGGCATTTGCATGGGCTTCTCCTCTGCCTGGATGCTCTCACTACCACTTTGAGTAGTTTAAACCCTACTCATCCATCAGATCTCTTATCAAGAATAATCTTTTCTGAGAAATCATCCCTAATCTCCTTGTAAATTCTCATAATATTAGGAACTCCTTTATGGTACTTGTCAGTGTAATTTATTTGTTTATGCTATCACTGATTGATTTTTTTGCTCTTTTCATTAGGTGGTAATTTCCATAATGACAGGGTTTATGTTTTAGACATGTTATTGCCAGAATCCAGCACAGTATTTGGTCAATGTGGGCACTCAATAAGTATCTGTCAAGCAAAAGAAACAATCTTACATGCTGGAGATAATTTTGAAATTCATGAACCAGTATCATTTAAAATCATGAAGATAATCACTTGAAGAATTGGAAATAATCATATAATATAAATTGGGATGCAGAAAAGAAAAGATTCTAATAAGTAAAGTTTAAGTTCCTGTTATTTCTAGAAAGGACTCTTAATAAGCTATTGACAGACTAGTACTTACAGTGATAATCATAAAAGAACTAAAATTAGAAATATTTAAATGTTATTATCTCTAGGAAACAAGGCTGGGCTTGGGAATTGAGATTGGGAAAATGGATTTTAACTTTTACAATTTTACCCTTATTTTATTACCTTTATTGTAATATGTAACAGAAAGATGAAACCTAAGGTTACTACACATTCCCAACTTTGGGAGTATACAGGCTCAGAACATGCTTCCCCACGCAACTTTGACATGTAGATTATTTGGAGCTAATGGCAGTGGAAACCCTTTGAACTCAAAGGAAACTACTGCCACTCCCTTACCTACCTAGAAAAATTTATATTGGAGACTTTTCCAAAAAGAATTATGACCAGAGATAAATTTTATCTAAGTGGCCCCATCTATCTGACAAGACAAACATCTAATAGTTAAATATTTGCTCATTGTTCTATCACCTTGTGAATGAATGACCCACCTATGCTTGGGAGCCCCAATCCCTTATCCCATTCCGTACTCAGGATGGCACATACATCTCATTTTACCTTTCTGCCTCTGATTCTCTCATGTATATGGGATTCCTATACATACAAAGTTAAATTTGATTTTCTTCTGTTAATACGTCTCATGCCATTTTACTTGACCAGCCCCAAAGAACCAAAGATGGGAAGTGGGGCAGGAAATTTCCCTCTCCCTTCCAGAAGATTGGGGAACCTAATTTGCTCGTCTACCCCTGTGTTGGGGTTGGGTGTAGGATAAGGCACATGTGATTAGGTATTCGAGGTTGTCAAAAATGTTCTAGATCTGTGATAAATTCAAGCCTTCTGTGGTAAAGTAAACTAATGAAGCCACAAACTGATTCAAAGACTACCAAGAGTAACAGCAGGTTTTGGAAGTTCACACAGTAAAATGTCCAGGTTCTCTGGAATTAGTTCAGGCAATCAGGAATTAGGGCAAAACATTGCTGTCCTGGATGGTTCCTGAATTTCTCACAGAGGAATCACAGGGATGGTGGTGGCTGATGCTTAGTCACTCAGTCATGTCCAACTCTTTGTGACCCCGTGGACTGCAGTCCACCAGGCTCCTCTGTCCATGGGATTTCCCAGGCAAGAATACTGGAGTGGGTGGCAGGTGGTAACAATACCAAACCAAATTGGTTACACACGTCACAATGCCAGAGTGGAATAAAGGGAATAACATACTAGTCAAATTATAGGTTTCAAGTAGAGGATCTCAACAGTTGAACAGGAGCAAGTACTTTTAATCTAACTGCTGAATCTCAGCTAAAGGTTCAGATTATGAGGAGAAAACATGATGTAAGATATGGGAAATTGGGTGCAGGGTGGTCCATATTAATTCTGGTAAAGCATGACTGATTACTCTTTAAGTAAATTTCTTAAAAGGCCAGGATCTTGAGACTGAACATAATTTGTAAAAACCAACCTGTTTTCTATACCAGCACAAAAAGCACTCCTTTTTGTAGGTTTTCTGTTGCCCAGTGCCAGAAATAATCCCTTTTCTTCATCTCTCAAAGCACATTTTCCCCAATTACAATGGCATATAGCACGCACTGGTCATAGCAAACACCCTCTTCCAACAACACCAGAGAAGACTCTACACATGGACATCACCAGATGGTCAACACCGAAATCAGATTGATTATATTCTTTGCAGCCAAAGATGGAGAACTCTATACAGTCAGCAAAAACAAGACCAGGAGCTGACTGTGGCTCAGATCATGAACTCCTTATTGCCAAATTCAGACTTAACCTGAAGAAAGTAGCGAAAACCACTAGACCATTCAGGTATGACCTAAATCAAATCTCTTATGACTATACAGTGGAAGTGAGAGATAGATTTAAGGGACTAGATCTGATAGACAGAGTGCCTGATGAGCTATGGACAGAGGTTCATGACATTGTACAGGAGACATGGATCAAGACCATCCCCATGGAAAAGAAATGCAAAAAGGCAAAATGGTTCTCTGAGGAGGCCTTACAAATAGCTGTGTAAAGAAGAGAAGTGAAAAACAAAGGAGAAAAAGAAAGATATTCCCATTTGAATGCAGAGTTCCAAAGAATAGCCTGGAGAGATAAGAAAGCCTTCCTCAGCGATCAATGCAAAAAAATAGAGGAAAACACCAGAATGGGAAAGACTAGATAGAGATCTCTTCAAGAAAATTAGAGCTATCAAGGGAACATTTCAGGCAAAGATGGGTTTGATAAAGGACTGAAATGGTATGGACCTAATAGAAGCAGAAGATATTAAGACAAGGTGGCAAGAATACACAGAAGAACTGTACAAAAAAGATCTTCACGACACAGATAATCACAGTGGTGTGATCACTGACCTAGAGCCAGACATCCTGGAATGTGAAGTCAAGTGGGCCTTAGAAAGCATCACTATGAACAAAGCTTAGTGGAGGTGATGGAATTGCAGTTGAGCTATTTCAAATCCTGAAAGATGATGCTGTGAAAGTACTCCACTCAATATGCCAGCAAATTTGGAAAACTCAGCAGTGGCCAAAGGACTGGAAAAGGTCAGTTTTCATTCTAATCCCTAAGAAAGGCAATCCCAAGGAATGCTCAAACTACCACACAATTGCACTCATTTCACACGCTAGTAAAGTAATGCTCAAAATTCTCCAAGCCAGGCCTCAGCAATACGTGAACCAAGAACTTCCAGATGTTCAAGCTAGTTTTAGAAAAGGCTGAGGAACCAGAGATCAAATTGCTAATATCCGCTGGATCATCGAAAAAGCAAGAGAGTTCCAGAAAAATATCTATTTCTGCTTTATTGACTACGCCAAAGCCTTCGACTGTGTGGATCACAATAAACTGCGGAAATTCTGAAAGAGATGGGAATACCAGACTACCTGACCTGCCTCTTGAGAAACCTGTATACAGGTCAGGAAGCAACAGTTAGAACCGGGCATGGAACAACAGACTGGTTCCAAATAGGAAAAGGAGTACGTCAAGGCTGTATATTGTCACCCTGCTTATGTAACTTATATGCAGAGAACATCATGAGAAACGCTGGACTGGAAGAAGCACAAGCTGGAATCAAGATTGCCGGGAGAAATATCAATAACCTCAGATATCCAGACGACACCACCCTTATGGCAGAGAGTGAAGAGGAACCAAAAAGCCTCTTGATGAAAGTGAAAGAGGAGAGTGAAAATGTTGGCTTAAAGCTCAACATTCAGAAAACTAAGATCATGGCATCTGGTCCCATCACCTCACGGGAAATAGATGGGGAGACAATGGAAACAGTGTCAGACTTCAGTTTTATGGGCTCCAAAATCACTGCAGATGGTGATTGCAGTCATGAAATTAAAAGATGCTTACTCCTTGGAAGGAAAGTTATGACCAACCTAGATAGCAGAGACATTACTTTGCCAACAAATGTCCATCTGGTCAAGGCTATGGTTTTTCCAGTGATCATGTATAGATGTGAGAGTTGGACAGTGAAGAAAGCTGAGCGCCGAATAATTGATGCTTTTGAACTATGGTGTTGGAGAAGACTCGAGAGTCCCTTGGACTGCAAGGAGATCCAACCAGTCCATCCTAAAGGAGATCAGTCCTGGGTGTTCATTGGAAGGACTGATGTTGAAACTGAAACTCCAGTACTTTGGCCACCTCATGTGAAGAGTTGACTCATTGGAAAAGACCCTGATGCTAGGAGGGATTGGGGGCAGAAGGAGAAGGGGGCGACAGTGGATGAGATGGCTAGATGGCATCACCGACTTGATGGGCATGAGTTTGAGTAAACTCCGGGAGTTGGTGATGGACAGGGAGGCCTGGCGTGCTGCGGTTCATGGGGTCACAAAGAGTCGGACACGACTGAGCAACTGAACTGACTGACTGACTGATCATGTACGCTGATTACATATGTCCAGTTCTTATTTCCCTCATTAATCTATGAACTCATGGACATTTTGGTGTATGTATTTGTCACAGGGACTGGCCATGGGCATTATACATCACTTATGAAAGAAGATCCAGTATCAGATTAAGTACTACCCAAGGACCCCAAGGTGACAAACATTGCCCATCTCTTTTGAAACTAAATTGTCCTCTGCAATGTGCCTTCTGACTAAGCTTTGGTTGCATCACAAAACTCAGAATTTACATTGCTATATACAAGCTACAAGTATATACTATTATTTCCACTTATAACATTTAGGGGACTGGAAATGCTTTCTATCAGTGTTAACAGGTACTATACATCTTTCTAGATCAGATATTTGTGTTAAAAAACTAGACAATGATTTGCATTAATACAAACTGAGAGGATATTAGAATATGTGTTTTAATAATAACAATGATTTCTTCAGGCTGCATAGTTTAAGCTACTTTCTAAGATTATATCATTTAAATCCTTATAAAATTTATATTATTTTTCCACAATGACAAAGCAAGACTCTGCAAATTCATTGTCTATAAAGATAAAATAGTAATAAAAATGTCTTAAAGAGAAGAAGTAGAAGCAAACTTCATGCTACATTAAAAGCAAGCAATTTTCTATGATTTTAAGTATATGCAAAGAAATTCTGAGTAACCTACACATTCAACTTGTGATTTCTAAGAAATAAAGATCTGGGGTCTACTTATGTTCCAGAGAATTCCTTTTCTTTTTCCCTCTTCTCCTAAGGCTGTTATCTCTTTTCTTGTTATTATGGATTAAATTGGTTTAGAACATAAAGAACAGAATTGATATTTCATCCTTGAATAATGCAGACGATAATATATGCAGGAAAGTTTTTCCAAAGCATGTCTGGGTATATACTTTTGAATTTTACTGGAAAACATGTCATTCCATTCAGAACTCTGAATTAAGATGCACAATTTTTTGCTGAAGGCTATTTTAAATTAGGCTAATAAATTGCTACTCTCTGCCTTGCGTGATAATGCATTACATTATCTACTGATGTACATGTATTGTTTGACTCTAATGGTGTGGAAATTAAATGTTAGACATGGGCCAGATGTTCCTATAGATGAATATGAAGTATGACTCTGGCATAGTTATGTCTCATTGGGACAGAGAGGAAGAATGTGATAACCAACAACAGTAACAGCCACTTCAAAAAATATCCTCTGATACTGCTCTCATTAAGAACTAACGTTGTATAAGCCTAGATCCTCTCTTAGTCCTTGTCTTTGAAAAGTGTTTTAAATGTCAGCAGTATTTGCACCTGTTCGTGAGGAAAGAAAATCTGTTTCCTAAAATACAAAATAAAACAAAATCATGAATATAAAACCACCTGGAGGGGTGTCCAGAGATGGTAAATATTTGTCATCTTTATTTGACAGAGAGGAGCTGGCTTGGAATATTTCCCTGGACTGAGCACCTCGACGCGGCAGTGAGATTTCCATGGGTCATTCCTTTGCAACTGCAAAGAGTTCACAGCAGGGTAGGAGGGATATGTGAGTTGGGGGGAAGGGAAATGGCAAACAAATGGGCCTTATGGTGAATTTTAATGAAGATTCCCTGCTGGCTTTAGTAGCTCCATTGGAAAAAAGGAGGAAAAAAGATACCCATAACATCCTATTTGAGGCTAACTTAAGAATGGAATCATAACTTAAATAGTAGAAGCTTGTCATAAGAATGAGGAGGGGGTGCGGGAGTACACAGGATGTTTGCTGCTGTTGCTTCTTCAGATGCTAATCAGACCACTAATAGTATGTCAGTGTATCCTTAAAAATAGAGAAGTGGCCCAGGAGATAAATACATGACATTGTCTCACTGTGAATCAGTCACCCACCCACTGAATGGGAAACGTTTTTTGCAGGTCTGTGCTAATGGATGAAAGGATGGGCTTCAGGACGGTAGAGATGGGTGCACTTCAGATAAAAAGTGAAGAAGGTAATCTGAGTACATTCAATAAGATCCAAGAAGAACTGTGGAGAAAGACAAATGCATCTCAGTGCAGGGCTAGGCAAAGAGTAGGGCACAATTTAGTGACTGAACAAACAAAAAAGGTCAGTAGTTGCAAGTATGTTCTTTTAAAAGGGCTGCTGAATTCCAAAAGGAATATGATGAGAAAATGTAACATGGAGAGAGAATTTATCCCTTTATAAGTTATTTCAGCTGCAAGTATTACTATCATCCCTCTGCCACCCCCCCATTCTCTTGTGTTTTGCTTAAAATATGGGATAGTGAGGGATTCATTGCTTTGCGCACTAGAGGTTTTGTTTATATGTTTCTCATTAACAGTGATATTTCCTTTCTGATTTATGTGACTCCATTTCTTTTTTCTTTATTTAGCAGCATTTCTGATTTTTAGTTCAATAAACTGATTTCTCAGGAGTAGCCTAAGATTTCTCTTTTGCCTTGTTCTTCTCTCTTATTTCTTTGTTATGTCACTTTTGGAAGCAAAAGCAGTGTTTTGAAAATCTTTTTCTTATTAATCATAAAAGTAAAGTAGTCAGTTTTTATCTCTCACATGAATTTTTTACACAGCTGAATGTCATGCTTCTCTGGATCACCCACTCAAGCTATACGTGAACAGAAATCTATTACTCTCTTATTTTAAAGTATTATTAATCACATGTCCAATGTGCTCATAATGTCATCAGTTCCAGACAAATTAAAAAATCTATTCCTGCCTTCCAAGACCGTTGAGGTTCATGAGTTGATAGGTAATTTAAGAATCTTCACCTTTTGGATAAAACTGTTCCCATTTCTCTTAGTCTTGGAAGTTTTCCATTCTTATCATCTAATCAAATGGATTCTCATGATCACTGAAATATACAGTTTGCAGAATACCTTCCTATAGGTTGTCAGAATTTTTGTGCTTAACAAGTTTCCTGGTTATCCTGCCAAAATCAACACTTAAAAACCCCCATCTTCAAGGCAAGATGTCTTTCTCTTTTTTAATGTGTCAGAAGATAACATAAAAATGAGCCATTTTTTCCCACTAATAATGAGACAGATTAAAAACAGTCACCAAACAAATAGAGCAAAAGGGGGAGAATGAGGGAGAACAAGGAGATAAAATGGGACCTGATGGGCTTGCTCTTGGTCAGTCATTTCCTCTGGGTTCACAAGTCTTCAGCTTTGGTTCAGTAAACTGATGGACTCAGGAAGAAGGAGGCTATTTTGACCATTAGCCTCTACAAGAAGAGTCACCCACAAAATCAAGATGAGTTACTACATATTTTACTGACGTTGGAGACTAAAGCCTTCAATGGCTTTGTCCTCTGGACATATATTTCCTTTCAGCTCTAAAGAAGCAGATGATCATAGCAGGACAGCATGAGAATCCAGGATCTTTAATAATATTCAAATACTAAATATTGTCCCTACCCAGGGATTAAACCTCCTGTATTGCAGGCAAATTTGTGTAACTAGAAGAGTATATTGGTAAAGAACAAGAATTTGGGAGTAAGGAAATCTTGAAATGAAACCACATCACAACATCACCACCAACATCTTGTGTGGTCATGGACAAGTTATTTAAATCCATTCAGCTTCACCTTTCTTATTTGTACAATAAGTGTGATTATAATGTCATCACAATTATCAGTAATTATGACTGCATGGGGTTATTGTGATTATAAAGTGAGATAATATGTATTAAATTGTTAATCAAATGTTTAGGGCATACCCTTAATACATATTATCTGCTATTAGTAAAGCATTAATACTAATCATAATCATTAAAAATTAGGAAGGAGTATTTTTTTTAAAAGTCCAGTCAGACTTTGGGTGTTTAGGATAATCAGGCAAGCTCCTTTTTCTATTTTATTTTCCATATCAGATTTATTATGCCCCTGTGAAATAAATGACACAAGTTTTATTAGGTAATCATGACCACTCAATATGTTATTTGGGGTTTAGTCAAAACAGAATCTCAGTATTTTTGGAAAATTAATTTTCATTTTCAAGCCTACTATAACTGGTGGTCTAGCAATTAAATCAACAAAATTAACCAGGTGCCCAGTCTGATAAGTATTAGAGGCTGCACAATACAAGTGAGCATTTTCCCTAAATCATGGCAGACTGCAGTCTTGAAAATAACTGGGGAATTGAGGTTAACATATATAAAGCAAATTGAATGCAGAAATAGAAACAATATTATATATATGAACTATGCTTTTAAAATTGTTATGAGTTGTACCTATCCACTTAGGTCTTTTTGGTCTTGTTTTGGTCTTAGGTCTTGTTTTTGCTTTGTTGGTTTTTTATTTTTTCCTTCAGAGAGTAGCAAGAGATTTTTCTATGTGAATTCTGGACCTACTATTAATACAATTGCTCACTTGCTTATCAAACACTGCTTGCTTGAAACTGATTTACCCAGAAATTACTAGATATGAAGTCTTTATGTGAACTCAGAATATATCATCTCAGCTTGATCTCTGACATCACTATTATTGTTAAGGGTTTAGGTTTGGCATCCAATGATGCGAAGAGCTGACTCATTGGAAAAGACCCTGATGCTGAGAAAGATAGAGGGCAGTAGGAGACGGGGACGACAGAGGATGAGATGGTTGGACGGCATCATCGACTCGATGGACATGGGTCTGGGTGGACTCCAGGAGTTTGTGATGGACAGGGAGGCCTGGCGTGCTGCAGTTCATGGGGTCACAAAGAGTTGGACTAAACTGAACTGGACTGAACTGAGTGACTGAACTGAACTGAAACATATGAATGGACACTAAATTATGTAGTTTGTAAGACAATAGATATGACAAACCAGTAAAAGATGTATTGGTCAAGGAACATTTCTTTTAATGGGGGGTTTGGACTGGGTATTGAAGATGGAATACTAAAGTGTTTATATTTCATATCTTCTAACTTCATTCATTTTGTTTAGTTTTATATAACAAATGAATATATTCTCCTCAGTAACAGAAAAAGCAACTGGGCAAATTAAATAATTGTAGAAATTAAGACTTTACAGTCAATATGTATTATTTAATTTACATATTTTGAGTTACCATCATTAACTCCTTCTGTGAAAGATGAGGTAATTAGTAACGTTTATGCCTCCTTTCCTTTCAGTCTGTTGCTTTTATAATATTTAATTTTTGGTAGTTTATAATGTATCTGGGGTATAATAAGCCAGTTGTTTAATCAAAGAATCATTAAATAATTTGACCTCTTGTCCTACTATCATAGTTTTCTTAATTTCTATATATATATTTTTTTTTTAGTAACTTCTCCATTGGTTGCATTTAATCTTCAAGTAGGTTTCTTAAAGAAGTTTCTTTGCTGCTGAGTTTCACTGAGCGTGTGATTTCATGTGTGGAAGCACGTGTTGTTTTCTATCTGAAGAGCACACTGACTTGATACCATGGAGCTTTTGTTACACTGTTTTGGAAACTGACATATATTCTAAGGCCAGGAGGATTTCCCACCTGTATTTTAGATGCTTTTTCTTTCTGGAAAATTAAAAGATACTCTGTTATTCAATAACTTAACTATATGTGTTTTTATATTACTAGCTTTGTATCAATTCTTCTTGGTATTGATGAATCTTACCAACTGGAAGATTCAATCATAATTTTACTTTAGGTAAATTTTCCTGTATTATCTCTCTGATTATTTTCTGTCCTATTGACTGGAGTCAGAAATATCAATCACCTTTTGCTGGATGAACTGTAGTTTCCACATCTATTGCCTTTCTAATTGTTTTAAACTTATTATCTCTTTACTGAATAAATGAAGACTTATCTATGAATAAATGAAGACTTACTTCCATAATTTTCTGTTTCTTGCTGCTTTTAGCTTTCTTTTGTACTTTTTAATCTTATTCTTTTTTCTTTGCAACATCCCCTTTTTATTCTGATCTTTTGTTATACTATTGTGCCTTCCTTGTGTTACTGAATCCATATCCTTATTGGATTACTCAGTGAATGCAAAGCAGCAGCAGAGAATCTGCCTTGGTTCCTTCGATTACATTTTTTTTTTTTCATATTGAAGAATTCATGCTATCTTTTAAAATAAATGCCTTTCTATACTTATATATATATTTTTTAGCTTTAATGCAATTTCACAGTTCTCAAACCACTTCCTTTCTTCTTCTACCTTTTTCAAATCTTTTTGTTGTTGTTGCTGAAGTAGTAGTTGTGATTTAACCTCGACACCATTCCCACCTTATGTGGGTCGTTTGTCTTCCCTTCTGAAGTGAAGGGCATGGAAAGCAGGATGCAGAGAAGGGGAAAGCATAGCTGAGGCTGACTACAGTCTTTGCTGAGGTCTCGAGTTCACTCATTGCTGAGATCCCACCAGATGTCCTTTATTAGACTCATTCCACCCAGCTTGGCATGAAGTCAACTCTTTGGGGCTTTGGCTCACTCCCCCAGCTTAGCACTGTACGCTGGAGCAAGAGAATCAGGGGCCCTTCGTGTTTCTGTCGAGGTCCAGATGTGGGTAGCAGAGCATTTACTCCGTGTTTATCTTGATTTTCTCAGGCACATCTACTCATCCCTTTTGCCCACTCCTTTGCAAGTTAGAATATTCAGAAGTTTTCTCAGGATTTTTATAGCATCCTATATCCTTAGGTCTGAGGCAGGAGCAGGGCTGGGAATTCTGTCCACTCGGTCATTATACCAGAATCTTCTGTCCTTTTACTGGTCATCACTTTTTAAAGTTCATGATTTTCCATATTTCTTTCTGTTGATGGAAAATTTGGGGTAGGGTTTTTGTCTTTTTTTTTTTTTGGCTTTTGTTTATTGAAGGTAGGAGACTCTATACCACAGCTTCATGGTGCTACCACCCCTCGGACTCAAAGTTACATTCAACTGTATTTGTGAGATACACATCTTGAAAACATAGATTAAATATTAATGTGCTGAAATAAATAAGCAGATATGTGAAGCACTTAAATTTAATGGCTTGGGCTGTCATAAATATCACAGTTTATCAACAGAGTGTTCATTTTGTATGAAGTACTGGACGTAGTGGTGTGAGAGACATAAATATGAGTAAATAGAGACAGCGAAATGGAAAGAGACACAAATATGCTTACATATCTACAAAGGGGCATTAAGTACTTTCAATAAAAAAAATCATAGATTCAAACATTTAGGTGGACTAGGATCCTCAGTTAAGGGGATATCAGAAGGCATACTGGAGAACATGGCATTGATAGCATATTTCGGAGATGGTCAGGGAAGAGGACAAAACCATAACCTTCAGACACAGAGGTGGTAAAACATAGAATTTAGTTGGAAAAGAACAAGCTATATCATAAGCATATAATTTTACACACACAGGTGCTTGGGGCAATGGGAAAAAAAGACTAATAGTGGAGTGTGGAGCTGCAGTATAGACAACTGAATGGCAGGGTGACGTATCCAATGGACAACAGAAAGCCATGAGTAGTTAACGAGCAAGAGCATGATACAAAAAGTCAGCAGGGATGAACATTAATCTGGCAGGAGGATAGATGCTGAATCCTGAGATAGTGGGAAAAAATGCCACAGCAGGTGTCATGAGACAGGCTCCCCTTCCAGCTTTTCCACACTAACCAGATGTGTGAGGTTTAGTGAGTCACATGACACCCTCTTGACCCCGTTGATCTCTTGGTAAAATAAAGGTTGAGAACTTGGCTTTTGATGTCTATTCCAGCTCTCAGATAGCAAAGGTTTGGATATTGTAATGAGGAAAACATGAAAAATATGGAGACTCTTTAGCATGTAGTAATAATTTTTGCAAAAATAAATGGGAGGGATGAGTTATAGTGATTGGAGTACTTGTAGAAAATATTTTTGTGGTTTAAGGGAACTTTCAGAGGAAGAATCAAGTAGAAGTTATATTTTAAGATGGTTCTAAGTTTCTGATTTTGTGTTTTTACAGGAGGATACAGATGACTTTGAGAAGTGGAAAACCTGGGCTAAAGAGCTGTTCTTAACAACAGGATTGTTATTATCAGCATGGACTACAGAGGGGTGTTAAAGTAGTGATGCCTCGTGTGTGTGTGTGTGTGTGTGTGTGTGTGTGTGTGTGTGTGTGTTAGTCACTCAGTCATTTCCAGTTCTTTGCAATCCCATGGACTGTAGCCCACCAGGCTCCTCTGTCCATGGAATTCTCCAGGCAAGAATACTGGAGTGTGTTGCCATTTCCTATTCCAGGAGATCTTCCCAATGCAGAGATCAAACCAGCGTCTCTTGTGTCTCCTGCATTGCAGATTCTTTACTGTCTGGGCCACCGGGGAAGCCCGGATGACTAATACAGTGATGATAAATTAGCAGTTAGAAATGCAAGTCTAATACCACAAAAGAAAAATGTAAGAAACTTAAGAATCAACTTTATAAAAGTGATTGCTGAACTATACAAGTGGAATGTAGTTTGAAAGATAAAGAGGGAGGAAATACATAGAAAATGCAAGCATAAAATCAACCCTTAAAGGAATGCTTAATAGCAGTTCAGATGCTTTGGGCAAAATATAATAGGTAGAGAAATGAAAGATAGTAACATGAATAATCTGTTCATTGATCAACAAATGTTCGAGGGGTACTTATTGAAAGAACCTGAACTAATACTTCAGAAATAAAAATTAAATTCCACTCCCAAATCTGACAGAAGTATGGCATGTGCTATCTTTTATTTTTTTAATTTTGGTTAATTATGTACATCTATTAAGAGTTGTGGATAAAAGGCTTGAGAATTCTGAGAGAAGATGTGTTACTTTCTACTTGGGGACACATGGGAATATTACTTTACATAGTAATTGGCATTTCTTCCAGAACTTAAAGATGGATAAAATATTTATATGGAGAGAATACTGTAGAGGCAATCCTGGATGGAAGCTGATACTAGTGGTGGTTCTACAGTAGTGCAGATGCGGCAGAAAGCCTAAAGCACAGTCCGATGGAGCTCTGGGGAGACTTCTATGACTATCTATGTGGCATATTTTCCATTCCAGTCTTATACCCAGGGTTTCTTAGGGACTAGAAATGCATAAGACGTATAGCACGTAGAGATTTACCTACAACTACATGCTCACATAGCACAGTTATCCATCATTCATGCAATAAAATTTTTTAATCATAATCTGTGTGATAGACACTGTTCAAGGAACCATATATCATTCAGAGGCTCACGTGCTGAAACAGCGAGAAGATGCAGCCATCAGGCATGGAGTTTCAGACCCTTGTCTTCGATTTAAATTAAATGACTTCTTACTTGTAACTGTATTTACCTGAACACCCATGAGTCTTGACCTTGTGAATGCCTTTTACTTTAACTATTTTTAGTTTTTTAGCCTTACATCTTGGAAAATATGTAGTTTTCAGAGTGGATACAATTCAGGCTCATAATACTGGAGGAAATACACTTAGATTACTATACAGGGCACTTATGGGAGACTGCTGTGCATTCGTTCCCCAAGGGCAGCCATATATATACATGAGGGCAGTGGTGTGCGTGTTGGGGCGTGGGGAGGAGGGAGTCCAAATGTTATTTAAAGGATGCGTGTAGGTCTTAAGGCACAAAAACATTACTTCCATAGTTCAGTCACTATGCCTGCCTGACATCTCTACCACTCATCACCCTTTTTCTAATATACTAAACACCTTTGTGAAAATGTAAATAATGCTAACCACTGAAAACATTTCCTAAAGAATGTCTTAAACAGAGACCTGAGTGAATTTGTCAAATCACATGGATGCTTTCACAGGAAAGGGGGGGGGGGTGGTTTAGAAAATAACTGGACTATTGGTTTTGCAGAGAAGGACACGCAGGGGAGGCCAGGAGGTAGCATGAAAATACCCTGTGGGGGTGTTTTGAGAAAGAGGGATATTGCTAAGATACAAGATCCTCTGCAATTAGCAGAGACCCAGAATAACACTGGCCAGAGAGAACAATAGAGAGAACGTTCTTTCTCTCTCCCTGAATGGCATAGAGAGAGAGAGCTGGGGCTAGTATTGTGGGCTGGCTTCACAAGGGACCCAGGCTCCTTCTCCCTTGTAGCTCCCCATGCCTAGAATGTCATCTTCCCTCTAAGCCTCACCTGCTGAGAATTCTCAAGAGTTGGCTTCCATGTGCTCTCAAACAATTTTGCTCCGCTCCACTCTACCGCCACTCTACCTGGTAACCATTCCACCCTTCTATCTGATAGGTGCTCACACTGGCACTCAGGTATCTTGCAGGCTCTCACAGGTTCTATCACCCACTGGTGGTTTATTTTGATATGTCTATGGGGTTATCTGTGGCTCAGTGGGAAAGCATGCTTTTCCTCTTTCATTACACTATGGTCCAGAGTTCCTGAAATAAGACTGTTTATGCTTCACTGTTCTGTAATTATCCTAGAAAAATAAGACAATCATTTCAGCTTTAATATACAGTTTCTGCTCTCCATTGCCCTAGATATGTATCCGGGAGAGCTAGATTGCAAGACACATCTGGGAGGTGGCAATCAAGCTGTATTCAGAATACTTCTCTTC
Source organism: Muntiacus reevesi (assembly GCF_963930625.1). Lineage (NCBI taxonomy): Eukaryota > Metazoa > Chordata > Mammalia > Artiodactyla > Cervidae > Muntiacus > Muntiacus reevesi. The sequence goes on from NC_089268.1 coordinate 39,318,247, forward strand.
TTTTATAGTGAGATATTTATTATTATAAGCTCACTGACCTAGGATCTTCTTTCCCCCAAACAAGATCTCTTTTCCTCACCTCTCACTCTAAATACCTTTGTTTGGAGTTGGCCTTTTAGTTTAGCAGATATGCTCAGATCATTCATATTTAAAGTGGGGATTAAGTGGGCATAGCATTGGATATGGGTTGGGGCATAACATTTTGAAAACAATGACACATGAGAACTAAACAATGAATTCTTTCACTGGGATCCCTCCATAACATGAAATACACCATCAAAACAGCAAGCGTCTCTGAAATTATGACATTTGTACTGCTTGAATTAGCCAACTGTTGACTACAGCATCCCACTTGAGGCTTCAGTGTATCTGATTGAAGCTTCTGTTATGACTCTAAAGTGAATTTAATCTCCCATGTTGTAAATGACAGTGACAGTAAATGCTGAAACCCAAAAATAGACGTTTTAAGACCCAGCAATTGTGCTCACTGCTGTTTACCCAAATGAATTGAAAACTTATGTCCAAAACTCTGCACACGGGTGTTTATATCAGTTTTATCCACAATTGCCAAAACTTGCAAGCAACCCAGATGTTCTTCAGTAGGTGAATTGATAAATAAATTGTGGTACATCCAGACAATGGAATATTATTCAGCATTAAAAAGAAATGAGCTATTAAGCCCCCAAAAGACATGGAGGAAACTTAAATGCACTTGCTAATGAAAGAAGGCAATCTGAACAAGTTCCAAATGGTAAGATTCCAAATATATGACATTCTGGAAAAGGCAAGGCTATGGAGAAAGTAACAAGTTCAATGGTTGCCAGGAGTTATGGGAAGGGAGGAGTGAACATGTGGAGTACAGAGGATGTTTAGGGCCGTGAGTCTCCTGAATGATACTATAATGGCAGATATGGGTCATTATACATTTGTCAAAACCCACAGAACGTGACAAGTGACCCCTAAAGTAAAGTATGAACTTTGGGTGATGATACTGAGCCAGTGTACGTTCATCGACTGTGACAAATGCACTGCTGTGATGCAGGATATTGACAACAGGGGTGATGCAGTGTGCAGGCAGAGTACAGACGCCAACTCTCTGTACTCCCTGCTCTGTCTGGATGTGAACCTACAATTGCTCTAAATATTTTTTTTTTACAGCAGGAGGGAATCTGGAATTTTCATGAGACAAATATTAACATGCTCAATGTAATCTGTATCCCATTCAAATAAGTGAAGCCCAATAGCCCACCTGTAAAAATTTCTGTTTCCAAATTCATGACGATCCAAGTATTTGAGTACTGGAGTGGGTTGCCATTTCCTTCTCCAGGGGATCTTCCCGGCCCAGGGATCGAACCTGGGTCTCCCACATTGCAGGCAGACACTTTATCATCTGAGCCACCAGGGAAGCCCAATAATTATACTAGTATAGTATAATTATACTAACTATAAAATAGTATAAAATACTATAGAAATATAAAATATGGTTTATATTATATAGTGTTATTTATATATAATATAGAAAATATATTTCACATAAAATATAATATAGTATATATTATACTAATATAAAATATTTGCTATAAAAACCTCCTGAATAATTTTTAAAAAAGCTTCACAGCCTTCTTTCTTTGGAATTAGAGTACTATATCCCATATGTTTAAAACCTGAGATACCAGATACTAATAAAAGTCTGGATGAGCTCCATATCACAGTTCTCTGCCCTCAAAGAATTCAGAGGAGACAGATGTCAGCAGTTGATATGTGTCAATATATGCCAGCTACTTGGAATGTATTATTTCACTGTAATCTTTATAACAGCTTTTATACAGATATAATCATTCCCACTTTAGTAATAGTTTGCATGAGGCAGGGTCAGAATTCAATCTTACAAGCATGTCCTGCTTTGGAGCCCCTAATTCTCCAGGTACCCAAACTCCTATGTAGGAATATCAGTTCTTCCAGGTGATTTGCTCAGAATTACATGAGAAAATTTAACAACTGGGCCAGAGGCGTTGAATAGGAGGAAACATGGAAGACATAGGCTAATCAATGAGAAGTAGGAAAGGATAGTAGAAAAGTTGGAGTAGCCAAAGTCAGCTAAAACTGGGGTTAAAAGAATTCTCAGGAAGATCACTGCATATCCATGATGGGATGGGAAAGGCAGCCGTTTTCTTAATCGGGATGAGAAGATTAGAGGAGGATAAGGAAAGGATGGCTTCAGAGGTTAAAAAATTTAAGATGGACCACACATGGAGGCACCCAGCAACTGTGGGCCTGTGGTGGAAAGTGGGGAGTGATGGTGAGGGCAAATCATGAGAAGAAGAGAATTAAAAATATTTTAAATATTATTTTCATTATTACTTCTGAATCCAAGCTCTAGCAAGCTTGAAATTGACCTCACTCTCACCATTCCATGTCCTAATATGGGGATTAGCATCACTAAAGTAAATCTACTAAGCTTGCCTTTGAGACTTTGCATCTGAAATATTGGCGTGACCCTGACATTGGAATCCTGGTCACTTGCCCAGTGTCAAGGTCAGGATCTTCCCAATATGCCACATCCCTGCCATGGAGTAGGAAGAAGAAATAATAATAATTTCTAAGAATTGTTGGTGATCTCAAACCCAGCTAAAATTTTCTTGCCTTTTTCTCCCCTTACTCCAGATGATGAGACATATTTCTGGCTCCCAAGTGTGTCTTCCACTGATAAGAGTTGTGTGAAGCTGTGGTTATGCTCAATCCTAGCTGCACATTAGACTCACCTGGGCAGTTTTTAGAACTAAAAAGTCTGGGCTTCAGCCCAGTAAAACCGAACCAGAACTTTGGGGGCAGGAAGGGTTTGGGCAATGGTAGATTTCAAACCCTCCCAAGGGGATTCTAATGTGCAGCAAGGGCTTACAGCTAATGAGAGAGCATCTTGCTCTCTGAACTGCATAGTCAAAGAAACAATGGATGAGATGTTATGTATTGAATCCTCAAGCACGTTTTATATTCTCATATGTGAGCTAGGACCTCTGCCGTGAGATAATTTGTCAATAAAACTATCTTCAAGATTTTAAACATTGAGATTTCTTACTTTCAACACAAAGAATAGCATGTGCCTATATCAAAGGACCAACAAGAATTTGGATTTAAACAGATCTGGCATTTTCCCTTTATATATATACATGTATTTTTGTCAATTTGTTATCATCTTTTTCCAAGAAAAAAGAGCAAGAAGTAAGCATCTCCTTTGGTTAATCACTTGAATGTGAATGCCAATAATTCCATTCTAAACAATCCAGGTTCAACAGTAGAGTCTGCTAAGAAGAAAAATTAAATATATGAAATTCACAAGAACAGCTGCCAGACACTGAATCTGTAAAATAACTTCAGGGTATAGAGGATCATGGGCTTCCTAGGTGATGCTAGCGGTAGCACCCGCCTGCCAATGCAGGAGATATAAGAGACACAGGTGTGATTCCTGGGTCAGGAAGATCCCCTGAAAGAGGGCATGGCAACCCACTCCAGTAATTCTTGCCTGGAGAATCCCATGAACAGAGGAGCCTGGCAGGGTATGGCCCATAGGGTCACAAAGAGTCGGATACTACTGAAGAGGCTCAGCAGGCACGCAATAGAGGGTCACTTATATCTGAAGTGCGACTCCAACGCCACGAAGCCACAGGATCCTGACAAGTGCAGAGACATGAGGACATAACGTGATGAAAAAACCTGCAAAGAATTCCGTGTTTCCTAGAAATATGAGATCTTGTTAAGAATTTTAAAACTATTAATTTTTCAAAGGGGACTGTTTTTCAGGACTCTCTTAGGACTAAAGCATCCTTCAATTGGATAAGAGTAAAAGAAACATTAAATCTCAGCATTTGATGGCACGCGCTAAGGATATTTCCTTAGATACAGACTGAGCGTCTCTCCCCCAGGGCTGCCGCAGGGATTGCTGGGACATACAATCGTTTGTGATGATGTGCACACCTGGTAAGATGACATATGTGTGACCTTCAGTATTTTCAACCTGTCTGAGGCTTGCAGACTGCCTTTGGTGTTGTTGACTTTCCTCTCTCTCGAGATTGCAAGAAATTTCCATAGTTTCTAAGTAACTTGGTGTTTTTCACAATCTATATTTTCCATTTTTATACACATACAGGTAACTGTATCCAGGACAGAATAAAATCCTGAAATCTCCCCTTCTTTGTGAAGATTTTAAAAAATTAAGCTCTTAAACTGACTAAACACATTCACAAGACTCTAGTGGTTATTTAACCCCAGTAACTCTTGTATATACTTGCCTGTACTCTTTATCCCTAAGAACGACATCCCCTTGCTTGATAAAAAAAAAAAAAAAAAGGCAGGGCAAGTAGATGCTTTTATAGGAGGTAAGAACTTTAAGGTTTATGAGTTTTAGACTCCATGATGGTTGTCTTGGGCTTCCCTGGAGGCTCAGTAGTAAAGAGCCCGTCTGTCAATGCAGGAGCCACAGGTTCAGTCCCTGGGTTGGGAAGATCCCCTGGAGAAGGAAATGGCAACCCACACCAGTATTCTAGCCTGGGAAATACCATGGACAGAGAAGCCTGGTGGGTTATAGTCCATGGGGTTGCAAAAGTGTTGGACATAACTTAGCCACTAAACAACAACAGCAATAATGATTGCCTTACAAAGATCCTACATCACATCTAAAAGCATTTGCAGAATCTTGGTCCTCCTTGTAAAATGCCAGACAGAGAAGCATCAGATTCCAAAAGATGTGTTTTTCTGCTTATTTGCTGATGATTGTATGGTAGGGAATGAAAACAAGCTATTAGATATTGAAAGAATTGGTATGTGAAGTGTATTAATATTATGCATACAGAGCAAATGGTAGCTGAGACAGTAAAGAATCTGCCTGCAATGCTAGAGATCTGGGTTTGGTCCCTGGGTCAGCAAGAACCCCTGGAAGAGGGCATGGCAACCCACTCCAGTATTCTTGCCTGAAAAATCCTTGTGGAAAGAGGATCCTGGAGAGCTACAGTCCCTGGGGTTGCAAAGAGTCAGACATGACTGAGTGACTAACACTTTCACTTCACAGAGCAATCAGTTTGAACATTTTCAAAAGGATGGAAAAAATCATAAACCCACCATAGAGATTTGATGAACAGCACTAGGTTCCAGCGTTGCTTCTATATATGCTTAGTATGCAATACTCAGTACTATCCAAAACATCTCCAAGCCTCAGGGTCTCACCTGGAGTGCAGCCATAATACTTCCTACCTCACAGAAAGCTGGGAGGGATTAGATGGGAAAAGGTTTACAACACACCTAACATGGTATCTGGAATATATGACAGAAAGGGGTTAATAAATGCCAATGACCAACCCCTTCCCCTTTGTCCTTAGAAATGTAGTAAAAGCAGTATGACTATCCAAGACTTCAGAAGAGGTGAATTCTGATGCTAGATGTTATAGTTCATTATACTTTTCTCTTCGATCCTGAAAAAGTGCAGGGTGAAGCCAGTTCTTTGAGTCTGAGAAGTGAAATAAGATCCCTGTAAGGAACAGGCTGTGTAGGCTGGTGTTGCTTGATTGCTATTACCTGGGTTCATGATAACTAATTAGGAGTGTGCTTCTGTAGCCTTGAAAGTGTCCAGCAGCAAAACACAGTTCCCTGTGCAGAAGCACCAGGAGACAATGTCCCTTTCATAAATGTTCTGAAATTCTGATCACAGTAGTATCACAGAGATTCACGGTAAATTACAAAATAAGTGCGTGATCGCAGTGCATTTTTAAATCAAAGTGGCGGTGTGTGAACTCATGATAGGCATCTTCTTTTCTGAATTTCTTATTGCCATGTCTTTAGTGAGAGAAGAGACATAGTCAAAAGTAGATTAGGAGCACACAGCCCAGAAGGCTATGTGCCAGGATAATGTGCCTTTAAAAGGTGAAGGTCATGTCACATTCTCCATCTTAGCCGCTATTACACTTAGGAAGACGGAGATAAGCATGTTTCTATTTTAATAGAGTAGCCACAAAATCAATACAGAGAAATTGTTAATACTTAGTGCAAATGCCACTTGAAGCAAACACCCTCAAGGAAAAGAGACCTTCAGAGTCAGAAGGGACTTTGAAAACAATCTCGCCCAACTGTATCATTTTACAGATGAGGAAAATGAAGCCCTGAGATGCAGAGAAGACATGGTGGTCAGTTTCAAAGCCTTGAACTCAGGTCTTTGACACCACAGTGGTTCTCTTACTATCATTTATATGATTGGGTCTAAGAGTATGAATTGAAAGCATTTAAGTATACCTACAATTTCCACTGTCTAAGATAATTCATAAAAATTCACAGAGTAAGGAAAAGGTGATCTCACCATGGACAAAATTGAAAGTGTCTCTATTTCATCATCTGTAATTCTGCACAAACTAAAAAGACTTGAAGGGTAGAAGAGAGTGATGGATAGGTTTTTCACATGGAGTTTAAGTGGAAGTGGTTTGATATAAAAAAAAAAACTATTTCATTTGCTGATGAGGTTTATAAAATTTGGCCACTAGGCCCATTTCCCTAAAAGTACTGCCTTTGGGTTACACAACCTGGAGGTCAAGAATAATGAATGCGTCAAAGTCCTTTTCCTTCTTTGTCCAACTCCCGTTCAAATTTGTCTTCTTGAAAAAAAGGTCCTGCAAAGTCTCATCCAGGACTAAGAAAGCTCTGTATTAGGTTAGAGGGAAAACAAGGCAAAATGATATACACAGCAACCCTGACAGCAGAACTGAGGGCCCTTCTCTCTGTGCTTTCCCTGGCTGCCCTGTCAAGATCTTGATGCCTGGTGATGAATAGATTGCATGCATGCTGCAGAAGATAAAAATGATCTCTCTTGGCCCTTAACCATCCACAGATGTCATGGCCTTGACCTTAAATATCTTATTCTAGCCCCAGGTGGCTGAAATGCTCAAAGACAAAATACTCTGTGTCACTCCGCCTCAGTGTGGCGAGAGGCGCCCAGAGCCTCTCATATGGAACTATGCTCATATTTGGTAATGCCTTCCTGCATCACTAAAGCAATCAGATGGATCCAGCCTGAGAAGACAATCGGGGCTGGACAGAAGCCGAGAGGACAAACAGATGGGTAATAATCCCCTCTTTTATCATTCGTGCCTATGGAGAATTATTCAGCGGAATTGAATTCTCTGATGAACAGAGCCCCACATAGCTTTATGCAGTTAAAATTATGGGATCTTTTTTTCCCTTTCTATTTGCTTCTGTGCTTTGAGAGAGGTGGTAAGATGATATTCTTATTCATAATACTAGTGAGTATTTGCAAAATAAAAAGGAATCCACTGGTGTTTGTGGCATTCAATAGTGTGATGCCAGAGAGCAGGAGCTCCATTCAGCCAGAGGGCCCCCCCCCCATCATGGGTCAGGATACATGCAGGACACCTGTCAACACCGTCTGTGAGTTCCCAGGGCCTGGGGTGAACAGGGCTCGGGAAAAGAGAGGGGATATCTGCTATTCAGAATTGATTCTGGATGTCAGAGTGATCCAAAGGGCCAAGCAGATAACAGTCGCCCCATCTCATAAGTTTTGAGATGATTCAGTAATCTATGACTTAGAAGGGCTTCCCTGGTGACTCAAATGGGAATGAATCCAAAGCTTCAGTCAATTGACTTGGGAAAAAGAAGTTCCCCATAACCCAGGATTGGGCAAGTAGAGAGGCATTTGCTGCAGTGGACAGGGCGCTGGTACTTGCCTGTTTTACGTGCCCTCCTACACTCAGTCCACTCCAAGGCTCCACGAGGGTCCTGCAGGCCAGCAGGGATGAGGTGTAAGCTCCCGGGCTGCTCATCACTACAGGGCACCCCGACCAGCTGCTGTTCTCATCTTGCTGAGGGTAGCTTTCATGGGCTGGTGTTCCCCAGAAATGTAGCAGGAAAGGTGTTTGGAGCTCAGGCTCTGAACCCAACCAAATGTGGAAGAAATTCTTTCAGACTCGATTACCTTTGTTTTGTTTTGGGGCTGCCGAACAACAGGTGTTAAAAAATAACTGGGCTAATATCTTCTGTCATTGCATACCTGGGGGAAAAACCTATTTCTCAAAGATTTTCTTTATACAAACAAAGAAAAACAAATAACAACAATAGTTACTATTTATTGAGTTACTAAGGATGTTTGTGTGTGTACACTTATAGTATGTATGTGGATATATCTCTCTAGAAGTGACTTCCTTAATACAATTAGTAAACTTTGGAGCCTAGTACTGTCTGAATTCCAACTCTCAATGCCTTCTACAAAACCAAGCTACCTCATCCCTTGCACTCAGTTACAACTGATTTGACACTACCTTATCCTCTTGACTCTCTTACCGTATTTCCTTAAATACATTATAAGCAACTTGAGAGCAGGAGCCCCATTCTGTATTTGTTTCCCCCTCCAAAAAACAAATAGGAGTCTAGAGAATGGTTTCTTCAGGCCACTACCAGACTCCTTGTGATGAAAGGCTCTTGTATACATCTCGTGAGGTCTCTGATGAGACCTCAAGAACTCATTTAACTCAAAAGACATGGTGGGAAGAGTTGGGATCCAATTACTGAGGGTTTGTATGCCATTTGTGGCATAGATGCTGCTCACGGGATACCCATGGGCCCCTACGTTTACCAGCCTCCCGCTTGGCTGCACTTGGGACATAGGACTAGTTCTGAGGGATGGGCTGTGTGTGAGCAGAAAGAACATGCATCTGGGACACGGCACTTAAGAGTAAATGAAGACCCAATTTCATTCTTTTTATGGTTGAGTAATATTCCATCGTATGTGTATACACACACACACACATAAACACACACACACACATAAACACACACACACACACACCACATCTTCTCTATCCATTCATCTGTCAGGGGACATTTATTTAGGTTGTTTCCTTGTTCTGGTATTGTAAACAGTGCTGCAATGAACACTGGGGTACATGGATCATTTTGAATTATTGTATTCTCAGTGTATATGCCCAGTAGTGGGATTGCTGGGTCACATGGTAGTTCTATGTTTAATTCTTTAAGGAACCTCCATAGAATTCCACAGTGGCTGTATCAATATACATTCCTACCTACAGTACAAGAGGCTTCCCTTTTCTCCACATCCTCTCCAGCTTTTATTGTTTGTAGATTTTTTGACGACAGTCATTCCGACTGGGGTGAGGTGATACCTCATTGTATTTTTAACTTGCATTTCTCTAACAATTAGTGATGATGAGCATCTTTTCATGTGCCTCTTGGCCTTCCGTATGTCTTCTTTTTAGAAAAGTCTACTTAGGTCTTCCACCCATTTATCGATTGGGTTGTTTTATTGAGATTGAGCTGCATGAGCTGTTTGTATTTGCAGAGACGTGGATGGACCTAGAGTCTGTCATTCAGAGTGAAGTAAGTCAGAAAGAGAAAAATACTGTATATTAATGTATGCATGTGTAATCTTTAAAAAATGAAAATGATACAGATAAACATATTTGCAAGGCAGGATAGAGACGCAGATGTAGAGAACGGACACATTGACAACCAGGCGCGGGAGTCGAATTGGGGGATTAGGTTTGACATAAACACACTACCATCTGTAAGACAGATAGCTAGTGGGAACCTGCAGCATAGCATAGGAGCTCAGCTTGGGGCTCTGTAATGACCTAGATGGGTGGGATGGTCAGGGGGTAGGTGTGGAGAGAGGCTCAAGAGGGAGGGGATATATATACATATAGCTGATTCACTTTGTTGTTCAGCAGAAGCTAATACAACACTGTAAAGCAATTACACTTTAATAAAATAAAAGAGTAAATGAAGAGTTAAGGTTCCTTCTCCATTCTTCTGTTTCCTCATCATGGTGACATGAGATGTAGCATCGCAAGATAAAAAGAGCCTGCATTTCTCAGCAATTAGATGGATGAGAACTCTCATCAGAGATTGCTACTGAAAGAAATAGACTTTTGTTTTCCTAAACCACTGAACTATAGGGGTTTTCATATTAGTACTGCAAACCCTACCCTTTTAAATTTATAAACCATGCCATAAGATTTTGGACTTTAATGGAGTTGGAACATTAGAGGCTTTCATACAAGGAAGCAGCAATTGAAAGTATGTTAGCTATCAAATTAGCTCTTTTAAAAGTCATTTCCTTGTATTTTCTTTCCTACTGGCATTTTCCCAAGGTCATTTACTTTTCACTCATTCATTCAACAACTGATTGTTAATCATCTTATTTATCCATGAGGATATGTCTGGTATGGGACAGAGGTATCATAATTCAGAAGTGATGATCTGGTTATTTATTAAGTACAGAAATAAAGTATATTATGTGCCAGACATTGTTCTGGTGCTTCTCAAATATTTACTTATTTAATCCTCATAGCAATGCTAGAATGTACTATTATCCTCATTTTACATATTAAGGAAACCAGAACCCACAGAGATTAAGTAACTTGCCCAAGGTCACAGAGTTGGTATTGGGAAAAATAGGACTTGAACCCAGGTAGACTTCCTCCAGAATCTGGGCTCTGATCCACCAAGCTATGAATGAGTATAGAAGATGGAGTCCTAACCAACCATGATGGCCAACGTGGTCCTCCTCCCCCCAGATCTGCCTCATGGGCCTTATTGAAGCTGAAAACTCTCTCATTTTAATGCATCACAAATGTCATCCTGGGGGTTAGGTCAAGATCAGGAAGTTCTCAGAAAGAGAGAACTAACAGGGAATTGACCCCATCTCTCTATTCCCTTAATATTTTCTTGGCATTCCTATTAAGCCACTGCTCATACCACATCTTTATTTATTTACTGCATTATACATAAGTTTTATTCATCTTGGTATACTTACAGCACTTACATCACCACCCAAATACACAGAGTAAATGTCTGACAGATGATGTAAATGAAAGAATGAATCATATAACCCAAGCTGTATCTACAGCTGAAATTTTAGCATCTTTGGATATTTCTGATGAAATGGTGGGGTAGACAAGCCAACAGCTGATAGTCTCTTTCTGTCTTATTACCAATCCTGATTATAAACACTTTGAACAACTATTAACAATTTTTGTTCCAACTGTGGAATAATATTTTGCTATTCTGGTTCTGTGAAAACAATAATAAAGGGCATTTACTGATTATCAACTCCGAGTCAGACAGTTGCTGTGGACCAAATGTTTGTATCCACTGAAATTCATAGGTAGATTTCCAACGTGATGGAATTCCAGGTGGGAAATTTGGGAGATAATTAAGTATAAGGGTATATTGCCCTTGACTATTAGTCAAGAATTAGTACCTTAATAGATCCCTGGGTTGGGAAGATCCCCTGGAGAAGGGAATGGCTACCCACTCCAGTGTTCTGGCCTGGAGAATTCCATGGACTCTATAGTCCATGGGGTCGCAAAGAGTCAGACACAACTGAGTGGCTTTCAGTCACGTTCAGTACCTTAAAAAGAAAAAACGCGAGAGAGATGATTTCTCTCTCGAACATGATTGACGCATTCCCCCAGAATAATGCACATGCAAAATGACACAGAAGCTGTTGCATAAATTTCAGAGGCTCGGGGACCTCTCTCTTCTACAAACCCCTGCTGTATTAATAGCCGTCTCAGAGGACAGAGGCCTCTGCTCCACCCTCCATGGTGTTAATGACAGCAAATGGGCTGTCTAGGTGGAAAGGCATAAATGTGAAGGTAGGTCTCTGGTCATGGCCGAGCCTCTTGTTTCATTCCCTCAGGCTTATCTTTATCTTGTATTCCAACACCTCATCTTGATTCTCACAGTCTTTTGCTGTTTGCAAGCCCTTCTCACTCAGAAACAGGAGCGAAACACAACATGTACGTGTAAAGAAAGAAGCATTCCGCTTCCCTTCCGAGGGGCATCGGTGTCTGAAGCTTGGGAAACGCGTGGTGTTACCACACGGTCAGACGGAGTTTCCAACGGCAACTGGAAGGAGAATAGCAGGACACCAGCTCCACAGCTGACAGCAGAATGCTTTTCCATATGTAAAGCTGTCTTAAACCCACAAGAGACACTGAGAATAAACTTTCTGCTTAATACCAAGTGGGTCAGGGAGAAGCGCTGGACGCTTCTAAAAATGCACTTATAGTTCTGAATCCAAGCTGTGAGAGGACCCATTGGAGACAACTGTTCTCTCATGGCCTGCTTTGAATAAACAATTCCGGCTCTGTGTGATATTACTTCTTAACCAGATTCTAGCATTGAACTCTTGGCTCGCCATGGTTACTTGCATTTTAAACTAGTGTCCCCCTTTCCTTCCCCTTGGCTGAGATTCCTGCTTACTTGGCAGTGGCTCCTTCTCATTTGAACTTTTGCCCTCTTTTAATCTCCACCAAATTTTTGTCTCAAAGAACCTTTCACAGGCACCTTTTGTTACTCTGAGTTTCTTTCTCGTGTGAGAACCAGCTTAGGGAGTTGGTTACTGGAAAACACTCAAGGGCCTGTCTTCGTGCTCTGGGAAGCCGGCAGTGACAGGCTGTTTTGTGTGTGTGCTTTCCTTTAAAAAAAAAATCAAGGAAGCACAAGATGCAAGTTGTTTGCTGAAAACAAAATGTTTGCTTTCAAAAGCAAGCGAACACACACATATTTTGCATCTGTCCATGTGGCTTCACTCTTGTCCGTTCCAGGGCTGCTCCTCTTTATTTCACTGCTGAAGTGATTTCAGATCAAAAGGCAACCCGATGAAGACTTTATTCCCTCCCAACCTCCCATACCAGTTCCAGGTCCTCAACATCTCGGGATCCTGCTTTCCTTTCAAAAGAATAACCAGTATGTCAACCCCTCTTCTCATTTGATAGTTAGATGATCTGCTTCCTAGTTAAACAGAGCCCATGGTTTACTCAGAACCTCTTGCTTCTTCCTTTCTGCTCTGTGGATTCACACCCATGCCTGCACCACTGCCAGACACTCAGTTCTGTTCTCCTTGCCCGTTCTGGCCATGCCTAACCACCCAGTCATGGCAGTTTCTTTCCCTGGATCAAATGTATCATCTGTCTCTACACTCCTTATCCTGAGCCTCAGAATATATAAGTGTTTTCAAGAGCCACCAGCCTCACCAACCACCTAGCTTCACCTGAAGCTGGAACCTACTTTTACAGCCTGATAATTCAGTTCTGGGCTTCCCTGGTGCTCAGTGGTAAAGAATCTGCCTGCCAAAGCAAGAGACTCAGGTTTAATACCTGGGTTGGGAAGATCCCCCTGGAGGAGGAAAGAGCAAACCACTCCAGGATTCTTGCCTGGGAAACCCCCTGGACAGAGGAGCCTGGTGGGCTACAGTCCATGGAGCCACAAAGAGTTGGATGGGATGTAGCGACTAAGCAGCAATTCAGTTCTACAAATCCTCCTTTGTGTTCTGCTGGGTGTTCTAGACCTTCTCTCTCTTCTTTTTCACTCTGCTACTTTCCATGATGGTCTTGCCCCCTACTTGACTCAGAAGATAGGAGTCCACACCCTGGTGAATATTCTGATGCCATCATCCAGTTTCAGATGGTGGGGAAACTTTCTCTTTCAGAAAGTAAATCTACTTATCTATGTGAGCTCCTGATAAAGTCCATCCAGATGCAGAGGAGCTGTGTTCCATGTTTTTTTTCACAGTCATGACCAGTTCCTACTCTTCCGCCTTCAAACATGCTGAAGTTACTAACAACAACAGCAAATAGTAATAATAACAGCAAATTTCTGAACAAGCTTTCCTGCTCTGTATGTGTTTCTTACTAATTTGCAACTTCTTTCCATCCCCACAACTCCACACTTGAATTGTCTGCATCTGTCACTTTCATCCCCTCATCCCCTCTCCTCTGCTCTCTTAACCCCGTTGGCTTGTTTTCATCTTTACTGCTTGCCTAAGAATTTTCTTATGAAGGTCATCAATCAACATAAGGAGTTTCCCTTGACTGAAAGTTCCCCATTTCAGCCACCTGCTGTTACTCAGAGGAGTGCATAGGAAGAAGGGAAGGAGGGTTCTCCCCATAAACCAAGTAAGCGGGGCTCCCTGAGACCCTGAATGTCTACGAAAGAAAATAAACCACATCATGCTCTCAAATCGGATACTTTGAAGTCGCAGATTTTTAGCTTTATTTAGTACATCCAATCTTGAGGAGGGAGGCCTTGGCAGGACTGGCAGCCTTTAAGGAGGAATTTATATACGTCCCCTGAAGTTTGAGAGTGGCCATAAAAATAGATCCTGGAACCTGATGTAAACTGGAAGAATTGGAAGATAAATGACTGGCTACAGCTGCCATCTATGAGGAGACAAGGAAGAGATAGTGGCTTGGGGAGTAGACTACCCACAGTCTGACCTGAAAACAAGGCATGAATTTCTTTTTAGACCAAGTGATCTTGAGTGGTCTTGATGGAGTCAAACTTTTGAAAATGCCTCTAGGGAAGAAGGCATTTACAAGATGGATCCCTGAGAACAAAGGCTGAAAGGATGTCATTCTTGGTCAGATGGAAAGTATATTACCCATGTTATGAAACTATGATCTGGAACAATCTCAGTGAACAATAATGCTTGAAGACACTGGTTGAAGAACTCAAAAAAAGAAGAAGAAGAAAAGGTGTACATGAAGAAATCAGTATCTAGAAGCTTGCTATAATGGAGAACACACTGGTCATTTACTATTAGCCAAGACAGAACTACAAAAACAGCAGCTAAACACAGGCTTGAAAGAGAAAGGAAGAAATCGGAAAGTTGAGTTCATGACTTGTTCCCCACTACAAGCCAGAGTCAAGTGTCTGGCTTCCACTGTGAAAAGACAAGACACTCAACTCAAATGAGATAGGAGACTGGAATTCTGATTTAAACTTACTGAGAATTCTTTGCTTCCTGAAAGTGAGTAATATGTACCTAAACAGTCTTAAAAGCTAAAATCATGAGGAAACTAAGGATCAGCTCAAACAATTACAAACTAGGGGCTTCCCTGGTAGCTCAGATGGTAAAGCATCTGCGGGAGACCCTGGGTTGATCCCTGGGTCGGGAAGATCCCCTGGAGGAGGAAATGGCACCCCACTCCAGTGTTCTTGCCTGGAAAATCCCACGGACTGAGGATCCTGGTAGGCTATAGTCCATGGGGTCGCAAAGAGCCAGACACGACTGAGCGACTTCACTCACTCATAACAAACTAGTAATCAGTAAGTGAAGTGTTCTCAGTTTTTTCCAAGCCCCTCTAGCAAATTAATCAAACCTGATGAGGGAGTCCCTGGAAATTCTGATCTACCGTGAGTTAGCATGAAACACTGATGACAACGTGGACTTTTGACTGCCATCTGATGTAGGGATGGGAAGGAGGTAGTCTTGGAAGGCTGAGCCCTTACCAGTGGGATGTGATGCTCTCTCCAGGTAGACACTGCTGGAACTGACTTGAATGACAGGACACCCAGCTGGTGTCTTAAAATTACTTGGTGTAGGAAACCTCCTGCCCCCAGTTCTGGAATTGGTGACCAGAACTGTAATTATTAATTGCTGTTTTATTTAAGATTCTTAGAGTTGTAAAGGACAGACTCCACTCAAACAGGCTTAAGGAAAAGAAGAACAGAATGGCTCAGGTAAGTTAAAACTCTTGAGACATTTTGGATTCAGGAATCATCAAGGACCTTAAAACAGTGTAATCAAAGCACCAGTTTTCTCTATTTGAAATCCTTTTGTTTCTTGGCTTGGCTTACTTCTGTATGCACGTCTTTCTCAGTCATAGACATAATGAATCACATCATTCTAGCTTAATAAGTCTTCCCTAAAATGTGGGTAGCAGAACATTGAATTTCCACTGAGTTCTTTAACTGGCCCATCTTGGATTACAAGTTAACTTCAGAGCCTTTGGGAACCTAACTGGTGAAATATATGCCCTATGTCCATCCCTGTGGTTGGAAAGCCACACATGAGTCACAAAAAAAGGGGGGACATTTCTAAGAAAGGAAGAGTATTAAAATCAACAAAGATAACAGGTGTTTATTAGAGCACCCTCATTTACAGCCTCTTCTGAGGTATCACTGTCCATTTTTTCCCCCTCAATTCTGTCCATTTTTTGTATGTATTTGGGCCTTTCTTGTTAGGTTCATATACTGACCTTTTTATTATTTTTTTTTAAAGACAGTCATTCTTTGTCTCTTATAAAATATTTTTTCTCTTATTAAAAATGTGCATTTTAAGTACATTTTGTCTGGTATTAGTATACGTAAAGAATGGAGTGAGGAAATCAAACTACAGAACTTGATGATGCATTAGATTTAGGGAATGTTAGTGCATATTTTGACATGATTTCAAGACCTGGAGCTTGGTTGACAAGGTAAGGTTATTCACCAAGAATGGGAAAGGGGAAGGAACAAGAGATGTAGGATTTAAAGAGAATGAGTTTCCTTTGGAATATCATGAATTTAAAGAGCTATGAGTGAACCAAGAAGTCAATGGCTACTTTGGGAGTATATTATCTAATTATGTGGTGTATGACTCCATTTTGAAATCTATATGCCTACAATTTTATCATACCTAGCACAGAGTTTATCTCAGATTCAATGAAAATACCTATAGGTTCACAGATTGATTTAGAAGAAGTTATACTATCATGAGTATCCAGCCATTCTAAACAAAAGTTAATTCCCCGAATAGATCATGTTTTGGTTTGTTTTGTTTTGTTTTGAACCATGGGTCTTTGAACATTCTGCTTGCTTTTCTTAGAATGCCCTCCTGTCTCACCTCATCATTCATTTGGCTACACCTATCTGTCTATCAGGTCTCAGTTTCAATATCACCGGCCACAGAAAGCTCTTTCTAAGGACTCAGGATTTTCTGAGTATTTCCTTCCATTTTCAGTGCACCACTTACTGACTAGCCATTGCTTCCTGCTGACTATTTTGATGATTAGTAAATAAGCATAATACATAGAAATTCAAAAAATCCTTTTTGAATTGACTGTTAAATAAATAAACTTAGCCATAGGAAAGAACTGTCTGTCTCATTACTTGTTTTATATTTCTTTACCATCATACCCAGGAATTAAATGGGCTTGACTTTGGAACAAAACTAAGGAACAGGATAGTTTCATATAAAGAGAAATAGATTATTCTAGAATAGGTATATAAAGAAAAGAAAGGAAGAACTTCTTTGTGAAACACCTAACAGCTAAATTCTTTTCTGGGTTCAAAATTCCATATGCCTCTCAAAAAAGCCCAATAATATGAACAAAGTAAGTTTTGGAATGGCTGGCTGATGGATGATGACATTAGCTGAGTTTGGAAGGTTCAGGGCTTATACCTCAATTATACATATTTCATCAAATCTAACATGACATTAATTGCTACATGCACCATTATTTTACATACCTTCAAAAAAGAAAAGTAAAACCTGCTGATTATGACATAATGTTTAGGAAATATCTATCATAAGATACACTTCAATATTAGAGTTATTAAAGTGTGAAAAAATGTATATCTTAAACTCAATTAAATATGTTAGATTAGAGTCAGAGTTATAGGCTGAGGAAGAACCTAAGACTTCATACAATCTAATCTTCATCAATTTACAAGTGGACTGAGAACTCAAAAAGTTTAAGTACAGACAGGTACTCAGAAATTGAGCAAGTCAATTAACCTGTGAGACCAGATGGGCTGCTTTGCTCCGGTGTTAACATTTCATAATTCTGTGCACTAAGATTAATATTAAAAAAGAGACTCAGGGGAAACATATGCCATCATAACATGACAAATGCCTCCTTCTTATGTTGAAAGTGAAAGTGAAGTCGCTCAGTCGTGTCCGACTCTTTGCTACCCCATGGACTGTAGCCTACCACGCTACTCCATCCATGGGATTCTCCAGGCAAGAGTACTGGAGTGGGTTGCCATTTCCTTCTCCAGAGGATCTTCCCAACCCAGGGACCGAACCTGGGTCTCCCACATTGTAGGCAGACGCTTTACCATCTGAGCCACCAAGGAATATCAGAGATAGTTTATCTCAACAAATACGTTACTTGAAACTCTCTCTCCTCAAATATCTGTACCCTAGCATCTTCCCCGGTGAATTCAGAGTTTTCCTAGAAAGAAAAACCTGAATCCTGTTTCTGGCCATCAAGGAAATACCTAATGAGTCGTATGTAAATCTAATAATATTTTGGAATTTTTTCCTCTGCTTCTTGAAAATCTTTCATTTGATCAAAGACTATTTTTATGGTGTTAGGCTATGCAATATTTCACAAGGAGAACAAATCAAATCTGTCATCATTATGGTACATTTTAAATTCACACCTTTAATGGCAACTTTAAACTTGATTTTCTTCGGTAAGTTTTAGCCTTCTTTCCACACAGTTCTGAAAGTTCTGTTTTAAAAAGCCACTTCTTCACCTTCTCTTTTCTTCATTTTCCTCTTCCCCTTAACACCGCAATTGAAAACCTCCCCCTCATCTCCACCCCCTCTCAAATTCCCCCACCTACCCAAAACCTTGGGCCCTCCTTTCATTACCTTGCTGATAACAAAAGCATCTTCATTTTCTCTGGAACTCATGCAGAAGAAACATTTTAAGCTCAACTAAATAATTATCCACCTACTTTCTATTTCCTCCCAAGGGGAAAAAAAAGGTCTGATTGACTGAAAAATCACCAGGTGTTGTCACCAGAATCCTTAATATGAAACCTTCCTTACACTCTTCCTTCTTCAGCTTTCTGGTTTTGATGTAGGAAGTGGCAAAATTAAGGGAATTTGCGGGTTGTATTAGATAAATGAAGGCACATTTAATTGAACAAGTCATCACGAACGCATCCACTGTATGACTGACATGCCAAAGGCAATCATGCGCATGAGCTCTGGGCAGTTATCTTCCAGTCTGCCACCCACTCCTACAAGCAGGTATGCAAGTGCCTGGAGCAACACGGTCAAAGCAAGGCTCCCAGTTCAGCTGGGAGGATGATCAGGGGCTGAAGCCACAGAACGACTTACCCAAGCGAGTAAAGACAAAGCCTCTCTTGGCAGACCCCAATTCCAGTTGCTTCATCATCTTCATCTTGCAGCAAGTGCTCTGCTTAGAAAGGATAAAAGAAAATCTTTACTGAAGAAGGCCTACAACAGTGCCCCCTCAAAACGGTCAACTCATCTCTAGTACTTGTAAACACTTCTGCACATACATGCATACATGAACACACACAGACATACAGAACCCATTTTTCAGTTGGCAAAAAACCCTTTCTGAAGCCAGAGTTGGCCCCTGAATGAGACTCTGATTTAGCAAAGTGTGACTCGCTGTCTGCTCACTTCTCTTAATGCCACCTTTCTTCTCCCTGTCATCCCGAAGAGTCCCATTATCTCTTTCCTATTTTCTGACAGGTTTAAACTCCTCCCTGCTAATATGCTTACTAACAGCTGTTTCAAAAGTACTACCATGTCTGAGAACTTTTTACTGCTAGTGAAAGGGTCTTTAAAGGTTGAGAGTAATGAAATGTGAAATGTGAATTTGGTTACTTGGAATTAGAGAATAAATCTTACTATTTCTCAGCTTTCTCAGCAGCTTGGTGTCAAGAGGGGTCTATTTTATATATCATTTTCTTCTGCCAAAATACATTATGCATAGATATTTTCAAACACATGGGAGCTGGAAAAGGTCTTAATAGTCATCTCAGACCGTCTCCATTTTATAGGCTTAGAAGCTGAGGACCAGAGAGGCAGGAGAGCCTGGCCACAGGTAACCCCCACCCCCATCAGATTCCCAGGACTGTCATGGTTTCCAGAAATCTTGCCTTGGTAAAACTACACTGCTTAAGCACCCTGAATTTTTGGCATTTTGAAAGTGAAATAATTTAGCCTATGTCATTTGGGAAGGCTGAAGAACAGTGTCAACTTATGGACCCCCATGTTTAATGGCATGTTCAAACTCAATCTGATTATTTCTATCAACAGGTCAATGGTGGCTTAAAAGAATTCTTTCAAGCTAATCCTCTGGAGCCACCTCGCCCTTGATAAAATGATATCGAGCACCCCTGAAGTGGAAAAAAGCAGTCTGCTCCAAGCCCCTAGGTGAGAAACCCTTTGTAAAATCTTTTTGGCTATTTGCTTTAGCACTGTGACTGACCAGGTGTTCTGAATGCTCCCTGCTACTAGAACTTACTACATAGGACACAGTCTTTAGTATGATATGGAAGCTGAGCCTAAGATTCTGCGACTAGCTGATGGCTTTCAAGATAAACAGAAGTTTCCATCTATGAGCAAGCCAAAGCCACACGCAGAAAGCATACCTACTCTGAAAGAAAGCCTTATCCATTTTGAACCCACAGAATCTCACCAAATAAATCAAGTAATGTGTTCATAATCAAAGATTATTAGCAAACAAGAAGGCCAGTTGTATTAGTTATCTACTGCTGTGTAACAAACTATCCTAACACTTAGCTTAAAATGACAATAAACATTTACTATCTCTCCAGCTTCTTAGGGCCAGGAATTTGAAGATCTGGAACTTGGGTCCTGGCTCAGGGCTCTTATAAGGTCACAGTCATCTGAAAGCTTGGCTGGGGGTGAGGAGTCACTTCCAAATAGACCCACTGACTGGCCGGCATGTGGTATTGGTCATTGGAGGCCTCAAGCCCCTCCCTGTGAGCCTTCTCTCAGGCCAGCTACGTGTCCTCAAGATACAGTAAGTGGTTTCCCCCAGAGTAAATGATTCAATAAAAAGAAAGTCAGGCAGAAAACTACCCTATTTTATGTGTGAGTGTTTGATGAAAACATGAGCAAATTTACTTGCAATCTTGGGGCAAAAAAAGGCTAACTACAAATAAAGAAGATAAGTTCAATTAAATTAAAATTAAGAAATTCTGTTCATCAGAAGGCATCATAAAGAGAATAGAAAATAGCAAATTAGGAGAGATCATTACAACTCACTTAATAAACAAAGGATTAGTATCCAGAACACATAAATAATTTTCTACAAATCGATAAGACAGAAAATCCAGCAGAAAGCTAGGCTAAGGCCCAAACACAGTCACATAGAAGAAGAAATATGTGGACAACAATCGTATAATAAGGTTCTTGACCTAGATAACAGTCAAGGAAAAAAAATTACAAGCATAAGAAGACACAGTTTCACACCTATTAAGCTGTCTCACGTTAGAAGATCAGACAATACCAAGTGTTGGAGAGGAAGTGAATCAACAAAAAAGTGGGAATTCTAGATTGTTGCAATTACTTTGGACAACAATGTGGCAATTTGTAAAGATGAATATTCACACACCTGATCTCCACCCAACAGCTGTTATTTCTAGGTCAGTGATTTTGATCCCTAGAGAGTGTTTGGTGAAGTCTGGAGACATTGTCAGTTGTCACAACTGAAAGGTACTCCTGGCATCTAGTGGGTAGAAGCCAGAGAAGCTGCTAAACATTCTATACTGTGCACAACAGCTCCACACAGTAAAGAATTATCTGGTCCCAAATGTCAATAGTACCACCATCAAGGAACCCAGTCCTACATATGTACACCAGAGAAACTCCTGCACATATGTCTACCAGGAGATATAGAATACATTCAAAATAACCACCAAAAACTAGAAGTAACACTTCCCTTTTGACAAGAGAATAAATAAATAAATTATGAATTTGTTGTTCAGTGAAATATACAAGACTGAACTACAGCTATAGACAGTGACAAGAGTGAACTTTAGTGATGTGATACAAGGGGAAAAAGAGTAAATCTCATAAGAAGACATCCAAAGTGATATATTAATGTAATGTTCAAAAACAAGAAAAACTAAAGTATCCAATAGTTAGGCATACCTAAAAACATATGCTTAAACTACAAAAATAGTCTAGGCAATGATATGTAAGATTCAAGATACTGGTTACATCTTGTGGAAAATAAAAGGAAAACCATGGAAGGGTAGGGGAAGATAAACAGAAGTAAGTTTTGTGACCATGTTTGAACACTTGGATTGTATAAATGGGTTCACAGTTGTTTATTACATTATCATACTTTATAACTTGTATATGGCTATAGATATACAATACATGCATGTATGTCACATACACTTTGGCACCAAATATTACATTAAAATATATGTAAATGGAAAAAAATTATCCAGTGCAGAAGTTGTAAGGATGGGTTATACAATATGACCACACACATCACTTTGAAATCAGGGAAACAAACTCACTTTGTTTTTTTGGAAAGGAGATGCAAAAGCAAAAATTACAATGTTTTTGTATTAGAGTCAGGCTCAAAATGCAGTATAATTTGCGCAGTGTTTTCCTTCCTGGAAATTCTCTATAATATCAGTCCCCAAACAAATATTGTTGACCTAAGCACCTCTTACCCTGAGATGTTTTGGCAATAAACCCAGGGCAAATAAAAGATAACATATGATTTTTTTCCCTCTTTCTGTAAACTATGATCATACACTGGTAGGGACATAATAATACCACATAACAGGAGGTAAGAAAGTAAATGATCTGTGTGGCTTTCCTTGGCCTTTAGGATAAGAGTCTGTTAGGGAAACACTGATTCCTTTTAAAAATCAAATCTTCAAAACAATGTATCTTTAACCCTAGGCTGGAAAATTAAGGTAGCCCAAATGATCCAAAGTGCCATAACCACTTATTAATTTTAAGCAAAATTATAAAAGTTACCTACCTTTTTTCTTTCTTTCTCTCATTTTATTCTAACCAGGTGTTCCAAGCGCCAACTTGCCCCCTTGTTCCTGTCCTCAGCTGACTTTCAAATAATCCCTGCTAGAGTGTTAATTGAAAAGTAAGGTATTAACTGATTATAGCTTAGTATGATCCCTCTTAGGATGATTTTTATTTTCACAGGGGACTCATAAAGGTTGGTGTGGGTAGCAGGGAGTGAAGGCTAAGAAATGACCTTCAGGAAGCTATAGCTAACTCCAACACCTGAAGAAGCAAATAAAGAATATTTGTTATGTAGCCTCTGAAAGGTTGGCAAAATCTTGCTTCAGGCCCTGTTTAAACACCCAGGCTCTGTCTACTACTTTTGGAACTGAGCTGCAATAAAACCTCTTACTTCCCTGACCCAAGAGGAAATATTTTATGAATTATAGTGGAGAGAATTATTTGGTCAACATTTAGACCTGAAATACTCTGAAGAGTGAGAAAGCTGAAGAAAAAAAAAATAGATCTGGAGAAAGTACAAAGGCTGAGATCAATCAATAAAATGCTTAAGAGTGTAAAGAGAAGAAACTTCTCAAGTGTCCAAGCATAAATGTCAAAAGTATTTCAACAAAACCCAAAAGGCTTGAAGTTGAAGTTGTATGAAAAAGTGAAGGGGAGGGAGGGGTGGATAGACAACATTTCCAAGGAGAATACATGTGTGTCTTATATCTTTATTTACAAAATAATTGTTCTACCACCTTCCTGCTTCACTGTCCTTGATTTAATAACTACTCTGCCTGATGAGAAATAGTATCAGCTTTTTATAAAAGAGGTATTCCTGAATCAGGATGTGTAAGCTCACAGGTGACAGCTACAAACAAATCCAAATGAGCAGTCTTGTTCCTTAAACTTCATTGTGCATAGTCGCTTAACGGTACTTTTGTAATATGGAGATTCTATGACCCTGGCTGATTCAGCAGTACCACAATAATCATGACTGATTCATTCAGTCATGGCCCAGAAGTCTGCATTTCAGAGCACTCCACGAGAGTCCAGTACTTGCAGTGGGCCGCAGTGAAACAGGCTTAAGGAAGCCGAAACTTTGAAATTCACAAGACGATTTAAAATGCATATGTTAATATACAAAACCAACTATAGCCAAGACATTTTAGGAAAAACAAATCCTACTAAGGTAAAAAGGCTTACAGTACAAAGTTTGATTTATTATACTTGGTATAACAGTATATTATACTATGACAGTGTGGTACTGTCACAATGCTCAAATAAAGAATGAAATATAATATGGAGTCCAGAAACAGATGATAGACAGATAGAAAAATCTATATCTATATCTACTTGATTTACAATACAGCTGACACAGTTGAGCATCGTGGAAAGGATGGTCTTTTCAACACATGGTTCCAAGTCAATATTACACCCATACTGAAAGAAATAAATCTTGATCCTTATCTCACACAATACACAAAATCAATTCCCCAGGATTCCCAAGGCTTTCAGTCTTTACAGGCATACATCTCACCAGAAAGCAAAGTTTCCAAAGCCTAATCAGTCATATATGTCTTTTACTACACTTCATTTTCATTTGTATTGAATTAGTAATTTAGGTAGTCTTCTTTATGGAGACTAAGATCAAATCTTTATGTGCATTTTGGAAATTTTATTTTCCTCTCTCCACTTTCCCCTCTGTTTCCTTCTCCTTCCTCCTTTACTTTATGCTCTCTGACAGTCTATTCTTTTATTCACATGCATGAGATATCAGAGGAACAAGTCAGCAGCAGCCACACATACTAAATCTGACCTAGAACTATAAAACAAATCATGCTTGCTTGTTTTGTTGCCAAATCAAATCAAATCAAATCAAACTGTTGCCAGTATGATTGTGAGCTTTCACACAAAATCAAATTGTGGGGCATTTCTTGAAAATTTGGTACATCTGGCCACCCTAGGCCAGCAGCAGACCAAGGCAACTGGCTACTGGATTTTGTGAAGCACTTGCCTGCTTTAGACAGGGCAGCCCTCTCAGATTCACTTGATCCTCCCTGGGCCTGCTTTTCTAGTATATTTTACCTGCCTCGCCCCTGTAGGAATATGCATTTAAGATCCCTGTTACTGTTGATGTTTAAATAAAATAGCGAGATGTAAAAGCATGTTTTTAAAAAATTACAGATGCATAAATATCAATATTGTTTTCCATTTATATACAGTTTTCAGTGTTCTACACATGAGAGCTAAACAAATTTTTTTTTTCTGCTTCGCCGTTAATTTTCGGGCATAAATCCCTTCTTGTTTTCACAGAAGCACTAGCTCAAATTTGCAGATACTGTGTGCTGCAGATAAAATTGTTGCATTTAAAACCATATGTCACACTGCATTGTTCAAGAGGCATCAATCCTTTCATACTTGCAGATCTTTAAAGATACAATTTTATGCTCAGTTAAGATGGAAAAGAACATGAGGTTTGAAGATAAATCTATTTACCTTGGATGCATTTTGCTAAATTATTTCACCAAATGACTAGGTAGAGAGACATTAGCCCAACATAGTAAAAGACAACTTCTTCAATTTACCGGTCTTCCTCCATAATCAGCTTCTAGGGCTTATAATCACCAGAGCAGCAGGATAAATGAGGATACTCCAAAGTCTGCCTCTTGTTTATTTACACATTCATATTTACATTTTAAAAATTGCAGCAAGAACCTCAATTCATGAAGTGACTTTGAATCATTTAACACTTCATGGGAATTTTTGTCCTATTTCAGACCATCATTAGGTTGTAGAAAGGCATAAACCTCTATTATTATTTCATAGAGTTTAAAAGCAGCCAACTTGAATTGTAGAAAATAAGTAGTTCATATCTGTGAAAAGTCCTTCAGGAATAAGAAACATTTCACTCTAACTATTCTTCATTCTCATACACATAACTTGTATGCTTTTTTTCGGACACAAAAGCTCATGATAGGAGTGAACGTTTTAAGAAAATATGACCCCGAGGGCCCTGTTCTCTTCAGTAGTGCATCTCATACAAAACACTATTCAAATGAAAACCAAACAATTCAGATCATAGCCTTGCAAAACTGGCTTCACTCAGCAGTCACACATATGCGCGCACACATACACACATACATATACATGTTTTTTCCCTCTTCAAGTGAGTATTAAATGACAGATCAAAACAGAGAAAGTTGGAAGTGACCATAGATTACATCAGTGAAAAAATGTTGTAGCTTAAATGGTAACCAGAACCCCAACACCGCTCAACCAATCTCTTGAAAGCAGTAACACTAAAATTTTAATGTTCTAAATAAATTTTTACGATGGGAGTAAATAAAAAGAATGTATAATCAGTCTGGAATATATACACACACAACCAGCATAAGGAATTTCTGACTTGGGAAGGCCTGGATCACAAAGTGCTGCCATCACCATCAAGTGCAAGCACGTACATGCTTGGTCATGTCCAACTCTTTGTGACCCCAAGGATTGTATCCCCCCAAGGACTGTATCCCACTCTATCCATTCTTGCCTTGTCCCAGGCAGGAATACTGGAGTGGATATCCATTTGCTCCTACAGTGCATCTTCCTAAGATTCATTTCTTTTAGGACTGAGACCTCATCCTCAGATTCTCACCCTGCCCACTTCCTTACACATCCACTCCAGCCCATTTTCTCTCCTCCATTCTGTTCCACCTGTTTACTTTGAGCTCTAATGTCCAAAGAAAATATGACAATCCCTCCCCTCACTCCCATCCCTGCCTCCTTCACTGACCCAGTTGCTGAGTGAGAAGGAATTGAAGAGTTAAAGCTGATGACATGAAACAGGGATAGACATCTACAAAGATAAGGAAGAAAATTTTTATAAGTTTCTGACAGTCCATGATCTGCCATAATTCCTTTCTTTCACATAAACTTAGTTCTGAACCTGCTCTTCAAAGCCCTTCAGTCCTTAAACATGTTTAAAGCCCTTCTCCAGCTCAGTTTCCCTGTGGCCAGAGCATCTACTTTGGAAAGTGAAAGTGAAAGTCGTTCAGTTGTGTCCGACTCTTTGCAACGCCATGAACTATACAGTTCATGGAATTCTCCAGGCCAGAATACTGGAGTGGGTAGCCTTTCCCTTCTCTGGGGGTCTTCCCAACCCAGGGATCAAACCCAGGTCTCTTGCATTGCAGGCAGATTCTTTACAGCAGATTATTTACCAGCTGAGCCACAAGGGAAGCTGAAGAATACTAGAGTGAGTAGCCTATCCCTTCTCCAGTGGATCCTCTCAACCCAGGGTCTCCTGCATTGCAGGCAGATTCTTTACCAACTGAGCTATCAGGGAAGTCTAACCTTGGAAAGTATTCTTCCAACTCAAGAATGTTTTGTCCTACTCTAGCTCCCAGAAAGCCCCCATCAGTTAATACTCCTTCTTTTAATCTTGAAGCTTCTACTAAGTCTTCTGAATGTATGACCTTGCTTTACAATTTTCAGAATCCCAGTCAATTAATACTTGACAAGTTTCAAACATAAAAATCATATGAAAATTTCTTCTTACACCCACACTACAGTGAGTCCAAAATAAAATTCCCAATAAACCAGTAGTCAACATTCAACTTCTCTGTTCTTGCTCCTGTGTCACCAGGTTGCTGGGGGAATTTGTTTAATATTATAAAATGAGGACCCTACAAATTGATGGCTTTCAGTTTTGTCAAACCACTAAAGCTGCACAGCAAGAAGCTGATTTGACTTCCTGTCTTCCTGTTCTCTCAAGCCTTTCCTTCACCTCCCTTGTCCTCAAACTTCAAGTATGAGTGATGTTTGTATAAGTGTGTAGATAGATAGATAGGTAGAGAGGTAAGATGGGTGGATCATCTGAATCCAGTTAGATCTCTTTCTCTTCTGTGTTCATCAAATCTGTATCTCTTTCCTCTTTTCAAAATCAACATTGCCACTTTAGTCATGCTCTTTATCACATTTCTATCTCCATGGAGACCACACAATTCTAATTTCTCCTATTCCATCATACATCTCTTTTTCTTTGTTGGCTTCTATTCCTCAGTTAATAGACACTGTGGTACAATAAAATATATATATTTGGTGTTTGACCCATGTTCCTGGCATAGAGCCTCCAAAACACTGAGTATTCAGAGTGCTTTTCGTTGTTTATAATGAGACCCTCTGGAATACACTTGAGTCTTTGCTAGCATGGTGACTCAGTGTGGATTTCCTAGGTAGTCTCAGGATGGGTCTGGTCACCAGAAAATCCAAACATGTCATTAGAAGGTGGGAACTCTCAGCCCCAACTGATCCCAGACTCTAGAGAGCGGAGGAAAGTGGAGCAGGGCTGGAGATGGGGTTATAAAATCTCTTGAATAATGAGATACAAAGAGGTTCTTTACTGGTTAACACATAGAAGTGGGGTGGTGGTATGCCCAGAGAGGGTATGGAAGCTCCCCACCAAACCCCCCATACCTTGCCATAAGCATTTCTTCTATTTAGCTGTTCCTGAGTTGAATTCCTTGTGCTAGTCTGGTAAACATAATTTTCCTGCATTCTGTGAGGCATTTTACTGAATTATCTGAAAGGGTAGGGGGACCCCTGAATTTGTAGCCAAGTTGAACAGAATTGCATTTAACAAGGGCAGTCTTGTGGAACTGATTCTTTAAACTTAGGGGGGCTGATGCTAACTCCAGGTAATGTCAGAAGAGGATTTGATTTTTGGGCACCCAGTTGATGCAGAGAAACAGGGAAATATATTTTGCTGCATTTCATTCCTAGCTAGCTCTCCTCAAATCTTTCTTTCTCTTCCTTCTAACCATGTAATCTCTTGAAAGACAAGTCCACAACAGTTATTAGCCTTTCCTTTCCTTCTCTCGTCTCTCCTCCACTCTTCTCCCAATCTCTCTGTTGTTGTTGTTCAATAGCTAAGTCATGTCTGATCCCTTGTGACCCCATGGACTGCAGCACACCAGCTTCCCTGTTCTCTTGGAGTTTGCTCAAACTTGTGTCTGTTGAGTTGGTGATGCTATCCAACCATTTCATCCTCTGTGGCCTTCGTCTTTAGTCTTCAATCTTTCCCAGCATCAGGGCCTTTTCCAATGAGTTGGCTTTTCACATCAGAAAAGTGGCCAAAGTATTGAAGCTTCAGCTTCAGAATCAGTCCTTTCAACGAATGTTCAGAGTAGTTGATTCCCTTTACTCTAGATCTAAGTTAAGATGA
The DNA here is from genome assembly GCF_963930625.1 of Muntiacus reevesi. Lineage (NCBI taxonomy): Eukaryota > Metazoa > Chordata > Mammalia > Artiodactyla > Cervidae > Muntiacus > Muntiacus reevesi. The sequence continues at coordinate 39,347,025 of NC_089268.1, forward strand.
CATTCCTGTATTATTGTCTGGAAAGTGACTTCAGACTTTTCGCTTTGAGCTATGATTTCTGGGATGATCATAGTGCTCATCTTGCTCGTTTTCTTCTCTCGGGATACCACCCTGCTTTATATTTTGTCTAATGTTTGGAAGAGTTGCTTCGTATATTTTATCTTTCTAGCTTTGTTCTCATTTTCTAGATTATTATGATGTGAGGATAAATCTGTTAGTCCATCATGGCTGGAGGTAGAAGTTTGACATATCTTTCCAAAGACACTTAATGGGCAGTGATCTCTCTAAAATTTCTTTGCTTATAGAGGGAAAAGCTTACCTTTACATAGGAGAAAGCATTCCTTACCCCAAAGTTTACTCCATCTTTGTCAAATGGAAAAATAAGTCAATAGATTGTATGTTTTTTCAGGCTGACATCTATTTGTACCTAGAAAAGCAGAGGTTATCCTCTATCATTCATACCATCTGTTCAGGATTAAAACATCATATATTATACATGTTGCATCAGTTACTTACTCCTATACAAGAAACCATCCCCCAATTTTTGTAGCTTTAGATAACAACCATTTATATTTTTTTCCTCAGGAATCTACCAGCTGTTCAGTCAGTTCTGCTGATCCGAGTGGGCTTGCTGTGGTTCACTGATTGACTTGTGCCCAACTTCAGGTCTCAAAGTCTTCGTTTTTGCTCTTAGCTGAATTCTTTCACATAACTTGCACCTCAATTGGGACAACTAGATTGGTTCAGTTTTACTCCACGTGGTCTACATTTGGTCTCATGGTGGTGGCAGTTTTCCAAGAAAGCAAATGGAATTATTTAAGGCTTTTTGGTCTGGCACAGACAGCGGCTGCACTCTTTGGGCCAACAAGTTATAGGGTCAGCCCATATTCAAGGGTTACAGAAACATACGCCGCCTCTTGATGGGAGGAGCTGCAAGTCATATTGTGAAGGGTTTGGATACAAAAAGCAGTGGAAATTTAGAGTCATTTTAAAAATCCATCTACTATATACACTTTACCTACGCAAAATGATCTTATTTTAGGAAACTGACTAACTAGACTCAGAAAGATTACTGCGATCTGAAGTTTTCTCTCCTGAGCTTTACTAATCATGATGAGTCACTCTGGCATATGGGCAATGAGAACACTAGGAGATCTCATTAATCAGCCATCTATATCTGTCTCCGCTAGCCTTTGCTGTAGACTATTTCCATCTCCTTTATTGTTATTTTTGTCAAATCTTGAAACTATGCCATAACCTATGATCAAGCAAATACTACTGAAATGAATACTAGATGAATACTAAAACAAGTACTAAATGAAACCTATCCTGAATGCCTTGATGAAATATTTTCATAGAACTTTGTACCACTTCCCATATAACATTTATCATATTTTGCCTTTCACTTTAGCTATTTATTTAATTGTATGATCCCTTTGCTATACCATAGAATCCATGACTTCAAAGGCATGTCCTTTTTACTTTAAGCCTCCTTCAAGACTAATTCACAGCCCTTTATGTAAGAGTTGGATAAGCTGAGAAAAAATAGATTGATACATATAGCCTGCAGTTGCTTTTCTAATGAGTAGGAAGAATGGACTTCATTGTAATTTTGATAAATATTATAAATGCTAATGGCTACAATTTATTAGATTTTATATCTAAATACTGTTCTAAAAATTTTTAACAAAAAACAATAACTATTCATTGTTGCTTTACCTTTTAACTTCAATCTGTATTACAAATTTTCAGTTAACACCTGTCTAGTCAGGTAGGGGAAAGAACAGGTCTCTGGAGACAAAGAAATTAAATTCAAATCTCTTACTGCTGCTTCTCAAATATGTTATCGATCTAAGATTCAGTCCCTAAAAAAGAGAGGTTTATTAATATTTAACTCTTAACAAGTAGAGAAAATTAAAGTGGAGCATCTAACACATAGTAGGGACTTACTGCATGTCCATTTAATTCCATTTCTCCTCTTCCGCTCAGAAGGCAGGTCTGTACTGCTGGCAGACACTTCAGAGTACAAGTGAGTCCTTGTAATTTTACAGATATGGTTTTGAAAGATTAACTTGAAGGCAAATGGAGAGATTTGGTTTCTGTTTACTTCAAATCTTTTCCCAATTCCCTCTAGTTTTCTGGAGAGAAGTCTTGTCAAGTATCTGAAGAGTTGAGGATCACACTGGGATAACATTCTACCATCACAAGGGGGATGAACTGTTCTCCCTGTAGAGACTCAGAATTAGGGGCAGAGTCCTTTAGAGAATGGATCAGGGAAGATTTTAATCTTGCTTATTCCCCTTACCAGGGCCTTATGACCCTTCACCCAGGAGTACTTTGGTCATCTCCTTTCTCTTGAAATCTTTACTCCTCTCTGTTTGGTAATTACAATCACTCTATCTTTGAGACTTGCACTCGTCAAACTTCCCAGAGTCCCCCAACTCTAAATGACCAAAAGACACTTAAGAGTTTCAGGATTCATTTTACCCATAATGCCACTTTTGGCTTCAGCAAATGTCTAGTCTTTCTCATAGCATCACAGCAAATTTTCAAAGATTTTTAAAGAAAGAAAAAGCTAGAGAGCACAAGATAGGGAGTGGAAGTGGGTGTGGTAGGCAGAATAATGCCCTCCCTTTCCCCAAACATACATACAAGACCACATTCTGAAACCTGTGGCTCACATGGCCAAAGAGACTTTGATGTTGTGATTAAGTTAAGGATCCATAGAGGGAGAGATTATCCTGAATTATCTAGGTAGGTCAAACCTAATATCCAATTGTCTAGGCCCAGCCTCTCTTGGCTGTGCAGAGAGAAATGTGAGAATAGGAGGGTCAGGGAGATGTGATTTTGCCGTGTGTGAGAATATAGGAGGGGGCCACTAGCCAAAGAATGCAGAGATTTCATAGAAGCTGGCAAATGCAGGGAAAACAGATTTTTGCCCTGGAGCCTCCAGAAAAGACTACAGCTCTGTCAACACCCTGAATTTAATTCAGTAAGACCTATGTTGGACTTCTGACCCACAGACTGCAGGATAATAAATGTGTGCTGTTGATACCACTGCTTATGGTAACTTCTTGGAGCAGCAACAGGAAACTAACATGATAGGACTTGGATAGAGACCAGAGGAGACAGTTTCTAGATATGCACAGCTATTCTCAGTTAATCACATTTATTCTTTACTCAGAGATTCCTTTTAAAGTCATTGAAAATAAACCCCTCTAAAGAACAATGAGGTTTTTCTCTCCAAGGCAACAGCTATCAACAAGAATTTTTTTCTTTCTCCATAATGTCACATCTCTGTGCACATACATATATCTGAGATTAAAATTAAAAAACGGGATAAGGGAAACAGAGGTGATATAAGCAGATAATATTATAAGCCTTCAAATCTCCATCACTATCATTGCCACAAATATTTGTCAACTGCCTGATGCATGGAAGGCATGTTGCTATATACTGAGGATATCAAATTCAACACTTGCATCGAGGGTCGATGCAATACCATTCACTTATCTGATGCTATGCTTAACTTATTTCTGAGCACTGCTTTTGGAGGGAACTAGTAAAGAATTTTTTAAAAGTTGACCTTTTTCTATGATATAGTGTTTAACAATGGCACCTGATCTTCGCAGTGAAAACTGATCCTGGTAGACCCTAAATTACCAAAGTAGAAATCTGTCTTATTTCCCATCCTGTACCTACGAAGGCAAAGGTTTCGGTGACTCATTTTGGGAAGATCCAACAGAAACTGGAATAGTAAAAGGATTGGCGTTAGCAGAAGGTCACAGTCCCTTCAGTTTATGCTAACAAATACCATATCATGCATTAACAATGAATTGAATAAAGATACAGAAGGCCATTCCCATCTGTTGTGTATGTGGAGAAAATCAGTATGGTCTTTATTTCTGTCTGCTGGAAAACTTTAGAGATATTGATGAAAACTGGCCCTTTCAGGACTGAATGACGAGCTCAAACCAATTTCTGATACCTTGTAGTTGTGTAATTTTGAGAAAGTTCCTCAACTTCAATGGGCTTCTGTTTTCTCATTTTAAAAGCATGTATAATAAATTTCTGAATCACAGAAATGTTGTCAGTACTATATGGGGAAAAGATTATAAAAGTGCTTATGATGTATTTGATCCACACATTATAAATAAAAGGTCTTTTAGTCACTCTTTCATTTATTCAAAATATACTTGGAATTTGCAGATACACTGACACAATCCTTGGGCATAATGATTCCACGCACCTAGAGTTGCTGACTTTCAAATTTTGAGATTTGCAAATGGAGTCACCAATCTGCCAAGATTTGCACAAGATGCTTTAACAGAACAATTATAAATTAACTCTCTCTTTTGTTTCATGATTCAGTTTTAGATGTTTCATAACCAACTCTTTTGGAAAGGAAAAATCTATCTAGCATATCAGCATTTCTCAAGTACATCAAGAACTGAAGGGCTGAATCACAGTACCTCCTGGAGATACTGTAGAAAGTATCTTTCTACTGTTGAGTAGAAAGAGATTTTCTACTCATCAGAACCTGAGATGAGAATCGTCTTTCCCAGTTTTACAAATTAGAAAAAAAAAAAAAAAAAAAAAAAAACTCCATTTGAGATCGACATGTATACACTGCTTTATTTAAAATGGGTGACCGACAGGGACCTACCATACATCACAGGGAAAGCTGCTCAATGTTATGTAGCAGCCTGGATGGGAGGGAAGTTCCGGGAAGAATGGATACATGTATATATATGGCTGAGTCCCTTTGCTGTCCACCTGAAACTATCACAACATTGTTAATTGGCTCTTTTTTTGTTTGTTCAGTTGCTAAGTCATGTTAGACTCCCTGTGACCCCAGGGACTGCAGTATGCCAGGCTCCCCTGTCCTTCACTATCTCCTAGCGTTTGCTCAAATTCACTACATTGAATCAGTGATGTTATCTAATCATCTTGTCCTCTGCCAATCTCTTTTCCTTTTGCCTTCAATCTTTCCCAGCTATATTCCAACATAAAATAAAAAGTTAAAAAGAGAAAAGAAAAAAATTCAGGGTCTTTTCTGCTAATATTTTTTTGGTGTTGCAATTCTGAAGGAAAGTTTCAAGTTTAATGCAACCTCTTCATCATTTCTTGAAGGCAAGATCATGCATTTTTCTTTTATATCCTCTATGTTCTAATCCATAGTAAAGATATGTATATCTTCATATATATTTATGTATATATATGTATGATATGGGCTTCCCTTGTGGCTCAGCTGGTAAAGAATCTGCCTGCAATGTGGGAGACCTGGGTTCGACCCCTGGGTTGGGAAGATGCCCTGGAGAAGGGAAAGGCTATCCACTCCAGTATTCTGGTCTGAAGAATTCCATGAACTGCATCGTCCATGGGGTCACAAAGAGTCGGATATGACTGAGCAACTTTCACTTTCACTTTCATGTATGATATACATTAGACAATAGATTTTTGAAAAGCAAAAAAGGCTGCTTTTAGGTCAATTAACCATGTGGTTTTTAAATTAGAAGACTACTAAAATGAGCTTAACTTGCCTTAACCCTCTACCTTAATTCCCAATTCTGGTTGCAAAATAGAATGACTTAGACAATGTTTAAGAAATCTCTATAGCCAGTAGTACTCCTCTTCTACCTTAATTGGTCTGGGATAGGATCAGAAATAATGACCTATGTCTATGGGTTAGTGGTTTTCAGTCTCAGTAGTTCGGAATCACCTGGGGAGCTTTAAAAAAGATGCTGATGTCCAAGGCATATGCATACATGTTCAGTCACGTCCAACTCTTTGTGATCCCATAGACTGTAGGCCACCAGGATCCTCTGTCCATGGGATTTTCCAGGCATGAATACTGGAGTGGGTTGCCATTTCCTACTCCAGGGGAATCTTCCTCACCCAGGGATCAAACCCACATCTCCTGCATTGGCTGGTAGATTCTTTACTGCTTAGCCACCTGGGAGGCCCTATTCAAAGCACACTCCAGACCTATTAAATAAGAATGTGGGTGGGGGTAGGTGAGATAAGTAGTTTTCAATTTCCCCAGCATGTGTCACCAGAGTTGAGAACCACTGCCTTCACTGTGCCAGTAAGTAATGACTATGATGTACATTAGCATCAAATGATCCATTACACAGTTTTATATTCCAACTCATTGCAGCTGGGACTCATATTCAACTCATCTTTGCTTCACATATGGAATTAACAAATTAATTTCAAATTCTATCACACCTTTACTAAGATGAATATTGTCACTGATCAGAGAATTGCTCTAGTGTGTCTGATATATTTGCTTCCACAATATTTTGAGAAGAGTCTACTGTGAGCAAATATTAATATCATCCCCTGTGAGCAAATGCTGTCCTGGAATTGGCCTTGGGTAATTCATGATTTCATGAGCATCCAGGTCTCTCATCTTTACTGATATCTTACATTTTAGGGAGCTTTTGAAACGTGCAGTTGGCTTTAACTGAACTTTATAACCTTCATTCTCACCACATTTTTAGTGTCCTCCAACCTCAGGGGAATACTTTTAAAATTATGGGGAAGTATGGGGTCTATATTACTTATGCTATTGTTTTTCTAAAGCTCAATCATGCCCAGAATTTCAGAGAAGATAACTCTCTTCTTGGCACGTAAAGATTACCAGTCTCTAAAGTAGAACCACCTTTGTTTTTCTCAGTATATATCTTCAGCAAGCAATGGAAGTATCACTTGAGTGTTACTGACTAATTTGACTTATTAACAATTAGCATAGTCTTTAGTATAAGGAATTATTACGTGTTTTCCTACATGGTCTTTGCCTAGAAACATTTTAATTCCATGGTCTTTGTTGGCCCTCTTGTAAATCTGTTTTGGAACAGGTTCCTTAGGCAGCTGGATTGGAAATGAGGCTTTGTTAGTTGTGAAATCAAATTCACAGTCCTTCTGCAGTTTCAGTGTGACAGCTCCATCTGGAAATGGATCAGCCCTTACTGTCTCAGCATATGTCCCAGGGATTACGTTCTCCCGATGATTTCAACAGCACTGTGGTTCCAAACTCAGCAGTTTTCTCCCTCCTCACTGTCATACAACCATCTATGAGAATCCAAACTTCAGAAAGCTAAAAAGAGTGTGGGGAGATATTTATAATGAAGAAATAAAACAGCACTTGCATCAAAATTAAGTAAGGCTGAAATATTCCTCTGGTTTGTATTCTACTCAGGGTATGGAGGGGTTTCACTTTGTTCTGACTTTGTTTACATATGAGTCAGCTGAGTTCTCACCATTTTCCTGCAGATCAACTTTTTAGTGTCACAGAATGATCTTCTCTGCCATTAACTCATTGAACACATCAAACAACAGGGGTCTTTCTAGTTACAGAGCTCTGGGGCAGAATAGAGTAGCTTATATTGTAGAAGTGGGAAGAGGGCAAAAAAAAAAAAAGGGGGTTTTCTTATCGTAGATTTTTTTAAAAACACGGGACAAAAGTGTCCATGCATCAGGATAGAATGGCCGCACAATCCAGATGGCCACTATGCCCTGGATGGAAGAAATTCACACACTGCTTCCTCTGCCTTTCCCATGGGCCACCACAAATGGCCAGTGTGACCCTCAGAGATTGCTCTTGGTCTTCTGCATTATAAACACAACTGTCAGTGCCAATTTCTGGACCATGTCCATTGCCACCACAGGTAGGAACATAATGATTAAAGCAGGATGAGTAAGAACTGAAGAACCACATACCCTTTGGCGCTGGATGGCATCCAGTGGGGTGGATTTCTACAATAATAGCAGAGACATGGTTTCCTTCATGCTCCCTTTATCCTGTCCTCAGACAGGTCCCTATGCAGGCTGTTTCAGCTGAAACCATCTCCTGCTAAATCCCGTAGACTGCTCTGATTCTAGAAGCTTCACTCCTGAATACTGTACATCCTCTCAGAGGGAGTGGGTGTCAGGGAGAGGTTCTAAGGCCACAATTCCCAGAGGATAGCTCTGCTTGAAGATCTATGGCTGTCATTTGAAAGGATTACCAAAAGGTCACATTTTAGGTCCATGAGCCTCAAAAGTTAATGCCTATTAGTATCATCGTAAGCATTTGTCAGACATGCAGATTCTCAGATCCCTTTTGTCCAATTCAGAAGGTCTGGATTCAGAACTGGGGTGAGGGGGCTTGATATATCACTGCACACAATTCTGGTGTGTGGTTTGGGATGCACGCTGAGTGTTGCTAACCTAAACTATAAGAGGCTTAGAGACACAGCAAGAGGAATTTGTTATATATATATATATATATATATATATAATTATATATATATAATTTTTTTCTTGAAAGGTGAGTTTTAAGTTATACTTGTTATCTATTCTCTTAAGTTGTTTTGAGTACCAGGTAACCTTGAAACTATGAAACCTGAAGGCATATAGAGTTCTCTGGGTTAGTGTGTCCAGGTAGATGAACTGACTAGCGTTAGCTAATGGTGACACATTCATTCAGTCAGTAAATAATAGTTGAACTCTTCCTCAGCTGAGAATTGTACTAGGTACTGGTGGCACATAGTGATATGAAATGCATTACTAACACATTTAGGGCAATGAAATTTACTTAAGAAGGAGAGATTTAACAAAGATAATAAAAGCTAAGCTTTGTTTTCAACTGTTTCAAGAAAATTGCAAGGCGCAGAAGAGAAGGAAATTTTTGAGAAGTAGGATAAAAATCATATGCAAAATGAAGGAGCTAAGAATTTGCCTTTTTATATTATAGGCATTTTAGGAAGTTCAAAGAAGTGGGAAAAATACAGGGATAGTGAAAAGTGGCAGGAAATAAGGTGGGTAGAAGGGATCTTGGAGATCATATGATAAGAACTTTGAGTTCTTGCCACAAAACATTATTGAGAGAAACTAAAGAACACCAAAACAAATGAAGTGCACCGTATTCATACATTGGAAGGCTCAAAGACTCAGTATTTCAAAAATAACCATTCCTCCTAAATTGAACTATAATTCAAAGCCATCAAAATCCAAATCCATGAAGTTCTGTGAAATTTGATAGGCCTATTCTAAAATTCAGGCACTGTGGTATTATCAGAAGAATAGCTAAACAGACCAATAGAAAAGTATAGAGATCTAGGGGAAAAAAAAGTACACAGACAATATCACTTGATTTATAAAAAGATATCACTGTATCACTGGGCTTCCCTAGTAGCTCAGTTGGTAAAGAATCCACCTGCAATGCAGGAGACCCTGGTTCAATTCCAGGGTCGGGAAGATCCCCTGGAGGAGGGCATGGCAAATTACTCCAGTATTCTTGCCTGGAGAATCCCCATGGACAGAGGTGCCTAGAGGGCACCATGGGGTAGCAAAGAGTTGGACACGACTGAGCGACTCAGCACATCACATCACTGTACCACAGTAAGGGAAAAAATGGTACTTTCAGTAAATGGTACTGGGCCCACGAAATATCTACATGGAAAAAAACATAAATGTTTACCTGTACCCCACTCCCTGCATAAAAGTTAATTCTAGATGGTCCACAGATCAAAAAGGTAAAGGTAAAATAATAAACATTATCAAAAATAATATCTTCTACACAGACATTTTTTAAAAACACAAACCAAATTGAAAACCTTAATAAACTGGACTACATTAAAATTTAAAGGTGAAGTTTATCAATGCCATTGCTTTCACTCAGCCAGTTATGTCTGACTCTTTGTAACCCCATGGACTGTAGCTCTCCAGGCTCATCTGTCCATGGGATTTCCCAGGCAAGAATACTGGAGTGGGTTGCCAACTCCTTCTCCAGGGGAAGTTTTTCAAAAGATCTCTTTATAAGAAGTTGCCCCACATGTAACTGACAAAGGAATGAAGTACAGAATACACAAAAAACTCTACAAGAAACCAAGCCAGTAACCAAGTTTTCAAATGCTCAGAATGTTTGAACAGGCACTTCACAGAAAAGATATCCAAATTGCCAAAAAGCATGTGAAAATGTGGCCAGTCTCATCACTCATCATGAACTGGAACCTAAAACCATAATGAATATAATTATATGCTCATTAATTAGCTAAGATTGAAGATACTAACAATACTGAGTGCTATCAAGATCTGTATCAAGGGACACTCATATATGGATGACTGCTTGAAATAAAAATTGGTATAACCAGTTGGTAAAAGTGGTAATATTTATAAAGGCAAATGTTCCTATAACCCAACAACTGCACTCGTTGGGAATATACTCAACATAACTGCATCCACATTTGTACCAAACTGTGTATTTATAATGTTCACCATAGCATTCTTTAAAGTAGTCTGAAACTGAAAAATTCAGAAGTCAATCAGGAGCTATCAGTTCAGTTCACTTGCTCAGTCGTGTACAACTCTTTGTGATCCCATGAACCGCAGCACGTCAGACCTCCCTGTCCATCACCAACTCCCAGAGTTTACCCAAACTCATGCCCATTGAGTTGGTGATGCCATCCAACCATCTCATCCTCTGTCGTCCCCTTCTCCTCCTGCCCTCAATCTTTCCCAGCATCAGGGTCTTTTCCAATGAGTCAGCCCTTTGCATTAGGTGGCCAAAGTATTAGAGTTTCAGCTTCAGCATCATTTCTTCCAATGAATACCCAGGACTGATCTCCTTTAGGATGAACTGGTTGGATCTCCTTGCAGTCAAAGGGACTCTCAAGAGTCTTCTCTAATACCACAGTTCGAAAGCATCAATTCTTTGACACTTGGCCTTCTTTACAGTCCAACTCTCAGGAGCTATAAATAGTGGTATATTCATATAATACAATATCAAACAATACTGATGAGAAGATACTCTAGGAGATAATAGCTGAAAACTTCCCCAAAATGGGGACAGAAATAGCCACCCAAGTCCAAGAAACCCAGAGAGACCCAAACAGGATAAACCCAAGGCAAAACACCCCAAGACACATATTAGTCAAATTAACAAAGATCAAACACAAAGAACAAATATTAAAAGCAGCAAGGGAGAAACAACAAATAACACACAAGGAGATTCCCATAAGGATAACAGCTGATCTTTCAATAGAAACTCTTCAGGCCAGAAGGGAATGGCAGGACATACTTAAAGTAATGAAAGAGAATAACCTACAACCCAGATTACTGTACCCAGCAAGGATCTCATTCAGATATGAAGGAGAATTCAAAAGCTTTACAGACAAGCAAAAGCTGAGAGAATTCAGCACCACCAAAGCAGCTCTTCAACAAATGCTAAAGGATCTTCTCTAGACAGGAAACACAGAAAGGTTGTATGAACGTGAACCCAAAACAACAAACCAAATGGCAACGGGACCATTCTTATCAATAATTACCTTAAATGTAAATGGGTTGAATGCCCCAACCAAAAGACAAAGACTGGCTGAATGGATACAAAAGTAAGACCCCTATATATGCTGTCTACAAGAGACACACCTCAAAGCAAGGGACACATACAGACTGAAAGTGAAGGGCTGGAAAAAAATATTTCACACAAACAGAGACCAAAAGAAAGCAGGAGTCACAATACTTATATCAGATAAAATAGACTTCAAAATAAAGACTGTGAAAAGAGACAAAGAAGGACACTACATAATGATCAAAGGATCAATCCAAGAAGATATAACAATTATAAATATATATGCACCCAACATAGAAGCACCACAATATGTAAGGCAAATGCTAACAAGAATGAAGGGGGAAATTAACAATAACACAATAATAGTGGGAGACTTTAATACCCCACTCACACCTATGGACAGATCAACTAAACAGAAAATCAACAAGGAAACACAAACTTTAAATGACACAATGGTCCAGCTAGACCTAATTGATATCTATAGGACATTTCACCCCAAAACAATCAATTTCACCTTTTTCTCAAGTGTACATGAAACCTTCTCCAGAATAGATCACATCCTAGGCCATAAATCTAGCCTTGGTAAATTCAAAAAATTGAAATCATTCCAGTCATCTTTTCTGACCACAATGCAGTAAGATTAGATCTCAATTACAGGAAAAAAAAAAAAAAAAAAACTATTAAAAATTCCAACATATGGAGGCTAAATAACATGCTTCTGAATAACCAACAAATCATAGAAGAAATCAAAAAAGAAATCAAAATATGCATAGAAATGAATGAAAATGAAAACACAACAACCCAAAATCTATGGGACGCTGTAAAAGCAGTGCTCAGGGGAAGGTTCATAGCAATATAGGTTTACCTCAAGAAACAAGAAAAAAGTCAAATAAATAACCTAACTCTACACCTAAAGCAACTAGAGAAGAAAGAAATGAAGAACCCCAGGGTTAATAGAAAGAAAGAAATCTTTAAAATTAGGGCAGAAATAAATGCTAAAGAAACAAAAGAGACCATAGCAAAAATCAACAAAGCTAAAAGCTGGTTTTTTGAAAAAATAAACAAAATTGACAAATCCTTAGCCAGACTCATCAAGAAACAAAGGGAGAAGAACCAAATCAACAAAATTAGAAATGAAAATGGAGAGGTCACAGCAGACAACTCTGAAATACAAAGGATGATAAGAGACTACTACCAGCAGCTCTATGACAATAAAATGGACAACTTGGAAGAAATGGACAAATTCTTAGAAAAGTATAACTTTCCAAAACTGAACCAGGAAGAAATAGAAGATCTTAACAGACCCATCACAAGCACGGAAATCAAAACTGTAATCAGAAATCTTCCAGCAAACAAAAGTCCAGGACCAGATGTCTTCACAGCTGAATTCTACCAAAAATTTAGAGACGAGCTAACATCTGTCTTACTCAAACTCTTCCAGAAAATTGCAGAAGAAAGCAAACTTCCAAACTCATTCTATGAGGCCACCATCACCCTAATTCCAAAACCAGACAAAGATGCCACAAAAAAAAGAAAACTACAGGCCAATATCACTGATGAACATAGATGCAAAAATCCTTAACAAAATTCTAGCAAACAGAATCCAACAACATATTAAAAAGATCATACATCATGACCAAGTGGGCTTTATTTCAGGATTGCAAGCATTCTTTAATATCTACAAATCAATCAATGTAATACACCACATTAACAAATTGAAAAATGAAAACCATATGATTATCTCAATAGATGCAGAAAAAGCCTTTGACAAAATTCAACATCCTTTATGATAAAAACTCTCCAGAAAGCAGGCATAGAAGGAACATACCTCAACATAATAAAAGCTATATATGACAAACCCACAACAAACATTATCCTCAATGGTGAAAAATTGAAAGCATTTCCCTCAAAGTCAGGAACAAGACAAGGGTGTCCACTCTCACCACTACTATTCAACATAGTTTTGGAAGTGTTGGCCACAGCAATCAGAGCAGAAAAAGAAATAAAAGGAATCCAGATAGGAAAAGAAGAAGCAAAACTCTCACTGTTTGCAGACAACATGATCCTCTACATAGAAAACCCTAAAGACTCTACCATAAATTACTACAGCTAATCAATGAATACAGTAATGTTGCAGGATATAAAATTAACATGCAGAAATCCCTTGCATTCCTATATGCTAACAATGAGAAAACAGAAAGAGAAATTAAGGAAACAATACCATTCACCACTGCAACAAAAAGAATAAAATACTTAGGAGTATATCTACCTAAAGAAACAAAAGACCTGTACATAGAAAACTATAAAACACTGATGAAAGAAATCAAAGAGGACACAAACAGATGGAGAAACATACCGTGTTCATGGATTGGAAGAATCAATATTGTGAAAATGGCTATTCTACCCAAAGCAATCTATAGATTCAATGCAATCCCTATCAAGCTACCAACAGTATTTTTCACAGAACTAGAACAAATAATTTCACAATTTGTATGGAAATACAGAAAACCACGAATAGCCAAAGTAATCTTGAGAAAGAAGAATGGAACTGGAGGAATCAACCTGCCTGACTTCAGACTCTACTACAAAGCCACAGTCATCAAGACAGTATGGTACTGGCACAAAGACAGAAATATAGATCAATGGAACAGAATAGAAAGCCCAGAGATAAATCCATGAACATATGGACACCTTATCTTCGACAAAGGAGGCAAGAATATACAATGGAAAAATGACAAACTCTTTAACAAGTGGTGCTGGGAAAACTGGTCAACCACTTGTAAAAGAATGAAACTAGAACACTTTCTAACACCATACACAAAAATAAACTCAAAATGGATTAAAGATCTAAATGTAAGACCAGAAACTATAAAACTCCTAGATAACATAGGCAAAACACTCTCCAACATAAATCACAGCAAGATCCTCTATGACCCACCTCCCAGAATATTGGAAATAAAAGCAAAAATAAACAAATGGGACCTAATGAAAATTAAAAACTTTTGCACAACAAAGGGGAAACTATAAGCAACGTGAAAAGACAGTCCTCAGAATGGGAGAAACTAATAGCAAATGAAGAAACAGACAAAGGATTAATCTCAAAAATATACAAGCAACTCCTGCAGCTAAATTCCAGAAAAATAAATGACCCAATCGAAAAATGGGCCAAAGAACTAAACAGACATTTCTCCAAAGAAGACATACAGATGGCTAACAAACACATGAAAAGATGCTCAACATCACTCATTATCAGAGAAATGCAAATCAAAACCACAGTGAGGTACCATTACACGCCAGTCAGGATGGCTGCTATCCAAAAGTCTACAAACAATAAATGCTGGAGAGGGTGGGAGAAAAGGGAACCCTCTTACACTGTTGGTGGGAATGCAAACTAGTACAGCCACTATAGAGAACAGTGTGGAAATTTCTTTAAAAACTGGAAATAGAACTGCCATATGACCCAGCAATCCCACTCCTGGGCATATACACCGAGGAAACTAGATCTAAAAAGAGACATGTGCACCCCAATGTTCATCGCAGCACTGTTTATAATTGCCAGGACATGGAAGCAACCTAGATGCGTATCAGCAGATGAATGGATAAAGAAGCTGTGGTACATATACACCATGGAATATTACTCAGCCATTAAAAAGAATTCATTTGAGTCAGGTTTAATGAGATGGATGAAACTGGAGCCCATTACACAGAATGAAATAAGCCAGAAAGGTAAACACCAATACAGTATACTAACGCATTTATATGGAATTTAAAAAGATGGTAACGGTAATCCTATATGCAAAACAGAAAAAGAGACACAGATGTACAGAACAGACTTTGGGACTCTGGGAGAAGGCGAGGGTGGGATGTTCTGAGAGAACAGCATTGAAAAAAGTATACTATCAAGGGTGAAACAGATCACCACCCCAGGCTGGATGCATGAGACAAGTGCTCAGGGCTGGTGCACTGGGAAGACCCAGAGGGATCATATGGGGAGGGAGACAGAAGGGGGAATCGGGATGGGGAACACATGTAAATCCATGGCTGATTCATGTCAATGTATGGCAAAAACAACTACAATATTGTAAAGTAATTAGCCTCCAACTAATAAAAGTAAATGAAAAAAAAATAAAAAAGAAAGACAAACAACACTGAGAATAAGCGAATTACTGTTACACATAACAAAAGAACCATACCATTATTCCCTTTATACATAGTTCAAAACAGGCAAAACTAATTAATAGTATAGAAGTCCTATAAATGATTACCTTTGGGGAGGGAGCATGAAAGAGCCTTTGGGAGTTCTAAAGTGTTGTTTTTTTCATATGTACCAGTAAAGTGTGTTTACCTTTTGAAAATGTACGTATGATTTGTGCATACTTCTGTGTTTATGTTATAACTTAGTACAAATTTTACTTTAAACATTTTCATAGGAGTTTAATCAGAATGAAGGAAACATGCTATTTTCTCTGACGGGATATAACTTTTTCTAGCATTATGTTGAAAGATTTTTTTCTTTTGCTGACGTCTGTTTCCTCTTGGACAATGTTTTCAACAACAAATATCAAAGTGTTCTGCCTTAAAAAAGATAAAGAGAGATTGTTGTGCAAATGCAGGAAATAGATGAGAGTCTAAATTGTGTGGGAATAGCGACATGAGTCAGAACAGAAGCAATCTTTCAGAGATAGAAATCAGAGGACTTGAAGTTCAGTTATCTAGAGGATGAGGAAAAAGGAAGATAAACGTCACTCTAAAGTTTCTAGCTTGATAGAGATGAATGATTATGCAGTTGAACATAATGAATCTGCTTTTTTTTTTAATCTAGGACACATTTGGTTGGTGATACTAGAGATTTATCTAGATGAGCATATACTTAAGCAATTGAAAATACGGGTCAAAACTTCTAAAAAGGTCAAAACTAGACATTTAAATTTGAGTCTCTTCAAATTTATGTTTTGTGGCTAAAGCTTCTCCACCCTTAGGAGATGTGTTGTGTGAAGAGAAAGAAGGTAACTGACAGAAGGTGGGGGCATTAGGAGAGCTCATTTGTTATTTATCTTAACTGCTATTATGTGACCCTCATATATCTAAACATCTAAACACACAGTGGACTCACATAATTCTCATATTCTCTTGCCCTTTAATATCTATCTTTTAAGTATAATAATTATTTTGGAGGCATCAGAAATAGTGCTTGGTGTTCCACAAAGCTCAATGAAATAAATCCCTTGTATGTGAATCATAGTATTACCAGAAAATAATGTTAGATTTAATCTATTATAATCATAGTTATTTCAAAAATATCTTACAACTTAAACAAAATTGATGTTAACTTTTCATGTCTGTAACTTCATAAGTGAATTTCAGAGGTACGAATCAGTTATCTATGCTAATCTCCTAGAAAATGAATACTTTTCAGAAGAACCGTATTTTAAATCAACGTGGAACATAAAATATTCCCAGGTTTGTATTAGATGATCAACAAATACTTATAAATTTATCTTGTTGTTAAAAACATTACAGTTTTACTTGAAGCCTATTAGTCACCTATTACAATTTACTAAAGCTCATAACATGGTCTCTGAATTCAAACTAACAATACCTGCTAAGGAGGAAAATAGTCTACTTCCCTGTCTGTAAATCCATCATTCTGGTTATTCATTGTCACATAACAAGTTACCCCAAAACTTAGTGGCCTGAAGCCATCCCCATAATACTAGATCTCACAGTTTTGGGGGTCAGGAATGCTGGCAATGTCAGCTGGGCAGCTCTTCTGCTCCATGTGGCATTAATCAATCAATGTCCATTGGTGGTATTCAGCTGGTGGATGGGCTAGGTAGAGGATTGATGCTCACCACACTCAGATGTTTGGGGTATGGGCAGGGATACCTGGAAGGCTGGGATCAACTCTGACTGTCACCTGAAACACTGGCAAGTGAGCTTTCCAACGTGGTGGTGTCAGAGCAGTGAGACCACTGAGGTGGTTCATGGTTCCTGGAGACACTATTCTAGAGGAAGTGGACCCTACTGGTTTCTTAAGGCCTGAACCTGGAAATGGGCACATTGCTTATGCCACTGTCATTTTGGCAGGCAGTAAAGAAAACTATTCAAGTTCAAGGAGAGAGAACACACATAGAACTCTTAAGGGATAGTGTGTCAAACAATCTGAGGTTTTCTTTAATCCATGTAATTTAATAATAGCAAATTATGTATGACCCTGAATATTAAATGTGTTTGTGTATACCCACTTAGGTTCCAAAAATACAATGAAAGCAAACATGAAAATTGTAGTCAAATTTCATGAAATATAATAATCTCTGAAACACATTTAGATCAGGACCTAGCAATATTTGGAATTAAACTTTGAGACTAAAAATGAAATAGTATATATGTTATGTGTGTAGCAGCACCATGTGTGTATATATTATGTATAAACTATATAGATGCTTATACATGATATTCCTGGAAGAGGACATGGCAACCCGCTCCAGTATTCTTGCCTGGAGAATCCCCACGAACAGAGGAGCTTTGTGGGTTACAATCCATGGAGTCACAAAGAGTCAGACATGACTGAGTGACTAAGAACACACATAGATGATATAAACTAAGTGACACGGTAAAAGTAGAGGAAAAAATAGGTATGACTAAATTTTTATCTACTAATAATTCGATGGAATTCATATTCACATTTTCTTACATGTGTAAATCTCTATGTATTTGGCTTTGATGTTTAAGTGTTCTGAAAAGGAAATTCACCACATTTGTATTCCTCCTATACATGAAGCCTGGGGTTAAGCACACTATTTATACAACTAGTTCAATCTTCAGAACCAACCTTTGAGATGAGCATTATAATCCTTACTTTACAGAAGAGTAGACTGATGGTCAAAAAAGATATATGTGTCCATGTGTCTGCATGTGTATACACACACTTACATACATATAAAATGTGTTTAATATACAATAGGTATGTATTACAAGGGGTTTTGCTGGTGGCTCAAATGGTAAAGAATCTGCCTGCAATATGGGGCCCCCACATTTTAATCTCTGGGTCAGAAAGATCCCGTGGAGAAGGGAATAGTTACCCACTATCGGTATTCTTGCCTGCAGAACTCCACAAACAGAGGCTACAGTCCACTGCAGTCACAGACAGTCAGACACAACTGAACCACTAACACTTCCACTTCATGCATTATGTATGTGTAGTTGTGCATAACACATATATATTATACACATATTATATATATAGTATACATACATATTACATATCCATATAGATATTTTCTGTGATATAAGTATAAAATATATATATATATACACACACATACATTTGGGTGACATTTTTCAGATTATTTACTGCCTTCTGTTTCTTGAATAGAAATTATTACTGTAGTAATCTCTCAGGTGTATCATCCTACTCTGTCTAGTGCAGCATGCCAAAATAGCATTCAAATGATGAGATATATTTTCATACCCATTACAGTTAACATCTCTGGCCGTGTCTTTTCTTCAAACACAAGTTTAAAATTCAATTAGTATTATTTACTATCTGCAGTTTTTGTTGTAGACACAACAAATTAAGTTTCAAAAATAAACCTATGCCACAGAATAGCTTGAGTTCCAATTCTGCTTTTTCATCAGATGATCAGCAATCCTGAACTGACAAGTAAGAAAAGCAGAGAAGATCGCCATGACACGACGGGGCAGGTCAGGACTAGTGTTGGCATGGTGCACAGGTCGGCTTTCAGTCGTCTTAATAGCATATTATGGAGCCAGAGCACAAAGAAACTGATTGGTCCTTGTCTAATACTGGTTAGAGATATTCGTGTAAGACCTTCATCCACTTTGTCCGTAAGGAGAAGTGACCTCCCTTAAAGGATCACGTCAAGGATGCTAGGTTTAGACATGCTTCAGTATCCTGGGCAAGAATGTCATGCTCTATCCTACTTAAAGCACTTTATTGGCCCCACAGCACCCTGAGGATTAAGCCCAAATTCCTTGGCACCCTAAGCACTTGACCTGGTACCTGTTCCTTCGCCAACCCCCCCTCTCACCTGTCTCCACACCTTCTCCATGGCAACCTGCAAGTCAGCTGAACGTAACTTGGTTACATTAGAATGTGATGCTTTCATTGGCTTTTCCCTGCAGGTGTTCCCATTTGGTGGAGGAACTTGAGAAGTTCCTGCGAAGCCCCAAAGAGCACGTACGTAGAAAGATGCCCCAAGCCAGTGTTGAACTGTATCTAATGTGCATGCAAGAGCAGCCCCTAGCCCACAACAAGGAGGATAGAAATAATTAACTACCCACAGTGGAGCTGTTGAGGGAGACTATGGCACGTATCTGAGTCTAGGCAAGGCAGAGAATGACAGGGCAAACATAATCCTGAATCCCTACCAAGACCTTTGGGAGGGGAGAGATGGGTGTGAAATAGGTATCTGATTAGCACCTGAGAGTTAGTCACCATCGTCCCTCAGATCTAATTCCAAGACAATGTTGTTCAAACCTACAGAACACCTCCTAGAGGTCTCAGATTAGGAAGGCTATTTGGGGGTAGAAGGTGTGTATGTACTTCACAGTGTAAGACGTAATGATGAAGATAAAGAAAATTCATCATAAAAACGTGAGAAAGATTCACATGGTTAACTTCTTTGCATAGTGAAGCAGGCATATCTGTAATACTAGATGCTATGTGCCTCATATGAGAATCTAAATTCAATTACTAAAATAAAACCTCAAATCAAAATACCTTAATCAAAACTGGTACACCACGGAGAATGTAAGTTGGTGCAGCCACAGTGGGAAACAGTTTGGAAGTTCTGCAGAAAACTGAAAATAGAATTACCATATGACCCTGCGATCCCACTCCTGGACATATATTCAGACAAAACTACTATTCAAAAAGATACATGCACCCCAGTGTTCACAGCGGCACTATCCACAACATCCAAGACACGAAGACAACATAAATGTCCATGGACAAGAATGGAAAAAGAAGATGTGGCACATGTATAAATGGAATGCTACTCAGCCATATAAAAGAAAAAAAGAATGCCTTTTGCAGCAACATGGATGTGACTAGAGACTGTCATACTAAGTGAAGTAAGTCAGAAAGAGACAAGAGAAATTCCACATGATATAACTTATATGTGGAATCTAAAATATGACACATATGAACCTATCTATGAAATAGAATCATGGACATAGAAAATGGAGTAGTTGCTGCCAAGTGGGAGGGTGTGGGCAAGGGATGGAATGAGATGTTGGGGTTAGCTGATGTAAGCTTCTATATACAGAACGCATAAACAACAAGTTCCTACTATGTAGCACAGAGAACTATATACAATATTCTATGATAAACCATAATAGAAAAGAATATTTTTTAAACAAATATATATGTATACATTTATATACTGAATTACTTTGCTACATAGCAATAATTAACACAACATTGTAAATCAATTATACTTCAATTTAAAAAAAGATTGATATACCATGGATGGCAGCTATACCTCAAGAAGAACAAGAAAAAGCAAATGATTTTCTACACCATAATTCAGGGAAGCAGGGTAGAGGAGCTTCCAGTTGTAAAACATCATCCATCAACATGTGATTAGATTATACTATCCCTGGAAAAAAATATGATTATCTTTGTGAGCTGTTTTTATTTTATAAATGACTAAGTTATAAAATCAGAGTCTCCCTCTTGGAAAGAGACGAAAGACTGGATTGAAATTGATGGGTTTACCTTGACCAGCACTCACTCTGAACCTGAAATGACCAAATACAAGTAGATATTGATGTACATCCCACCCAAACTTGAGGGTCACCAGGCTTGCCAAGGAAACCTATAGGCTAGGCTTCTTCTGAAACAGGGAGGCAGGACTTCTTAGGGAGAGTGTTAAAGCTATCAGACTGAAGATTTGATAGGAAACTGCTTGGGGATGCAAGAACAACAGGGTTAGGGTTAGAAAAAAAAATAAACTTATGGGTGAACAGGGCATTTATGAAGAAAACCCTGTTTATAAAGGCTTTGATTGGTAAGAGTGTTCCTCTCTCAGATCTAAGGAATGTCTAGTTAGCTGGCCCTTTAATCTTCAGAGCTTCTGGAGAGAAGCGAACAGAAAGTCATTGACTGCCTCAGGTAGATTTTCATGTAGGACCACTTTGATTATCAGCAGAGAGAAAAGTACTCACTATTTAGGAAGCAACACAGAAGATCCCATGCATAGCAGATAGACCAAACTCCTAATTCTACCATGTAGGTTAGGAAAAAGTTCCCTTGGAATCAAAGACTTCAGTATTTGGTGAAGAAAGGGAGCCTTATCTCCAGTACCATAATTAGTCCTCATTGGGGAAATCACATGAATTTTCTAAATTTATATTCACTTAAATGGATGTGACAAATCAAAGTTTAAAGTTGCCTATGATATCTATAGCACTACACAGAAGTTCCAATTGATGGATCTCCTCTGTGTTGTTGCCTTATTTTTTTTTAATCTATAAAAAGAGGGAATTGAAAGAGATGATAGTTAAGTCTGTCTGTATCTCGCAACCCTAGAAATCTCTGGACCAGCTTCCCCCCACACGCAGCAAATATAAATAAGCTTTAATATACATGTTTTGTGAAAATTAGAGCAGTGGGCTCAATGGGGAGGTATGAATTGTTTTGATAAAGAAATGGTGGTCAGTGACATCAAAAGAAATAGGCAGCATATGGGAAAAAAAAGAAGGAAAAGGAAAAAGAAATGAAGGAAAGTTGTTTGGGGACTTTTGAGGTTCACTTCTCCCATCACTATAGGAATGTTCCAAGGGCTATAAAAACTTACAGATAAGAATAAAATGTCACTTTGTTACTCATTTTGGTTGGATAGAAGCCAAGCATGCGCTGAGAAGCAGAAAATATTTCCATGTATGGAGCACAGCCTTCTGAGAATATCAGCCGGGGAAGGGGAAGGAAGGATCTGGACCCAGCCTCTAACCTTTGAACTCCTAGCTACTCTGAAACAATCTCAATCTATTTTATATGACAAGCCAAGTTCTAATCTGGGTTGCCCAGAAGCAGAGCCTAAAACAAGTATTCAGATCTATAGTGAGTTGCATGGCGGCCCCTCAAAAGATACATCCACTTAGAATTTGCAAATGTGAAAGGCCCTTATTTGGATAAAGGGCCTTTACAAGTGTAGTTAAATTAAGTATCTTGAAATGAGATTATCCTGGATTAGGGTGGGCCCAAAATCCAATGACACATGCCCTTAAGAGAGGGAGGTCGGACATTTAACTGTAGAAAAGGAAAAGGCAATGACAAAGTCAGAGATTGGAATTATCCTACTACAAGCTGAGCAATGCCTGAAGATAGCAGAACTGAATACGAAGCCTCCCTTGAACCAAAGGTTCCCCTAAAGCTTTCAGAGGCAATATGGCCTTATCAACACCTTGATTTCAGATTTCTGGCCTCCAGAACTGCGGGGGAGTAAATTTCTATTGTGGTCATTTGTTATGGCAGCTGCAGAAAACTAAAACAAGATCCAAGTAGTTTATTAGGGAAGCAAAGGAAAATATGGATAGGAGAATGGAAAAGTGAGAGGGAGAAGTCAGTCCAAAAAATTATGATCTAACTGTCAGTGTGAGCAACTGGAGTTCGGTACTGCTGGGGAGAACCTGAGACAGCATGAGGTACATGCCTCAGAGTTTATGGGTTTGGGGAGGAGGGAGCCAGGGTATTTATACACCCACCCCAGTCTGCCATGGGCTGAGGGCTATTCTCAGGGATGCCGGTCCCCCAGCATTTCCAGCTCCCACCTGAACGCCAAAATTGATTCCTGCTATGGGAGAGGGAGGCCACACAAAGAGTGCAGGGACTATCTGTTGCAGTCTGGCCACTCGGGAGATGTCTTAACTATATTACTGGGTGAGGTACGGTGACCTGAGACACAGATGGAGAGAAGGTAACCAGAAAAAGTCTTGGCAATTCGGTTATGCTCACACTTCCCTGGAGAGAACACAGCAAGCCTTCGGGAGGCGGAGGGAGAAAGTGAAACTGTTGTGGACCAGCACCGTTACCGTGATTTCCCAGGGAAGGGATGAGGGAAGCAAGGTAACTGAGTTCAGGACTAGCTAATCTGGATCATATCAGGGGGCTCTGGGGCAATGTGGGCTGTCTCCAGTTATCTGGTACCAGGCTCTGAGATGATGAAGGCAGATGGATAATGGACCAGAGTATGTGAGCCCAGTAAGAGAGATGGTTGAGACTTCTGGTCAAGAAGGGGAATTGACCAGCTTCCAACCAGGACCTCAAAACTAAGTTAAGGTAACAGAAAAAAAAAAAAAAAAAACAAGAAAAACAAAAACACTATTTACAGGTAAGGGTAAGGAGATATGGGTAAAGTGATAAAACCACTATAAGAAAATTCCATTTTAAAATACTGCAATGAAAATAAGATCTGAATTTCCATGATAATTTATATAAAACCCTGGAAAGCATTTATAGCCATCCATTAAAAGTCCCCTTAAACAGTAACTTAAAGAAATTGGTCAACGTTATTCACCTGTAATGCTCAAAATTCTCCAAGCCAGGCTTCAGGAATATGTGAACCATGAACTTCCAGATGTTCAAGCTAGTTTTCGAAAAGGCAGAGGAACGAGAGATCAAATTGCCAACATCCACTGGATCACTGAAAAAGCAAGAGAGTTCCAGAAAAACATCTATTTCTCCTTTATTGACTATGCCAAAGTCTTTGACTGTGTGGATCACAATAAACTGTGGAAAATTCTGAAAGAGATGGGAATACCAGACCACCTGACCTACCTCTTGAGAAACCTGTATGCAGGTCTGGAAGCAACAGTTAGAACTGGACATAGAACAACAGACTGGTTCCAAATAGGAAAAGGAGTACGTCAAGGCTGTATATTGTCACCCTGCTTATTTAACTTATATGTAGAGGACATCATGAGAAATGCTGGGCTGGAAGAAGCACAAGCTGGAATCAAGATAGCCAGGAAAAATATCAATAACCTCAGATATGCAGATGACACCACCCTTATGGCAGAAAGTGAAGAACTGAAGAGACTCTTGATGAAAGTGAAAGAGGAGAGTGAAAAAGTTGGCTTAGAGTTCAACATTCAGAAAACTAAGATCATGGCATCCAGTTTCATCACTTCATGGCAAATAGATGGGGAAATAATGGAAACAGTGGCTGACTTTATTTTTCTGAACTCCAAAATGACTGCAGATGGTGACTGGAGCCATGAAATTAAAGACGCTTACTTACTCCTTAGAAGGAAAGTTCCGACCAACATAATCAGCATATTAAAAAGTAAAGACATTACTTTGTCAACAAAGGTCCGTCTAGTCAAGGTAATGGTTTTTCCAGTAGTCATGTATGGATGTGAGAGTTGGACTATAAATAAAGCTGAGCACAGAAGAATTGATGCTTTTGAACTGTGGTATTGGAGAAGATTCTTGAGAGTCCCTTGGACTGCAAGGAGATCCAACCAGTCCATCCTAAAGGAGATCAGTCCTGGGTGTTCATTGGAAGGACTGATGCTGAAGCTGAAACTCCAATACTTTGGCCACCTGATGTGAAGAGCTGACTCACTGGAAAAGACCCTGATGCTGGGAAAGATTGAGGGCAGGAGGAGAAGGGGAGGAGAAGGGAGGCCTGGCATGCTGCAGTTCATGGGGTTGCAAAGAGTCAGACACGACTGAGTGACTGAACTGAATTGAACTGATTCATCTGTACCCTTTGTCCCCTTATCAAAATTTGAAAAAATCCTGATCCACATATTCATTTCTCAGTCCACAAATGTTTGAGTGCTTATTCTAAGCCAGAAACCAGATTCTGAAGATGTAATGAGTAAAATGCAGAATATAATTTCCTTACAGCACTTACATGCTTCACAATTAGGGTAAGTGAGAGATGGCAATAAATAAGTAAATATATACAGAGTGGTAGATGGTAGTTCTTTGGTGATTTAAAGGTCTTCTCATCTGGTATAACAAAAACTACAAACTAGATGTTATAAGAAAAAAAAAAAAACATTTCAACATCAAATAGCAACATCCCAATTCCTAAGACATCCATTCAACCCCTGGGTGCTATGGAAGTACCACTTGATCCCGTCTTTAGATGCTGTTGCACTCTGCTTGCCTCTACAAACACTGTCATCTTGAAAAAGGATATGTACCTTTAAACCCAGAGAGCAGAGGTAACAGATCCCATTTGAAATGGTTGCTAAGGGACCATTTTATATATATTAATTAGTGAACATCAACTCTGGTTTCAAAGGGCAAAGAAGGTGTCTCACTTGAAAAGGGAAAATTACTCCCTGGTGGTTGGGAAAAGGCCATCATAGGTTTTGTTTTTTTTTTTGTTTTTTTTTCATACACACCAGTAGCTTTATACTTACTGCATAATTTCTTTTTTTTCTTTTTGTTTGTTTTTCTTTTTGTTTTCTTCTACCCTCATCCTTTACTATTTTCTATACTTTTATTTATTCCTTCTAAGGCTTTTTGTATAGGAGACCAAGGGGAAGATCTGGGTAACACAGAGAGCAATCACCGTTTTAATCCTTTAAGAGATGAGCAGAAGACAGGTATGTCTTTCCTGCAAATGTGCTAAAAGACTGAAGAGACACGTTATCTTAAAAATGCCGAAAAGCTTTATTGGAGCTCTACACAAGCCCATGAAACTTTTTGTTGTTTGTTTGTCTGGGACTTTTGTTTTTGTTTCAATCAGAGATAGAAAGATTAAGCATACTTTTTTTTTTTTTTGCAAAGTCTCTGTGGGAAGCAAGGATTAGTTTAGGGAGTTAAATATACCTGCATGTCTATACTGAGTATTGCTATAAATAGTTTTGCTGAGTTTATAGTTTAATATGCTCCAATATCATAATTTTTTTCATGAAAAAAATTACAATTTAGAAGAAAATCAGGTAAAACTTTGACTCAGATAACTCAAAGGAAGTCTAGCTGTTGGGGGCCAAAAAGACCAGGATAACATAATTGTTCATCTGATGACAAGTTAATTGAATTTCATGAATAATTATGAGAATGAAAAAAAAGCTTCTCATATTCAAGGCTTGTAAACATTGCAGGCATTAAAATAAGAGCTAGGGAAAGGTGGGGAAAGTGTAAAGCTAATTTGCTTTGCCTTCAGAATTTATGTTTTATAATGCTGTCACATTTCTAAATGATGAGAACAATTTTATTTTTACAAGTAAATGCTGGCAAGGCATTTTTACTCTAAGTACACTTTTGACATAAAACTAACTCAAAAATAAAACCTGACTGGCTAGAGCAGTTACCTTATCAGGAAGAGGTGATTACTTTTTGCTTCTTTAAAGCTGATTCTCAATGAGATGAATAAGAAAGACCTCATAATACGCCAAATGGAGTTCAAGCTATTTAGTCATAAGGCAAGACTTGCAAACTCCAAATTTACGTCAGCTTTCCACTTCAGATAAGATCTTCATTTTTTAGAAAAATAAAAGATAGGAAAACACCATCATTATGTCCTTCTCTCCTGATTTTCCCTCACTTTGCTTCCATAGCCCTTGGTTGGTTGGTAAAGAGGTGTTCCTATGGGATCCTGATGGTAACACAATGGAGGCAAATGAACTGTTTCATTTCCCATATGCAAGTAATTACTGAAGGAATGGAACATGCTAGCACTTAAGAGATACTAAAAAAAAAGTGAATGCCTACTCAGTTATTTGAAATGCATCTAATTACAGATCAGGTTATGTGTATTAATCATAGGTGGGAGGGATATAAGACTTTCATTCTATGAAAAGGCAAATTAGAAAATTGGTATGCACAGTGAGACTTCTGAAACCAATGGATAATATTGGATATTTTCCTAGAAGAGACTGGCACTCGATATTAGGGAAAATCAACATATCTGAGCAGTGTTGTCAGATAAGAAACATTTATGGGATGTTCACACCTGGTTCTTCCCACTGGCTTTTGTGAAACTGAATGTTTGAAAAGACAAATACTAGATTCTTGGCTTTTGTTCCCATGTTTGTTTACCTCAATTTAATAAGGGATGTCTATGAAATGGTTGACATTGTCTTGGCCTTGGCTATCCTCTGGAAAGTTAAGAAGAATAAATGAAAGTGAAAAATTATACAAAAAAAGGAAGCAAGAGACCAAAGTAAAAAGAGTCTTCCTATCACTGAACTTTGCCATGAACTTGGCTTCGTACCAGGTAACATTGGTTTGTTCGTTCCTTCCTTTCCAAACGCTGTAGTCAATGGGGACCATTGTCAATAGCTGGTGAGTCACTGAAGGAGTTCACGTGTGGGAAGATTAGGTGCTTTTCGATTCCAACCCTCAGGCCTTCCCTTCTGACTTAAGCTACATCCACAGGTGTGTGGAGAGAGCCTGCTTCTAAACTGACGTTAACTGTCTAAGAGTATAGTAGGGGAACCAGGGAAATGTAGGGCTAGGTCATACCCCTCAAATGGGGACACCTTTTCCTTCATCAGTTTGCCTTCCATATGCACACAAGGTCATGGTCAGGTTTTACCTTTTCAAATGGCAACTCTTGGTCCCCATCTGACTATGCTGACTAGTTCTTGTCACTTCCACAAAAGAACTTGGAAGGTATATATGTATATGTATATATGTATACAAAATATCATTTATCTTATAGTCTTAGAACGTATACAATTTTTACACATCCATTTCTTATAAAAAAGGCTTTTTCTTTTTAATTCTAACTAAGAATGAAACAAACATTTTCACTGCAAAACAGAATTTTGGCAGCTCTCTTATGATTATCAGATAGGTAAAAGTGTTTGATTTATCATGATCTAAAGAGAATTGTTTACAGACATCCACCTTCTATTTAGATTTTAAAGTCAAAAGAAAGTCCACGATTGTCCATGGGCAGTCAGTGAGGCCTTGGCACAGGAGGCCCACAACACCAATTTATTAAATGCATACGGACCTCAAAATAATCTTTTCCTGGCAGATGCTCTAATTGTGCTTTGCAAGAGAGCCAGCCTGCTGTCCCAAGATGAGGGAGTTCAAACACGGTGCTCCTTGGAGGCTGACAGACGGAGGGCTCCCCCTAGGGGCAGCCAGTCTCCGCAGAGAGAAAGCAGGTGGCTGGTTGCCAGGAAACCAACCCCCTGATGCAGGAGACAGGGAAACGCAGAAGCACAGGGTCTTCTTTCTGCACAGAATTTGGTTAGGCAGTTGCATCTCTCTCTAGAACACCAGCTGGGGACAGACCCTGCCCCAGTGCTCTGAAGCCAAGTTCGTCTCAGCAAATCCCAATGGAGAAACTTTCCTATGTCACTTTCTCTTTCTCCAGGTCCACCTCCCCTGACTTCCCTACACTCGTTCACATTTCCTTGTCATCGTTGCCCTTGCAAACACAAGAAACTGCTGGAGGAGTGCTTCGGAAAAAGAGATGGCTGAGCTCCAGTAGTCAGTGGAGAAATGTGACTTAACAAGGGTACTTTATTCTTATGGTTTCATACCTACAGAGCTATTTTCCTTCTAAAAGCTCAAAGAACAATTCTGGCCTTGATTCCGCCTCAGCAAGTTGCCATAATGTTTAAGAAAATACAACTTCAAAAGGAGCCTGTAAAGAAAATCATAGAGTATTTCTGTGATTACTATATTTATGGTGTATTATAAGATATTTAGTTGTAGGTGTTTCTGGGCCAAATCTTTTATTATTCTGATTATCCTTTGAATGGTCTTCATGTGATTTAGCAAAATTTTACAATTATTTTCTTTATCTCCTCAGGTCTATGCTCCAGTATCTTTTTCTTGGTGAGGACTTCCCTGATTATATTACTTGAAATTGCAGCTCACTCCCCATGAGCACTCTATCTGCCCCTTACCTGCTTTATTTTTTTTCCACTGAGATCCAGTTAAGGAAGCAGAACCGCTCAGGAGTATGGCACATGGGTGTGTTATAGAAATCAGGCCTGACACATTAGGAGAGAAGCTGGGGGAATAAAGGTCTGCCAAGGGAACAGGGAAATCAAAGTCCTATGAAATACGTCCAGATGAAGCAGAACACGCGGGAGGACCTGTGGAGAAGCCACTGGAAGGTTCTGCTCTGCAGGTCTGCCTGGGGTTGCAGGAGGTCAGCAGAGCAGACGGTCAGCAAGAAGAGCTGGAGACAGATCAGGATGAGAGCAGGAGTCCTCTGGCTCCTCTGTGTCTGTCTCCCATGGCATCTAACCATGATGTTCTTCAGACAGTATGGATACTTCTTCACTTCCAGCTTCCCCATTTTGAGCAAATTCCATTTTTGGCTAACTTTAACTGGAAGTTATACAGGGATGGAATGAGGAGAAATGTGGTAACAGCTTAACCAATTGGACACAGTACAAAACTACCACAGTCTTTAATCATCTCACATACTACATACTTCAATTACATGTTTCTCTCATCTGTATGTGTCTGTGGGTGTGTGCACTTGTGCAAGCACATATAGACACACACAGAGTCCCAAACCCTATGAATGCAGGGACTTTTATCCGTTTTCTACACCTCAGTATCCAGAAGATTGCAAATATTCAATGAATAATTGTTGATTGAATTTTTGATTGCTGGCCCTTGAATTATACCTGGGGGCAAAGTCTGAGTCAGGATCATTCATTTATGGTTGACAAAATCTAGGTTCAGGAAATGAATGAGTGCTCAATTCCAAAAAACTAAGCAAGTCACTGAATCATCTTTGCAATCTTCAGAGTCTGCCAGTGCACAAGGCGTTGTCTGGCTAGCATAGAACTCCTGTAAGAAGTTGACTCAATTGACTACCAGCAGTGGCCTTACGTCTGCCTTTAAGGTCACGGACGCTTACAGGCAGTTCAGGGTATGAAAGAAAGAAGGGTCAATGTGGATGGACCTAGTTTGTCAGCTTTACCCACAGGAAATCAGGAATTTAGCCAAAAAGATGCTTGTTTTTAGCATCAGGTCTCAAAATCTGGAGAATTCATTTTGTTGAATGTCTTGAAAATGCCCTTAATTCCTACAGGTTAAGAGGACACACTTCCTCATCTTATGTTTCCATAGCCAGATTTTATAATATCCATAGCTGGCTGATGCTTAGAAGACCTAAGTCCTATCCCCAAAATACATCCACTGTTAGATTGTCTGATGGTCTTATATTTTCAAAGAAGAAATTCCTTTGGATTCTGAAAGCATGTCTGTTTTAAAGAGTCCCTTACCCATGGAAAGGATTATGCATTGAAGCCTATCATTTAATCACTTATGGAGGATTAAGAAATATAGCTAATTAAAAGACCTCAGAGAATCACAAATGGGGCACATAACCTGATATTGAAGGCAATAGAGCTGAACGGTGAAACGTAAACTGAAATCAGTGCTCAGGAACTCAGAGATGGCAAGTCAGACACACAATAATCTGGACACTAAAACCTACTCTGCAGACTTTGGGTTGGGGCTGAAGCTTGATCCACCATGGCCCCTGTGTAACCCATGAATCAGTTGGGATGGTTCTCATTGCAAATAAAAGCAAACAGCACAATGTGGCTTAAACAACCTGGAGAGTCATTAGCTCACAGAATTGAAAAGTTCAGCCTTAAGCTCTGGATTGACCAGAGCTCCAAATGCATTTCTCTTCTATTTTCTTATCTGCCTTTTCTGTCCATCATCCTCTGACTGCCTTCATGAGATGACTGCCCCTCAGCCACAGATGTTGTATGTTTCCTTAGCTGTCACATGCATCAGGAACAAGGGGGGCATTTTTCACACCCTGAAACAAATTTCTGAGCAGAATACTCATGGGAGTACTCCTGAACTAACCACTGTGTGCAGGGAGATACAGGACTGCCTGCCTGGGTCAGGGCTATCTGAAAAACTGCTGTGACAGGGAATAGGATAGACTGCCTTGAGACCCTTGTACAGGGCCCAAAGGATGTAGTACTAGTTTTCTAGGGCTGCCATAACAAAACACCAGAGACAGGGTGTCTTAAATGACTAAGACTTATACTCTCGCAGTTATAGAGGCTGGAAGTCCAAGACCAAAGTGTCGGCAGGTCTGGTTTCTCCTGAGGCCTCTCTCCTGGCTCTCAGGTGGCTGCCTTCTGGCTGTGTCCTCGTATGGCATTGGTCAGTTGTATCAGGGCCCATCCATATGATCTCATTTAGCTTTATTAAAGGCCCTATCTCCAAAAACCGTTCTAATTGGGGGTTAGGGCTTCAATACTTTGGCTTGATGGTGATAGAATTCAGTCCATAAAAGGTGCTAACGGTGGGGACAGTCCTTCTCAATGGGCATGATTACAACAGTATGGGAGAGAAAGAGATGTTGGGGAGATAGCCAACATGTCCATTACAATCTGCAAAACTCCCTAAAGTCATTTCTCTTTGTCCAGATTTAAATACGGAGGGAAAAAAACACAGAAAAACAAACCACACCATTAATTGTGTGTTGAACTTCCCTAGGGCAGACTTCTGCTAGATGTGGGTCTCTAGGGCTTTGCTGTTGTGTCTAACCAAACATTTCCAAAAGCCTACTCCAAGGAGCCCTTGTCTTGTGACATACTCCACACACAAAAACTGTTTCTTGGTTAAGTAAATAATGGGAAATCCTGCATAATATCTTTATAAAGATCTTGACTTAGAAGTTAGCGTATTTAAATGCCCCAAATAAAATTCCAAAGTTTAAAAAAATGTTCACATTCATATAAACACAGAGTTTCTCAAACTTCTTGTCAGCATGGGATTTTCTCAGATATTACCTACTAAAATTCCCATGGACTACCTTGCAGGAAATACTCTTCTGGGAAAATGTTACTGTTTTCTTTGAAGTAGGAAGAGGGACACTGCAGAAGGACAAACCTAACCGGTTAAGTAACGTCAGAGGCATTAACATTAGTCTAATTCAGTTTTGCTTTGCCTTTGTTGTAGAGGATTACAGTGGACTGCTGTGAGAAAGGAAGCTGATGGATTTCTGGGCCTGTCTCTGGCTGCAACAGAAGGCTGTCTCCGCTGCTCACTTCACAGAAACTGCTCTAGCAGAGCACCTGGAGCGTGTGATCATCACCTGTATGCACCTGTTGCCGCCACAGGCTGAGACAGACAGAACCAGGAACAAGGGACTTTATGGTTCAGCAATAATGAAGTGTTTGAGCCAGAAACACTGTCCAAGAAGAACTCTGCGAAGCAGGAAAGTAAGGAGCCAGTGACCAGAGAAAATAATCAGTGGCAGCAGCCCAGAGACACGAGAGGCTCAGAGCACCAATCGGCAAGGACTAGAGGGGCTCACGTGCCAACAGTTCGGCTCCACCCCCTTGCTCCTGGGACACACTTGCCAGTTTTAAACACTTGGACACCATAAGGAGTGGAGACTTCCAACATATAACCCAAGACATCTGTTCAAGCAAAGTAAAGCTGAAAAACCTGAAGGTAATTTGGAGCCTTCCAAACACCTGTGAGTCAGATAATGCACACTCCTCCCCATCTTTAAAAGCGCAGATGAGCTCGAACCTTCTGGGCATTTCAGCAGTTTACCATCTGTACTGATAACCCTTTCCTGCAGTACAGAGAGTCTTCTAGGAGGATGTAAAAGCCAGGATCCAAGATAAGGAAACGTGCTTACACCTGCTGTGTCTGTTCAATCATTTGCAGGCGCTGCTTCACACTGGACTCCCTGCACAGGCACCCTTTGGCAATCATTCTTGTCTGGTTAACTCCCACACGTGCTCCACAAAAGCGGAAGAATGGAAAACCAACCTTACAAACCACATGGTCTAGGGTTGTGTTTCCAGAGAATACTGTCTCCACTTTCCTTGTATCTTAAACTATCGTGAACTCTAAATCGTCATCAATAAGGTTAGGTCTTTCTCGAGAGGTAAGTAATGTATTCACAAAAGACGGGACGGGCATTAAGTTAGTTCTGTTGGAAAGTAAAACCTGTAGACAAGCTAATTGCAGTAAAGCAGTTGATAAAATAATAGGTTGGAAAAGAACAATAATAACCAAACCACCTAGACAAAGAACACAGCCATCTGTCTTTCCTCCGGGAAGATTATAATCCCCAACCCGCTATTCACTCTGTTGCCAGTAGAGCCAGATACACAGGAATGTGCTGCAAAAAGACAGTCAAGCCTTAAGAAAGAAGCAGTGTGATCTGGACAAAGCGCTCTGCAACAGAGGTCCCTTTAATGTGTTAAATGGCCACAGAAAGAATCGCACAGGTGAGTAGCTGAAAAGTACTCAAGGGTTTCATATAAGAGCTGACTGAGGAAAGGAAGGTACATACATGCTACCGTCCACTTTAAAAACCTTTGAAGGAGGGTTGGATAGCATGGGCCAAATAGGATAACAATTTTATAACAACACAGTTTATTCAGCACTTAGGCCATGACATTCAAGGGAATTTACTGATACTTATCCTATAGAGACCTACTTCACACTCAGTTCAGATCAGTTCAGTTCAGTTGCTCAGTCATGTCTGACTCTTTGCAACCCCGTGGACTGCAGCATGCCAGGCCTCCCTGTCCATCACCAACTCCTGGAGTCCACCCAAACCCATGTCCATTGACTTGGTGATGCCATCCAACCATCTCATCCTCTGTCATCCCCTTCTCCTGCTGCCCTCAATGTTTCCCAGCATCAGGGTCTTTTCCAATGAGTCAACTCTCCGCATCAGGTGACCAAAGTATTGGAGTTTCAGCTTCAACATCCGTCCCTCCAAAGAACACCCAGGACTGATCTCCTTTAGGATGGACTGGATGGATCTCCTTGCAGTCCAAGGGACTCTACTTCACATTATATAAGAACATTAGCAATTTTTATATTGAGAAATTGGGGAGGGGTCCTGAGACAACAGGTGGCTTGCAAGTTGATAATGAGCCCCATTTTAAAAGCAACCACAATTCTGTTAAAATTTCTTTTTGGGGATCTATTTCTTTGCCTACCCCAAAATGGAATCTATACTAAAACAGAAAGTATTAAAACTGGATCATCTGGCCCAGTGTTTCAAACCCTCCTTTGATTTTAAAGTGAAATAACTAAGACAAAGAAGACGGGTTCAGGGTGTCAGAGACAATGGCAAAACCTGGACAAAAATTCAGTTTTCTGTTATTAAGCCCCAGGCTTATTCAGAGGTTCCTTCTGACTAAGGTCCTAAAAGAATCCGGTCTTCTCCACCCACAAAACACTGTAACCGCACAACAAACAGGTCTAGTCTATAGAAGATTTTCAGTTCCTAAAATTGTCTTAATTCCAAAGGTTAATATTTTCTATACATCCACTGAGAGATACACAGCTCAAGGGTGTAAGGTGTCATTTTGTCTAACAAAACTTAAAGCTTGTGCTGTCTTCTCTTTCTAAAAGGGAAATACAAGACAAAGAGGCTCTGTATCCCAAAGTCAGCCATCACTACATTTGTAGAACACATAAGTGCTGCAACACACTTTTGGGGACCCTAGAGAGAAAATTTATAAAGAACTGATGCCTAATGGCAAAGCTTTGAGTCTATAGTTCTTCTAACACTGTACTGGAATTTCAACTCTGTCATTGATGTTACAAGGGAAATGCATTAAACCACAGAACAAGTCTGAGAAGAGACTTGAATTAGCTTCCCTAATGATGGAACTGAAAGGTCTATCATGTTAGGTCAGCTGGACTCAGACAACTCTAATCCCCATTGCCAGCACTACAGAGAGACCACATGATGGATCTATGACAGAGGCAGGATAGAACCTAGGTTACCACCCTTTCAAGCTAGTACTCATTTTATTATATCTGACTTAAATCAATGTAATCTTCTAGTGGGCCAACAGAGCAGCATTATCCTGCTGCTCAGGACCCAGATTTGTTTATATTCATCTTATCTTTAAGTCAGTTTACAAAAGCGAAATCCATTTCAGCTTTGGGTGAACTGAAGAGCAGAAAGTCAAAGACTAGGATGCCTAGAGTGAGAGTTTTGAACTGAAGACTCTTCTGTGGCTTTTTAATGGCTGCCATCATTCATGATGGAACTACCAATATGCCACTCCACATCTATACAACATCTACCTCTGATAAGGTGGACCAACACCGTAATTCTACTTAAGAAAAATTTAAAGCAGGTTATTTGCAGGCAGATTTTCCCTTCCAAGGTGTGATTTTTAAGGGCAGCACAGAAGCTCTCTTCCTCTTCTGGTTCATCCATCCTGGCTTTAGAATCAGGCACCATCTCCTAAAAATCCATTGTCAAAATATAAATACTTAACCTGGGTGGAATAAATAACATTAAGTAAATCATGTTGCTTTCTGTATATGACTGATTTGAAGTTTAAAAAATAAAACTGTATGCTTTCAACTCCTCCTGTAGCCCAAACTAGTCCTACTCCCCTCCACTCACTATAGCTGAAGGTCAAGTTTCAGGCTGCCTTGGCTTTCAAGTTCCAACTTTTCCTCAGCACCTGTAATGAGGGTTTTCTACTCCAGGTCAATAGCTTCTTACTGTCCTTCCTTGAACACTCATTCTTCTGAGCCCTACCACCCCCCTCACGATGCTTTCTTCTTGCACAGTTTGTCTCCATAATCTCTACTTTAATGGCTTACTTTGACTTCTAGCACCCTCAGCTCTTGGTAATACCTCTCTTCTCTGAGTTCTTGACATTTTTGGGTTATGGAAAATAGAACCATAGTTTGCTTCCTACTGCTCTTTAACACTTTGTATCCAAGTAGGATTTCTTTTAGCTCCTTTCCACTTTTTTTTTCTTCTAACAGAGCAAAAAACCTGAATGCTTACAAGGGAATTTTATGACCATGAGTATTGGGAGAGGGGGAAAAAGAAGTAATAATTTCTTCAACAGCATTCAAAATAAGCACCTAGTATGAACAGAGCGCCGGTTATTGGCAAAGTGCTAAAGACAGAGTAGATTATCCATGTGTCTTACCCCATAAGGAATTTGGTGACCATGGCGGGAGATGGGAAAACCGAAGGAGCCAGGATTGAGAAAAGTGGGGCCATTGGCTCTTTTCCTAGGCTTTGTCTCCTTGTGTGGCCATAACGGCTCTCAGGGCGCATTAAATCTCAGTCACTGAAGTTTCTAACATCAGTGGTAATGAGTCCGTTTACATGACCGTCCTCAAACACTTCTCATGTTGATGAAAACCTCAGAACTCATTTAGTACAGCTGGGGAATAAAGTGAATTGAGTGCCTACTATGTGCCCGCTGTTGCTGCTGCTGCTGCTAAGTCACTTCAGTCGTGTCCGACTCTGTGCGACCCCATAGATGGCAGCCCACCAGGCTCCCCCGTCCCTGGGATTCTCCAGGCAAGAACACTGGGGTGGGTTGCCATTTCCTTCTCCAATGCATGAAAGTGAAAAGTGAAAGGGAAGTCACTCAGTCATGTCTGACTCTTCGCGACCCCATGGACTGCAGCCCACCAGGCTCCTCCGTCCATGGGATTTTCCAGGCAAGAGCACTGGAGTGGGGTGCCATTGCCTTCTCCGACTATGTGCCAGGCATGGTGCTAATCCTCTTGTCATAGGTTTATGTGCACAAAGAGTGGTCTAGTGTATAGTGACTCTAATATTTTAGAAAATCATATAAATGAAGCCACCCAATCAAAA
The DNA here is from genome assembly GCF_963930625.1 of Muntiacus reevesi. Lineage (NCBI taxonomy): Eukaryota > Metazoa > Chordata > Mammalia > Artiodactyla > Cervidae > Muntiacus > Muntiacus reevesi. The sequence goes on from NC_089268.1 coordinate 39,383,922, forward strand.
ATAGATTTATTTTCTTCCCCCTCTATGCATACACAAATGTCAAGGTCAGATAATGTTTTCTCTGAAAGAGAAAAGTCAAGAGGAGACTTCCATTGTCTCTTTTCCTCACTATCCTAACTTTTCAGACTCAGACCACCTCTTATTACAAGATGGGCACCAGCTACTCGTAACTTATTCTGATTGCCTCTTTCTAGTGTGGGAGAGGCTTCAGGACATGGTGGGAAGAGGCTGGTCTCTGCCCAAACACACACACACTCAAATTTTAATTCTGCAGTTCAGTGAGGCTTGTGGTCTCTGGAAAAATTAGAAGAAGGCACAGCCTCTGTCTGGAATGACAGAATCCTTCATTCGGGTGCACCACTGGCCAAGTGTTAGTTGCTCAGCCGTGTCTTTGTGACCCTGTGGACCGTAACCCTCCAGGGCAAACAGAAGAGAAATTGTGTGTCAGTCTCAATTTGCCCCTCCATGCCACCAGATGTGGTTGTGCAGTGTACAAAAGGCACAGCCTTGCACGCCAGCCCAGATCACTCTCTGGTCATTACTGGTTGAGCTTCAGTTTCCTAATGGCTTCCTCCAAGATTGTGAAGAGTAAGGGGACAATTTACTGAAAATGAGTGAAATATGGTTGGTGGTGGTGGTTTAGTCACTCGCTAACTTGTGTCCCACTCTTGTGACCCTATGGACCATAGCCCGCCAGGCTCCTCCGTCCATGGGATTTCCCAGGCAAGAATAGAGGAGTGGGTTGCCATTTCCTTCTCCAGGGGATCTTCCCAACCCAGGGACTGAACCTATGTCTCCTTCATTAGCAGGCAGATTCTTTAGCAATTGAGCCACCAGGGAAGCCCGATATACGGTTGGCATTCAAAAAATTTTCAAACATTTTCCTTCATTTAACTGTATAAAAATTTCAGTAGTCTAGTTCATGCCTACACCTGATGTTGTTAAACTTGTCTCTGTTCCCAAGAATAATACTCAAAACTGAGATATATATTTTTTTATCTGTGCAGTGAGAATTCTCATACACTATTTTTTTGCTTCCAAAATATTTTGAGGCTCAATTTCAGATGCCTGAATACATGTAGAACATACACACACACACGTACTTTTATATACACACTCTTCTATATAATTATACAAACCCTTTACATTAATCAAGCAGATATTAGCTAATACTAATTGTCTCATTAAGATTCCTGTTAGCCAGAGCTAAAGTCAGGAATCCTTGAGAAATCTAATTGACTCAAGTTAATTGTAATTCTTCCTTGGGGTTTTAACGATAACTCATAAGTTAATTGTAATGTTCTCCATTTTGCATAGTACTGAGATTCTTGAAGGGAATGATACTTACATGCTGATGAAACACTTGATGATAAAGACAAAACCTATTGTCTTTTATTTAGATTGCTCTCCCGGTGCTCCACCCAACCTCTTCCCAATCTCAATGTTGACTCCAACTCTTTCCTCACTTTTTCTACTTTTTTCTGTCGGTTCATTTAAATGTATTTGTTATACTATCTCTTTGTTAATCAGATTTGTGTTATAAAGTTCTTGTCCTTTTAAACAATCTTGGTGAGAGAGAGTGTAGCAAGGTAGAAAGAATGTTTTGTTCTAGAATCAAAAGAACCTCAGTTCAAACTCTAAGTATTTCACTTACAGTATAACCTTGGTAAAGGCATAGCTTGTATTAAACTTTATTTTTTCAGCTATAATGGTGCTAGAGTGATACTCAATAATTAATAAAGTAGGTGTAAAGATGACAATTTAACATCCAGTAAGTTCTTTGGGGATATATCTATTATACCACCTACAATATAAATTTAATCAACTTTGAAAAATATCTTTAGGTAATTAATTTGACTTTTTAATTTGCTTTTGACAAAAGTTGTTTTGTTACTTTTATTTACTCTTTTAATTACAAATGTGGACTTGAAAGGGTGCTCTTCAGGAAAGATCATTCAAGCTGTGTCTCTTCCACTTATTTGCTAAGTGACATTAGACATATCATTTAATTTCCTGAATATGTTTCCTCACTTGTGAAATCAGAGAGTTGGAAAAGATCATCTCTATGGTGTTCCAGCTCTAAAAAGTCTAATTTCACTTTACTAAAATAAAATCATAATTGCTCCTAATAAAAGGTGTTAAAATCAAGCTGTACAATGGCTTGTCCACAAATTCAATTTGATATCATGTACAGGACTTAGTAAAGGGAAAATTGCTCAGGTTATGTGTTTAAAATGTTTTGTTATTACTGATTTTTGGTTGGTTAATATTAATATTTGGGTTTCCCTGGTGGCTCAGACAGTAAAGAATCCACCTGCAATGCAGGAGACCTGGGTTCTATCCCTGGGTTTGGAAGATCCTCTGGAGAAGGGAAAAGCTACCCACTCCAATCTTCTTGCCTGGAGAATCCCACGAACAGAGGAGCCTGGCAGGCTACAGTCCCTGGTGTTGAAAAGAGTCAGACATGACTGAGCGACTGAGCATACACACATACACAAAATATTAATACTTATTACTATTTTGTACTTAAGCTGTCATGTATGTGTTTTTTGTGTATCCACACTCTATAGTGTATGTATCATTTAGAGGACTATCAACTAACACTCCAATTAATGTATACCAATTCACATCCAGAGCCCAAAGAAAATTCTCAGCTAGATAGTCCACAAAAACTGTGAAGACTATGCCTATTTTAATATTTCCCCAGTTTGTTTCCCAGACACTGAACTCTATCCTCTTACTTTATGCTTTATTTCTCCAATTAAGAATCAAATATAAAGTAGCAGAGATAAAGTAGAATTTGTAACTACATTCTTGTCTCAATTATCAAAATTCCCTTCACAAAATGGGCTTATATTCTTCTATGTGTAACTTCCCAAAGCATCTTCAAAGACTTAATATTTAAAATAATTCTGTATTTCACATTTCATTTGAATAATTGTTGGACGGTAATGATGTATCATATGTTTAATGTGTTCCCCAGACTGAAAGTCATTTGAATGTCTATATCTTAAGACCAACAATTTAAACTGATCATATGAGTTTAGTTGGTGACATTTCACTTGCATCTATTGCAGACAAAGAGAGGCAATGGATTACAAAACTGTCAATGAAGAGTTTAATTACCATTTACCTGTGCCAGGAAAATGCATTTTGATGTACAGATACACATTACATGTATGCTCTGCATGGTCTATAGAATTTTGTGATTCAATATTGAAAAAAGTTAAATTTTATTAACATCCATAAAGATTCAGCAACTAATAAGGAAATCGGATCAATCAACATATTTAAAGACTGACTTTTCCAGAGTTGATATGAAGCAATAGGAAGTTAACAGGCTGGACAAACAGGCAGCTATCAACTTGAATCTGTTTCTAATTTGGTAAATTTTAGAAAATTATTCAACCAGTTTGTTTGTTCACATTCAAGATATAAAAAGCAATGTCTCTATGGACTATTGTTAAATGTGATAAAATGGAAATGTAGTCAACAGAGTAATATATATGGTAGATGCTCAATTTATTAAATGAAGTATTTCCTCTCATACAAGTATTTCCACTTTCTATTTGCTAAATTCAGGCTCAGTTTAAACTAGTGTTCAGTAGAAACATCATATAAAATCTGCCCATGTTAATGTTTTTGTATCCTCTATATTTGTGATATAAAGAAAAGGGGGCTTGTTAATAACCTTGCCATCTAATTATTTTCATCAAAAATTATGTCATAATGATTGGTGGAGATTAATTTGTAATCTGATATTTATTACCGCTTTTTGCCACCACCATTAAATCATATACTGGAAATCATGTTTTCTAACATGTGAGAAGGGAAATAAAATTTTAAAATTATGAGAGCTATAAAGTCATCCCAAATATATTATTTCGATTTAATGTCACATGACTTATATGTCACTTTGATTCATTCTTGTCATGTTAACTCATAGTTCAATGACCAAAACAAGTGAGATGTGCCCACCTAATTCCAGGTGGGCGGAGAAGTGTGCTTCTACTGTGTACCTGGAAGAAGAAAACTGGAATATTTGCAAACAATCCCATTAAATACAGC